>NC_138826.1:95582782-96782782 GCF_965183815.1 Platalea leucorodia | reverse complement strand
TCAGGGTTCAAAACCTGGACTTCCCCCACAACAGATAGAGAACTAAGCATTTAACACTTGGACTTGATGATCTTAAAGGTCTTGTCCAACCTAAACGATTCCATGATTCTATGATCTCAGAAAATGAATGCTAAAACCCCCATGATCATAAAAAGTGACTAAAAAAAAAAGGCTTAATATGGTGGTCTGGCTTAACTTCCAATTTTCTTCCTGCCTGCAGCAGGAATGTGAGGGAGATCTATCAGTCTATCAAGGTTCCTCTGCATTATGTCCTGAAGACAAGGAAAAACATATTCTTGGGTGGACTTGAGCAGCACCGAATCCTTTGTGGTGAAAATGGCAACAAAGACAATGGTGTTGTCTTTTATTTATAAAGGAGCTTGGCATCCAGGCAGACTTCAGCTCTTGGCCTTCTTTATCTTGTAGGATTTCAAGCTTGTACATCTCCCAAGCCAGCAGAATATCTTCATCATGAAGTTAACATAGTACGTTCTACTCTATGTCTCGGGGAGAAGCATTTACAAAACTACTGGGGCTACACAAGCAAGCAAAAGTATGTGTGTCTGTAGTCAAGAGATAGTGCACTGGGAGTCAAGGGTTCTGCTTCTTGTTCTATTTACACATTTAGATGCTGCAAGGGTTAGGCCCATATGAGACACTTTTTTATAGCTAAAAATTGTTCCTGCTTCTGACCTATTGCAGAGATTTCCACTGTATGAACTACAGAAACAGGTGACAGCAGTAGCTGGTTAGCAACTCCCTTTGAAGCAGCAGTCTGAGAAAAGGAGGTGCTTTGAAACAAACTGTTGAGAGCAAAAGAATAAAGATCTAGAGAAGACATAGTGATGAGCCCATTCCTCTTTGTTTCTGTCCTCCACATCCTCACTCCCAGCATGGTTCTTTCTGGCATACCCAGCTGAACTACTGTCCCAGTTCTTACTTTCATGCCCATTCCCTCCACAGGAACCTGGTTCTTTACACAGATTCATTACAGGACAGTCTTCTGGTTAACATAATCTTGTTCAGTTTCTCACTGTATATTATGCTAGTACAATAATTTCATGATCTATATTCTTGACATAACCCTCTAGACAACTGTGAAATCAGTGTGTGTTTGTAAGTAGTAATTAAAATATTTTTTAAAGGCAAACCCCTTCTATTTCAGGGAATTTGATTGTACTTTTCAGTTGAGTGTTCTCAAGAATGTGGCAATGTTAAGTGGTTACTCTTACCTTTTCTTCCTTAAACTTCAAGTTTATTTTAAAGGATGAACTAATAAATAAAAAAAAAAAGTATGCCTTTCAACTTAATAACAGCTATTACCTTAGTAAGTTTTAAAAATTTAGATGTAGTTGTCAGCCCATTGTTTCAAAAAGGTTTGTGGTTAGGGCATAAACTCCCTACACAGCTCAGCTTGTTACTACACCAGTTCAAGACATCTGGCTGTAGACTAAAACCCAACATTTAGACTGAACAAAGAAATGTCTGTTTTATTTCAAAACTTGTCTTCCACCATAAAGTTTATAAAACTGAACTTACCATGCCACCATGAAAGATGAAACAGAACTCTTTATTAGATGAGGGGAGAGAAGACCAAGACTATGAGGTCTGCTTGGAGCCTTGCTATATCATTTAGCCTAAATAATGCAATACAATTTTAATAAATGAACAGTTTTTGTGAGTCTTGATAAACAACAAAGGTTGGGCTCAAACTACACTAAGCATCTCTTAAAATGAAGAGCAAAGCTGCAGTATATAGTGTGTTCAGTGTGTTCTTTAAGTGATCATTTCTTGATGATAACATCCTGAAGCACAGATTGGCTTATTTTTTGTTGCCTCCAAATGCTATTAGGACAAATACTTTTTACTGATGTTTATGAATAGAAACTGACATTTCAAAATAAAACTTAAGTCCGTAAATTGTTCTTTGTTGCATTTCTACATGACTGAAGGCACAACAAAATGTCCTGTAATGAAAGTATTTTTATAGTAGTTGAATGTCAATATACAGTATGTTAAAGTTCATTATAATGTTGAGCATACTAGGAAATGTGTCAATTTGTAATGCTTATGGCTGATAATGCCATCAGAATAAGTTCTGGTTTATTGCCACATACGCAGCAAGAGGAAGATGACACTTTTAAATAAAATTAAAGTGTTTTCATATTTCTCTTTACTGGTTTTCTGCATGGCAGAAACACTTAAAATTATGAAGGCTGAACATTAAAATTTAGTGCCATACTCATGTAAATATTGTAATTCACAGCATACCTGTACTCTCATACAGCCTGTGCAGTATGAGTATCTGGAGAATTTCACCTTATCTTCTTTTCTTCATTCACATATATTTCAGATTGCACTCTATTCCAATGTCTTTATTTAGGACAATAGCATGGCTACCAACTCCAGCTGTATTTTGAGAGTGACTCAGAGAACTTCAGGATTTAAGATATTCAAAACAGGTATCTCTATTGGGCAGCTACTCAGAAAAGCAAGAGGCAATTTGACAACATGTTGGAGTACAGGAAGTTATTATAATTGATATGTGGGAAAGGAGACAAGAAACAACTCTAGCAACAGGAATAGAGACTCAGCTGCTGAAAGAAGCAGCCAAAATCACAGGTAGATGCTGTGTTATTTCTGTGGCAGATAGACATAGTTTGTTTCCTTCCCAGAGAAGAAAGGAATGCCTTTGTTACACTTCGAGTTTGATTTGAGTAAAGGGTATCCAGGCTACCTCTATGCATGTCTTATCACAGAAAAAAAAAAAACAAACAGCTTTTATAGTTTAAGAGGTTTCCAGTTGCTATCATAACCAAGCTGCATTTTCAAAAGTAGTTTCAGTGGTTTTGAAAGGTTTTCTTTCTATACCACAAGAAAATTCAAAACCATGGTCCATACTTTGGGACCAGGTATAGACGATGATATTCACCATCCTAAAGCTGTGATTCCCATAGGAGTCCTTTCCTCCCTGTTTTAAGGAAACAAAAGACAAGAATGATTCATTGAAACTAAAGTTACTGGGATGTGCTTTCTGCATCACAAAAAACTTTACAGATGAGAATAGCAAGGCCTGAGATCATGAAAACAGCATAATTTTTAAAGAATTCTGTAAAGAGGGCATCCTCAAGTAAGATCATACCCAAACTACCAGCTTAGGTTCAAGTTCTGTGCCAAGGTTCCTGGCTGTCATTACCCATTTCAGTTTAGTCAATTCTTTCAGGGCAGTTTATAAAGCTTCTGCTTATGTGCAGAGGTGACCTAGCCAGGCCAAGTAAGAGCTTAATTCACTGCTCCTACTGTCCAAATTTAAAGTCAGGTTCAGACATACTTAACAGAAGGGTCTCCTCTGAGATGCTTGGCATGCAAAAGTTATGCAGAGTGTCCACCAGTCATGTGCTCCCAGGGTCACTTGTCTGGTGAGAAAACTGCCTTCACAGCTCACCTTACTAAAGAACATAAAGGGAGATGTAGTCATATCCATAAATTTACCAGTGTCAAGAAGAGGTGTTTTGGGTGCTTCTGTATCTCATAGTGACATATCATAATACAGTCACATACAGGAATGCTCCCAGGATGCCCTACTATGCACTGGATAGCTTTGAATCATGGCATACAGAAGTACAAGGAGTAAAACAGTTCCCAAAGATAAGGTTAAGAATTGTGCAAAACCCCTAATGTTGTAGCTGCAGGTCCAGTAGAGTTTTGTTACCTGGTCACCACACTGGGGCCAAATTGATTTCAGCTCTCTAAAGCTAGAGAAATCACCTCTCTCTCAGTGCCAGCGTTCCAGTGCTGTCCATTGCATTACGAAGACAGAAGGAAAGGATCAAGGTAGATGCTAAAAATTTTTACTGCAAGCTTTTTTTTTTTTTCCTCAGAAGGCTAAGACATAGAAGGAAATAGGAACCCGTTCATATGTTAGTGATTAATATAAATTACTGATTAATATCAACTCTTAAAATGAAGAAAAATCTAAAAAAACCCGCAAAACAAGACCCCATCGACATATCATAAGATATAGGTTTCTCCATTATTAGGGCCAGAAATCTAATTTGAAAGAATTGGTGAGTTGTTCCCTGACAAAGGAGATGCTTTCTGCAGATTTGAAGACCTGGCCTGGGATATATTTTGTGAGATACTGCATATCCTTAAAGCCTTGCTATAGCTATGACAGGGTCCAAATACTCTGTATCCTTGTGCTGCAGAGAGATATATGTAACCTGTCCCAAATGAGGGGTGTGATGTATACCACGTAAAGGAATAAAGTCAAAAAGAAAATGAATGATGTAAAGTGTATTTGTCTCTCTGAAGACTAAAAGACAGAGGAGCTTCCTCTGCAGGTGAAGTTCTCAGACATTGAAAAACCTACCACTTGGTGGACAGTCTGTACTATACCTGTTTTATTTACAGTCCTTATCAATTTCTTAAGAACCAATAATTAATGAGAGCTAAAGGGGATAGCTGGCTGCTCCCAAGTCCTCTGCAGCCAGAGAGCAGGCAGGTGTTTACTTTCCAGGCAGCAGTGGTACAGGATTGCCTGGTGTGGGCAACAGCTGTCCAAGGGTAGAGGAAGGAGCCTGCATGAGAACCTCTGGTCTACCACGTCAGGTTGCTTGCCAACACATCTGTGTCAGTCCTGGATTACTGTCTGGCATACAGTGCTTTGGGGAGAACTGAGCAGGGAAATCTCATGAAATCTGAAATAACCTTGTTCAAAATAAGTACTTTTTAAAAATCTGTAAGAAAAGAGATCAGAATATACCTATAACCTGCTTCCTGCTCTGCCATTTAATCTGCCTCAGGTGTCCTACATCACCAGTCCTTCCTCTCGGATCTCACCAGAAGAGATTCATTGCTGTGTGTGCCTGGGGCAGGAAGGATGCATATATTTTGCTTTGGGCACAGTGAGCTCCTGTGCACGCAGCAAATATCCCTCAGTGTGTGTTTTGGCTAGGGTTGGCACTACAAGGCTATCAGTGTTGTCCAGGATTTTGTTTTCCTAGCTGAGAAATGTGGGAGCAAGGCAATGTGATTTAACCCATCTGCTCAGAGCAAAGGCAATTATTTCCTTCTCTCCCACTCAGTCTTTCATGTCTGTGAAAATCTATTAAAGTAAACTCTAGCTTTGCCCATTGCCACCTGCCCTTCTCCCACAGGAACCCTGTCTTCTTCTATTTCTCTCTTCAGTATCAGGGAATTCCAATATGTTTAGCTACTTGCAGCTGCCTCAAGGCCACAGGAAAAAAATCCCTCAAACATCAGGTGAGGAAGAGGAGGTATTGGATCAGGAAAAGTCAGAAGATCTGCCCAGAAGACCCACTGTTCCCACTCTGCAGTATTTTTGGCAGGACACATCAGCAGCTGTGCAGTTTTGCAATTTCATTTCAGCAACAGTCCCGGTTTAAAGCATTATCAACCATGTCTGGTGAACACATGTGCTCTGGCAAAATTCAACCATCACAACAGCTTCAGCTGTGCACCTTTCCTAGCTAACTGCCCTGTAAACCAGTTTTTCCTGTGAACAGGAGAAATATTCATTGACTTGAAGGCATCTGCTCAGAGGAGAACTGTGATGGCTATTCTGAGGGCTGTGTCTAACAGTTGTTAGACACAAAACTTTGGCTTTTTTAGACATTCATGGTATATGGTATAATTTCTTCAGGCTAAAAATATCTAGTTGTATAAAGCTTAAATAAAGCTAGTTAAAGCAAGTTAAACTCCAGTCACCTAACTATTGTACAATTCTCTGCTTCAGCTAAGAATAGCTAAAATAAGACCAGACAAGTCTAGACAAGGCCAGGCAAGTCCTTAGGGCTTATAGAGCTAAGCTAGTACAAAGTTGTGGTCCACTAATAGCAATGGGAACACCACAGTTACTACAGACCTACACAGTGTTGAACCTTCTTCTACTATGGGAATAAATGTCTCTCACAAAGTGTTGGACTTTACAGTAAATACTAGTAGCTTTTGATTCCAGTAGCTTAATGTAATTTATCAAAACTATGAAAAGCATGACACACAACTTCACTCTCATAGCTTATTTCAAAATAGTATAAGAAGTTGTGGCAGTTGCTTTAAGAGAAATAATTTCAATTGTTCTAGATGAATGACTATATTAACTTCTATTTTTCCCAACAAAGCCAAATAACAGGGTTGTGAGACTTGGTTAATATTTTTGCAAAGCAGAAGTTTTCTTTCATACCACTAACAGGCTCAGCTAAAGACTGTACACTGTTTATGATACCATAACCACCAAGCTTGTCTTTTCTTGTGATAAAGTGTGCTGGTTTAAAATAGATCCTCTGCTGAGCTAATTAGGAAGGTGTATTAATCCGAAACAATTCCATGTTAGCTCACTTCTTAGCTAAAGAGCCTGAATTCCTGTTGTTCTGAATCTTTTGAGCTGGTTTAGAAGATAATGGTGAAAATACTAGTAAAAAGATTACACGAAAATTTGCTGTGATTACTAACACAGGTCAATCTGCAGAGCTAGACACTTCCTCAAAATCCTCAGTATACGGACCCAGGTAATGAATGTGTATTAGATACTGTATACACAACCCTGATTTCATACCTCAAAATGCGGTGGCAGGGCAGTGAAGCTTCTGAGCAGTTCCCTGTGGAAAGCCAAGTCACAAATTACTTAGTTTGGATCAGCAATATGTAGTTATGAGACCTTGAATAAACAATTGCCTCTACATTCACAGGGCACACTGGAGAAATTCTCTCTAGTATAAAAGAAAACTAGAGCACTTCAGTAATATAACCCTTATTATTATAAGATATTTCTGTTATACTAGAATACCTCTGTAATGCCAATAAAAAAAAGCCAATCTGATGCCAGTGTCAACTGCATGTTCTACTTAGCATGGTTATTTTATTAACAGACACTGGTCTCTTCTCCAAGGGCAGACTGAGAAATAAGGAAGAGGAAGACTTCCTACAAATGCATAATGCCTGAATGTTCTGTAAGGTAATGTTTGTTTAAATGTGAAATGCTGAAGTATTTTCTCATATATCAATTTCCCAGAGAGCCTAACAAGATACAAAACAGCAGCAGGAGCTAAATGCTAAGTTGTAGTCTGAAAAAAATCATTATTTCTCCCTCTCCCCAAAGAGGGACCCTGATTTTCATATCAAATTATAGATGGTTTTCCAACCTCATAAGGCTAAATAAAACATAATTCTAACCAAATCAAGCTTTAAAAAGTCATTTTTCAATGTTGTTGAAGTGATTTCTATTAATTACTTCCCTCAAAAAAGCAATTTACCATGTAGAAAGATGACTCTTCTGAAAGCTCCGCACCAGGCTCAGGGCCCTTCTGATTTACCTGGCAGTGGTCTATCACACACAGCTCTGAAAGAAGCAGACTCCTGTGTTAAGTATTCTAGCTAATCAAGTCAGATTGCTCATAGGGACAGCCAGTGGCATATCCATTTACTGTAGCTCATTCACCTGAATTTGTCATCAGCTCAAATCTTGACAGCTGGTGCCCTCATGGAAGACATTCACTTTATTTCATAGGCAGGGACGTCAGACATCCCCACTGCCTGACCTTCCTAGAATTCTAAGTACCCAGAATACATCTCCTAATTTAGCACTAAAAAACTAGCTTGACCTACCCAACTCCAACTGAATATTCTGAGACTAATATCTCCCTCAAAAAATAGCATGAAGGCAATATATACGAAAAAGTTTACTTAAACAGAAGCCATATGAAAATGTTTTCATGAGTATACCTGCAATCATATTTATTTGCAATAATTTAAGAAACAATAATACTTTAAATATTTAGAAGATTAAAATCTAGTACTACTTTGAAGTATGCAAACATCCCTTTAGACACTTTTTTTTTTTTTACTGTCTATTGCCAACATACTATTGTAATAGATAATTGCAAGTGTACAAAGACACAGTGCTGCACTCAGGCCATATAGCACTGTATTAGAGGAGTTCCAAAGGTGTGAATGTATCATTTGAACCAAACAGTCAGTGGATGTTAAGTACCTACAGAAACCCAGGGAATGAGTTTCTAAGTACCACTCGAAGTACCACTTCTACAGTCAACTTTGTATAGGCAATTCTTATAATCAAGTCTGGTGGGCCTACAGATGTGTAATACACTGACAAGAAGACCATAAATAATAACAGTTCTCCAGCAATCAGGGATAAGTTATTAGTCACTACCAGATCATATTTTAAGTCATTTTTTTCAAATCTGCAGAAGCTATGGTAGCAGAACCAGCATGGTAAACTAGCTAAACTCTTGTTTTAGCATTGTCTTATGCATCACATTTCTCAATCCATGCATTTTTCTAATATCTTTTTGGACATCTACTGAAACTTACTTTAGGAACAATACAAGTGGATAGAGCTCTATACAGCAAGCTTCAGACAACTGTTCCAAGACCAACAGTGTTAAAAACACTGCATTCCAGGGACACTATTTTAAATTTTGCTTACAGTGGCTGAATAATTTTAGGGCAAGAAAAGAGCATTTATAATCTATTCATCAAAAGATTATTAAGTCATGGAGGAAACCACCTGTAAATACCAGTCAAAGCTTAATCACTATAATGAGTTGTTGGGCCATTTTTCAAAACACCTGGTATCAATACTGCAGCACCCTTTCTAAGAAAGTGGATTACTACTGATTCAGCTCTGATGTTTGGATAATAATAAGTTGTCGACAGGCTTGAACTCCTTAGACTCCAATAGCTTTCCAATATTGCATCTAGACTACTTTATAATTTGTTAGTGTGGTATAGCTTCTGAAGGAATATCAGCATATAGTAAGTAAACATTAAGGGTCCTGATCTACAACTGATCCACGGGACTGTCATGGTCAGGCCAGGCCAGATACAGCAGTCTTTTTGTTTCTGCATTCAAATGCTGCAGCAACTTGTCATTTCTACAACAACGTGAAACATAGTTACAACCCATAATCTGGAAGTTCAAATATGATCTGATGTCTTCAGAACCACCAGTTCCTTTTCTGCCAGGAAATTTAAAAATTTCAGATTTATACATCTCACTGTCTTCCCACCAAAGATACCTTTGTTAGGCAACAAAGACCTCATTTTCTTCCCTTCCATATCTTTTCAGTAACTTTATTCTTTGTTAACATTTCTCCAAGTGGTCCTAGAGAAAGCAAATTGAGTAAAACAAAAATGTAAATTGTATCTCAAGAGTTACTAGGAGATAAATGAAGTGCAAACCGTAGAAAATTACTGTGTCATTGAATAAATTTATGGTTTACCTATTACTTAAATACTGGTTGCCTACCCCAGGGATATAACAGCAGATTGAAAGGTAAGGTTCGAGAAGGTCTCTACATCAATCACAAGGATGGACCTTCTTGCACCCAAAAAATAACTAAATAAACTAGGACTATTCAGTCTGGAAAAAAAAAAAGCAATCAAGGGAGATATGATACAGGTCTACAAAGTCAAGGGTGTTGTAGAAGAGTGAACAAAGTGCAAAAAAGTAAGGGCATCAAATTATTTTATCAGAAATAATTAAAAATGAAAAATAAAAAGTAATGATTCCTCCTACAACATGCAGTAATGATTTAGAGTACTTTGCCACTCTGGAAAGCCAAGAGTTTTAAACTGGTTCAAGGATGGACTAGATGTGTTTAAGAAAGAGAACTCCAATGATACACACAAGTGTTGTATGGCTCAGAAGGCCTCCAAGACACAGATGGCTGTGGATTGACTATGCATGAAAATTGCTGTTCATGCTGAATCTAGTCTCCTATCTTTGTCATTTTTTAGCTGCTAATATAGACAAGCTACTTGTATCTTTGACTTAAACCAATATAGCTAGCTTTACGTGCTCTGTGTCTCTCTCTCTGCTGTTTCTTTAAGTGCCTCTGAAGCCTTTTGAAGAAGCCTACAACCTCTTCTTCTGCTGTCACCATTCTGTTTGTGTTGCAGTTTTTCAGAACAGATGTTTGCAACTGGGAGCTGTCACAGCTAGAAGAAGTGAAGATCCTTCTCTGGGCTCGTGCAGCGGAGGACAAATTACTGCACTACAATAAGGTTATTCTTAAGCTAAAACTGCTTTGATTGTACTTTTATGAAGTTCATGCCCTACAAATACAGACATTGACAATCATTCCATCAGTTCGTTGGCAGTTATGTGGTTCAAGTACAAGAATCTGTCTAGGATGAAAATAAAATAAGCCAGTTAAACAACATGCTGGTTTATACCGATCAGAACACAAAGAATATTTTCACTTCAGCAGAATGGGGTATTGGACTCACAGTCCTATATAGGCCATTCCTTTGTAGAAGGCTATTTCACTAAGCTGTTATTATTATTATGTAAAACTAGTCATTCCATCCAACACTAATTAATTTCTCTAATCAGATATTTTAGTGGAAACAATATATACCAGCCCATGAATACACCTTATTGATATGTGTTTTTTAATAAAATAAGCCCTTTGTAAAATGAGGAATGATTGTATATCTTTTCAGTGTCAGTTGCCCTAAGATGGTATTATTCCTTCCTGACAAAATAATGCATCTAAAAAGAATAGAAATACAAATAATGTAAAACCTATTTGACCGTGGTTGGTTTTGAATGAATGTAGAAGTAGAAGGAAAAGGAGCTGGAGGTAGCATTGCATGAAAATATCAGAGATCACTGGTCAAAATTCAATAAGAAGATCAGTTTATGAGAAAAACTGATCTTACAATGTCTTTTGATTATATATGGGCAGTAGGTACAACACACAGTAGAATGGTGGGGCAGTGGTGTGGCTCTACAAAATCTTGTTTTCAGAGTAGAGCCTGGGACCTGTTCTGGCTGCCTCTGTTGGGAAGAGAAATCAGCACAGCTTGTTCCACATATGACTGTGGAACAGAGTTTGTTATAAGCAGAAATTTGAGCCAGGTGTAGAGCTTCCAGGAAGAAGTTCGGCTTCAAGATTCAAAGACCTGTTGTTGCTCGCAATTTCCCTTCCAGGGTCTTATCAGTAGACGAAACTCTTGAACTAAAGAACTCCTCAGCCCTAAAAAAGAAGGGGTCAAACAATGCCTAAATGCATCAGCTAGTGATCCTGCCATGATTCCTACCTTTGAAGAGAGATTAAAAATATCTCCATGTGTTTTTATAGTGACATGAAAATTGGGGTTTTGAAAGAAACACTTAACATTTACAGTAGTAGCCACTTTCACTGTAACAATACATATTGTTACATGGTATATAAGTAGCTTTTATAAATTTGAGAAACATAGCCAACAGACCTGAAAAATGGTACCATTTCAATCTCCAGAACAAGTTTTTTTTGTTTTATCTAGCTGCTGGATCAATATCAGTAAGCCCACATTACTCCAAGGGCAAGATGAAATATGAATTACAGCTACTATGTTTAAAATAGTATAAAATTATAAGACTATATCTTTTAAAACTTACAAAACATTAGAAAATAAGAAATAAAACATACAAATTTCATTTTTTTAAAAAACAGACCTGTTTCTTCACTTGTAAGTCATATAAAACTTTCTGAACATCTATTTCATCCGGTGGTGAGACCTGATCATGCTCATGATTGGTGTTTCATATAACTCAAGGATTTTAACTGAACAAATACCTTTGCAATGTCATGCTCCTCATTATTCACAAAAAGGAATAGTGCTAAAATGAGCTGCTTTGTATATTTTTTTCTTCAGAAATTTCTAGAACTGCTTATTCTTTGGCTTTGTAGTGTGTACTTATTTTAAAAATCATAACAAAAGTTAGGTAAGGTATATGCACATAGTTACAATATCAAAAAATGGTAAAATAATAATTATCTTCATATTCAAACACTTCCTTATTTTATCGTCTTTACATGTAAAATTTATAGAACCTGTCTTCCTAAATCCCCTCTGTCAATAACGATGGGTATATTTTTTAAATAGCTGAAGAGTCCTAATGTGGTCCTTGATCAGACTAAAGCAGAACTGAAACACTGTAATTTCATGAGCTGTCTTTTTAAGCAAGATTCCAGCCTCTTGCTAATGAATGCAGTTCATTCATATTAAAATAAAATGTAATTTTATCACTGCTGATATGACTTGCAAAATGCTCATCAAGATAATGCCAAATATTTTTGAAAAGCACTCTAGCTTCAGAAGAGATTACTTTCAAGATTGTATGTTGTCCCTGTCTTGCTTTTCCTTTTTCCCAGATTTTAATTTTACACTTTTCAAACTGATGCTTACTTCTTTTTTGTTCTTTCTTCATTTTCCAAATGGTTGCTGTTGAGGAAATCACCACATCAGAGCTGAGAGAAATATGTATGGGAGCTGAAGGAGAGGGAGAAGAAAGAACTTGAACAGAAACCAAGGGCATTTTTTTGTTTCAGGTTGAGTTGAACTGATTGATTTGGGTTTTTTTGCTTTATTTTTTTTTTTACTTAGGTTATTGTACATGATTGGTGAACAATATTTTATTTTACATGAAATAATTATTTTACTTGTTCAGAAAATCATTTTATGTGTAAATAGACAATGCATGTAAATAATAGGGGTTTTGAGCCATGAACAACGTTTGAGAATGTGTAGTGCTATTAAACATTCCCAGTTCCATTTCTGGTTGCAATGTTTTATTATTATTTGTGTGTTTATATTAATATATTTGATGAATATAAATGCAAGTTTCATTTTTTTCTTTTTAAATTTGGAGCCACTGAAGTCAAAATAGGAAAATGTCTTTCTTTAATGTTCTTAATGGTGTTTGTGCCTGCAAGAGTTAAAGCAGCTTTCCTTTCCAAAATACATACTATGATCATTTGTATTTAACTCAGAAGTTCTAGGCCTCCTTTCAAATATCTATGTTTTCTAGAAATCATATGTAGATAACAATAACCAGTGAAATAAATGGCTTTTTATCCAATCTCATTAACTGATCTTGTAACAGTAACAGATATAACAATTACATCCAAGAAAACAAATTAGTTTTTTTAACAGACTGCCTACAGTAGTTAACTCATTCTTTTTAGGACATTGTCCCCCTTTCCTTTCAGCCCTCACAAATTAGTACTTTGTTCCAGTTTTAATGCTGTTTACAAATAGGCCTGGCTCCATTTTGAAGACTCACTCTTTGCCTTTGTTGTAATATATTTGTCTTCTCACTATACTAATCATCACAGACGTGAGTACTGAAAAGCAGTTAAGTTAAGATTACTTATCCAAACTGCTTCTTGTTATGGTTAAATCTTGCTTATTTTATAAATACACTTTCCTGTCATGGAAGGACGTTTACTCAAGTGCTCCCTATCTTGAGACTTCTAGGAACAAAAAACAGTTCTCAAGTAAAGCTTCAAAGTTCAAATTGCCAAAATTTTGAGCAGATAGGAATGATCACAAGGTAGGGGTTGTTCAGGTTAAGGTGTCCTTAAGGGGTTATAGCTCTTTTACTAGAAGCTTCAGCCCTCAGCTGAGCCACGGTAAGAGACCTTGTATTTGTACCTTCATATACAAAGGGAAACAATTGGTTTTTAAACAACTCCATTTTGTTTCGCATTTGCAGTAAGCTAAGATGTGCACAGGAGGGGTTACTGCAGCTCAGATGAGGGTCAGCAGTTTTCATGTGTGGGGCAGTAGCTTCCTGAAGTCATCTGAATATTCCTCTGATCTTCTAACATTCTTTTTTACTTTCATTCTTTCTGACATATCTAAGCTCCAGTTACACCAAATCAATCTTATTCTATGAGCATTTTTTCTAACTAAGAAGTATGGGACTATTTTCTAGTCCAGTGTTTTCACACCAGGGATACAATTCCCACGTGTGACTGTTCATTTCTACATTAAAAAATATAAGACACCTACTCCAATGACCTAAAGAAGGCCACATTTTGGGTGCAGAATACTGGCTCACCACTAAGCTATTACTAGTACCTGCCAAATAGTTAGTCACCGGACTGTAGATTGAGACCCACTTCATGTACCTTTTGTTACTGCTATAAATAATGTTAAGGACTTGAATTTGAGACTTGGATTCCCACTTCAAAGCTCACATTCTTTAATCTTGCTCTTCAAGATAAACAATTTTTCTCATTTGTTAAACCAGCTGATCCCCAAGATGCCACATCTTCAGTCCGATTGGTAACACAGCTTAACATCATCTTCTCTATTAGCAGTAAACCAGTCCTAAGATTACTTTTTCCTGTAATTATATTTTTAGCTTTATCCTTTCCAGATGACTCTTGGCAAGACTCTAAAAGTAGCCATTTGAAGATTAAAGGTTTCAGCTTCTTGAGAAATTATTGTTGATTTCTCCTTTAATCACAGGTTTTCTACAGAGACTGCAGTCTTACAAGCATTTTGGCACAGCAATCAATGAATGGAAAATGTTTGGAAACAACCAGCACCTTTTTTTTTTATCTTCTCTAGCGTCAATATTTCAGTAGCCCATGAAAAACCTCATGGAATTTAAGAACTGTCATTAACCAAAAGCCAAAGCTGACCTGTGTGAATGAAGTGCCATAAATGTGATGAAACTGCTGTCATCCAATAACGGTAGAGGTTAACTGGACCTTCACAGCCAGTTCAGGCCCCAGTAACAATACAGCATGACGACATGGGGCTTCTTAGGATGAGCAAAAAAAAAAGATAGAAATATTCAGGGAAAAGGTGGCAGCGAAATACATGTCACTGTAAAAGCCATTATCTGTTTTGTACAGAGGAGAAATAGCTGCTACTGAAGGGGTGACTATACAGAAGTTCTACTTATACTTCATGGCCTGCAGGAAAAATTTTCTTTTGTTTTATTTTTGTTTCTGTTTCAACCTATAATCCTACCTGCTTATACCAAACATCCCAGCATGCTGCTCAGTTACCTGGAAACAATATTTTTATGCTTTTCAGAAGTTGTCTAAATACAGAGCAGCAACATTTTAACTAAAACATCTCAATGTTGCCACATTGCCTGCTGAAGGTTACTAAATTGAGAAATAGCTTCTCTCTGTTGAATTTGAAAAGGCTTGTAAAATTTGAAAGAGCAAAAAATTATCAACTCCCACTAAAGCTTTCTAAATTGAACATGATAATCTTTGTGAAAGACTCATTAACTGAGGGCAAGAATGTCAAAATTTAGATTATTTCATTTCATAATGCCACAGATCTTATAATACAAGTCTTAATCTTTAGATATAAACTAATCATAAAGTTCAGAAAAAAAACACTCTTCATGTTGTTCTAAAACTGCTCTGCATAGCATATCTGAAATAAAAAACACGGAGGTAGCTTTGTGGTTGAGAGTTTGTCTGTTAAAACCCAATGTTGTACCAAACCTCTTGTTTTGTACTGTAAAGCTAGATAAGAAAGCAGAATATAGTAATTATTATAGTAATCTCCAGCTGGAAAGATACATTAATGTGAATAATAAAAGCTTGGCCTTTATGAACACTAATATGTTTTATTGGAAAGATTTGTTAAATACATCAGTAGGGTTGGGCTTTAAATAATAGCATCTCATCAGCTTCTTCAGACACAGGGTGGAAAGGACTTACCACAGCTCTCCAGAACTATTCATCCAGACATAACAACACATATATGGATGAGAGCTGCACTTCTCACAGACTTCCATTATACTGTGCAACAGGTGCATTTTGTACTCCTGTGAGACTATGGAAAGTGGACTTTGTAGTACTGAGTTTAGTACTGCAACTTGATGAGAATTTCAAAAGAGATCTGAAATGGATAAAACCTAAATTCCCCCCAAACTTATCAAATCATACACTGAGACTTCTGCATGAAAACTTGTTAGTCAAGCAAAGAACTGGGAACGACTGAGCCAGAAACTGGAAATCCTCTCATGTAAATCTGTGGTCTCTTTGCTGAGAGAGACCACTCTCTCACTTTCCCACTTACCACTTTCTTGATCAAATCCTGTACACTCAGTTTCAAGAAAAATCTTTTAAAAATAAAAATATATAACTGGCAAATATGAAATATTTCTAAAATTTCACATGGAAAAAAATTTAACGATCATTGAAATAAACATACAACTTTCAAATATGTTTCCAGAAAAGCTCCAATTTGTCTTAAAGAATTTGAGCTAAGTTCATTTTTATGATAATTTCTTCCATATTCAGAGATTATTTTTACAGTATACTAATGAGAGACTAAAAAAGATACAGTGACTATAGCCTTTCAATACAATAAGCATGGGATGGGAAGCAGGAAAAGGATCCCCATCAAGGGCTGTATATAATATCATTTGTGTGCTTTTAGTTGGTTGATTTCATCCCACATAGACTGTGCCCCTGACAGTGACTGTGATGGCAGCATTGCTAAAGGAGGAGGAACTTCCTAGAATAAGTAGAGAAATGATTTTTCATGGTTCAATAACAATAGAAATAAGTATCATGAGCTGTAGTTTATGAAGTAGAAGTTTCTCAGCTACTTATAATGGACTGTCGGATGTAAGACAGCATGTGAATGGATAGGAATATTAAAATAATTCTAGCATAGCTGCTGAGAACAAAATTACTAAAACATTTTGTACTAAAAAATCACCAAAAGATAAAAAAAGGCAAACTGGTGCCAGAAAAAGGAGGAACAGCATACTGCGATGTCACCCATAGGCATTCACGTGGATCACTTCATGGTGATCTTATGTTCCAAGATTTGCCTGTTGCTGAAATGATACATCCTGACAGGATTAGAGTATTCTGTATTGCCAGCAATGTATAAGCTCTTAGTTGAAATGGTCATCTTTTTAGACTGAGACTTAGCTGAAAAGGACATAATTTTCTCTGTAGTCACTGATGCCTTAAATACATGCAAATATCAAAATGTTTCCAATTCTTAATCACCACCCACTTGGAAGTGTAATAGTCCATTCTTTGCTTGATGATTTTCAAGCCAGTAATGAAGCAGCACTGGAACTCTGAAAATGTAGAAAGTATACTACAGTCAAATGATTTAAACATTGACAAAGTGTTATTATTTGTGGATGATAACTCTACTGCTAAACTTAGGAGACATAATTCTATCTGCAAATTAATGGGAAATGAGAATAAATACATTTCCAGTTAATTATCCAGTTCATATACTGCTTAATACTGAAAAGTAAGCTCCAGGTGAGCCATAATTTTATCCTGCAGACACAAGTCACTGATCATTATTATTCATTTGCCAAAAAAGTTTTAGAATTATAGGAGATATTTCATTTCTCAGATGTGAATACAGGGAAATGGTCAGGCATGCCTCCATAAGATAGCTACCTCAGTATTCTCCAGTTACAAGGATCTTAAATATTTATTTAGCTATAAAAATTACTTTTAGTTATATTAATGAGAATTGCATAATTGCTGTTTTTGTGGTAAGTATGATGAAGTTATGAATGTTGGAATCATCCTCATAATGATGAAATACTAATACATTTTCACAAAGTGCAAATAATTTTTCATGATATAGTCTTTAGTTTACAGCTATCTGATTTTGCATGTGCTGATGTTTGTGACATGGTCCATTATTGCATGTTTATATACAAAGAAAGAATTTGCTACAATTCTTGGTCATAAAATTGCATCTTTGCAAGCAGAATAAGCAAAAAGGAATTTCATTCTGTGACATGAATTAGATTTCAAATGCTTGATTTTATATTTTAATGTCAGCTAACTGAAGCAACTTAACTTATGAGTTAGGCTGTTGAAAAAAGGGAAATGGCAACCATTTCTGAAAACAAAAACAGATGAAGTATAAATTCTTAACAGAAACATTGTGTACTCAAAGATTTAACAGAATGTAAACACACACTTCAGAAGTCTTGTAGTAGGTCTAAAAATATATCTTGAAATCCTAGTTGTGTAAATTTCTTAAAAGTTGTAGAATTTATAATGCTTGTTCTCATCACAGAAACAGCAGAGAAAATAATATTTTTTTGTGTGCAACAGATTTGGACAGATTAGAGAAACCTGCTATGTATTGATATAAAATATAACATTCAAATTAAAGTTAATTCCAATTTTATATTTTAAAATTGTTAATAATAGATTTTGAAAACAAAAAAAAAATTAGTGAAATTCATTAGCAATTATTGCCCTTTTAAACAATACACAAAATTTTATGACATCAGAATTTTGTATTTAAAGGAGGTGAAATTGTAGACCTAAGAGGTATCTATATGGTTTATTAAAAGAGGTAGTATTACCCTAAAAGTTGCCATAAAATAAAGGATTCCTCTTTATTTTTTATGGGGTCATCCTTGAGCAGGCAAAGCTCACATTGTTGCTGTGTAAGAATATATTCATCTTTATGATCAGTGAGGAATGAGACAGAACAAAGGTGCAGATTCACTCTGTATAGAGAATTCTGCTGAACAATTGCCAGATTGTTCAGGAATAAGGTCTAAAACCTTCATTCTGCTGATTATTCCATAGAGGTAGACTTGTGTCCTTAAGAAGTAGCCTTTGGCTTCACTGGAGCATGATAGTCTCCCTTTGCTGAGTAACCTGCAGCATCAGCAGAATAATATGCTGATAACAAAATAGCTCTTAACGAACCTTGCAAAATGTGTTAAGCTCTGTTCTGCAAAATAAGCTCACTGTGTCCACAAAGGACTGTATCCCATGTCAGAATCCTCTGTACTAGGGGTTATTCAGAAATGCCCTTTGGGATAGAAATTGTTTACACTTGAGTTTTATATCAGCTGTAGATCTGTTCACAGCTTCTACATGTCCAAAGATATCATTTAGGAAAGAATTGCCATCATCTGAGTAACACTACACAACCAGAACAGGAGGCATTAGTCTACCCCTTACTGTATTCACAGCACTTTGAAAATGTTAGGTGAGAGAAGCATGTTGTTGTACATTACAGAAGCAAGAGCAGCACATTAGATGTAGTAAAACAGACATAAACACAAACTCTAACAGTTTCTCTCACTGGTATTCCCCGTGAGCCTGGAGCAAGTGGAATGAAGTTTGTGTAGTAGAAGCTGAAAATGAAAAAGAAGACTGAAGCAGGATTTGGCTAAAGACTTTTTTCTAGGGGCAGATTTCTTTTTTTTTTTTTTTTTAAAGAAGGTGCACAAAGTGCCATTGGAACTCTGGCTTTTCTGAATAAGTTTGGTTAGTGATGTAAATATTAGATTTTTAAAAATATGTTAGTTAGCAACATCTGTTCAAATCTAAAAGCTGATTGATTAGCTGCTCATCACTGAACAGCTAGAGGAGTTACTGCAATTTATTTTGTGACTTCTTTAAAAGATGTAAAACATCAGGGCGAAATTCTGCCTGCACCAAATTCAGTAACAACCTTCCATTGGCTTCACATATCATTTGATCATATTTTCTTACCCTGCACAAACCTACTAAGAATCAGGGTGGTTATTAGCATCACCACAAAGTTCCCTCTTCTTCTCAGTGCAATGTGATACCAAAGTCTTAAACTGACTATAGCTGTTCTAGACAGAGGCAGCTATTGTTCAGTTAGTTACGTTGAATGAGCTGGACAGTATTTTGCAAACAGTGATGGTCTATTTATACAAATAAAGCAAGGTTCTGCAAGTATTTATGTCATCAATTCAGCTTTATTTAGTGTACACCAAAAATACTGATTTATGATAATCATTTGAAGAAGCAATGATATATATTCTGCTTAATAGTGTGGAACTTCACTAACAGAAAACCATCAGAAAGACTGAGCGTACATTTGCTTGTTTTAGCATCCTTGGTGGCACATGCAGCAGTTCCCTGACTCCAGAGAAATTCTTCTTTGCTTTCCTGTTATGGAAGACACTACTGAAGCTGAAGTCAGTGTTACTTCTTCCGTGAGATCCAACAGGATGACAAAACAACATTGCCAAAGCAGACACAACTCACTTGCATTTTTGGTTTCATATATGTAAGAATAGAATAGAACAGAACAGAAAAAAGAAAAAGAAAAAGAAAAAGAAAAGAAGAAGAAGAAGAAGAAGAAGAAGAAGAAGAAGAAGAAGAAGAAAGAGCAAGAGCAAGGGAAAGGGAAAGGGAAAGGGAAAGGGAAAGGGAAAGGGAAAGGGAAAGGGAAAGGGAAAGGGAAAGGGAAGGAAAAGGAAAGGAAGAAGGAAAGGAAAGGAAAGGAAAGGAAAGAAAGGAAAGGAAAGGAAAGGAAAGGAAAGGAAAGGAAAGGAAAGGAAAGGAAAGGAAAGGAAAGGAAAAGGAAAGGAAAGGAAAGGAAAGGAAAGGAAAGGAAAGGAAAGGAAAGGAAAGGAAAGGAAAGGAAAGGAAAGGAAAGGAAAGGAAAGGAAAAGGAAAGGAGAAAAGAAAAGAAGAGAAAAGAAGAGAAGAGAAGAGAAAAGAAAAAAGAAAAGAAAAGAAAAGAAAAGAAAAGAAAAGAAAAGAAAAGAAAAGAAAAGAAAAGAAAGAAAAAGAAAAGAAAAGAAAAGAAAAGAAAAGAAAAGAAAAGAAAAGAAAAGAAAAGAAAAGAAAAGAAAAGAAAAGAAAAGAAAAGAAAAGAAAAGAAAAGAAATTTTCAGTTGGAGGGGACCTACAATGATCATCTCGTCCAACTGCCTGACCACTTCAGGGCTGACCAAAAATTAAAGCATGTTATTGAGGGCATTGTCCAAATGCCTCTCAAACACTGACAAACTTGGGGCATCGACCACCTCTCTAGGAAGCCTGTTCAGGTGTTTGACCACCCTCCCAGTAAAGAAATGTTTCTGAATGTCTAAACCTCCCCTGACACAGCTTTGAACCATTCCCACACATCCTGTCTTATGATACCAGGAGAAGAGCTCAGCACCTCCTTCTCCCCTTCCCCTCCTCAGGAAGCTGTAGAGAGCAATGAGGTCGCCCCTCAGCCTCCTTGTCTCCAAATTAGGCAAAGTTCTTAGCCACTCCTCACAGGACATTCCTTCCAGACCTTTCTTTGTTGCCCTCCTCTGGGCACATTCAAGGACCTTCATATCCTTCTTAAATTGTGGACCCCAGAACTGCACGCAGTATTCAAGGTTAGGCAACACCAGCGCTGAATAAAGCAGGATAATCACGTCTCCTGACAGTCCGGTTATACTGTTTGATGCACCCCAGGATGGGGTTTGCCCTCTTAGCTGCCAGGTCACACTGCTGACTCATACTGAGCCTGCTGTCAACCAGCACTCCCAGACCTTTTTCTGCAGGGCTGCTCTCCAGCCACTCCTCTCCCAATTTATACTTGTGCCTGGTGTTACTCCATCCTAGGTGCAGAATCCGACATTTGGACTTGTTAAATTTCATCCCCATAAACATTGCCCAGATTGTGTGTTGCTCTCAACAGAGGCATGATAACAAAGCACTGAATCTGGGCTTAGTACGCCTTGCCAGTAAGCACAACAGATATGCAGTCAATCCTATATTCTTCCTTGTCAGCTACCTGTTCTATCAGACTCGTGAGTCATGAAAGGGAGGGAGCATTATGCCTTATAATTCACTCCTGAATAAAGTACTGGCTTTCCTGCTCTGTAAACTAGAAATTTGGTCCAAAGCGCCTAATTTCACTTATAGTGGTTTGGTCGTCCTTCAGAGAGCACAGGCAGGCAGGCTATGAGCATGCATCCTCCAGTCATGTCCACTTGGGAATCCCATACTTCTGCAATGTCTCCACATTATGGTCCAGCCATAAACCGGCTACATTCTGCATAAAGCTACGTTTATGAAACCATTCATGTTTGCAGATTTGATTTCTCAAAGACAAAAACTGTGCAGGGTATGTCTTCCTTCTATTTCATACCTCATTCAGAAAAAGCTTAGAATTTGGAACATGCAGAGGACTTTTCAAGAGTTTAAATAAGAACTGTGATTTTTCTCTTGGGATTCACTTATGTTTGCTTTCTGTTCTCAGGAAGTTAAATACTGCATTGTACAAAAGTTGTACTGTTTTTCAGTGAGAGAATTACTATGTCTTTGATGAATATATGTCCCCCTACAAAAAAGTAACCCTGTGTTTGCCAGCTCATGGAAAATGTCAAGTATGAGCTTCAGAACATCGAGCTTGTGGCCTCTCTTCATTGTGTTTGGTCGTACTTCTCTTGTTTATCAACCTAGTGTGCAGTTGATTTATTTCATATTAGGATATATGTAAAGTGCAATCATTGGCAATGAAGCCAAGTGAATTTTTTCCAATGACATCAATAGAGCCAGGATTGGTCTTTCTCATGTTAGCTTACTAATTTACAAGACAAGTTAAAAAATATAGCCACTTGAACTGAATATGAAGAATACAAATAGAAAAGTTATTTTTTTACCTATGTCAGCTGAAATCTGTTGAAAGCTTTCATATATGGATGACAGCATACATCACATTGCACGCTGGTTTTGAATATTGCTTTCCATTTTCCTGGTATCATTTAACGGCAGCCTGGAACAATTTGGAGTTGGTTTTTTTCGGACAAATGCAATGCAGTACAGTATGCAGTACAGTAGAATTACTGCAGCATGAAACTGCTACAGTGACATACAGTAAAAATCTCATCACCTATTTTTTTTCACACTATCATATGTACAATATTTATTCTAGAACAAGTACCCATCCATTTCACCAGTTGTCCAGCTTATCAGTTAACCAGATAATTATGATCACATTTTTTGTCACTAGCATTCTATGCCAAATTATCAAGATGAGATCCAATTATGCAGGCCTACTGCATGCCTTTGTTCTGCAGCTCATTATAGTGCACACTTTTTTGGACAGAAGTGAATCATTATATCAGCGGTCAATGTTTTAGAAAGAATAGTTTCTATGGTCTTCGAACATATGCACATAAAAATAGACATCTGTTTAGGGTAATAGTGGTAAAATTAATGATGACATAGACTGAAAAGATACCTTGTACAAGTGAACAGATGCCTTTATTTTCTAAGTAGCTGACCTCTGAGTTTTCCATCTGTATTGTACAGAGTTAAAAGAGGTCAGTTGTGGAACACTTTATCTAACATCTGTGGTGATAATGGAAAATCTATATTTCAGCAACTACGGTAGCAAATTCTACGGCTTCTTTCCATCTTTTTTAAGTATAAAACTGAATCTCCTCTTCACTGTTTTAGAAGACCCTAGAAATGGGGAGGGGAGGGGAGGGGAGGGGAGGGGAGGGGAGGGGAGGGGAGGGGAGGGGAGGGAAGGGAAGGGAAGGGAAGGGAAGGGAAGGGAAGGGAAGGGAAGGGAAGGGAAGGGAAGGGAAGGGAAGGGAAGGGAAGGGAAGGGAAGGGAAGGGAAGGGAAGGGAAGGGAAGGGAAGGGAAGGGAAGGGAAGGGAAGGGAAGGTTAATATCCAGGACAGCCAATGTAACTGCAGCACCACTCTATCACCTTTGAAAATTGATAGTAATTGGGGAAGGTTCCTGATGAGGAGGTTCTTGGTGACTGGAAAAAGGCAAATATCATTTCCATCTTCAAAGGGCAAGAAGGAAGGCTGGGGGAACTGCAGGTAGGTCAGCCTCACCCTAGTACCAAGGAAGTCTATGAATTGAATACTCTTGGAAGATACATCCAGATATATTAAGAACAAGGTGACAGGGAACAGCCAGCACAGAGGTGCCAAGGGTAAAATTGTGCCTAATCAGCATGAGTGCTTTTCATGATGACTGGATCTTTGGGTGAAGGTAGAATACTTGAACTCCCATAGCATCCTTGTAGCTGAATTAGGAAGACATGGACTGAATGGGCAGTCTTAAAGGTGATTGAAAATCTGTCTTGACCTGTGAATAGAAGTCACAGTTGTAATTCTAACTGGCAGCCTGTTAAAAGTGGTGTCCCTCAAAAGCCAACATACAAGGAAAAGCTGAGGAAGCTGGGTTTGTTCACCTGGAGAAAAGAAGGAAAAGAGAGGGTTTTATTGCTCTGTAAAGAATATGGAGCCAGTCTGTTATCACAGCTGCATGTTGAAAGGATGAGAGGAACAGTCAAAAACTGCTGCAACAGAATTCTTGGCAAGATATTAGAAAAAAAAAGTGTTAATCATTATAAGCACTAGAAGCATTGAAAAAAATATGCCCATGAAGATTATAGAATCTGTGTCACTGGAGATTTTAAAAACTCAGCAAGACATGCCCTGAGCAGCCTGATCTAGCTTCAAAGTTAGGCCTGCTTTCAGCAGGTGTTTGAATTGAAGGACCTTAGAAATTCCTTCCACCCCAAATCATACAACAAACCTAATCCTCTATATGCTATCTGTTCTGGCTTGCCAAGGTCATTCTTGAAGGCTGAGATCCCAAAGTCCAACTACAATTAGCAAACTCAGCTTATCACCTGGTACTTGTGATTTTTGGCCATGCCTTCATGTGTGAACCTGGTGAGCAAATATCTTATTCTTGACGTCTCTAATTGAATGTAGGCACCTTTATTGTGCCTAACACCATTAGGAAAATATAAATGAGTCTCTCTGTTGTCTGATGTGCAACAAAGAATAATCTCTTTTATTTTTTTATAGCTTTTGAGTTTATTATCACTTGATAATGGAGAACTGTAGCAATAAAGCATGATCATCATGGTATGAACAATAGTTAGTTATACAAAGAAGTTTATTTGAAGCTCAACTTTGATAGCATTTGCTTCTTTTGGATACCGCTTCTTTTAATCAGAGCTAATACTATTTAATCTGAAAACCTAGCCTGGCTGGTTATCAACTAATGTACAGACACACAGAGTAGTACAGAGCTGAATATTTTACATGGAGAACAAAGCTTGAATGTAAGTACTAAGCAGTACTTCTTTAAATCTCTGTGGGAGGAAGTTTAGGGTATATGCATCTGAGAATCCCCTAGGGACTGGTGTGACATTGGTGTCTGCTATGATGTAGAGTCAGAGAAGCTCAGGAAAACCTTTTTGATGGACTAAAGCTCTTTAATACAGCAAAATTCTCAAGACTATTAACTAAAGAGAGCATAATTAAAGATGCATGCTGTTAATCTAAAACATACCCAGATTTTTTTAGATGCTACAATATGTCAGAGTGTGAACAAGCATATTTTAAAACGACAGGTTAAAAAAATAACATTCAACTATTGGCTTTACACATTCCAAGCTAAACTGTTGGATTCAGCCACCTAAATTCCCTTTGCTACATCATTACCACATTTTAAAATGCAGTTTGCTTTATTTTCCCCCCAGAATTTTCTCTTCAACTCCTCTGCTTGAATCATAGGGTTTTTATCTGCAAGAGTAAAAAGAGCGGGTTTGATCCTCTCCTGTTGCTGAGAATAAAGAATACCTTTATTAAAAATAAATGTAAACATATTCTACATTAGAGGACAAGACAGTACAACGTATTTCAAATATCTCTATCTATCACGATTTAGAAATTATCAAGGAGGGCTTTAAATGGAATACACAGCTCATTGATCACTGCCATTTCATCGCAAAATACATAGAGGCTTTTGGAAGAGAAACCCTGTAGCCTAGCAGTTAGTTTTCTCCATATCAAAAGGTTTCAGTTACTGCTCTTGCATTGAGGATGAACACCTTCCCCAGAGGAAAAGCAGCATGAGAATGGTGGATGGAGCAGGATTCTTCACCTCTACGATTTAAGCCATTGAGTCATTAAAAAAAAAAAAAAAAAAAAAAAGCATTGTAATGGGACACTCAGTTAAGAGTGCTAAGGAGAGGAAAAGGCCTTGGGAAGTGGTACCCTCCAGGCATCCCCTTGTTGATGTTAGGATGATATCTCCTGATTTTCCCTCACTGATGATAGGGAAAAACACCCTGTGTCCCTCCTGGTCATGGAGGTAAGTCAGGCATGAGTAGAGTGGAAAGAGCAGTTCCAGCATCCTGCTCCAAACTGTGGTGATCAAGCACTGGGCTGGGTGACATGTATTCCTGATCAGCCCCAATCACATGATTTACTGCCCTTTCTACAGTTCTTTTCACAGTCCAGTTTCTTCATCTTTACCACTGTCATCCCCTCCAAATAAGCCAGCTAGCCCTATTTACTCTTTCCCCAGGGGTCTCAGTTTTGCTGACTTTTTACACTTATTTATTATTCATTATGTGGTTGCCCTGGAAAATTCCACCGTGGTCAGCAGTTCTGTAAGGTAATGCCTCTCTTTATACATAGTTTTTCATTTCTGCTATTTCTCATGTTGCTGTCATCTTAGTTTAGCCACTAGTCAGGGTTGGCCACCTGCATTTACATCACTACTCCTTTGCTATCTGTAACACCTGTATTTTCTCCTGCTGTTCCCTTTATAGTGCAGTTCAGGGTGGACCTTTTGTCTGAATACTCCAAAACAAGGAGCAGCCCATAAATACTGCTTGTTTATTTGGCCTTTAATCTGCCCTAGATAAAATACTGGTCCCTAGGAGGGGGACCAGAACATACAACCCTATTGTCACAAAAAAATGTTACCTACTGGCTTTTGATCAAGTTGTACGGGAAGAAAACTAAATGAAGCCAGGAATCTGCAGATGAGGATTTTTGCACTACACCTGATCGGCTCAGTACCTTTCCCTGAGGGTATGAACTTCTTTTGTTACTGTACCTAGCCTAAAAAGTCTCAGAGTGTACTGCTCCTAGAGCCACCTCTGAACCCTGGATTTGAATTGCCTTAGAAATCACAGGTTCTCTTTCAGACCTCATGTACAGGTCTCTTCCCTCAGGGTGCCACTGTGCTAAAGCATCAGCATTCTTTACGTGGACTACCACATCCTGCAAAGAAAACTATGACCTCACTTTAGTTTGTAACTTGATCACAGTTCTCCAGAACAAATTGCTATCCAGTCAGAATCTGGAAACATGCTATTTTCCCTACTTTCACCATAGAAGTGTAGAAAGAAGAAAAGAAACCTTTCTAACCTTTATAGTGGGAGAGGCGTTTGTGTTGCAAAGAGAAAAGATGTAAAATGGCAATGGACCCAAGACACAATGTCTTTTATTGAGGGGAACAGCTCTGAACTGCCACCCTGTAGTGATAACTTCTTGTTTTCCTCTTTTATTTTTAATCCTTCCAGTTTTTAAGAAAGGAGGTGACATTATGTATTGAAAGGTACATATGGAATGAAGGAGACTGCTGACAGAGCAGAATTGGCATAGTCTGTGAGCAAATGGTATTAAGCAATTAATTTATATTTCTACTTTAAGTGACTATGCTGAGTTTACAAGTAAGGTAATATTAAATAACTAGGAGCAAAAAGACAGGCCTTTCATTTGCATCCACTGATGGTCATCAATGAAAAGGAATAAACACAGGCATTTTTTTGCAGGCAGTACTTTCATTAATGTCCAAGACCTTCAATAAAACAGACAAGGCCAAATTTGTCTCTGTCCACTAGTTCTTGACACCGTCTACTTCTAGATGTTGCACAGAGCTTCCGATAGCCTAAACATGGATTGTTCCATTGGTTCCAGTAGAGACATAATGATTTATAAGCATTGAAATCCAGCATCGTGTGTTTGCAAAGAGTATAAATCAGAGCAGAGACTGATCCATTGATTTTCCTCCCACTTCCTTGTCCATGCCTTGTGCTTTGCAGTGCTTTCCATTTTCTCATCGGTTCTTACAGATATTGTCTGCAGCAATTTTAGTCACTTCTGTCCAGAGGTATAACAACTTCCAAACAAGTACATCCTTAAACAATTCATTTAATATTTTCTTTCTAATCAGATAAATAATGAATAATAAATTTGAATAATAAAGATTAAAAAATGCTGATATGAGATCAAAATATGTGTAGATTAAATACTATAATCTATAATGACTTTGATGCTCTAAATAATGATTATGAATTTTGTGAGTTCTTGACTGGACTCAGTTTTTATTTCTAATCTGTATAAATGACCTGCCATCGCTACATATCAGATCATTAGTGGAGATTTACACAGATGATACAGTGATTTATTATGGTTCTCTAAGATCCCTAGATGTAGTTTATGCCCTGATTTCAAGCATGAATGGTGTCAATGATTTGCTTCAACTAAATAATTTATCACTAGAAACAAAAACAAAGATTGACAAACTGGGTGCTGTACTGTGAATAAATTAATCTGCTAGCAGTAGATCAGAAAAAGGGCTCTATTAAAAATTCTTTCTGCAATAGAACAATATGTAAAATAAGTTCAGTAAATAATATGGAAGATGTTATTCACTACACATGAAAATGAATCATGGTTATCAGCAAACTAGTGTCGAAGTTGTTTTGTGTATTGTTAATTTATTACTATTAAATTCATAAAATGGCTGATCTGCACTTAAGATTAGATAGATTAATTTCTTCAGTCAGTTGCAGAGTCATGTCGTCGATGATTTCAGCTTGCATTAGTGTTTAACATCTCTTTAAGTTCTCTTTGCATGAAATAGTCACTGAAATGCTGTCCGATCCTGTGCTACTTAATCAAACAAAATTTCTATGAACATCAAATATTTACACTGTCTGGAAAAAGACTGGAGATTTGATTCACTGATTTTTAGAGGGATTTTTTAAGTACCTTTGTAATGTTGTAAAACCTGTCACTTGCCTCAAGAGGAGAAATTTTGCACATTTATACATTTGCAGAAAAAGCCTTAGTATAGAATATTTCACACTAATGTATTCTTTTAATTATCTCTGAATAATTTAATTGCTTAAAGGTATATACTGCTGATTTAACTTGACATTTTAGAATAAAAATGCAATGCTCTACAGTTCTTGGTCATCCTGTAAATAAGGGAAACCTGTCACAAATTTGATTTCTTTTTGTACAAGTATTTCTTTACTTGTTTGGTGCCTCCTGTAGTTTGGCACATCTTTAACATAGTGTCATAAATGCAGTGAAGGTGCAGCATCACAGGCTTCACTTTGTGCTAATAATCAGAGAACTTATTCACAGTACTGTGTTGCTTTAACCTGCTGAATTCTTTGATGCCATGTCCTGAGATGCTGTAGTTGCTAGCTAAAGCAACTTGGAGTATGCACTTCCAGGTGCCACACCCATACCTTCCCTTTAATATACAGAGAGGCTGATAGAGCCAAAGCATCTTTGGATGAATATAACACATTTTGGATAAATAAAGGCCCTGTTCCTGTTCAGGCTTAAATTCCTTTTTTAAGATTATGAACAAAGGTTGGTATGATTCTAATTCTGAGAGATGAGTTTTGTCAACACACATTTTTTCATAGCTCTAGGAAAAAACATTATTTCATTTGACAGGTTTGACAATGCTATGTAAATTTTATCCATATGCAGAGGGCCTGCCTGATGACTTACAGTCACAGTATTACCTATGTCCAAAATGAGCACCATTTTGACTAGGGCAAGTGGCACCATTCAATAAAATATCAGATTTTAAAACACTAGTACTGGAAAATCTATCATTCTAATATCCCAGAGCAGTCTTTTCCTTGGCCTAATTTTCAACTCATCCTTACATTTATAGATTTTGCTACTATATAAAGCACTGCTACTTTGCACTCAACCATTTCATGACTCCTGAATGGAATGGTATTAAAGCATAGCTCATCTTGCATGGCTGTCAGTAAGGAACATTTTAAGACAGTGTTGGATATATTTCCTTTCTATTTCCAGTCACTTATTTAATCAAGATAAATACTATAGAAAAAATAATGTATTAGGTACAATGGGACATATTATAATATCTCACTGTGCTTAAAACAGCTATATGTTATTTCATAGCAATAAAAATACTTGCTTTGTAGTCACCACATTCTTCACACCCACTGGATACTGGCTAATACAATGAATAAAGAATCCATTTTAGAGTTTCCTAATAATATCTAAATTTATTTGCAATCCATGTTTGAATAACTATAACGCATATATTGCCTTTTCTGCTTTTTATACTAATATTTCCATGTGGAAAATATTAGTAATGCAAAAAGAAATGTTTAATTTCAATATTTCATTTTCTGTTGTGCTGCTAGTTGCAGCATTGTTAATGACATTCGGGTTACTTCAGACAATTATTTTATTATTTTACTAGTACAGTAAAAATCATACATGTATATGTAATCAGTAATAGAAAAATTCCCTTTGCCTATATTTAATTGCTGAATGTGCAGAATTGTGTACTTGACAAGTCCAGCTCCTGCCTCAACATCCATGTAATATTTCTTTTTTAATTAAATCTCTTTGAAAAGGTGCAGAGCAAAAGCTCATAACTCTCCCTTGAGTGTTTTAGATAAATCAGGCCTGTTATGATACAGTATGCACCCACACACTCACATGCTTCTCAGCTATCTTCACAGGATAACAAGAATTAAATGAAAAACTCACTTGGGCACCTTACACAATGCGAATACAGGAAAGCTTGGCATTCTCACAATTATTTTCAGAATGATCTTTCACTCTTACACATTCTCAGTGCTCCAACTATTTTACTAGAGGTTTCTTGTGGAAACTTAATATGACCCTATGAAAAGTGAAATGAAAAACACACTATCTTTGCTCCAACATCTGTATAAATTTTCTCTAGAAGTAAAGAAACCTGCTGCCAATCATATCTTCCTGGGGAATAAAGGCTAAAATTTCCAATTTATGGTTACACTTCTGCGGTGGGTTGGCCTTGGCTGGCTGCCGACCCTCATCCAGCCACTTTCCCACTCCCCCTCCTCAACAGGATGAGGAAGAAAATAATAAAATGGAAAAGCACGTGGGTCAAGATGAAGACAGGGAGATTACTTACCAGTTACTGTCATGGGCAAAATAGACTCAACTTGGGGAAAATTAATTTATTGCTAATTAAAAACGGAGTAGGATGATGAACAACCCAAAACTAGAAGAAAACAAAACAATACAAAACAAAACAAAAACCTTTCCCCACCACCCCCTTCTTCCCTGGCTCAACTTCACTCCTTCATTCCCGACTCCTCCACCTTCTCCCACCCCGAGCGGCAGAGGTGGATGGGGAATGGGGATTGTGGCCAGTTTGTCTCTGCCACTCCTTCCTCCCCACGCTGTTCCCCTGCTCCAGCCTGGGGTCCCTCCCACGGCGTGCAGTCCTTCAGGAACAGACTGCTCAAGCATGGATCGCCCACAGGTCACAGCTCCTGCCAGGACCCTGCTCCTGCATGGTCCTCCATGGGCTGAAGAAGGACAATCGGCTTCACTGTGATCTTCACCATGGTCTGCAGGGGAATCCCTGCTCTGGCACCTGGAGCACCGCCTCCCCCTCCTTCTTCACCTACGTGGCTGTCTGCAGGGCTGTTTCTCACTCCTTTTTGTTCCTTCCTCCTCTCTGTCAGGCATTTTTGCCCTTACTTAAGTCAGTTTTCCCAGAGGTGCCACCATCATGGCTGAGGGGCTCAGCCATGCCCTGCTGTGGGTCCATTGGAACTGGCTGGAACCAGCTGTGTCTGGCACTGGGCAGCCCTGGCCTCCCCTCACAGAGGCCACCCAGCAGCCCCTGCAGACAACACTTTGCCATATAAACCAAATAAACCTTTACAAAAATACGTATCTCCCTGTGAAATGGAGTAATGATATAAAGACGTACCAGACATGTTCTTTCACTTTTTAACTTCCCCAGTTTTATTTGAAATGTGCTCAAAAGAAAGAAAATCTTTGTATGTTTTCAGTAATGTCTTTGTTCTTTTTTTTCTAAATCTTAAGGAAATAGTTGTTTAGGATTAAGATCCACATTTATTTCACCTTTTAAAACAAATAAGCAAATATTGCAGTTGGGCAAATCATCTATTTGACTTCAAAGCAAGTACTATTCAAATAAAATTGAACATTTTAGTCTTCACAAAGTCAATTTTACAGAAGATTGACCATTAAGGAGAAACCCTTGGACAATGATGGTTAATATTCAATAAACTAAGTGTGTTTAGTCTAAAATCTAAGTAAAATCTAAATAACACCATTTTGTTTAGGTAGCTAGGTGTTATGAGAAGCCATAACAGCATCATAAAGTTGCTACTCATATAATACCCTGGCCAAAACCTGGACTGAATTAATAATTGAAGCTGCCTACATTTCCTCAGTTGAAGACATTTTTCTTCTGTTTTTCTCTTAAACATGGTTTCAGTATTGCTGATGTAGAAATACTCATTTTTAATTCATAATTAGCCACATATGCACTTCATATTTATGAACCTAATGAAAAATACCATCTGGAAGTATCTTCTGAAGATCTTCTGAGGTGGAAGCTGGCTCTGTACTTTGTTATTTATTGCTATAGCTAACTCAGGGTCATACATTTCAAAGGAACACCAAAACATTTATGGAAGTTTAAATGAGTTTTGACAGGAGTTGCAGGTGTTTACAGCATCTTTATTAACATTTTGGAGGAGATTTATGGGTTTATATCTGACGATCATTTGTAAATCTGAAACATGTACATTACTATTAGAATAGTCTATCCAGTTTTGGATGGAAAAATCCTAAACTGTGGTTTAAGAGATGAGTTTAGTTGATTAATATGTTCTAGCAATTTTTTACTAGGCAGGAACTACAAGTTTTTTGTGAAGAATTTGATGAACTACCCTGCAGCACCATAAAATGGACATTACCCAATAGCTGTATTGGTCTGAGAAAGTATTTGCCATTTGCCTTCTTAATGTTTAGTTCATTGTATAATGATTTATTCAATTCTTCCTATATTGCTGACCATTAAACTATCCATGAAATAAAGGATTTTAAAGGCATATTGGCATGTAGACTTTGTTTTTTTAATATCTCAATCTATGCAAGTTTTAATCACTGTAGAAATTCAGAAGGAGTACTTGCAAAAAACTTTTCCAATTGAATTAGACCTCAGCTATCCACAGTATAAGAGGCTTATGCTTAAGAACTGGATATATTTGTAAACTCAAATAGGTCAAAGTGCTTTAATTTCTTCTGAAGTGATTTCAGTTTGTCACCACAACACAGCCTGAGCTGTCCTTGCTGACCAACTCCTTACTATTTCTCTATGATTGTGCAAAGACCTTGATCTCCAGTTGATAAAAGTAATAACTTGAACATAAGAATATAATAAGGACCATAGTGGGTCAAATCAAAGTTCAACCTATTCCAACATTTGCTAGTAACAAATATTTAGAAAAGCAAATATGAACAATGCAATACTATAGCCATATGTCCCCAAAACACTCACTTCACTTCCCGTGATTTAATGTTCAGCAGCTCTTTGGGCCACAGAGGGCTTGGTGGTATTTAATAACTGTCAGTAAGGTTTTCCTTACATGCATTTACCCAGTTCTTTTTGAACTCATGTAATCATTTGGCCTCTGCAGCATGCTATGGCAAAGAAATTCCAACTTAGCTACCTAAAAAGAAGTTTGTGTTTTGCCTGTGTCCTGCTAGTTTCACTGGAGCTCCTTATTCTGTACTGCACGAGACAGCAAACAGCTGAAGCTGATTGCCTCAACCCCCTTCTGTTTCTAAACCCTGGTACCAACAGTCCTTTCCATTTTCTCTTCTGCAGACTGAAGACTGCTCATCCCTAATTACAGTTGTCCTTCCTGCTCTTCTCTGTACCTTTTCTATTTCTCCTGTGCCCTTTTTATTTTAGACAGAGGGTTCAGGGTACAATCCCTCAATGAATTTATACAGTGACATAGTGATTGTTTTGTCTTGTTTCCTTTTCCTTTTCTATTCATTCCTAGCATTTGACTTGCCCATCATTGTATATATAATAGCAGTAAAATTAGTATTTTTTTCACATATACCACATTTATTTGTATTGAATTGTAGCTGTCATTTTATTGCTTGTGCAACCTTTCCACAACTCTTTACAGTGACTCCTCATTTGTACTACACTAAATATCTTAGTGTCATGCGCAGGTATTGTCAGCTCACATTTTAATTGTTTTGCAGGTCAGCTATAAATATCTTGATTAAAAAAAAAAAGAGGGAGGAGCTAGGATTTATTTGAGCAGTTTCTTCATGGCATGGGCTGTCTTGTAACACAGTAGCTAACATGTTTCAGGAGTTACTCTTTTCCTCTCTTCTTGTGAGTTGTGTTCTGGTATCAGAAGCACAATCCTCCATTTTAACTTCAGAATCAAAGACCTTATGACTGAGCAAGGTGCAAATAAGCACCTAGTCATTCAGCTGGCCTGGACATTGGCTGCACTGAGCATCATGTCGGCACAGTAAAGACTTCTGCCCACAGAAACTAGGGTATCTTAGCAGAGTTACCCTGCTCACACTGTAGGCTTGAGAGATGATTTCCAGGAAGGCTTGCTACATGCCGTTGCACCCTGGCTGGCACAGGTCCAAATTGCCTCTTAGTGAAAAGGTGAGCAAATGGTGAGGATACCTGGTTACAAAAGAAATGCAGTATTCCTCTTTATCCAAACTGTTGAGGAAATGCCCATAGTTAACTCCAGAAGGATGAACTGTACTGTAATTTCAGCACTGTAAACACAGTTTGGAGAGTACTTCAATGTCATTTGGGACAAAAGATGCTCAGCTAAAGGCAGTAACACTATCATTCTTTTAATGGTTGCCTTGAATTAAATTAAACAAACAAACACTGAAAAGAATGATCAAGGGGCTGAGACTATGGGAAAAAATTAAGATGACTATCAAAAAATTATTTTTTTTATGTCATTTAAAGCCATCAGATGAGCCATATGATGCAATAGATCAGCTGTGGGTTGGGGGAAAATAGTATCACCTGGAATCCAAATGTGAAACTTAGACCGTATCTTTTATTGACATATAAGCAATCAGTAAATGTGAAATACAGAGTAGTCCTATACCTTATCTCCTCTCTTTATCATATTTCTCAATGTATTTATTGTTGGTTTCTCAAAACTTTCTTTCTACATTTTATACAATGTGTCATTTTTTTCTCTTTTTTTGATGACACTTTTTATTTTCTCTCCTCTTGAAAATGCCTTGCTTCACAATGTTATTGTCATTACATGTCCTACAAACATTTTTATGCCTCAAATAAATGACTGTGCATGGTTAAGTAATAAAAAAATCCATTCTATTTCTATGTATTTATGATATTTCCTCTCACTGAAAATCTCTCTTGTCAATTAAATTTAAGTATTTGAACAACTTGTAACAATTCTATGTACTCATTTGAGTAGTTGGTGGCACAGTGGCAAAAAGGTACTTCTAAATCTCCGAGGAATTGTCGACAGATGAATAATATCTAGGAATTTTCTTTTTAGTTAACGTATGCAAAGCTCTAATATGCCTTATTATATGAGGTTACAACACACCTACAAGACCTCTGTACGTGAAAAATTGCTGGGCTGAGAAGGAACTTAAAGGGGATTGAAACCTTTCTGTCCTACCTAGCCTGGTCCTACCTGTCTCTGCAGTGACAGAAAGTCTGTAGCTGTACTGGTAATTACCCAGTGACAGTTATATCTCTCCCTATTTTCATAGCCTCAAGTTAGCGCCATCCTTTATCCCAAAATAATCACTCAGTCTACAGGTTTGAGATTGTATCTCTGCCTGAGAGACAGTTTGAGAAGAAAATTTGCAAATACTTGAGTGGAATACCACTGGCTGAAATTCTGGCTTAACTGAATCAGTAGTTTTTTGACTGAGACCAGAAATACACCTGCAGTTACCAGCTCCAGTCATCTTAGCAAGATGGTTCATTCTTGCAGATACTATTGTTCTCCCATTCCATCAAAGGTCATTTTGCTTACCCTGCACCTGTAGCAACAAATCTTTGGTGCACCATGGAGGACACTGTATCTCTTCAGTCTTCACAAATCATGTCTTTTTCCCTCAAACTCCTTTTTATTACATTTTCCAAATAAAGTCAATTCCTCAACTTCTTTCTTAGTATTTTCCCGCTTTATCCACAATGTAAACAAAGTGAGTCAGAAACACTTTCCTGTGTAAAAGTGTTAGGCACCTCCCTTCGGAAGAAAAGAGGGGAGAGAATGACTTGACCTACGTTGCTTTCATAGACAGTGTTGACAAGCTTACTTCTGTAGACTAACACCGCATTCTGTATGCAGTTTGTCACTAATGCTTCTTTTATTTCCAGTTACAGTTTGAAAAGATTGTTTTAAATCTACAAATAGCTGAAAAATAAAAACAAAGTAATATCAGTTTAGTCAACTGTAGTTGATTCTACATCACTAAAGTCAATAGGAATGTGGTTATTGCTTTTACTCTAATAAAATTTGCCCTTAGAACTAATATCTCACCTCTGCTCACTCTGTATTTTATTAAAACATGTACTCAAAATCAAATCAGTACCCTGCATTTCTTTTTCAAACAAGATCATTTTAAATTAGGTTTGTTGGAATAACAAAGATCAAGGCACGGGTTTATGCTACAAAAAAGGAGAGAGGTACAAAAACTATAAACCAAATTTTTAATTTGAAGCTTAGGCCTCAACTTCTCACAGCTAATTGTCATCAAGTTTTTGTGGTAGAGAAAGTCAGCTTAGCTGCTTCTTCAAAAAGTACATCATCTGACATTTCTAATCTCCGTAGTATTACAAACTTTCCTTTGGGCAGCAAGCAATGCTTCATTTCTGGTTTACAAACAAGAAAATGTTTATTCAGGAGAGTACTGCTACCCCTCCTCATTTGTACAGGCATATTTTTGTACCCAATTCACCAAGTTAGCTACTCAATAAGTGATATTTCACACTCCTTCAAAAAAACATAAAATACATTTTTAACAATAAATATGAACAATAAGAACACTAAGATCTGACATCTTTTTTGAAATAGCAATGCACATTCTTCCTTTAGCTAGCAGAAATGAATAACCTAAACTCCTAGAAACAGGCAAAAATACTAAGCATGTATCTCAACTGCATGAAATTTGCAGTCCAAATGCCATAAATTCATGAATTTATGCCTATGAAAATCATTGCCTTCACTGCTTTGGCTTCTTTCTAATGCCTGTTGTGGGAAAGTCTCTGTTCTATATACCTAGTTACCAGTTCACAAACTCGCCTGTGGAATGCATTGGCAGAGATGACTGCTTGGACATGTAGAACCACGAATTGTTTTGATATTCTGGTTTTCAGAATCATGACACCAGTCTTCCAGTTTCCATTCTACCACCGTCAAGGTTTAAAGAAAGGAAGAAAGAATTTGTTATTACAGGCCCAATATTGACAGCATAGTTACTAGGCCTAGTGACAGACATATAGCTATTTTTGGTAGTTCTCTCTACAAGATTTCTCCTTCAACTTACAGAGCTAATAAGCAATCAAGGTCCTTGCACAGCCTGATGGTTGAAATCCAGCCCTTATGACAAAACCTTCCATGAAGCATAGCTTTAACTGATGAAAATCTTGTTGTGAAAATAAGTGTAATTAATTTTACACAATCATACACTCAACTGTCTTAGTACATGACTGCAGTCTTGCCCCATGTCCCAGAATCAAGTGTGTTGTGCAGAATGTAAAAATAGGGAAGGCTCCATCATGCTTGGCTCACCCAGTGAATCTACACTTAGATTTTGTAGAGTATTCTGCCATTGTGCTCTAGTTCTTCAGGCTCAGTGATTCTATTTTCCAAACAAATGTCATCCCATAATACAAAGATAGGCTTTGAAATAGAATATATGTAATCTCTTTTGGAAGGTTTCCTTGTAACAATAACAATTTTGGCAAACAACTCAGATAAAAATTAAAGGTAGAGGTATTACAAAACTATGTAAAATGAAACAGCAGTCATTTTCTTGAGATTTTCTTGCCAAAAGGAAAACTGGAAGCTCTAATCTAACCTTAGCTATATAAGCCTAATTACTTAGTTTACCTCACTTAAATATTGTAATTCATCATAACATAATGCTAGGATATTTCTCAGCTAATGCTCCCTTTGTCTGTCATCCCAGAGGTATTTCAGAAATAGCTTCTCTTGTACTCTCACATACCAGGTTGCCACCATAAGTATTTTTCTCACATCTAGAAGCATACTATTTTATCCACTCCTGTTCATTTCCCCAATCTTCCTGCTTAATCTTTCCAGCCAGCATTCAGAATATATTTGCTGCCTTGCTATCGTGTTATGACTCTTTATCTGTTTCAAATTATAACATATATTCCCAATTTTCAACACTATATCTGACTATTATCACACTGACATGGCTCATGGCACTTGAAGACATTTAACAAGTATATATTTTTATTTAAATATGTTCAAAATTCTGTAGATGTTGCATCTACATGTTTGAATGCAGAACAGGATTTCTAAAGACCATCTATGAAATTCAAATGAAAAATAAAAAGGCAAAAAAAGGTGATGGAAACTAGGATGGGATCCAGGAAATCTAAATCTTACTTAACCTGGAACTTTAGCAATGCCATTGAACAATCTCCTGGCTCTCCAGGATTGCCTGCCTCTGCAGGTGACTAACTTTGCTAGCTAGAGAGTTCTGGATCTGCTAGAACTTAAATTTCCCACATATTTTCAGAATGGGGGGAGACTGTTTTCCTTCTGATGCCAACCTCTTCCCATGACTCTTGCAATTCAGGTGTAGACAGAGAAAATTCTGATTTTTCCTAAGTCCCCAGAGAATTCCCTCCAAATTATCCATGGTCAGGACTGTATTCATAACATATATTGTTTGTTTCTATTGACTACACATAGAAACTTCACTGGTTATTTTGCACAAATTGAACTATCCCAATCCTCAGCCTTAGTATTTAACCTTTAAAAAGCCATAAAGATTAAGCTTTAAAATGTCCATTTTTAATTCACAAGTAAAATTCATTTTGCCTAAATGAACATTACTCTTAATATGGATGCTTCCCTGTAAATTGTTTATCCTGTCCTCTAATAGCAACTATCTATTTTTTTCTAAAGCAGAACAGTATAATAAACATAACTAAAATATTGGTTTGGTGTTCTCATGCTGGTCAATGACCTTGTTCATCCTTGTTCATTGCTTCTGTATTGGAAATGTGCTTTACAGTACGCATATCACTGGACACAGATGGCTAGAATCTGATCTTCATATGTTCATCTCATTTTAATAACCTTTTAATTAACCTTACATGTAGAAAATCCTAGTTGAGGAAAAGAAACTAGAAGATAATAAGCGGTATTTAATTCTTGCAAAGAGCAAACAAGACAGAATAGAAACAGGTAATGGACAGCAGAGAAATAACTGCCAGGGATTTCCAGTTGTCCCTCACCTTCATGTTTATCCTCTCCTGTACAGATATCTTTTCACACAAAGAAAGTATCTTTTTGTTAAGTGGCATTTTAAGAGAAAATTATTCTTCTTCCTCTTTCTCTGAAATGACAATCATCTGGCAACTACAGAGAACTTAGCATGCTTTGTTAGGATCAATGTATTAAAAAATAAATTGCTTTATCCAAGAAAGCATTAAAATAATGATGATTCAAGAGAAACCCCTTAAAAATCAAGACCTCTATGCATCCTTGAATATTAGTAAATAACTTATGTATATTTTTAAAGCACAGCTAAGAGTCTGACAATTTTATAGTGCTACTGGTTTAACAACCCTGACATTCAACAATCCCATTCAGTCAGAAGGTGGATCTGCCAAAAATCACAGGAGTGGAAACATGGAAAATAATTGATCTTTGGCTAATATCTTGTAGTTTGTGACAGTATAATATATATTCATGGACCTGTTCAGAATAATGTAAATATGCATGTACACTTACGGGACCTTGTATATCATCTGAGCTTTCAGGCTCTATTTTTTACATAAGATTAAAATGACACTAAAATAGGGAATTCAGACATGCAAAACAAGTCCACAAATTCAGAAAGTTCTGCAGTTCTTTGCTAACAGCAACATTAACAACGGTTGGAGAGTTTTTTCGTTACTAAACAAATACACAAAGATAGGATCTTGTTCCTGTACAGTTCCCATTAAGGAATGGACTGCCACTTCCAGCAGCTCTGGGGCCAGGGGCTACTCCTGACCAGACACTGGAGCCCATCCTGGAGCGCCCAGGGACCTGATGTCTCTGCCCAAGCTGAGGGATGTGGCTGCTGCTTTCCCATTTGCACGTTGAACCAGTAGTGAGGCTGAGCAGATATCCCAGACACACATACATACACACACACACACAGAGGAAAATAATGGTGCCAGCTACACAGATGACCACAGACACAGTGCTGCCTCCAAAAGCATCTACATACATGACTCACGTAAAACGTGAACACAGGCAACCAATTTTCCTTCTTCTCTTTGGCTGATCAGGACTGAAATTCACTAGTGAAGGCACACAGACATGACACTCTCTAGGTTCACATGCACATTTGTGACCCCTGAGTTGGCAAGTCCCCTCAGTTGGTCTGACACCCCTGCATGGATCCCCAGCCCTCTTACCTGCACCATGGGTAACCTACTTGAGAGCTAGTCCAGCATGAAGTTTGTTGGTGAATGACACACACACACGCCCATGCACACACAGTTTGGGGAAGATACAGACACTTCCCCACAGCTGGCACCAGGCACATGGGCAGTAACACGAGGTCCTGCTCCAGCCACCTGCACTGAGCCCCTCATTCGCCTCATTCTCCCAATGTGGTTTTTGGGATGCACACAAGTCCTGTCTCAGTGTCTGGGGCCAAGACCCTCACACACTCCAGTAACTGACACCAAGACCCCACTGTCTCCGGTAGCTGACACCAGAGGCCAGGGGTGCCCACACCTCTGGTCTGACTCCAGTTGCTGGCATGCAGTTCACTCACATCGGCCCCCTCAGCAGCTGGCAACTAGTCCTTGCAGCACTCACACACGGAACAGAGAGTGAGACTGCACAGAGAGTTAAAAGATTTAGTAAAATAGGACAGACTACAGTGATCAATCAGACAAGCATACCAACTGGTCCCATTTTACATGGGATGGGCCCTTTTAAAAACCCTTTTCTGTCTATTCCTCCTTTGTTCCTCCTCAATTATCTTCCCCTGCACGTTCCTTCATCAGTTTGCATAGTCCCACTGAACACCACCCTCCAATGTCCAATATCCTGGGCCTTCAAGTTTGCAACCTTGTTGGTCACAAATGCTCAGTTTGCCTGCAGTTTCTTTATAACCCATCAATTAGTGTGACTGATGAGGTTTTGTTCTTGTCCTTGTCTTGGTTATGTTTGTCTGTCAGGTCTATGTATCTGTGTGGTTTTTTTGTTGCTTCCACACTTTAATTATTATCTGCATTTACATTGAAAAAGTCCTTGATCAGATAATCTTAATAAAGCAGACACTCTCACCTTCTACAGCCTTTACAGATCCTGCATACCCTTACAGCTCCTACTGGGGGAACCATCAGAGCTGAAGGAGAATGACTCTGTAGTGCAAAACCTGAAATAACTTTGATTTAGACAGAACAGACTAAAGTACTAGATCTGGTATTGTTTGATTATAGGTATGGTCCTCAATTAGTAATGCAGTAACAGTAAGAGAAAACATACTGCAATACTCGAAGGTAATGCAGAGATTTGCTTTGGCTTTGTCTTAATACAACTCCGTATAAGTCAGTGAAATGAGCTATCTTTACAGCAATTTAGAAACAGCTAGTACTACCACCAAGGCTTCTGTAACCTACAAAGGCACAAAATTCAAGACATGGGTATTATAACACACTCTTTTTTTCCCCTAAGGCAAACTATGTCAAAGCTGTTGATCTAAGATATGGGGCAGTTAACAAGCTTGCATCTGAAGACTGCAGAGTAAAATGGGGTTCAGAAAGAATCAATATTTCTTCTAGATAACAGGAGCCAAGGCCACGTCATACATTAAACCAAACAACTTAAGTATAAATATCAATGTGCTGCCTGACAGGATGCCAATATATGTGCTTTAAAAGCAAAGGTATACAGCTTGGTCATATAATTAGGAATAAAGTACCAATAAACTAAAGGCATTTCTTAAAAGCACTGAAAATATCTGAAAGCAACAATTGACAAAAACACTTGGGAAAAACAGCAGTACGGGCAGAACTCACTCAGCTCCAGGTGGAGATCAAATTTTGCAGGATGCTTTCAGAATCTCACAGGATTGGATGCAAAAGCCTTATTATCTCCAAGACAGAAATAGATCAATACTAGCAACATTTGCAAGATTGAAACAGGTCACACTTAGGAAAGGAGATGGTATCATTTTAATGAGGAAAGAAAAGATCACAACCAGGATCCTTAAGAAGGAGACAGTGAAAAGTCATTCTCAGCACAACAGATTTAATGGTTTTCTCCTAAAGAATGCTGTTAGTGTAAGACAGAGGTTTGGTTTTCCCTGGAACTAAAAGATTATGGGTTTTTTTTAGACATTCAGGTTTTCTCTGAGAAGAGAGGAATGAGAAAGGTCCAGTGAATTCTAGCAGTTGTTTTTTTTTTTTTTCCCCTAGTATATCTATATTAAATGAAAACCATATAGATACAGCTACCAGGGCAGAAGCAGCACAAAACCCCACTACAACTGACTGTCCATCCACAGGTTGACATGACTTTATAGGTCTGACTCATTTCTATCATGCATATTTTCTTACTGAGGAATCAAGGGAAAGAGTAAGCCCTACTACAGAGTAAGTCAAGGCAGAATAGCCTTCTGCCAGTGTGAGGCAAAGAAGAGTGATGACTTATTTGAGACAAATATATCCACCACTGCTCATTCACAATGTAGCCTGCAGCAGTGAGGGAATCACTTCTAAGATGTAAAGAAAATTCTATGAATCAATGAGTCAAACAAGTTATTTTCAAAGCAAAATATTTTTTTTTTAAAGCTCAAAGGCCTCAAGTCCAAAAAAAAGAAAGCCTGTTTCATTCCATTGGCATGGATTAATGTTTAATTACTTTGATGATGTAAACACAATTGTTTCTGGTTTTCCTTAACTCTGAGGAAGAGTCAGGCTCAGTATTGGTGATGAGAGGGATCAAACCAATAAGGTAATGCTAACAGATTTAGTTGCAAAGGGATTTATCCAATTAGTACTCAAATCCACTGGGGTGATCACATGACAGGTTTTGATAAACATTTGTTTTTCAAGAAATTTCACTGAACTGTCAGATTACAGGTAGGCTCATTCATCATGAAGTTGAAGCCTAAGCAGGGGCAAAAGGGTTGAACTGACCTTTCAGACAGATGTTGTATTTTAGAATTTTCTTGTTTATGTCTAAGGCAAATCTCGTTCAAAAAAGAATATACAAATGCTAAGGGAGAGTTATAGACACATGCTGAATATCTGAGGACCAATAATATCTGAGTTCCAAGAACTCCTAGCACCTCCCCACCTCCTCCCTGGAGTTTACAAAATATAGTGAAAAATTCATTACAATCTCTTTGGATTAGAACTGAAGATGCTGAAAACACATTTGTCTCTTAAAAAATTCAGGTACCACAGGATGAGAATGAGCTGTGTTGTTGGTAAAATCAATCAGTTCTAGAACATCTGAGCTCAGGAACACAGACAGAGCCAGCTGGACACTCATCTACCTCTGCATAGAACCACCCTCTTCAGGGCAGTCTTGAGCCCATGACCCACTGTCCTTTGCAAAATGCCTCCATTTCCCCTGCATTGTGGATCTGGCCCCTTTTTTCATCTTCAAAGTATGTATGTCAAGAAGAAGAATTAATATTACTGCTTATAATTGTTTCCTTTTTAGGGATAGTCTAGTGATTAAAACCAAGACATAGCACCACAATATTTTAGCACTTTTCCTCACTGTGCAAAAATTGCTGTGCATCTTTGGACTTATCTCCTCAACCCTAAGATAGAAATAAAGACATTTAACTTTCTTCAGGAAAGATTTGTCAATTGTTAATCGCTGTACGGCAGGAAAGGCTGCAATAATTATAGCTGAAACAGCATAACTCTTTCTGCTTTAAATTAGTTAGCAGTTTTAGCAGATTCCAAGTTTCATCATTAAAGATCTTGTTTCTGACAAAAATGATTTATTTGCTTTTGAAGATTGATTTAATATAAGCTTAAAAATGGACCCTTCTGGAAAAATAATCTGTTTGATTTTAAGCACATAGTATATGCAAGAAATTTCTTGCAGAAAGGTAATGAAAAACATTTTTCCATATTTTTTAGGAACAAGTAGAGAGAAAAAGAAGTAATTGATATGTAGAAAAAGAAACATTTAAAACAGCCAGCAAAATGAACAAAACTTTCTTGTTTATCATTTTTGCATAGAAAGATAACATATCTCAAAAATTTACAGAATGTTCTGTTTAATTATCTAGACTACATGTCCTTGTTCTAGTTGTTGAATTTGTGGTGAAGGTTTCTCTCCACTGGAGATTTGTACAAATCCTTGGAGTCAATGTTCTACACTGCAAAAGAAATGGACTTGCATGTGTGTGACTTATCTCAAGTACATTTCCATGAAGGAAATTGGCACAAGATAATTTTTTTTGTTTGTTTTCCACAGGTATAGCAAATGCATAATGAATATATGGTTAGATGAGACCAAAAATACATGAGGCAATCACAGGGAAGGCTACAGTATACAGTGTGTGGTCTGTCTCAGCTTTGTAGTGCAAAATATAACATGAATTCTCTACTCTACAAAGGCTTTGGGAGGGTTACCATCACACTTTGTTAGGAACTTCAAAGAATGGATCCCTTCTAAGGATCCTTCCTCTTAAGGAGCTGCAAAAGCTACAAAAGCTTCAGATCCTGGGGAGTACAGCTCCATCTTTTTATGTTTGATCTTTCTTTCTTCTGTCTTTTAAAAAAAACCACGCAAAATCCTATGCAACATTTATTGTAAGATAGATGTTAACTTCAGGTTAATCTCTCTAAACTTCAGGTAGTGCCAGAGATAACAGTTTCTTGAGTATTCTTACCTACACTGTTAGGAAGAAAAATGATCTTAGGTTTAGGAAACATTTTTATGCCTGTGGGACAGAGCTCAATTTCAAATTTTCTTTATGGCCAAGAGTAAATCAGCTATGGTTTTGAGTCATGTCACTTAACATTAGCTTGTCTAAAAGTTAGATATTCCATTCAAACTAGAGGGAGCATCTTTGCCCATAGTTCAAGAGATGGATAGCAAAATCTAGAGCATGATTCATACCTTCTTAAAATAGTCACTTTTCACGGAATTGATGAATGTGAAAGTCAGTTCTAAAACTACAAATTAAATTTAAAATGGGTATAGTTCATCAAGCTTGGTTTAGGCTATAATCTCCCCTTCTCTCATTTACTTTACAAGATCAAGTATGAAACATTGCCCATCCCTTGGGGAAAGGATATTGGGACCAAGAATACCTTAGGGATTAAAAGATGTTCAGATACGTGTTTCTAAGTTAAATGTGTGATTTTAGTTGTGTCCTGCTCAGATCCAATTATTTCTCAGATAACATATATTAGCAGGTTTTCTATGTGCGGATGTGTATGGATGTTCCTGAACACTGTGATTTCTTTAGGTGTAAAGTATCACAGGAGTTCAAAACTAATTCATATCCTGCAAGCCCATTAGTTCTTTTATTTCTCCCTTGAACCATCTCAGTTCAAGTTCCTTCATGCTTCACACCACAGATCCATAACGCTATGGAACCTACATTGCACCTTCTTCTGGAGGGCAAATTTTCTTCCTCTGATCCTCTTTGTTTTCTCCAGGATGCCTAATCACTAAGGCACATCTCAGAAGAATCCATGGGAAAGGGAAGGGCAGACACTCCACTACTGCTAATAAAACCCAAAGGTTCCAAAAGTGTTGCAAAAAGTGTTGCAGCAGCCTGAGACTAAAGTTTTGTAGAGTAGTGATGTGGTAGTTCTAGTAGCTGTCCTCCTATAGCTTGAAATTTGCCTATCATATTCTATTTTTTATAAGGATTCAGGAGAGTTCCAAGAATATTGAGTTCTAAAGATGCAGAATATGACTGCTTCAAGTGGCCTGGGGGTGGTTTTGTGAATTTTGTTTGAAAAGTATCTTTAGATCCAATCATGTTCATTCAAGGATAACCAAATTTCCAGTTTGAAGCTTTTGGTTCTTTAATAGTTAAAAAGCCTTAGAGAAAAAAAAAAAAAAGTCCTCTAGAAAGGAAAACAATATTGATAACAGTTCCATGCTGAGTGAACTCAGTTTATTCTCACTCTTACATTGAATTACAGCTTTTGGGGTTTATGAGTTTCTAACACTCACTTTATTTCTAACCATTGCGTTCACTGTTGAAAAAGTTTGGACAATTTTGATGAGAACATTTGTAAGATATTACTTGAACATTTCTTTCAGAGCATTACCAGTGACTTATTCAAATATAAGAGGCAATAAGCTGAGTGACTAATGTTATAAGAAAGCTGTCAGTCATAAGGTGCAAAATCCAGCCAGTACCTAGGCTCACTCCTGTTTTATTTTTCTCAGTATCAAGCATTTGGTTGCACCACTTGAATGTCTTTTGTTACACTATGTCAACAATTCAAAGAAAACATGTAGTATTTTCCTTCCTATCTTCCCTTTGGTTTTAGAGTACCCAAAGAAAATACTGTTGACATTTTTACTGTCAATTTCTGCATGGTTATGAAGTGTACTAGCTGATGTATTGAAGAGATTTTTCTCATCAGGCATAAGAGAGAGAGCCAGAGAGAGACTGAGTGCAGGAGTGTGAAAGTCCATGCTGTGCAAACACACTATTAATTTCTCGTCTGTATTGCCCACAATATGCCTTGTGATAGTGCTGCAGCTGTAATGAGAAAAATAGATGTTCTCAGATTTTGTTCCTTTTAGCTTCTGCCCTTTGAAAGGTCGCAATATGTAGAGACTGAAAGACTTGCTCAGCACAAAATATAGTTTATTCTGGAGCAGCTTGAAATTTCTGGAAATTCAGTCACTTTGTAGCCTCTTTCTAGCACCAAAGCTGCAAAAATTCTTTACTTCGTTCTTTTGTCATCTTCCTACTGAGCAGAATGTGCCTTTGACTTGTAATCCTATCTATCCTGATTCTCAAAGTTGTGAAGATTTGCAGCTTCTTCCGTTACCTTCATGTAGCAGAGTTACTAATCAGCATCTCAACATGCCCCATCAACATGTGTCTCCTTCACTGAGGTCACTTCACAGGAATAAGTTTCCAATGAACAATCACATGAAAGCCCTAAATACTCTACATTGCACACGTTCTGTTAGCTGAGGTTCAGTCTCTCAGAAGTTAAAAATTATTGATGACACCATTCTGCATTAACTGAGCTCATATGCTTAGATACCATTTTCCAAAATTGAGCTTTTAACTCTGTACAGCAAAATGGCAATGACACAGAGATGGTGCTACAGCTAGCGTAATTCATAAAGCTACATTTATTTCAATGTCCACACTGCACCAGCTAAGGATTTGGTCCTTTGGGGTTTAGCATATAGTGATGACAAGAATAATCTAAAGAATAGTACTGAATGTGAGATTAGATGTGTTTGAAGCCATCTGCTTTCAGCACTGCTAAAGCACCCCTGGAATACTGTATGGAGTGACAGCCCTTCACAGTGAAAAGGTAACAATAAAATAGACAAGCAGAAAGAGAAGGAACAAACACGGTTAAAGATGAAAGCTGTGAAAAGATTAGAGTTATCTAGCAAGTTCATATACAAAGAGGAAATATTCAGAACCTGAAATTTATGCTTTTGGGAAAACAGTTTAAAAGCAATTAAGGTGTATTTAAGAACAACCAAACATGTGGGCAAAAGGCATAGGGCTGAACTAGAGAAAGGCAAAACTAAATTGGAGAGGAGGCTGCTGAAAGCAAAGCAAGAAGACAACAAGAAAGTTGCCATTGAGGTTGCATCAGTATAAAAGTTCATGAAAAATTCAAGCTAGTATTTTGAAGCTGAAATATCTTGCTATGCAATGATAGATTTTATTAAAAGAGCAAATGAAGAATATAAAGTAACTTTTTATATTCTTTCAAAGTCTCCGTGTCTTGAAGTATGGAGTACTACCAAAATCTTGAGTTTTACTGGTCAGATCTTGGACTTCAAAAATTCAAATAAAAACCTATCTAATGCAATACTTCTTACATTTTGCCTGCCCCTAGCACAGCCTTCTTTACTTCTGCATCATGTCTTGTGGGAAAGCTCTGTCTTTTTTTTCTTCCCCATACTAGATGAAACTGGAAATTACGGCTGATTGAAATAGGAGCAATTTCTTGGAAAACTATTGGTGCTGTTGATAGATTCTTTCATCAGGCTTCTGAATTCACAGATGAGAGTTCTGGTCAAGAACAAAATCTACTGAAAATAGCCATTTGATGAATGCTTTAGAGAAAATGCTGGTTTAGATCTCTGTTCAGTATCAGAGAAAGCTGCGAGTCAGCAAGACAAGTGATTCCCCAGCTATGAAGTTGTTAGCTGCTCTGAGATAGACTTGATCCCCCTTCCCATGAAAAATTTAAAAAGGTCCAGAAGTCTTTTGCTCCAGTGTAGATGGAAAACAAATGCTGAAACCTCATTTTTTTCATGAACTGTACCTGTTTTGCTTGAGCCCTGCTACAAACATAGAGTCAGTAAGATGTGAAAAAGAGTAACAGCTAAGACGCCATGACCAGTGGCAGATATGGAAAGAAAAACAGACAAAGGAATTGTTTCAGGCCTGGCTTCCAGCTGGATTCCACAATATCCTTGTTTAGGCATAGCTTTTTTAACAGAATTTAACATTTGTGAACAGCTGCACATCAATAGCCTAAGACAACAAAATTCATTCCTTGGACCCAATTCAAAGCCAATTAAAACCAATGGAAAACTTCCATGTGTTCTGATGAGCTCTTTTATCCTTGGACTAGATGAAGTTTTGCCCTGAATAATATGGGAGTAGCAGGCTTCAATTCCTGAGACTTAATTCGAAGACTTCAATTGTTTCTGAGGAGATAATCTAAATCCACTTAGGGGCTTGGGTTTGTTCTTTTGTGTGTGTATGGCTTTTTTTATCTTTTGTTGTATAACTTAGTGATAATAGCATTAATAATACTTACAAAGTGACTGTGCTCAAACTCGCACATGATTTGCTTTAGGACTTGCTAATACATGCTTAGATTGGACTAAGGAAACCCAGATGTTTCCGTATCTGAAGCAGTCTATATATATGGGTCATTCACCCATACATACAGGTAGAGAATATCAGCATATGCATGTTCACAAGGAAACCAGTACTACAAAGCCTGAGCTTGCCATTCCTTAGAAGCTTTTGTTCTGAATGTTTTTCAAATCCTATTATTCTGTGGGAGAAAGCAGGTTCCTCTCATCTCTGTTTGCTAGAGGTATGGATGCATACACCAAAAGTACATAAAAGGCAGTCTCCCTGCCTCACTCCACACAGTGCTATTGTCACAGGTAGTAACAGATTTGACTAATATCCCAGAGAACTGCCTCCCTGGGTGCACAAGCCCCTGCTGCCTCAGCAGCCTCAAATTCTGAATAAGCAACCAATTTGCTAAAGTAGTTTTATGCTCATAAATGGAAAACTGTGGGACTGTTTCCTAAGAGACAGTATTAAGATTTTCAGTGTAATAGCAGGCAGAATTTGAATAGCTATACAGGTATAATTTTTTCTTCTGTCTTTATATTTATTTAATATTGTGTGTTTAGCTTAATGGTGCAAAACATTTTTATTCAGGATTTCAGTAGGGTAATGTGGGTGGCTCTGATCCTTCTACATGCTGAACATGTGCTATTTGGATCTGACTTTACAGTGTTTCACCTGAGCTGCTGTGCAAAAGGAGTTTTAAATAAAGTGAAGATAAAGCAGTAATATTTTACCTTTAAGCACGTTATTTGGTGCTTATTTTTCTGACTTTAGATCCTACAGAGTAATCAAGATAATATAAGATGATATTCAGTCTCACAGTGTGCTGATTTGTAAACAATATTAGGCCAGAGCTATGCTAATTCTCTCTTAAAAAAAAGTCATAGAGGCTATGATACACAGGCTTTTCTATAGGTACACCCAGACGTACCCAGACTTTGGCACTAATCAAGCAAGCCCTGGGAGAGAATCCCACTAACAACTCCAAGGATGGTTTTCCGGTTAATTGGGGGTTTGATTTGTATTGTTTCCATGCAAGTGTAGACCTTTTCATAGGAAACAAAACTGTGTGAGAATGCATACTGCAGTTTAATACCTGTCCCTGTCTGCTCTGCGAAAATTAAAGAGCAGCATGAAAGCTGCATTTTTTTAAATGTCAGTGTACATTGTTAAAATGCTAATATGATGGAGCAGAAAGCGACAGAGGTAGGGAAGGTGGAAGAGTGAGGGTTGCGAATACTTACTTCAAAACACAGAAGGGAGTTCAAATGTGTGGTGTTCTAAGATGTCCTTTTCAAGCACATCATTTTTCTCTTTACAGAAAAACAAGTAGACAGAGGCTTAATGTCTCCTATTCTTTTATAAATGCAAACTGACACTAAGAAAAAATCTGTCCATCACTGGCAGAAAAAGTCTTACTATGCTTATTGACTTCTATATTGGCTTTTCTAAGGCAAATAAGGCCATTCAACCATGAAATGTCCTCTGAGAGTAAGGATATTGGTAGCAGTGTCGGTGGAATGGGATTTGTTCGTCTCTTGAGTTTTGTGGATCCAGACAGTGGTAACTGAGAGAGCAGCAGGGCACTCCCTGCACGTGTTCCTGTTCTCCAACTTAACTTGTCATCTTTTTTCCCATCCATGGCAGGTTGAGATAGTGCTGGCTTGTGTGGTAAAGCACTACAGCTGTATTTTCACAGCACTTTTCACATACTTCCTTTGGTTTTCAGTCCTATATCACCTACCACTCACCACAACCCTGTTCTGCATTGTATCCTTATACTTCCTTCCTTCTTGCTGCCTAGCTTGACTGTTTCCCCTTCCATGTTGGACTGTCTCCAGGTTTGCTTTCTTCCTTTCCCAGGTCTATCCCCTTTCTCCCCACCCTATGCACACACATTTCCACTTCCATAAACAAGTCTGACATCCTTTTCACGCTTCTAGTGACATCTGTCACAACTGTGATGATCCTTTCTTTCCCCATCCTGTTTATCATCCACACACATCTTATTACCTCTTCCCTCCCATCGCCACTCAGAAACTCATCCCCATGTCTCTGTCCTTCCTCTCCTTCTTCATTCTTGATGTCTCGAAAAATGGCCATCACATGCCCAACGCCACCACAACATTCTGTCTTGCTCCTTCCTGTCTTGTGGCCTCCAAATATTTCCTTATTTTTGCTTGCCTCTTCAGCTGCTGTTGTTTGCTGAGCCTGCTCTTTTTCTCAAGCTCTACATCTGGATCATAATTTTGGGTGTAGGTTTTAGGATATTTGTCTCCTGTTTCAGCTGTTTTTTCCACTTTTAATTTCTGCCCACACATTCCTTCTCTGCTGAACAGCACTGTGCACAGTTGTTTCCTCTCCCATTTTCTATTACAATCCTCTATGCCCCATACACCTCCTCCCTCTTCCTCTACTGTCTTGCACATTCATCTCCAATGCACTTGACTTCCCTGCGTGTTTAGCCAGAAACCACCTCCTTTCTTTCCCCTTGTCTGTAGCCCTGATTCAATTTTCTTATTCCTCCAAATTGTTTTTTTCACTGGCTTAGCACATTTTCATCTTCAAGGCTTTTTCTAGGAAGTTCAGCATCTTTTATTTGCAGTCAGAGCACCAACGAAGGAAGACAGAACTGATACTATTTAGGCAGGATCAACTGCTCTGTTCAGGAAAAAAAAAAAAAAAAAAAGAGTAGCTCAAAGGTTATTTTCATGACATTGAATGCTTAATTCTGTAAAGCTCTGGCTCTCAGCAAAAGAACATGATAAAGCATCTGGCGCTCCCTTGTATACTCCACATATAAAGAATGGGAGAGCTGGCTGTGTATTGTATAATACCTCTTGTTCAAAGAGATAAAAAGGTATTTGGACACAGTTATATTAATCCTTTGTGCCATTTAGGTGTCTTTATTACGTTACATTTTTGTATGATCATGGATGTTTTAACCTCAAATCTCATGAATTTATGTTACCTGATGTTAAGTATCAATGTTATTAATTTAGTGAGGGTTTTATTTGCAAAAGTCATCTTCAAACTTCCATATGTTCCTCTGAACAACAGCTACTGATATTACCTCTACAGAAGGAAACAACATGCGAAGAAAGCCCATCGATCCAGTTATCAGTATCTAACACTTTTCTTTATCAGAAAAAACAAGTCCCTGTATCACTGATTAAAAGCTTCCGTGCTCTCGGTACCGAGAACTTTCTTTGAGAGGACTCTGAATGAGCCAAAGCTTTGAGGTGGATATACCTGCAGCTTTTCATTAAAGTGAACACACCAAACCTAACAAAATCTTATTCTCAATATCTAACTTACGTTTTACTAGAACACAAACACAAAAGAATAAAATAAGTTTTTAAAGACAGAAACAATCAATTCTGCTGAGGAGACAGATTGAAATAAAAGTGTCGTGGTTTAACCCCAGCCAGCAACTAACCACCACACAGCCGCTCGCTCACTCCCCCCCGGTGGGATGGGGGAGAGAATCGGAAGAGTAAAAGTGAGAAAACTCATGGGTTGAGATAAAGACAGTTTAATAGGTAAAGCAAAAGCCACACGCACAAGCAAAGCAAAGCAAGGAATTCATTCACTACTTCCCAGCGGCAGGCAGGTGTTCAGCCATCTCCAGGAAAGCAGGGCTCCATCACGCGTAACGGTTACTTGGGAAGACAAACGCCATCACTCCGAATGTCCCCCCCTTCCTTCTTCTTCCCCCAGCTTATATACTGAGCATGATGTCATATGGTATGGAATAGCCCTTTGGCCAGTCTGGGTCAGCTGTCCTAGCTATGCTCCCTCCCAGCTTCTTATGCACCTGGCAGAGCACAAGAAGCTAAAAAGTCCTTGACTAGTGTAAACTCTACTCAGCAAGAACCAAAACATCAGTGTCTTATCAACATTATTCTCATCCTAAATCCAAAACACAGCACTCTACCAGCTACTAAGAAGAAAATTAACTCTATCCCAGCTGAAACCAGGACAAAAAGAAAGCAAATCTCTCTTGCTAATGACTCTACCTGTGCTGGGCACACTTTTTCCTCTGGTGCTGCTTTCCAGTGCCCATTCAGCTTGTACCAAAGTGATCACGCCCTAGGGAGGTGCAATTTTTCCTTCCTCCTGAGGACTCCAGATTGCAGCAGGCACAACAAAGCAAATAGGCAACCTTCCTGTCTGGTGCTCAGCCACAAACTATTTAATACTGCATGATATACAATAATATAGTCAGTACATGGAAAATAAACATATCCAACAGTTCTTCCATCCACTATGCAGAGCAGTGTTGTTTCAGTGCATCTATAAGTCCGTGAATTACTGGGGCCTGTTATCTGCAGATTGTTCTATAATGTATATTTGTGCAACAGCTGTGAGGTGTTCTTGCAGCTATGCTTTTCCTTCCAAAAGAGATTCAAAGGGAGTCTGTGGTTGTCACAGATCTGTCTGTGCAGGGCTGAGATCCATTTCTCCTGCTGGTTTATTCCACCACCAACCAAAACTCCAGATGGAGAGGACGCTTCACACCTCAAAAGCACAGTTTTATTTTCTTGATCAAATATGCCAGGTATCATGTTCATTTAAAATTGAAGGACATGTTTCAAAAACTAACTGTGAAAGTATCTTTCCTCTACTTTCTACACATAACCCCAACAAAGCAAAAAGGACAGGGAAGGGCATGCCTCTGGTAGGGTGTTCTGGAAGAAAAAAACCCTCCCTAGCATGCATTAGCTTGTTTATGAGTCTGTCATTATGAGTCATTAGCTGTCTGCCACATGCTCTATCTGCCTTTCTGTTGTGTATGAAGCTTACTTCTGAGGGATAAACAAAAACAGAGCTGAAAATCAAGCAGAGAATAATTTTCTCATGGACAGAGTGTTCATGGACACTGTGGGGAGAGTTAATAGAACCCTGCAAATTATTTTCTGAAATATGGAGGCAGATGAATTAAAAAAACAGAGTAGTTAATCAAAATCCCAGCTATAGTAGCACATCTGTTAAGAAAAGTCTCTCATTCTTTGCATTTCACAGAAAAAAATCTGACCAAAAAAAACCCCAACCCAACCCAAAACACAAAAAACCCAAAAGAACCCCATACAGCTTCCCTAAGGTACTAAGAGAATGACAGTGTCCAGTGTCAGGATCAGGGGAATGAAAATATAAGTACAGGAAAGAAGAAAACATTATTTCCAATTCATATTTGAAAAGGAAAGGGAAAATTAAGCTGAAAGGAGTAGAATGTTTTTCCAGTCCACCAGAGATACAGAGAAGGTGGCCCACCTACCAGCAGTGAAATGTTCAGTTGCAAAAAGAAAATGAGTAACAGATGAGGATTCTGGAGAGAGAAACTGTTGCTTGTGGAGCATTCATGCACAGATATTACTATATTACCAGTTTATCCACAGAAACTGTACAGGATTGAATGAAACTGCAGAAACAAAGAACAGTCTGCTTTTCTCTAATGGAAGAGGTGTTTGTGAAAAACAGTGTCTCATAACCTCTGTTAGTGTAGTATGAAGTGCTAACAAACAAATTCAAATAAAAACTTTGAAATAAAAGAAAATCAAGTACTGCAATACAAACTTAACCAAAGACATATATCCAAGAATCACACTGTATACAGATTCCATGGGAAATGATACAGTGATGTTAGTATAACAGCATTCTCTAAGATGAGAAAAAATAATCAATGAATAAAATAAATATTCCCTTCATAATTGCTATTTACTGTTAACACTCACTTTATTTTATTATATCCAGAGCTATCCTTTTTTTTCTGAAACTACTTCAAGTACAGGCATAACCACACTGGTACTACAATGTCTCCCTTTCCACATTACTGTGGTTTCGTCTCCAGATTCCCACATCTGTCATGATGCGCTGTGGAACACAAGAGACCTTACAGTGTCCTGCTGAGAACTCATCACTTCTCAGTGTTGTGATGATGGAGCTGGGGTCAGGATCCCCACACTACGAGGGTAAAGAACTCTTGGGAAATCTATGACTGAGCAGGTGGGGAAGAAATTATATCTTCTCCATGTAAGTCTGCTTTACCTAGTTAAAAAAAAAATAAAAATTATTTGCTTATAGCTTTGCCAAACATGTGCAATTTTGTCTTCAATTTTCCTCTGAAAATTATCTCCGTCTGAAAGTTTCAGCTGAAACAACTATTCCAAAGAACGAGGCTTAGCAAAATATGTTGATTTATTCTTACTGCAATATAGTGGTGATTTTTTCTGTGGTCTTCCAGTGTTGTTATTGTTTGGAGCAAAGTGATAGAGAACAGAGGTATGCTATAAAAGTACTTTGAGACGGGGCAAACGGCTATGTAGAGAAGAGACTGGGTAAGGAAGTGGAAACTGGGGTTTTGTAACCCCAAGGACCTTATACACAATAAGGTAAATGGGGAATCTAAACATTAGTTTGAGCAATGACTGACAATAATCAGGTGGGAGTGATGAGAACTGAACGAGATTTGAGAATGGACCAGAATGCAGTATTGCAGCGAAAATATGGAGATCCAAAGACAGCTCTGAAGACAAATCAGATTGTAGGGGTAGAATGAGCCTGACAACAAATAAACTAGAACAGACAGCCAGGAGAAAAGAAATGGCAAAATGAAGGCACTGATAGAACCAGAAGTAAAAGGACTGGGGAGAAAAATGGAAATAAATGTGAGAGATGGGTATGTAATAACTGGAAAAGAAGCTAGGGAAACACCCAAGGAGTCATGATACAGGAAAGACCTGGTGGTATCTAGACAAGTAGAAGGCATGCACAACAAAAGGATCAAGCCTGAAGAGAATAGGCAGAAGGCTCTTTGTCCACAAACTCACATTCATTTAAGAGTCTGGAACAAAACCAAAAATTTCTGCCTTTCTTTACTTCCTCCACTAGTAACAATCACCTGTAGAGCCCAAGGAAAGCCTGACTGGTGTCGTAGGTGACATCCTCCTGCTGCTGTTACTACTCATTTAATTGAAGTGGCAAGGATCTGGCAGGGGATCTTCTGCTAACCCCATGTGGATATTTTGCTGCCACTCAGATATTACAAGGTGTTGTTTCACAGTGTATTTTTTTCACTGATTAACTGCAACTAGCCAAACTAAATTGAAAATACTAGTGGGGATACAGCATGCACAAAATACCAGAATTAATGTTATATATACAGTCTTAATCCCCATCCCTTTTACCTCTTCCTTCTCATACTCTGTATGAATGTACTATGTATGGAGTTCATTACTTAATTGTTCCACTATCATAGAATCATGGAATCGTTAAGGTTGGAAAAGACCCTTAAGATCATCGAGTCCAGCCACTATGTCCAGCAATCTCCCAGTTTATCCTGGGGCTGAATCAGGATTGCAGAGGGAAGGAATCTGTTAGACTTGTGCTTCATTTGGAGCAGAAGCAGAGGTATTTGAGTAAATGAAAGAGAGAGCAAATTGCAAGAGCAAAAGGGATTTTCTTTTTGTTAATGCCATCCTGAGAAAACAGACTGCATTAATCTTGGCAAAGACTCCATTAAATCACTTAAAATTTTTCTTTTTTTTTCTTCCTTCTCCCCACCCTCCCACCACCTCCCAGGTGACTGCTGGCTATGTGTTGTACAATGTTCTCTTTTGACATAGCACAATTGGTTAAGATAGTACATGGTAGCATTAGATGCCCTGTTACACGTCAACACATACATGATAAATATGGGCCTCTTAATCTCACTTGTCATGTCTTAGCTGCACTTAACTGTTCTATATTTCCTCTTTGCATTATGCAATTAAAATTATAAGTAAAATTCTTTTTCTCTGTAACTGTGAAAGTCTTGTTAATTTTGTTTGAGAGTCCATATCTGCAGTCAACAGGAGATACTTTAGCACAGGCACATTGTCTTCCCTGACTGCCTGGGAATGGCACCCACCAAGTATATCCATATGTTGAAGTAAAGGTGTCAAGCATGTTCCAGCCAAGTGAGGAAGTCAAAGATGGTTAAGAAAGCAGAGACAGTAGGATCTTATATGACAAATCACAAGCAAGATAGCAACAATATTCAAAAGCACACACCCAAAAGATGTTTCCCTAGACATTTGTAAACTATCCTTACATAGAGAAAAAAGCCATGTACAATTTGTTTGGAAACTTAAGAAGTCAAATAACTTTCCTTTTACATCCAGTTGTGCCAAATGCTAGGCTCTGTGAACCAAAAGAACATATGAAAAAATCACTAGCTTCTGAAAATACCTTAAAATAACATGGTAAATAAGGAAATGCAGATTCATAAGAAACAAAAATGTCAGTTATTTATTTTGAGTCAACGTATTCCTGTGAACAGTGTGTCCAAAACTAATCATAAGGTAAATGATAACTTTTTGGACACAAGGTAAAATGCAGGAGATATAGATAAACAAATTTGAAGTACTGTTGAAAGTATATGCTAAGGCAACAAGATGCACAAAAACAGAAGTGCAAAGCAGAGGCTGAAAAAGCCATGCTAATCAATATAGTGTGTGGAAGGATCAAGGAGGATAAAGTCAGAACAAAATCTGTGCTGGAAAAGGTCTTATTCAAACACATATAGCTGCAAAAATAGAATGGACTACAGAGTATTATTGGCAACCCCAAATCAATTTGTTGAAACGTTCCCATTTATTTTAAGGTGGACTCAGTATGGAAACCATTTTAATCCCCGTTCTCCATTCATGGCCATGAAGTGTCACACAAGCAAGATCTATAATATTGCTTTATTTTAACCAACAGTGTTCTTGAAACTGCTAAAATTCCAAAAAGGTCAGCAAGGTTCTAATGACCTAATATAAACTACCAATCCTTGCTCTTTACCAAATTGTTTATATTGATTTATGAGAATGGGATAGGCATTTTCTACAGTTCCTAGTCATTCTTGCCCTTTCCAAAGGCAGATGAACTGGCATAAGTGTGATTTGCCTAAGCCAGGACAAGTAAAAGTAGGAGTTATATAACAGGCTAGTCTCTTGAAATATTAAGTTTCTTGACTTCCTCAGGGTCAGAGTCCCTCAGACATTAGGGGTAAAGAATTCTTCTTTTTCTTGGTCAAGGAATCATCTGCATTGGCACAAAAACCCAACTGCTAGCTTGTACTGACTATCTTCTGTTTAGCTGGTTGTTATAAAAATATTGAAAATACTCTCCCCGGTTTAAGGCTGTACTCTTCCCTTTTGCTTCCACCAGTCTGTAGGCTTGTTTTAGCTGGCTTCAAAACTGGAAGCTGAAAAGCTACATTAAATCCGATGAGTTGGCGTGGGCTTCTGCAGTCATCCAGACACACAGTGTTCATGGCCTGAGCCAGTATCTCCTCACAGTACTGTACAACATCATTTCTCTGTACCAAACAGTTAAGCTCTTGTTCATGAATCGAATCTCCTTATTCCATTTTACTATGTCAATGTATAACATTGTCTGTTATATTAAATGAGGCCAAAATATAGACAAAGGCGGTACACAAATCATATTATCCTCAGTAAATGAAAGAGTTCCCCTAACAAAATCCTATTTTTACATTGCTTGGGCAATTACCTGCACAAGTCCATTTGTATGAATTCAGCCCTGGTCTGTGTGCTGAAGTGCATACAGAAAGCAAGATAAACTAAAGAAAAGCATGGACATTGCCACTCTTAAGATGTTGCAGCCTGCACCACTCTCAGCCGGCTGCGCTGATCATCCTGAATGTAAACTTCAGTGCTATGTATAGAAAATGCACCTTCAGCATTTTATTGAGCAGAGGTAGACTGTAAATAGCCTTTGGATTAGTGTACAATAATGGCTGGGGGAAGCCTTCTTAAGCATCCAGTTCGAGAAGGCAGCTTTTCTTGATTAAAAATGATAAAATATGTTGTTTCTTCGGCTGCTTTAAATCAGAACTTTCAACTCTTGCAGTTTTCATTAGTCTGGTGACACCTGGCATTTTATTTATAGCCTACAGATTTGTGATCATAATGACATTTTAGTTTTGCTTTCATTTACAAATATCATTCCAGATATCAGTTTTAGAGGCTGAGTAAAGAGAAGGCAAATAGGAAAAGTAAAATTATTCCTGCACTATATGATTTCAGGATAGCCTCACACTTTTGGGGGTCTGATATGTTTATGAGCACAAGGGACATATTTCAGAACTATATTGAAACTAAATCTGTTTCTGAAACAAAGTTTACAGGTTATATGGCCATGTAGTAACCAGTATGTCCTGTGAGGCCAAAGCAAGACAAACAGACATAAACTAAAATATTTCTATTCTTTTTCTCCTGGGGGAGAAAGTCTTAGGGATAACTCCGCTTCTGTAAATGAAAAGAACAAAGAGATGGAAAAAAATCCCATTAAAGTATGTTCTATAGTACTTTCTTTGCTATATGTTTGCTTTTTAGCCTTCTAGTTGCCTGTATTTTTGATGATTATTCAGAAAAAATTTCCTCTTAGCTTGCTTGAATGTTCTGACTTCCTCTACTTTGCATTTTTCTTACATTTACTTTATTGTATGTGTGCTCTGTCAATCAGTGAGCTGATTTTATGTTACTTAAAAATATTATCCTCCTGTCAGCAGCTAATACAATTAAAGTCTCTCAATACTGTGGAAGTTAACTCTTCCAATTTTACTTACTTTATATGGAACAAAACGTCTTTGCAGGGATTGAAAAATGTCTCACAAGCAAGAATTAAAAAGTTGGTATAGTTTAGTCTGCAGTTTCCTTTTTGCTGCTTAAAAGAGCAACACTGGCAAAAAGACCCCAGTGAACCAGAATAAGCTGCTTATCCATGCTTTTCAGTAAAGAATTATGGAGGTCTTACTGGAAATTTTTTTGCATAGAAAGATTTCTGGTCAAAACTGATATTTTCATGGGAAACTGCTAGTAGGAATAAAAATGTTTACAAAACTAATCTCAAAGTGAAAATTTTAAATCAACTGAATGTCTTTTTTCTATTAAAAATAAACAAAAATTAATACAATACAATATGTCAACATGTAATATACATTATTATTTCTATTTGGTCTAATACCTTCAGAAAGAAAACAGGAAAAAAATCTTCAAAAAATTACAAAAAGAATTACAGGAAAGGGTTGGTGAATATTTTACTCTTATTTAATTAAAAATCTTTGAGTAAAGAAGTCCTCATGAACATTGATTTTATTTCATGTCTGTGGGGGTTGTATTTTGCGGGTGTAGACTGAGCTAAAGATATGTTAGGAATCAGTATAAATTAAACTTTGCACTGCAGAGCTGGGGATCCCAGTTATAAGGAAAGAATATATGAATGCATTTTAGCTTTGTTAAGTAAATGAAAATGCACTATGTGTTTACTTAACAGAGCTAAAATACAATGTGCTTTCTCATGATTCTCTGAAACACTTCAAAAAGTCTGTACTAGAGCAGGTCCTCTTTCCCTTTGTAGTACTTTGCCACTCTAGAGCTTGAAGAACTGTTTATTTTCTCTATATCTTTAGCTGACAGTAATGAGAAAAAAGCAAATGGTACAAAACAACCATCACAGGATTTTTGCAGGAGTGTCATCAGCCCTAATACTGAAGATCTTAAGCTATATTTTAGAAAGAAAATCACCTAGAAGGCAGTAAGGTACTCAGAAAGCACTAATACAAAATAAAGCTAAAGCTGCCTTATAATTTAAATCTTGTTTTAATGAGGAAAAGCTTTTAAATACTAATTTGCTGATAGACCTGAATTATTTTATCTGAATGTTTACTTGTTTTTTACAAAAAGGCATCATAAAATATTCTTCTGTGTGGGATTTTGATCATTGCCTATTTTCTTATTCGTTTCTGTTATGAATAAAAAATTATTTACATAAAAAAAAAAGTGGTTCTGATTTGTTTACTCTGAAATTTCTTAAATATAATTACCACTGTTCCTGGAACAGAACTAAACCCAATGCATTATAATGGAGTATTCAGGTCTGTTTGCAGTTTAGCTCATGGAGCAGACAGGTAACCTGAAGTAGGCTCTGAACTTGAGGATCCATTGGTAGGATCAGGTTTGGCAGATGATCTGAAATCAAAATAATAAAATAGAAAGAATCCTATTGAATTTATTTGGACTTTGGGCTAATAATTCTATTTTGCCACAAAAAATAGATATTAAAATAATAATTACTTGTTACAATAATTTTTATAAGATTTCTTTTATCCTTTAACACTTCACAAGTTAAATAGAATATTTTAATTACAAAGTTCCTAAAGCAATTTGTTTCCATTCTCTTTACTAAAAATCCAGAATGCAAAATGATCAGTGAAACACTGAAAAAATATAATTACATAAGCTGTTGGGTGACATTCTTAACTAGTGTAAATAGGAGTAGCAAAGGGAGTGTGAAAACTTCACTGGATAATCTTGCTAACCCTTGTTAAGAATGAGGTTAATTACCAGAACAGTTGAGGTTCTGGTAAGGAAATTAAATTATTCAAGTTGTTCATGATACATAAGTAGAAATACATGCAATTTTTGTTGAAGAGCTATAGCTTTAGGACCATGTTGCATCATTATTTACATCTGTGCCTATTCTCTCCCTTTACAGAGTAAATTTGCAAAACGTATAAGGAGGCAAATCTTTCTCAGTACTAAGCCTAATCTGCATTGACCCTTCAGTTCCTCTAGAGTTATCCTGGCTGGCCAACAATTAGAAAGAGCTTTGATGGCTTTGGATGTGCAGCCAGGGAAGAAAGAGTACAGATGTGATGTTGATATGGCTGGCTTCCATCAGCACCTCCTTTCAATTGAAATGAGTTTCACTTTGTACTTCCATAAAATGGGAGTCAGTACATCTAACAGGAAGTAACAGAAAACTCATTTTTCTCCTGAGCACACACAGGACCATAATAGGAAAAAAATGGAAAAAGAGGAAATCAGTGAAATACGCTCAGACATTATGTTGAAGGGAAAGTCTGTCCTAACTTTATGCCTTCCCTTTTCTTCTGTACAAATATGCATAAATAAGATGACGTCTTTTAGAAAAGGAGAAAGCTAGCCCACTTCTTACTTTCCACTCCAGTTGATTGTGTTCCACATAGGTTGTGTATCCAACCCACAAAATAAACGAAGAGCATGTGTGCACCGCAGCACCTAGGTCAGGATTCTCAGCGTGGCAGGCAGTGGCGGCAGCACTGCAGCAAAGCCACTGCGCTGGTCGGGAGGCAACCCTGAATAAATACCAAGCAAAAGGAGAGGTCCTGGTGGAGTCATGGTTCCACAGTGAGGGCAATGTGTATTCCCCCAGATGTTAGTCCTGCACTGCCTGGATTATGGATGCCGTGCACTATGCCCGCTCTGCTCTCCCCTGAGCAGAATGTGCAATGTACCTGTGAGGCACATCGCAAAGGCAGTCTGATTTGGGGGTAAGTTTTCTCATTTTTAGACTTTTTTCGGAAGAAGAAATACAGATCACAGGAATGTTATTTGCTGAACTCTATTAGCAGATAGGTCTCTTACTTTCACAGAAACACTCACTGCACAAGCAGTTGACTCTTGTAAGCAGGTTAGTTAAAAAGATCATGAGATAATTAAGAATTGTACCGGTGAATTAAATTTTAAAAAAAAAGCTTATATAAAATGACTTTTTATCTCTTGCTTTACACTCTAGTCATTATGAATGTGCAGTTTTAGCAGAATTTTCCTCACCAAGGACATTGACAGTACAAAACATAAATATTGTTGTAGTGTTTTCTGCAAAGAAACATGTGTCCCAGCTCTAAGTGCTGCAAAAACACAAAATGTGCTGATGGGCAATGATTACTATTCCTTTAATATGTGCAACATAAGCTAAACAATTTATCAAAAGGAAAATGGATATGGCTATGTATTCCTGAAATGCATTTTATCTTCCTCTAAATAGTAAATGGAATTAAAGACAAAGCTAACAGCACACATAGCAACATATATGAATACATTGGTAAAGACAGAGAATGAAGATATAGAGTACATTCATCTATATAAAGTTCCAAATCTACCGATGTGACTGTCAATAATTGTATTTTATAAAATAAAAAGGTTACAGTGTGGCAGTCAGCATTTATTCTGGGTTAAAATATTGCTAAACAGAGCCTTAGTCAGAGAAAGTTTGAAATGACTACAACATAGTAGAAAAGGCATTTTGAGATATAATTTTTTAAAAAAATAGATCCTCATATTAATAATACATCTGTGTATGATGCACATATATTTCTCATTGAGTATAAGCAATTTTAGACTATACAAAAGTGTAGAAAATTCCTATCCTTAACAAGATTTCTTAAACTACTCAAAAAGTCTATTTTAGTCTTTTCTCTTTAAATTTCTTATTGTTGTTTGTTCTTTACATTAAATTACCACTGAGTTTTCTGTCAGACACCTAGTCCCAAGCTCACATTTTTCATAAACAATTTGGTCAACAATTTAGTTAATATGCTATGCTACAGGAAAGAAAAATCTAGCACAAGCAACTATAAAACTAAACAAAAGCAAAGCAGGTTTTCTAGTAAAGAATCTGAAGAACAAATATAAATTTTTCAGGGAACATCTCTTTCAGAAAATTTTGAAGCATAAGTGACAATTATTGTTTTCTTAAATAACAGCATGCTAATGGAACTAAACACACAACTATAATTACCTTCCCAGATACCATCACGACTGTCCCTAAGATTGCTGTGATTGCAATGTTTGAAAGATAAAGATGAAGGTGTGTCTGTATATATAAATATATGGGTATACACATATTTTTATATACAGATCCAAATACATATGTGTATATATACATCTACATATACACACTTAGATACCTATGTGTGTATATATGAAAGTTGAGTTTTGAGTGTAAGTTTTACTTATGTATGACTGCAGAATCATGGGGTCTTTCAACTTCAAATCTATCTCCAAAACTTCTGTAGGTAAAGTCGCAGCTCTCTAATGAAACAGCTGACCCAAAGTTCAACCTAAGATCCATCACAGGTTTTGTTTGACGAGCCTAGGCAGCCCTTTAATGTGACATATAAGGAAGCCCCAGGGACAGTTTGCCTACATGACCTACCCTCACTCCATTGACTATTGACACTTTGGCTCATGTTGTTTGTGTATGTGCAAACCCCAGTGTGATTCTTTGTTCAGTGTTGACCAACGGTGTAAGATGACAGCTTGCAGTGTCAGCACCACTCTTGCAGGCAGTTGGTCTGGAATGACTGAGACTGAATTCAGAAGTAGATTTAGTATTTTAGAAGAAGCATAACCAATGTCAGAAGGTCAATAGCAGTCTTGAACAATTATTTACCACAGATAAAAGTGAAAAGAATAAGTGCCTCATACAACAATGAAATGCCAGCTATACAAAGATACTCTGCTTATGATGTACAGCTGAGATACCTTTTGAAGCAATGAGCAAAGATGATATCAGTTCTTCTTTACAGTGAAATGTTATAGGGGCTATCCTGGTAAAAGAAATAGCTTGCAATGTTGTAAAAAGAAACCAATTTTTGTCTTAAGCTATGCAAAATAACCAAAGATTTTTGGAGGCAGGGGAGGTTGTTACTGGGGTTTTGGGCAGCTTTTCCTGATTTTTATTCACCTGTTTTTTATTAGATGATGCAGTGGGGGGTGAGTGGGGATATTTTTTTCCTGAAGGTGTTCAGTAGTTTCTTTGTGGTTTATTAATGTATCTACTTATTTAGGCAAAGTTTTCTTGTGGGGTGGATTTTCTGTTTGTTTTTCCACAGCTTTTCTCCCTCTCTCCCCCATACTGCACCCTGAAGTTTCTGTGGAACTCCTTCACTTATTTGTCTCATTATTTTTTTTCCTTGCTTTTGCTTTTATTAAAAAAAAGGTTTTCAATTACTTTTTACAGCTTCTAAGGGCTGCCACAACTAACAGTTTTTGTTAGCTCATTCCTCATGGGCAGGTTCTTGTTTAAAAAAGGTCTATACTCTTGGTCTTTCACAGACTGCTGGTTAGGGAGTACCTGTCTCCTGTCTGTTCACAATGTCTGTCGGGACACGTCTTTAGCTGGTAAGTGGGAACACGGCCAACAAAGGCAATTAATAGACAGAAGGGCAGTTTGCTCAGCTGAGGAGATGAAAGGGATCCAGAAACTCTGCTCCAGGCAGTGAAGGGAATAATTCAGGGAAAACCGAGGCTCTACCCTCAGTCTTCTGCATGCCGAATGATTGCGTTACAGCCTTGCTTAATTGTTGTGAAATAAGAGTACAACTTGTGAAAACCAAGCAAAAAAGGGGTCAAATATTTGCACCTTTTCAAATATTTGAACCTTTTTGACATTGTCTTTCATCAGGTTGTCTCCTTTTCCTGGACTACTTTTTGCAACTAACATACCTGTAGAATGTTCTCTTTTTACCTTTCTTGTCTTTCAATTGACTTAGCCTCAGCTAAATTTTGTACTGATTTTGTCCATAAATACCCAAGCAGTACTGTTATGCTCCTCTGCCTTCTTTACCTGTTCTTGATGCTACCTTTTATATGTTCCCTTTTTGTGGTTCTGTTCAAGAAACTCCCTGTTTGGCCAATCAGGCTATCTGCTGAAATTCCCAGTCTTTTTGTACAATGAAGTGGTTCATTCCTGATACCTTAATATAATTTATTTAAAAACAAACTATGTAAACCTTATGTAACATACAAAGGTATAAAATCCTAAAAGAAAAAAGAAACAGGGAGGGTATTCAGCCTAGTTGGAAATCATCATGTCAAGCCATCACTGTCAAGAGAGCTAGTGGAAAATGGCAACTCAGCAACACTGCAGATCTGTCCCAGAGAGCAGTGGAGGCTCTTCTGACTGATGGCTGCCTGGCTAACAAAGACCCTTCAGGTGCCTTAGCAGAGGTGATGAACACACTAATGCTTAGGCTAATAGCTTCTTAAATTTTAGATCTATGTTGTCTGTGAAAGAGAGTAAATAATTGTTTTATTTTTTCTATGGCACTTTGTAGATGTTTCAAGTCCCTGCGGAATCTCAAACAGCACTAGATGCCCCTATATAGGAAACTGAACGGAACCTTTAGAGGCTATTTCAGTGGGGTTTATGGTACTTATTTTAAGGACCAGGTCAAGCAGTTCCAGCTCAAAGCATTACTTTGCACAGAGGTTTTTCAAAAATGGCAAGGCTGACTGAATATAACGAAGAGGGCAAAATGGTAGGGCTGTAGTACCTTAAGAAAGAACTTGAACTTCTATTTTTCTTGGTGCCCTAATCATTTGGTTATAAGGTCTCTCTGTGGCCTGAAAAGAGTTCAAGATTTTTGTAAATGAAAGTTCCAGTTAGTGAGACTGAAAGAGACACATTCACAGTAGCCACTTACTGAAGAAGACCACGTCTTATAATATGGCAGGGAAAATTGTGGCTTACCTCTCTTGTGTTTCCAATGAATGCCCCACTATCCATTTTTTTTTCAACAAAAGTAGATCCTGGATCCAAAAGTGGATTTCTTTAGTGAAGTTTTGACAAAATGAGGTTCTTTCACATTCAAAATACAAAAACATTGTTAAGAACAGAACTTTCCCATTGTAAAAATGTTATATAAAACCAAAAATATAAATAACTATATAAATATGTTACCATATATAATGGTATAAATGATGTGCTAAGGAGAAAAAGAGGAATAAAGGCCTTAGATCCCTTCCGCTTTGCATATCTGTGCTGTGAATTCAATTAAATTTAAACAAATTACAGCAAAAGTTTTCTTTTAAGTGGGGAATCACCTAAATCATACACAACAGACTACATGCATCCCTAGAGTAATTCCAGTGATTTTAAAAGGGTTATTTTAAGGTTTAATTTGCCCCAATACAAGTAACAGCTCATAACCCTTTATGAAGATTATACTCACAAGTTTAAACAGTAGAGTGCCCTGAATTTCTTGGGAGGCTACAAATGATCCCTCAGTGCTCATTAGGAGACTATGGTTCCCCCTAGCATAGGCTTCTGAAGGAAGAGCATTATAGTTTAATTTGCATATAAGCTGCTCAGCTATTCAGGATAAACTAATATTCAGCATTAATTTATATATTCAGTAAGATGTGAGGAAGAAATGTTACAAGACAAAGAAAATAGAAAGGTAATAAAACAGTTTTTTGTGTAAACAAAGAAGAAAATGCTGTCACAACACAGAAGTGCTCCCCAAAGTGGGAAAAGTAGCTGCAGCCCTCACTGCCTGAGAAAGTACAAGGCTGAGAGAATGGCAGTACTGATGTTGCCAGTTCTGTAGTACTGATTAATCTTAAATTATTGTAAGAAATTGCTAAGATGTGCCGCTCTCCTGGCTGTTAAAGGGTTACAATATGAGCTGCTCATTGAGAGACCTAAGTTACAAGAAGAATTAAAAGGTTGAGCATTCTGTCAGTGGGCAAGAGATGAGAATTTAAAGAAAATGCAGCAGAACATTGTGAATTATTTAAGAAATTGATAAAATTGGTTGGACATGACATTAGCGCAATTTCCAGCACAGGGCCACAAAACATGCAGAGTCATGCTATGGTAAGCACACTTGATCTGACCCATATGAATGTACAATCAGAGATGATCTCAGGCGAGAGCTCTGCTCAGTGGCTCTGTCAGCTCATGCAATAGATATCTCATACCAGTTACACAACGCAAGCATGGTTTTTCACGATGCTTTCCATTCATACTTATTTTTTACCAAGTGACTATCTTCATCTGTTGTACTTCTTTTAGTATTATCAGAGCCAGCACTATAAAATCAAAGTTTCTTGAGAACAAAGTGTTTGTAATATCGAAGTATGTCACAAGACAATTCCTTTAAAGGCAGCTAAACTGAATTCTAATTGAGAAGTCTAGGACTTAGTTATTGTACTCATCTTTCAGGGCCAGACTGTAAGCACTTAAATTGCATGGAGACTCTTCATGAAAATAACTGCTTCTTGATATGAATATGGAGGTCACTATGCGGCCCTTAAAGAAATGGGGGGTAGGGGTGGGGTGTCTCTACAGGGTTTGAATTCTTTAAATAGCAACCGAGATCTGAGAAAATATTTATAATAAACATTATAAATCTTATGATAGTAAAAATTATGTATGTTTCAGTACAATGTTTCAACTACCTTGGACCTGACGTAGAACACGGAGCAGAAAGTTAGGTCCCTAGTCTTTCTGTTTGGCAAAACTGCAGTTTATCTGAGCAGTTCAGAAAAGTCACTTAAAAACAAATGTTGAGCAGCCAATCCAGACAGAAATGCTACGCAGAAGGGTGTGCCTGAAATTCTTCCCTCAATCTTAGTCACCTGATTATTTCAACTCCACTTTGAAATGGGAGCTCAGAGGTCTGGACTATCTGTCAAAGACCTCAGAATGGCTTAGTGCTTTTCCTTTGAAATATAAATGATGGATGTGTTAGCCACCTTTCCCACAGTTCCTAACTGAGGAGCTGTAACACTGTTTTAGCATCATAGCTAACTATTTGGGTTTTCATCCTCCGTGACCTCTGCAGTAAATCTCAGCTTTGTTTGCTGTGATCAATGTATTTGTGCCTTCATCTTCACAGCAAGCTTCTCTTGATAAAGTGTATTAAAGAAACTTTAAGATGACCCAAAGATGCAGACTTCTATTGCAAAATTATAGTGGACCTTTTAATGAACTTGTCTTGAAAAAATGCATGTGTAACAGAAACGTCAAAGAATTTTTTTTTTTTTTACTATTCTCATAATATTCATTATTCACATTTTCTTCCAGTAAAGGTCTGATATATAGAATGTTCCTGACAGATTATAATCTACATCAATGCATCAGCAAAATGCACACAATTGTCCCTCAGATACACAGCACATTCATCACCAAGGCAACTAATGACCGTAACTATATATTTGAAATGTAAAATAATATTGTATGAAGTACTCCATCAGGAAGAAGCAATAAGAACAGAAGTAACAACATGACTATTTTGAATTAGATACCAAAATGGAATATTCTACTAAAAGAAACAAAACAAAACAAAACAAAACAAAACGGTTTGTTTTAGAAGGAAGCTAAAAGAAGCAAGAAAAATTAATAGTGAAAATTGGTGGTGGTTAGTCAAGTACTTAAGTGTAGACCATTTCACAAATATCCAATATATGAAAGACTCAAAGTGTATGAATAATTAATATGGACATGATACCGACACAAAAAGAGTCTTGCAATATTGTGGTCCTTTCTGTGGGTAGAAAAATCTTGCTTAATAAAGCAACTTTGATTATGAGTGAAAATAATGTATCTCTGGTAGAAGCAAAAACTGTCTGATTTACTGTGTATAATAATTTCATATTTTTCTCTGAAACACAGTTTCTTGTAATTGTATTGCTATTTAGTTATTTTTTCTCTTTTATGTACGGGTTGTGGAATTCAGTCAATAAATGAACAGAAAGTTATTTTACTTAGACTATTCATTATAATGTTTAATTCACGGAATCACAGAATGGTTGAGGTTGCAGGGGACCTCTGGAGATCACCTGGTCCAAATCCCCTGCTCAGACAGGGTCATCTAAAGCCAGTTGCCCATGATCATGTCTCTAAGAAATGCACAGTTCAGTGTAACATGCTGTTTTATAGCATACTGTATTTCATGAATATTTTGGTGTTTCTAACAGTCACTAAAGCTAGTCAAAAATGCAGGAAGAAAATAATTTTATAATGAACAGGATTATACATCAAATAATTTATGCTACAAATATTTATTATGGGTATTAATCTGTTCTAATTATAAATGGTTTCCCAGAAGCTACGGTATGTACTGGGAAATGGAGTCACTGTATAAAATAAAGGTGTAGGGCACACCGTGAGCTCAGCAGGAGATATGAAAGACACTTAGGGAATGGAATGGCAAGGAGTCTATGATATTAATAGCATTGAACTCAGTGAATATATATCTTCCATATGAACAGCAAACAATATTTCAGACAGGCATGCATTTGCATTAATTTCTGAAATCCTCAGTTTAATAATGTAAAGCATGGCCATTAGGCCAGCCTTTTCAGTGCTACATCAGGTTGCCTGTTTGAGGACTCCCATGCATGCAGAGCTGCAAGCCTCTTCCCCAACCTCGTTGTCTTCCAGTGGGACAAATGTGATGGCAAACCTTTCTTATCTTGAGGTAAAATTAGCTTGAAGGCCTGCTAGTGCTTAATATTATTTTGATAATATTTGTAGTAGTGCTTTTCTTATCTGTAGTGGTAGATAGCTGTATTACAGCAATGACGGACAGAAACAGGAGACACAAAGTGTATTGCCAAGCCCAGGAGCGTACTCTAATTTTAGCTCTTTCTCGGTAACTGCTGGAGTACTGACTTTCTTTGAAATGTTAGCCAGCTTATTCTACCACATAGATAACAAGTGTTAAGATAATCAGAGTTGTAACATCAACTTCAGATGGTAAATCTGGAGTTACCAGAGAATGACAGCTCTTAACTACCGTAAAAAGTCACTAAACCAGATGGCAAATGTGCTAGTGTTTACTTTTTTAAGTGAATGCTGCAGCTGTTATGAAATAATTCCACATTTTTTATTAGAGGGAGACACAGAAGTTAAATATAGCCATATAATTTTTCTTGTTAGAAAATGGCCAGATTCATATTTAACCACTGAAACAACATCAATAATTTGGTTCCTATAATTGATGGCACTGTATTTTTTAATATAGATGTAGTGCATAAAGATATTACTTCTTTGTAGCTCTGTGTATGTAATGATGAATAAAAAAGAAACATATTTGAAGGTTAAGAACAAACATTTCATTTGCAAATACACTTCCTACTTTATTACAGCTTTACTTTACCAAAGTTATTTCTGAAATGTAAATATGATTTTATTTATTTTTAAATTTAAGAAAAATTCTTACAAGTAAAAATAAAACAGTTATTTTCTCAGCATGTTTATGTAAATGACCTTAATCTGCACATTTTCATCAGTTCTAACTATCTTTTTTACATAATCTGATAGTTGCATGTGTTGTGTTATTTTTCTTAACATCGTTAGGGATGAAATCCTTAGAATTATCATGATTTAAAAAAAAAATTCCTTTCATATTCCATCATTTTAATAAAATATTTACTGACCACCATATGCAATGGTCAGATTTTCTTCTTTTCATTTTCTTCTGTCCAACAGAAGACATATTTTTTCTACTGAGGCCCGGTTAAATCGTGGATTCTCAGCCAGAAGCAAAAAACTGTTTTGTACAGAAATAGTGTAAAACATTTGATAAAAATCACAGGTAAGCAATAATAAGACTTAGGAAAACCAGCTATATTAGAATGTCTCAGAAACTTCTAGATGTTTTGTGAACTGTTTAGAAGTTTAATAAGAAAAGCTATGGTTTTAGGAGAAAATCATCTGTCACCATGCCTCTGTCTTCCTTTTTGAAAAGGCAATTAACATTTGATTTATTATGAAAATACAACCGTCTTACGAAAACAAAACAAATCAAAAAAAAAACACATAAAGAAAGAAATATGAGACAGATATTGTGCTTTTCCAGGATAGTTCTTGTAACTTTTTTTTAAGTTTTCTGTTCATGGCAAGATAAATGTATTCCTCCTATATGCATGACTAAATTTTAGCTTTCATTCCCATTAACATTTCATTAGCTTAATAATTCTTTTTAAAAGATTTTTTTTTCTTAGAATAGTTTTTGTTCAGTTTATACATCCAGATATAGTATTTTATGAATGTACAAAGAATGTAAAACATGACCCTTAACACAAATTTTAGGGAAAGAAATATTAAGAGATACAGCAAGTAGAGGAGCACACAATGATCTAGAATCTGAGTAGACTTAGCTGTTCCCCAAACACCAGTCTTTCCCTTTGTGTGGAATGTTCCCATCGTCTTAAATCATCCACCTTACCCCATACCACTTAGTCGTAAAATACAGAATACCCTTAAACTTTGGACACCACATCAACACAAGAGATCTGAGAGGGTGTAAGGTTCCCTGTCTACAGCCCATGTCTGTCAACCGAAGGATTAATGTAAGACATGCTAGTGGCCCTTCACTGCCGGAATTTTCACTGGTACTGGGCAGAGGAATTCATCTTGGAGTCAAGCTGCTCTTTGCAAGGCCTGTGCTATACTTGGAGGCAAAAAATGCTTGCAAGAAGAGGAATTACTCAGTTTAGTAAAGTGCAATATAGCTAAATGAAACTGGAGCCATTCAGAAGAGGTAAAAGTTAGGATGAATGTCAAGAAACACTTCTGAAAAGTGAGCTTTATTAAGCTGAGGGATTTGCTGTCCTAGCTGTCACAGTTTCTCCACGTCACAAGCTCAGATCCTCTCTGCATTATGTTTTTCCTTTTCCATATAAAGACTGATTTTACACAAGGTGTATTTATTAGTTCCAACTATTTGCCGAGATGATTAGAATAACTTTTTGTTTCACATTTTACTTACTCCTAAGCTCTTCACTGAAGCACTTTGCTGTTGTTAGTTATGTGATATTCATAGTTTCACTAGTGTGATTCAACTGGCCAGTGTTTGAAAACATGATTAATATCAGGAATAATAAATACTAATAATCATAAACAATAAGAATGTGTCCTGGTTTCAGCTGGGATAGAGTTAATTTTCGTCTTGGTAGCCGGTATGGGGGCTGTGTTTTGGGTTTAGGATGAGAACAATGTCGAGGATACACTGACGTTTTGTTCTTGCTAAGTAGTTGCTAAGTGGCGCTCACAGTGGTAAAGGACTTTTCAACTGCCCATGCTCTGCCGGGTGCACAAGAAGCTGGGAGGGGGCACAGCCAGGACAGCTGACCCAGACTGGCCAAGGGGCTATTCCATACCATATGACGTCATGCTCAGTATATATATAAGCTGGGGGAAGAAGAAGGATGGAGGGGGACATTGGGCATGATGGCGTTTGTCTTCCCAAGTAACCATTACGCGTGATGGAGCCCTGCTTTCCTGGCGATGGCTGAACGCCTGCCTGCCGATGGGAAGTAGTGAATGAGTTCCTTGTTCTGTTTTGTTTGCGTGCACGGTTTTTGCTTTGCCTATTTAACTGTTCTAATTTATTTTACTTCAATTATTAAACTGTTCTTATCTCAACCCACGAGTTTTCTCCCTTTTACCCTTCTGATTCTCTCCCCCATCCCACTGGTGGGGAGTGAGCGAGCGGCTGCATGGTGCTTAGTTGCTGGCTGGGGTTAAACCACGACAGAATGCAAAACATAAAGGAAGCCAATCAAGCTCCACACCAATTACCACTGTATGACATCACTGACACAAGCAAATAGCTAATTAATTCAAATGAAGAGGTCTGTTAATGGAAGGCAAACAGAAAACCCCACTTAATTTTTAATCTAAGATTGTCATTTCAAGACATCTCTGGAATGTCAATAGAAACAGATACACCAGTTGACCACAGCAACGAGAAGTCACTAAAGATGCTTATGTAGTACATCATATTCCATAGCAGAAAACTTTATAATGAAGGAGGTCAAAAGCACTTTCAAGAAAGCAAAAATCTTGCTAGCATCTAGTGTAAGTGTATTCCACTGTTTTTAATTTGAATATTTTACTCGCTAGTGCCTAGCAAAACATTTTCAGACAATTTTACAAGGAGAACTTACTGCTGCATATGTACAGCAGAAAAAAGCGGATACACACTCAACTTATTATTAATTTGCCAACCTACTACAAGTGTCCCAAGGATATGGAAACAGCTTGCTTCAGTCAGATGAGATCTATGCCCAACAATGCATGGATATTTGATGTGCTGAAAAAAAGAAATTAAAATGACTGATTGGCAAGTTTATTATATCAAGTATTCATTCCTGAAAAAAAAAAAGACAGTTTATATCAATGTGCATAAACTAGAAGATGACCTTTGATCTGACTCCATTTTCATATCGCTATAGAGGGAATAAGGAACAGCAAGGAATTGCAAGACAAATCATTTTATAAATACCTCTGTGACTATGTGGAAGCAAGATCTCACTATTCAGATATTATTTTTCAAGCCAGGGTACTCTTTTTAACTATCAAGGAATGTTCCATGAGGGCTCTTTTTCATGCCTGCTTTTAATCATTTGTGACTCAGCATTAGTCATCCTTTGAGGAAAAAAAAGTCTCAGCTTCACTGTGCAAACTGTTTTTAGGAGATACCTCTCTCTGAATGATTTTAAACTGTATGGAGAGTCAACTGAGACTCTCTCTGACAAAAAGAGTTAAGAACTTCTCAAAAGATATCTGCATGCCATTTGGAGGAGACATATGAGCTGCAAGTGAGGACCAGACTATGAGAGTGAAAGGTCTGTATTTAACACAAGAGGAAGTCACTGAACTCATCCCTTTTAAGAAAAAGCTGTTACCTTAGTACTTTAGTTCAGTAAGAAATAGAGAATTGTAAACAAAACCAAGTATATTTAGAAAATTTAAAAGGCTCCTTCAACTTCTGATTTTGAAAGTCATTGCAAGCAAACTCCTCTGAACACACCCTTCCTGTCATGTGTTACCTGTAGCTAATATTAGACAGGACTTTGAAAGAACTGAAACACTTTCCCAGGTTGACCAGAAAAAAGTTCACCTGACATTGGACTTCACACCCAGAAACAGAGGTTGACAGCTTGAGTGTACTTAGGCAAAAAGAAGGAAGGATATTGAAGAACAACGAAGATGTGTTTAAGGTCTACACAATTTTAGGAACAGAGTACACTTTTTACGTATCTCAGGGAAAGTATTAAATCACATTTAAAAATGATAGTAGAAAAGAGAATGGCATAAAAAAGGCATGAAGGAAATCAAAGACTTATATGAAGACCAAAGGCAAAACATATGTATAAAAAGAATGACATTTCTTAACGATGTTGGTAAGCTCCCTCAGTGTTTTTCTGTAGACAACTTGATTGAAAAATGAGGTGCTGTTGAAGAGACACTTCCAGAAAATCTACAAGAATGAGCAGCAGCTCTTTCAATCTTTAGCGACTAGATTAATTTTCAAAGCTAGTATATATTGTTACTCATCACTTTAGGAAATGGGAATTAATTTAGGTGGCTTTGCTGAAGGGATAGGTGTTCTTGTACTTTAACTTTGGTTCTTAAAAGTAGTAAGCAGATAGCTGAATGTAGGAAATGGATTAATTTATCCCCTGTTCCTTGCTCTGAACTTATCACTGAGAGTAAGAATTCCAGCTTCTTACAGCTGCTTTTCTCACCACAAGATGCTGATTCCTGCCTGTAGCAAAGAAGAGATGGTTAGGTGGCATGGTATTCCTGTGAACACAAGACTAAGGACAAGAGGGCAAAGGTAAGAATAGAGCTAAAGTAGAGGAGGCTGCAAATAGAGATTTAAGAGTAGTGGGAGTCCCATCCTTAAGAAAGGATGAGTTCCATCCAGTGTGTGTACAGGACAGGATTTCTGTTTTATTAGAAAGGAAGATCTGATGGTTGTGTGGCCTGAAATTGAATGAGAGTTGGTAAACAGGAAATCAAACTGTAACAACAACTGTAGGAAAATAGGAGTATTAAAAATCAGGCTAAGAGTTCAATATTTTAATTGGATACAAATAAAGGAATATGTTCTAATTTCTCTTGAAAAAAAAGAATGAGGTATTTTGTTTGATACTGAGATCTGACACCTTGTTCTTTCTGAAGACAGATATGATATTGACAGTTTCACTTCAACACTGTGTTGCAGACTGAGGTTGGGATTACCCTTATTGATACTGGTATTCCACATTCAAGGATAAATTGACGGAAAACAACTATACTGTGGCTTCCATATTTATTCAAGCTTTGTAAGATAAATGTTCCCTTTAGTACCAGTGTACTTTGTCACTAAACAGTATAATAACTGGATATAAAAAAAACCAACAAGACAAAGTAGACTTTAGAGACATGACATTTTCAGGTAGTTGTTGTATTTGAACTACCCAGGTTAAGGTAGACTTTTCCCAAATGTTGTACCTTTGTTGCATGGCAGTTGGACAGAACTGGTCACATAGACTCCATTGTTGACCTACATAGCTGGTGTCCTCAGAAGTACTTGCTTATTCTTATACTGTATTGTTTTGTATCATATCCTTAATGGCTTTATTTAGAAAATTTATTAGTCATGTTCTACAATGTCACAAAATCCAAGGGAGTTAAATTATCGCTTTTAACTCATATTTCTCAGTAAAAAATTATCACTGTATTCATCAAGAGAGATTAACACAGAATTAAGAAAAATACTTTTCTAAATTAATTCCACCAAAACAGTGATAAAATATTTTATATTTGACTGGAACTCTGCCAGAGGCAATCCTGATACAGAACAGGCTTCCGTGGCTGTCATAAATCTTTATATTTGTTGCAACTTGTGTTCTTCCAATTTACTGTCTAGGAAGTTGTGAGAAATCAACACTTTTGCTAAGGAATGATTGGGATCAGATTTAGAAGTTACACATTCATGGCTGAGCAGATATATATTCACTTGGTAATCGTTTATGTCTACAATTTATGCAGCACAACTAAGATGCCTTAATGACCACATATACACTCAAAAACATTGATTTCATCATGGATTTGTACTTGTATGTTCCCATTAAATATTCAGGCTTTATTATAAAAAGTTTTAAGGAACAGAAACATGAAGCAAAGGGGACCAAACAAGCCTTACTTATAATGTTAAGGAGACACATTATTTTTATTATCATTAGAAAACTTTAAGACAATTTAGAGGGCCTGCCAGATTCCCACAGTTTGGTAATCGGCAATTTCTGGATGCAGTTCCATTAGACAATTTGAAAAATGACACAATAGGTATTTTGTTTAGGTTTTGGCCCAATGTGCGTATTATATATGCAGTTGTTCTCACAAAACCGTTACTATACTCTCAAAAGAGAGTTAATTTTTGTAGACAAAATTTTGATGGATACATTAATTTAATGCAATTAATCACGTATAGACTAGCTCTGTGGCATAACTGATTGACGTAACTTTGAGAATGTTGCAAAAGTTGACACGAGTTAATCTACAGTATTTTTTATGCTGTTAACTGTTGTTGTGATTTAACCTGGCAGGCAGCTAAACTCTGCACAGCCCAGTGGGATGGGGGAGAGAATTGGAAAAAACAAAGGAGAAAAAAAATTCATGGGTTGAGATAAAGACAGTTTAATAGGACAGAAAAGGAAGGAAAAATAATAATAAAAGAATATACAAAAGAAGTGATGCACAATGCAATTGCTCACCACCTGTCAACCGATGCCCAGACAGTTCCCAAGCAGCGGTTCCCCCCCGCGCATTTTATATACTGAGCATGATGTCATATGGTACGGAATAGCCCTGTGGCCAGTTTGGGTCAGCTGTCCTGGCTGTGCCCCCTCCCAGCTTCTTGCTGGCAGAGCATGAGAAACTGAAAAGTCCTTGACTAGTGTAAGCACTACTTAGCAACAACTAAAACATCAGTGTGTTATCAACACTATTTTCATCCTAAATCCAAAACACAGCACTATACCAGCTACTGGAAGAAAAAAAAATTAAAAAAATTAATTAAAAAAAATTAATTAAAAAAAAAATTAACTCTATCCCAGATGAAACCAAAACACAGTTAAGGAAGTTTATACTGAAAGTTGTAATTGTGTACCTTTTCAAAGGTATAGAAATATAGCAGTATATATCATAAAACTGTTTTAAAAGTATAGCAAATCACTTTATACCCTGTAGTAACATTTTAACGACTGAGTGAAAAGTACTGATTCTTTTCGTAAAAAGGATTTCATTCTTAAGTATTTAATTTACTGTCAAACACTTGGAACAAAAAAAAAAAAAAAAATTTTTATAAAGGATGCATGTAATGTGAGATTTTTGATAGAATTTTGCCTAGAACCAGAAGGGTATATTAGACTTTATGCTGTCAGTGGTGATGCCAATAAATGCTTTACCTTGGCAATATATCAGATACGTCTACTCCAAAAACATTTTCTCAGTGTTGTAATTTTAAGGATTTACAAAGAGAGGTGTATTATTTATTTATTTTTTAAACTGAAGGGGTTGTAGTGCATGTTAGTGCTGGGAGAATTGATGGCTTGATATAATAAAATAGAGCTAAGCACACTATGGATAAGTAAAGAATAAACATTTTTGCATTTCTGGGCATTTATTCTTTTTCCTCAACCAATCCTGGTGTTATAGTTTGAAACAGTTTAGAAGAAAATCTCAGTTTTGCCTGTCTGAGATTTTATGTCCTTAAGAAACATTCTGTAAAGCTCTTTGTCGTGGTTTAACCCCAGCCAGCAACTAAGCACCACGCAGCCGCTCGCTCACTCCCCCCCAGTGGGATGGGGGAGAGAATCAGAAGGGTAAAAGCTAGAAAACTCGTGGGTTGAGATAAGAACAGTTTAATAATTGAAGTAAAATAAATTAGAGCAGTTAAATAGGCAAAGCAAAAACCGTGCACGCAAACAAAACAGAACAAGGAATTCATTCACTACTTCCCATCGGCAGGCAGGTGTTCAGCCATCCCCAGGAAAGCAGGGCTCCATCACGCGTAATGGTTACTTGGGAAGACAAACGCCATCATGCCCAATGTCCCCCCCTTCCTTCTTCTTCCCCCAGCTTATATATACTGAGCATGATGTCATATGGTATGGAATAGCCCTTGGGCCAATCTGGGTCAGCACTCCCCCTGGCTGTGCCCCCTCCCAGCTTCTTGTGCACCCGGCAGAGCATGGGCAGTTGAAAAGTCCTTTACCACTGTGAGCGCCACTTAGCAACTACTTAGCAAGAACAAAACGTCAGTGTATCCTCGACATTGTTCTCATCCTAAACCCAAAACACAGCCCCATACCGGCTACCAAGATGAAAATTAACTCTATCCCAGCTGAAACCAGGACAGTATCCACCCCTTATTCCATACCATTTACATCATGCTCAGGTCCCACATTATCCAATACATCCTCTTTAACCACCACCCCTGTTGTCCCAAAAATGTCCATTGAGCTCGTTTAGTCCATGACTTTGGGCTCCATCTGTGATAGTGGTCACTCAGGACAGGAGAGGTGGTGTGTTGCGTGGAGTTCTTGGGCACCAAAGCCAGCTCAGGTCAGGTCACTGCTGCACTTGCACTGCTTCTTGTAAGGCTTCTCCTCCATTGGTTCAGGTGGTTCCTGCTATGGTAGTTCCTATAACATGCAACTCAGATCATGGGTTACACCAATTTAAAGGTATTTCCATCACAATCTCCACCCCTGGCCCCTTTGGGCTAGGTTTAACATTGCAATGAACTCCTCCCCTTACTCCTAGCCTGGCTAGCAACAAGGGGTTTCTGCTATAGTAATTCCCATAACATGCAACTCAAATCCCGGGTCACAACAATTTAAAGGTATTTCCATTACAGTCTCCACCCCTGGCCCCTTTGGGCCAGGTTATAGGGTTTAACACTGCAATGGAGTCCTCCCCTTGCCCCTGCTCCGGCGTGGGGTCCCTCCGACAGCACAGTCCATGAACTTCTCTAATGTGAGTCCTTCCCACGGGCTGCAGTTCTTCACTAACTGCTCCAGCGTGGGTCCCGCACAGGGTCACAAGTCCTGCCAGCAAACCTGCTCCAGCGTGGGCTCTTCTCTCCACGGGTCCACAGGTCCTTCCAGGAGCCTGCTCCAGCACAGGCTTCCCATGGGGTCACAGCCTCCTTCGGGCATCCACCTGCTCCAGCCTGGGGTCCTCCATGGGCTGCAGGTGGATCTCTGCTCCACTCTTAACCTTCATGGGCTGCTCTGACATGGGATTATCCACGTCCACAGACGCTTTGGGGTGTCATGCTCCCGCAGGAACTCGTCCACAGGTCACAGTCCCTTCGACTCGAGTTGACACTGGAGTTCCAGCCTGTCCAGTACAGCAGCACAGAAAAACAGCGATGCCCTGGCCATCTGCCAGCCCGGGTACGTGGCCATTGCTGTTATCAAAATGTTCCCAGGCACAACACAGTAAGATGACTCTAACATACAGTAAGGCAAGCAAGCCCCATGGCAAGCACAGAAGCCTGCCGATTAACAGCTAAACAGCAATAACAGCTATAAATTCGATCTAGCGCATTCCAATTAAATCTGTTGTTATCTCGAACCCTTCGAGCCCCACGTTGGGCGCCAAAAAGGACTGTCGTGGTTTAACCCCAGCCAGCAACTAAGCACCACGCAGCCGCTCGCTCACTCCCCCCCAGTGGGATGGGGGAGAGAATCAGAAGGGTAAAAGCTAGAAAACTCGTGGGTTGAGATAAGAACAGTTTAATAATTGAAGTAAAATAAATTAGAGCAGTTAAATAGGCAAAGCAAAAACCGTGCACGCAAACAAAACAGAACAAGGAATTCATTCACTACTTCCCATGGGCAGGCAGGTGTTCAGCCATCCCCAGGAAAGCAGGGCTCCATCACGCGTAATGGTTACTTGGGAAGACAAACGCCATCATGCCCAATGTCCCCCCCTTCCTTCTTCTTCCCCCAGCTTATATATACTGAGCATGATGTCATATGGTATGGAATAGCCCTTGGGCCAATCTGGGTCAGCACTCCCCCTGGCTGTGCCCCCTCCCAGCTTCTTGTGCACCCGGCAGAGCATGGGCAGTTGAAAAGTCCTTTACCACTGTGAGCGCCACTTAGCAACTACTTAGCAAGAACAAAACGTCAGTGTATCCTCGACATTGTTCTCATCCTAAACCCAAAACACAGCCCCATACCGGCTACCAAGACGAAAATTAACTCTATCCCAGCTGAAACCAGGACACTCTTTTTGACCTGTATCCTAAATTCAAATTTGAATTAATCTGCAGCAACAGAAAAGTAAATTGATCTGGATAGTCCTTACAATGTGGGGAGTACTAACTACCATAGCTGCTATAGAATTACAGTCTGTTAATAAACATTTGGTGTCATGCATTCATGGTAATTAAACTTTAAATACACTGATGAACAACAGTGTAACTTTTAGCTCCAATTAACCTGCCCTTTCACCTATTAAATGCAATCACACTTTTACTTATAGGTTGAGCATAAACTGCACTATATTTTATAATCTTGTTAGTATTCATGCTTTGCTAATGAAATTTGATCAACGTATTAAAGATGTTGAGTTTTTGTAGTTAGAGCACATCTGTTGTCAGAAAGAATTAGATCAGGTGGCAAATGACAGCGCCTTTCCTGACAAATGCTTTAGCATTGTGAGTAAGAATGCCCTAAGTGTCTATTTGAATAATGCCAAGATTTTCAGTTAGGAGTTTATTTGCCTTGAGGTTTCAAAGTGGAACTTTTGGAGCAATCTGACATAGTTCCAGACAGGAGTATATGTGACTTTCACTTCCAATGTTACAGGAAAAGAGAAACTCCTTTCAGTATTATTTTTAATAAAGTTTTGTCTTAGAAAGGTAGAAGATAATGTTATCAAACTATCCCAATATGGCTTCCTTTTAGCATATATACACATATTCCTGGTAAAACACAAAAGACATTACATTATGTGTTTAAGCATATCTCAGACAATACATTACACTTCACTCTAATGATTTCATTATTCAAATAGATGTGCTGACAAACTGGGAAAGACATTATTTTACGGCAGGATTTTCATCAGACAGCCATGAAATAATGCTGGCTTTTTGGAAATCATGGCATCTGCTACATATGCTCTTATTCCTCTGCTTGTGATTCAGAGGACACACTTTTTTAGTGAACTTACTGCTTATGTAAGCACTGTAAAATGCACTATAAAAGTATCTCTTCCATCATTTATCCACAATGTAGGTAACACACAGATAACAGCAGTACGTGCTTTCCAGGTCTATTTTGGAAAGACACTTTCATGCTGTGTGGTCCATACGGTTCTGCATACAACAAGAATTGTATGAATGCCTTCAACCAGTTCTCTGAAGTGTTTTATCGATACAAACTATAGTGGAATCATGAGTGTTCACTAGATTGACAGTTCCTGCTCATGTGTCATCTAACCACTTGGAGGAGGGGCTCAAATGCACATGCTGACAGCAAGCAGGGCGGATGTTTTCTATTACTAGCACCCCCTGCAAAGATGTGAATTCATGTAGGAATTTTGATGGTAGGAAAAAAGATTGTTCTTTGTGCATGCTCAGAGAGAAAGACTAGAGAATAGTCTTTCTCAAGTCCCTGCCAGGTGAATGGCAATGAATTTTTCTCTTTTTTTTTTTTTGCCAGGCATCTGTCAGAGTGCTCTCTGGGTACATACGGTTAAAAATGCCCCTATTAAATTTGATAAAACAAAAAGAAACCTGGTTTAATTATTGTAATGAATCCCCTAACAATCTTACTGATGAGCAGAATGAAAAACACCTACATGCATTCTTATATCTCCTTCTCACTAAAAAAATATCTTTTCTTACAACTCCTAACCCATCTAGAAAATATCTCAGTGCTCCTTGTTTTTTTCATGCTAACACGCTTATTGTTTATCTGTCACAGATAATTATCTCATTACCTTTGAAATTTAGAATGTCACAGTTATTTTCTGATAACATCCCTCCAGAGTCAAGAATAACTATTATACCCATTTGAAAGACGGGTAACCGAGGCATAAAGACACAAAGTAGTTTCTTCACATTAAGGCAGCTGAAATGGAACAACTGAATCTGAGGCACATATTCTCAGCAGGTCATCTATGCTAAGCATAGAGAAAGGAGATATACTTCCAGAGGTTATAAGGATGACAAGCACCATAAGCACGTGTCTCTCTTTCTTCTGAAAGTAGAAGGGATTGAGGTGAACACATTATTTAGGTAAAATGAAGGCCATATCATGTAACTTCCTTAAAATGTCACAGGATGTTTTCAGTGGATCACAACTCAAGTCTTTTGGGTCCAGACTTCTGGATCGGTTCGTCCTTCTTTGTGCTTAATTATAACTGTTCACACTTGGGAATTTACAAAACAGCAGTCACACAATTTTGGTTCACTTCCTTCTAAGCTGGAAGATTCTGATCAATATAAAGTGTCAAAAGAGTAGTAGCATTTGGAATCATAAAGAGGAGAATAATCATCTGAGGATGATACTTATATGACTCCATTTTTCTCTGGCTTCTTTATCCTTATGTAACAGGAACAAACATAAGAGTGGGCATTTATTACAGGTCAGAAGCATCCTCCATGAACGGATATTCACAGTGACAACAATTTCCTGGTCTGGAAAAGGGAGTAATTCTAGCTGCCCCTTAGCATTGCGTTATGTCACATTTGGTTACATATGTATGATAACACACCCCAACATGACACCTCAGTGCAGCATATTGGCTTAGTGTGAGGAGGTAAAGCATAAATGGAAAGTGACTGTCTAGGAAAGTCATGTATCGTGCCCCAAACCAGAATGTGCAAAGAAGAAAAAGGACAGGATTCAAACCTTATCAGAACAGGCAGAAAGATGGCCAAAACATTTCTAGGTGTAACCCTGAATGTAAGAAACCAGTAGAAGGAACCTCATTGTTAATTTCCAGCAGCATGCAGGAGCACAAACACAGTGCAATAGAGTGTTGTTTATGCATAGATCTCTAAAAACATGAGAATATCACTGCGTAATATTCCACACATCATTCACCTAATAAGGCCAAAGGGAGGGGAAAATAGTGCAGTACAGTATGTGCATACAGGGGTCACAGGATCAATATGTGCTTAAGTATGCTAGGTCATATAGCAGACTGTGTTAGGACACTAGGCTGCTGGCAGAGAATATGTTGTCTAGCTTCTCCTTTGAATGTAGGGTTTCATATTGAATGCTCAGTGACATGCCTGATGCCACTGATGGGCAACACTGCAACCGCTCCATAGCTAAGAATTTACGTCAAGAAGCAGAAGCCTTAAGTATGAAAGACACTATAGAACTGCCTAAGGAAGATAGAAAACACAGAGCAAATAGACATATGTGTGATTTTCCTACTTAAAGCACAAGACCTGACAGGTCAGGGTACATGCTTCTCCAAAACCTGCCAATACTTTGTTAAGGAGAGCAATAGGCAAGTCCTGATTACACCAGGAGCAGGATTTTATTATCATACCTTGTGGTAACTGAAAAAACAGATAGTGCAAAAGTGGTATCATACCAAGTGACAGACCCTTATGCAGACAAAAAGCAAAATTAACTACCTCATCTCTGCATTTCTCTTTTGTTATTATTTTGTGGACTATTCGTTAAGGATCCATGTTTGAAACTATTATCAGGAACTGTTTCAGTCCAATGAATTGCATTTTTTCTCCAGACTTGAAATACTGGAAGCTTTCAGTATCTTGTTTTATGGTGACTGAATGTTCCTCACAAAGACTTATTGATCTGGGTCTATGAGCTTTGTGTGGTTGTTAATCATTTTTCTATAATCAAACAACAGAGTTGCTTGATCAGTTTGAAAAGCTTAAAATTTAAAAAAAAAAAAAAAAGTAAAGAAACAGAAAGAACCATTCTGTGTATTTTGTGAATTTTAACTCATATTCAGTTCACAGTCTTGCTTATTAAAACTAACAATTTTTTCCAAATCATTTCTATTGATGTAGTTCTAACCTTCCTTCATCTTAGCTTGGGGATATGGCCAGTTTCTCTTGCACAGAGCCAATCTTGACCCATAGTTCACATGTTCTTCCATTTCTTTCCATAAATATACTTTATTATAGTAGAATAATGGGATCTGTAAGTTGAAAAAGCCTTATTTTATATTATTTTCCTTTAAAAAAGTATTCTGTAGGATATTCTCTTCATTGTTGCTCTGTAAAATCTTACTCTCCCATTTTCACTCATGAAAAAAGCCATTTCATTTTTTTCCTTTCAGATGCATAGTAGAAATCCAGTGTACTTCAGGATTATTTTTTTCCAAAGAAGTCTAAGCCATTCATTTACTAACTCTTGAAGTCAGACAAGTTGTGCAGAACTACTTTATGCAGTCAGTATGATAAATTTCAAGCTGTACTGATAGAGGAATGTGAATAATGGAAAAATTATTCACGAATATATTATCCCAAAACTTTAAAGAAACCATACATATTAAGTTCTCTTAGCCACTCCAGAAAAGGAATAAATGATAAATAAATATTTCAGGAGTAATTCATTCAAATAATTTATTTTAAAATTATCTATGCCTTGATCCAAAGTCTATTGAAATAATTGATCTCACTTCTGCCTGCTCAGCTCCATAATGAAATACACAAGAAGTTCTAGTATTTTATAGAGTCATTCTCTCATCACTTCTGTCAACTTTTGATCCTGTTGAAAGAGTTCCTTCGGGTACTAAATATTCCCTTTTATTTTCAGCTTTCCAATACTTGCAGTTTTCCTGACCAAAATTTTTTTTACAATTTAAAAAGATTAGGATTACAAATATATGAAACACAATTATTTTTTAAATTATTCTGGTGGTACTTTATACTTGTTATTTAACTGAATCAGTAAGCAATTAGATCACAATTGTCAATTTTGTGGCTAGTTTAATAACATGCTGAACATAAATATGTGAAAATTTGTCTACTTTGCTTTTCCATAACTTTATAATTAAACCTTCATCACTGTAAAAAACTGTGGGATTATCTTTTAAATGTGCATAGATTCAAATAAGAAATGAAATAGATTTTCAACAGAGCACAACAACAAAAGGCAGTAAAGTCCCATACAACTAAAAACGTGCGTAGATAAACCTTCATGTAGGATGTGGGAACCTGGAATTGATTTCCTCTCTGAGAGGAACTGGAGAATGTCTCCCATCTGGTTCAGTCACTCTTTAGATCCATCTACTTTAAGATACTTGCATTGCCTACACGTCATTCCATTTTCCTTGTAGGTCTGTAAAGGGAGTGGAGACATCACATCACAAAGTTCTGCAGCACCTAACTTTTACAACAGCCAGATTAGGCAGTAGCTTCTTTATGAAATACACAAAGAGTTTTAGGAATGGGAGCCAAAAAAGCCATTGCATAGCTCAGTATGTTAAGCTAGGAACTAAGAAAGGCTGAGAAAAATAGTGTGTTTTCGCATCCCTTTTAGTGTCTTTCTGTTAGGTTTAAACAATACCTTTTTTATTCAAACTCAAAGAAGGGCTAGTAATTTTTTAGGGAGGAGAAAGTTTAACTAATCAGCACCTCGATGGCTAGGACATTGATTTAGGATGTGGGGCACCTCCTTTTAGTTCCTTACTCCACCTGAAGCAATTTAAGCTTACTCTTTTTTACGTAAACCAGGGTAGTATACGTGTATTTATTCAACAGGCCGAGGAATGAGCATGCATTGTTTTAGCCTAGCCAACAAGAGCACTTGCCTAAGAAAGGTAAACCTGAATTCCATTCCCAATTCCAAAACCCTGTATTTTTATCTAAAGTATTTAATGGAACAGGGGCCAGATGTAGAACCAGAGTATTCCCAAGTGATTTTCTTAGAGGGCAACTCCACTTTACATCTGAAGACATAACTGCCTGGTGCACTCAGGGCATGTGATTAAGTGAGACTATTCTGAGCATGCAGTGTAACTGAGCAGCACATCTGCAGTAAGTCTAGTGCATTGACCTGTTGTGCTGGTGATAAGTCTCCTTTTAACTGGGAACTTCACCTCTCGCTTCAAAATGATGTTTCCCTCTCTGCTCTGTAGAGTGAGTCATGTACATCCACAAGACTGTCAGAGGCTGAGCCAAAGTCCTCCACTTGGCATTTTTTATAATCTCTGTTAGTGTCTATTCATTCAATACTATGTTTGCTGTTAGTACCTTTATGTGACTGTCCCCAAACACTTTATAAAGTGCTCTGTATCTAGCTTAAATGCTTGCTGCATTGCTAAGTACCATGATACTTCTGTCCTTCTGTAGATTTAGCCCCAGGTGTTCCAGTCAATTTAAATATTTGATGTAATTTTCAACACACACAAAAATCCATGACTAATTTAAACCTCTCAAATTCTTACTTCATCAAAGATGTAAATCAAATTTCATATGAAATATAATTATGCTGCTTATTTCAGACTACTTTCATTATTGATTTTTTCCTCATTAACAATTTAGGTCTCGAGAGTACTGGTGAAAGAGGTTACTTAACACATTCAAATCTTAATAAGTGTAAACTTCCCGGAAGGAAGCATGTACCCTGCAGGTATTGTTCAAGTTACAAAGAGCCCAGGGGAAGAAACAAGAAGAATGGAAGGATGAATATGTCCAAAGATTCAGCATCCATTCCTTTATTTATTTCTTCTCCACAAAATTTTCTACATATAATGGCGATTTTAGTGCAGAAAATAGGGCAGGATTCATGGAACTTTTTTTTTTTTCAATTGAACAAAATGGATATTTGTGTGGAAGTATGTTTACATATACATATAGAAGTATACATACAGATAAATAAACCTATGGATAAGTTTTCAGGCTAGAAGTTGGTCAAAAGCCGACAAGGTGATGGTTCTGATATTCCTCCAGAATGCACAAGAACAAAGAACAAGGTTTTGTACTCTTAATTCAGAATCTCCATATTCCACAATCCATTTGAGTGAGCTTATCATACCATTAGTTATTCCACTGGTGATGTTTTTCCACATCAAACTGTTCTTTATATACATAAAAATTAATTAGAAAATGTTTCTGAATCCTGGTTAATCATCTCTCAGGTGACCTAAAAATTGTGATGTGGGAATTTTCCTGTACTTCTGTTCAAATGTTCTGTTCTGTTCAAAAAAAGTTTTCCGTGATGCCAAAGTACCTTTGCACAACATGCCTACTGTCCTGGTTTCAGCTGGGATAGAGTTAATTTTCGTCTTGGTAGCCGGTATGGGGCTGTGTTTTGGGTTTAGGATGAGAACAATGTCGAGGATACACTGACGTTTTGTTCTTGCTAAGTAGTTGCTAAGTGGCGCTCACAGTGGTAAAGGACTTTTCAACTGCCCATGCTCTGCCGGGTCCACAAGAAACTGGGAGGGGGCACAGCCAGGACAGCTGACCCAGACTGGCCAAGGGGCTATTCCATACCATATGACGTCATGCTCAGTATATATATAAGCTGGGGGAAGAAGAAGGAAGGAGGGGGACATTGGGCATGATGGCGTTTGTCTTCCCAAGTAACCATTACGCGTGATGGAGCCCTGCTTTCCTGGCGATGGCTGAACACCTGCCTGCCGATGGGAAGTAGTGAATGAATTCCTTGTTTTGTTTTGTTTGCGTGCACGTTTTTTTTTGCTTTGCCTATTTAACTGTTCTAATTTATTTTACTTCAATTATTAAACTGTTCTTATCTCAACCCACGAGTTTTCTCCCTTTTGCCCTTCTGATTCTCCCCCCATCCCACTGGTGGGGAGTGAGCGAGCGGCTGCGTGGTGCTTAGTTGCTGGCTGGGGTTAAACCACGACACCTACAAAAACATTGATCATTCTTAAAACTCAAGCCCTAAATTCTTATTTTCTAAATTTGTACTTGAAATCATGTGCAATACATTTATAAGCAGAAATGTTGGTGCCTTTTATCTGATAAGTACCTCGTCATTTTTGGTTTCACTTTGGAACCATTCAGCTTTGCAGTTCTCTCAGTTAACTTGCTCTCTTGATGATATTCTTCTTCAGATAAGAAGATCTGCACGCAGCATGAGCAATAAACAGGAGGAGCTGGAAGCCACTGTGCGGCAGGAAAACTATGATGTGGTCGCTATCACGGAAACATGGTGGGATGACTCACATAACTGGAGTGCTGCAATGGATGGCTACAAGCTCTTTAGAAGGGACAGGCAAGGAAGGAGAGGTGGAGGGGTAGCCCTGTATGTTAGGGAGTGTTTTGACTGTCTAGAACTCAACGACAGTAATGATAAGGTTAAGATCAGGGGGAAGGCTAACAAGGCAGACATCCTGGTGGGAGTCTGTTACAGACCACCCAACCAGGACGAGGAAACAGATGAAGTATTCTACAAGCAGTTGGCTGAAGTCTCACAATCTCTAGCCCTTGTTCTCATGGAAGACTTCAATTTACCAGATACCTGCTGGAAATACAATGCAGCAGAGAGGAAGCAGTCTCGGAGGTTCCTGGAGTGTGTGGGAGATAACTTCCTGACACAGCTGGTAAGCGAGCCAACCAGGGGAGGTGCCCCGCTGGACCTGCTGTTTACGAACAGAGAGGGCCTGGTGGGCGATGTGGTGGTCGGAGGCTGTCTTGGGCTCAGCGACCACGACATGATAGAGTTTTCAATTCTAGGAGAGGTAAGGAAGGGGGTCAGCAAGACCGCTACCTTGAACTTTAGAAGGGCAGACTTTGGATTGTTTAGGAGTCTGGTTAACAGAGTCCCTTGGCAGGCAGTCCTGAAGGGCAAAGGAGTCCAGGAAGGCTGGATGTTATTCAAGAAGGAAGTCTCAAAGGTGCAGGAGCAAGCCGTCCCCATGTGACGCAAGTCGAGCAGGGCAGGGAGAAGACCGGCCTGGCTGAACAGGGACCTTGGGCTAGAACTCATGAAAAAAAGGAGAGCTTACCGCCTCTGCAAGAAGGAGCAGGTGACTCAGGAGGACTACAAGGCTGTTGTGAGGATATGCAGGGAGAAGATCAGAAAGGCGAAGGCGCAGCTGGAACTTAAACTGGCCACCACCGTTAAAGACAACAAAAAAAGTTTTTATAAATATATCAGTGACAAAAGGAGGGCCAGGGAGAATCTCCCTCCTTTGTTGGATGCAGAAGGTAACCTTGCCACGAAGCATGAGGCGAAGGCAGAGGTACTTAATGCCTTCTTTGCCTCAGTCTTTAATAGTCAAGCTAGTCATCTTCGGGTTTTTTGGGCCCCTGAGCTGGGAGATGGAGATAGGATGCAGAATGAAGTCCCAGTTGTTGAAGAGGTGGCAGTCACTGACCTGCTCCTCCACCTGGATGCGCACAAGTCCATGGGGCCAGATGGGATCCACCCAAGGATACTGGGGGAGCTGGCAGAGGAGCTGGCCAAGCCACTCTCCACAATTTATCAGCACTCCTGGTCAACCGGGGAGGTCCCGGATGACTGGAAGCTAGCAAACATGACGCCCCTCTACAAGAAGGGTCGGAAGGAGGATCCGGGGAACTACAGGCCTGTCAGCCTGACCTCGGTGCCAGGAAAGGTCATGGAGCAGGTCATCTTGAGTGCCATTACGCAGCAAGTGCGGGACAACCAGGGGATCAGGCCCAGCCAGCATGGGTTTATGAAAGGAAGATCCTGTTTCACTAACCTGGTCTCCTTCTATGACAAGGTGACCCACTTAGTGGATGAGGGGAAGGCTGTGGATGTTGTCTACTTGGACTTTAGTAAAGCCTTTGACACAGTCTCCCACAGCATTCTCCTGGAGAAGCTGGCTGCTCACGGCTTGGATAAGTGCACTCTACGCTGGGTTAAAAACTGGCTGGACGTCCGAGCCCAGAGAGTGCTGGTTAACGGAGTCAAATCCAGTTGGTGGTCGGTCACAAGTGGTGTTCCCCAGGGCTCAGTACTGGGGCCGGTCCTGTTCAACATCTTCACTGATGATCTGGATGAGGGGATCAAGTGCACCCTCACTAAGTTTGCAGATGACACCAAGTTGGGTGGAAGTGTCAATCTGCTGGAGGGTAGGAAGGCCCTGCAGCGGGACCTGGACAGGCTGGATCATTGGGCTGAGGCCAACTGTATGAGATTCAACAAGGCTAAGTGCCAAGTCCTGCACTTGGGTCACAACAACCCCATGCAACGCTACAGGCTTGGGGAGGAGTGGCTGCAGAGCTGTCTGGCAGAAAAGGACCTGGGGGTGTTGGTTGACAGCCGCCTGAACAGGAGCCAGCAGTGTGCTCAGGTGGCCAAGAGGGCCAATGGCATCCTGGCTTGTATCAGAAACAGTGTGGCCAGCAGGACCAGGGAGGTGACAGTGCCCCTGTACTCGGCACTGGTGAGGCCGCACCTCGAGTACTGTGTTCAGTTTTGGGCCCCTCACTACAAGAAGGACATCAAGATGCTGGAGCGTGTCCAGAGAAGGGCAATGAAGGTGGTGAAGGGTCTAGAGCACAAGTCTTAGGAGGAGCGGCTGAGGGAACTGGGGTTGTCTAGTTTGGAGAAGAGAGGAGGCTGAGGGGAGACCTTATTGCTCTCTACAACTACCTGAAAGGAGGTTGTAGCGAGGTGGGGGTCGGTCTCTTCTCCCCAGTAACAAGTGACAGGACGAGCGGAAACAGCCTCAAGCTGTGCCAGCGGAGGTTTAGGTTGGATATTAGGACAAACTTCACCAAAAGGGTGGTCAAGCATTGGAACAGGCTGCCCAGGGAAGTGGTTGAGTCTCCATCCCTAGAGGTATTTAAAGAATGATAGATATGGTGCTTGAAGACATGGTATAGATGGACTTGGCAGTGATATGTTGACGGTTGGACTCGATGATCTTAAGGGTCTTTTCCAACTTTAACGATTCTATGATTCTATGATTTGCAGAGATGAGGCATCCACAGTTTCTTTGGGCAACTTGTTCCAGTGTCTCACCACCCACATCGTAAAAAATTTCTTCCTCATGTCTAATCTAAATCTACCTTCTTTTAGTTTAAAACCATTACCCCTTGTCCTATCACTACAGGTCCTGGTAAAAAGTTTATTGCCATCTTTCTCATAAGCCCCTTTAAGCACTGAAAGGCCACAATAAGGTGTGTTCAGAGCCTTCTCTTCTCGAGGCTGAACAATCCCAAGGCTCTTAGCCTGTCTCCATAGGAGAGGTGTTCCATCCCTCTGACCATTTTTGTGGCCCTCCTCTGGACCTGCTTTAACAGGTCCATGTCTTTCTTGTGCTGGGGGCCCCAGAGCTGGATGTAGTCTTTGATGTAGCCCAGGATATGATTGGCTTTCTCGGCTGTAAGAGCACATTGCCAGCTCGTATCTAATTTTTCATCTACCAATATCCCAGAGTCCTTCCCTGCAGTTCTGCTCCCAATCCACTCAACACCCAATCCATACTGCTACTGGTGATTGCCCTGACCCAAGTGCAGGACCTTGCACTTGGCCTTGTTGAACTTCATGAGGTTCACGTGGGCCCGCTCCTCAAACCTGTCAAGATCCCTCTGCATGGCATCCCTTCCCTCTAGCAAATCAACTGCACTACTCAGCTTGGTGTCATCCACAAACTTGCTGAGGGTGCAATGTCTATGTCATTAATAAAGATATTGAACAATACCGGTCCCAATACGGACTCCTGAGGGACACCACATGTTACTGATCTCCATTTGGACATAGAGTCATTGACTGCAACTCTCTGGATGCAGTCATCCGGTCAATTCCTTATCCATCAAATAGTCTATCCATCAGATCTATATCTCTCTGATTTAAAGACAAGGATGTTGTGTGGGACTGTGTCAAATGCCTTACAGAAGTCAAGGTAGATGACATCAGTTCCTACTCCCTCATCCATTAATACAGTTACTCCATCACAGAAGGCCACCAGATTAGTCAGGCACACTTTGCCCTTAGTGTAGTCATGTTGGTTGTCTTTAATCACCTTGCTGTCATTCATATGCCTTGACAGAGCTTCCAGGAGGATCTGTTCCATGATTTTACTGGGCAAAACAGTGAGGCTGACTGGTTGGTAAGTCCCAGGGTCTTCCTTTCTACCCTATTTAAAAATAGGCATGATGTTTCCCTTTTTCTAGTCACTGGGGACTTTGCCTGACTGCCATGACTTTTAAAATATGATGGAAAGCGGCTTAGCTTTCATCTGCCAGTTCCCTCAGGACTCTGGGACACATTTCTTCAGGTCCCATGGACTTGTATATATTCAGGTTCGTCAGATGGTCTCAAACTTGATCTTCTCCTATGATGGCTGGGAATTCATTCCCCCAGTCTCTGCCTTGAGGTTCAGGGACTCAAGAGCTATGGGAAGAGCAACTACCAGTGAAAACTGAGGCAAAAAAAGTTGTTGAGTACCTCAGCCTTCTTCATGTCAGTTGTCACCAGATCCCTTGTCACTAAGGCAGCCAACCTGCCAGAGAAGTTTCTTCTTCCTCTTCTAGACAGGTGGATCCCATCTCTCCCCAATAAGCTGTATTTGTCAAAGAATGTCACGTTACCATAGAAGCCAAAGCTCTGGTGATGACACCAGCTACAAAGCCAGGTGATGATCTGCATGATGTGTTGACTTCCGCCCACATCTCTGGCTCTGACTGACAAGATAGAAGAGAATATAACTTTGGCTCCTGTCTCTTTCCCTTGTGCCCCCTGAGTACTGAGTACTGCTTGATATTGCCCAGGTTATGCTGTATTGTGTCATTGGTGCCCACATGGAGAAGCAGCAGAGGATAGTAGTCTGTGCTTTTTACTAGCTGTGGCAGTCCTTCTGTGACATCCTGGATCTTGGCTCCTGACAATCAGCTGTCTTCCCTTGACTGTATATCAGAGCAGCAGAAGGGTACCTTGGTGCCTCTCAGCAGAGAGTCGTCCACTACTAGCACTCACTGTTTCCTTTGTATCTTTGGTTTCTCCCTGTGAGTCTTGCTCATTGGCTTAATCCACTGCCAATGTGGATGTGATATCCTGGTGCCATGAGTTACCAGTGACCATGGCGCCTCATTCTCCAAGGTGTTGTCTGTTTGCTGTTGACACTCTTTGGCTGGTAGTCCTCAGAGGTCAGTGCCACAGGGCCCTAATATTTCTTCTTGTAATGCCTTGAATACTCTAATTCTTGTTCCTTCTTCCTAATACAGCATAACCTGCTGAATTCCCCCTGCAACTCCTCCACCCGCTGCCTGAGTGACTCCATCACAGCACACGTTACACAGGTGGAGCTTCCACCCTCCTTCACCCAGGAGCGTGGGGCATGGACTTTACAGCCCTCCACCAGGACAGCAGCTTCCCTGATAGGAAGAGACACTTGTCTCAGGCTAGCCTGGCTAGGTAGATAGTTCCTGGCTGCTGCAGAGCACAGGCCTTGCCTGGTGTCTGCCATCATGCTTTGACGATCTCAAAGCACTGCCTAATAAGCCCTTCTAATTCCTTGGAGACCTCAAGTTCCTGGGTAGGTTTGCACAGCCAGCAGCTAGCTGGGGTGACTGTCGAGGCAGTAGCCTAAGCCTGCAGGTGAGCAAAGCAGGCAGCAGCCCAACAACTGCCCTTCTCGCACATTCCCACACAAACTGCCATGCTGCTCTCCTCAGGCTCTGCTCCCTGTTTCCTCTCCCTAGTCACAGAGCTTCCTAGGAGCTGGTTATATGTGGCTTCCCGTGGTTTGAAGTGGCCATGGGGACCACCGGTACCACCCAACTGTCCCCTGCCCCTCTCAGGAGACCCATTGCCTGCTATTTGGCCCCTCCTTACACACAGCCCAAGGGTGCTGGGAGGGCCGGAAAACCTCTCAGACACTCCCTGAGGACTCTTCTTAGCACATGACAACAACTGCTGCTGCTGCTGCCACTGCTTGCATTGGCTTCCCCACATGGTAACCTGTGTATTTCACAAGTTATTAACATTAATGCATCTGATAGGCTCCCTATGCTGAAATTAACTTGTTCTATTTTGACATAAATTGTGGGGATGCTTGGAAATATCCATTATGACTTGCTTCTGACCTTATAGTAGTCTCTTACTTGCTGGAAGCCTGAAGTCGTGTTGATCCTTATGAGTCTCTGTCCCAGGTACTGAATCACAAATAGAAAGGGGATTCTTTTCACCAGGAAATACTATTTTCAAAATAATTGATATATTTTATCAACATTTTTTCCCCAGTAACCTGTAGGAGGACCCTAAACCATGAACTGTGTTGAACTAGACTGAGTAAGCACAGAAAGGAAAGACAATTCATAAGCAAACATGTGGATAGGTTGAATCTGTAGTGTCTGAAATTGGAGTATATTTTCACACACCTCTAAGGGCTGAGAGTAATTCATTTCAATGTGGTTCGTTTGATTGTGATGGAGACTTGACCCTGCTCTGTGCCCCCAGGGCAACCATTAGATAGAGAGTAAATCCCAGCCAACATAAGTTTGGCTACTTCTGCTCTGTAGCTTGGTTTTCTATGTTTTAGTATTAATTCATTTCTTGTAATTAAGTTATTTTCAAATGAAGGTTGGAGAGGGAGTGCTAATGTGGATTTCGTATGTACTGAAGCATCTGAATCAACATCAAAACAAGGTCACATCTGGGTTCTCACACAAATGAGGTTTGTCTTATTTGACAGTCTTTCTGGCTCTTCTCGATGTTCTGAACTTATTATGAAATGTGTAATATTTTGTGACTGCATTTTTTAACAAAAGCAGGTGCAAAGTGTATGAATCTGCTTGATAGATAAAATTTTACCAATTCTGACCAACAGATGGAAGTTGTTGATTAAAATGAAGTCACTTTTCAATGTTAATTGGACTGAGATCGCACTGTATAATAGACTTCAGCTTTAAAAATGCTTCATAGTGAACTAGATTTTGAACACTGCATTTTTCATTACTGTATAATTGAACCTATAAATTCCTGCCTCAAAATGCACAACAGTTCCCAAAAGAGCATGATAAATTTAGTATCTTATACTCAAAACTTGGAATCATAGAGTCAGAATCATTTAGGTTAGAAAAGACCTGTAAGATCATCAAGTCCAACCGTTAACTTAGCGCTGCCAAGCCCACCACTAAACCATCACCCTAAACAACACATCTACACATCTTTTCAATAGCTCCAGGGGTGAGGACTCAACCACTTCCCTGGGCAGTCTGTTCCAATGCTTGACAACCCTTTCGGTGAAGAAATTTTTCCTAATATCCAATCTAACCTCCCCTGGTGCAACTTGAGGCCATTACCTCTTGTCCTATTGCTTGTTAGTTGGGAAAAGAGACTGACACCCCACCTTGCTACAACTGCCTTTCAGGTAGTTATAGAGAGCAATAAGGTCTCCCCTCAGCCTCCTCTTCTCCAGACTAAACAACCCCAATTCCCTCAGCCTCTCCCCATAAGACTTGTGCTCTAGACCCTTTACCAACTTCATTGCCCTTCTTTGGACACGCTCCAGCACCTTGATGTCCTTCTTGTAGTGAGGGGCCCAAAACTGAACACAGTACTCGAGGTGCGGCCTTACCAGTGCCGAGTACAGGGGCACCGTCACCTCCCTGGTCCTGCTGGCCACACTGTTTCTGATACAAGCCAGGATGCTGTTGGCCTTCTTGGCCACCTGGGCACACTGCTGGCTCATATTCAGCCGGTTGTTGACCAATACTCTGAAGTCCTTTTCTGCCAGGCAGTCCTCGAGCCACTCTTCCTCAAGCCTGTAGCGTTGCATGGGGTTGTTGTGACCCAAGTGCAGGACTCAGCACTTAGCCTTGTTGAACCTCACATATTTGGCCTTGGCCCATTGATCCAGCCTGTCCAGATCCCTCTGTAGAGCCTTTCTTCCCTAAAGCAGATCAACACTCTCACCCATCTTGGTGTCATCTGCAAACTTAGTGAGGGTGCACTCGATCCCCTCCTCCAGTTCATTGATAAAGATATTAAACAGAACTGGCCCCAATACTGAGCCCTGGGGAACACCACTTGTAACTGGCCACCAACTGGATTTAACTCCATTCACCACTGCTCTTTGGGCCTGGCCATCCGGCCGGTTTTTGACCCAGCGTAGAGTGCACCCATCCAAGCCATGTGCAGCCAGCTTCTCCAGGAGAATGCTGTGGGAAACAGTGTCAAAGACTTTACTGAAGTCCAGGTAGACAACAACATCCACAGCCTTTCCCTCATCTACTAAATGGGTCACCTTGTCATAGAAGGAGATCAGGTCAGTCAAGGAGGACCTGCCTTTCATAAACCCATGCTGACTGGGCCTGATTGCCTGGTTGTCCTGTATGTGCTGCTGAGGATGAAACAGGTCCTTGCCACATTTTTCTAAAACTTTGTTTGTTTCCCTTCTCATTTTCCTCATGGAGGAATGAGGAGATGGAGTCAGAAGAGGATATTTTGTTTGTATGTACTTTTGTATCCCACCACTGTGCACATCTATCTGAGTTTTCATTTGGTTAAGATGTAGTTATCCTCACCTTTTTAGGAAAATATTGTGGAGAACCACTTTTAATGAAAAATTATTGATCACGGAAATACTAAACCATGAACTAAGGTTGTGAAAAAATATGTCCATGACAGTATAATTTAAACGAGTCAAAGGTCTCTGTATTTGAGAAGAGTTTTTGAGGTGCTGAGGGAGCTATGGAATCCAACTATCAACCTGTTGCTTCTTTTTCTTTTCTGAAAAGAAATCTTTTATCCTGTCTTTGTAGAACAGAAAATTATTCTCAGGTTTAAGCTTTAAGGAAGTCTAAATGCTGTAGATGAAAAATTATTATATGATAATTCGTTTGCTAGTTCTGCATGGAAAAGTCTCTAAGTGAACTCCATTATATCTTCTTCCCTTTCAGATGATACCATCCCTAGTGGATGCAAAGGACTGAACATCAGCTTGTGGCCTAACATAATTTTATTAAGGAATACTGTTATAAAATTCTGCCCTCAACTAACCTGGAACAGTGCTATTTTTGCTGTAATTACAGTTTCACCTTCTTTCCATTGACACCTATCAGACTGGAGGAATTATTTTCTTATGGTGGCTCTCTTGAACATCTGGACAACTGAGTGACTTGGCTAACAAAACCTGTTACACATGAAAAGCAATCTAAAAGGCCCTCTCATAGATGTTGGGCCATAATCCTACTTCTAGATATTTAACTGTGAAACACAGAGGGAATCAGAGGGACAATTAATAATGAGGATGCCTGAAAACTTAAATGAAACTCCTTGCTTACAGCATATTAGTCAGAACTTCAACTAATAAAATTGGCTTAATTCTACTGTACTTAATGGACCTATGTTGATTTATACCACCTCTGAAGAACAAAGTCTTGAGAAACTAAGAGATTTATTCTGAATGTGAGGGTTGATAATGTAACTGAAATGTTCTACACCATGACAAATATCTTTGGTACCCAAAAAGAAAGAATTATAAATTAAAAATGTTTCAGTTACAAGTCTAAAGAAACTGTATCCAGCCATGAATCTCACCTTAATGGTTCTATTTTTTTTTCCTAAACCATACCATGAAAATCAGCAAATTTGAGTATAAGGAACAAACTAAACCAAAAAAAGTTTATTTTACTGTACAGAATAAGTAATCATGAGTATTATTAATTGTTAATGGATTACTTCAATCAGAGAAATGTTAATTTTTTTTTATTTTAACTTTACTCTGAATATTTACAAATTGCAATTTGGTGAAAAATTACCATGACATTTTTTTCACCCACAGTATTTTGCTTCATGTCATATCAAAACATGTTAAACTATATTTTACTGAGATCCCAGAGAAATTAAAAAAAAAAACCAACCTGGCAATGGAAGTACCATAGATATCTTTCAATAATTTTTATGTAGATTATAGAATCATAGAATCATAGAATCGTCAAGGTTGGAAAAGACCCTTAAGATCATCGAGTCCAACCGTTAACCTAGCACTGCCAAGTCCATCTATACCATGTCTTCGAGCACCATGTCTATCCATCCTTTAAATACCTCCAGGGACAGAGACTCAACCACTTCCCTGGGTAGCCTGTTCCAATGCTTGACCACCCTTTCGGTAAAGAAGTTTGTCCTAATATCCAACCTAAATTTCCCCTGGCACAGCTTGAGGCCGTTTCCTCTCATCCTATCACTCGTTACTAGGGAGAAGAGACCGACCCCCACCTCGCTACAACCTCCTTTCAGGTAGTTGTAGAGAGCAATAAGGTCTCCCCTCAGCCTCTTCTTCTCCAGACTAAACAACCCCAGTTCCCTCAGCCTCTCCTCCTAAGACTTGTGCTCTAGACCCTCTACCAACTTCATTGCCCTTCTCTGGACATGCTCCAGCACCTCAATGTCCTTCTTGTAGTGAGGGGCCCAAAACTGAACACAGTACTCGAGGTGCGGCCTTACCAGTGCCGAGTACAGGGGCACTGTCACCTCCCTGGTCCTGCTGGCCACACTGTTTCTGATACAAGCCAGGATGCCATTGGCCCTCTTGGCCACCTGGGCACACTGCTGGCTCATATTCAGCCGGTTGTTGACCAATACTCTGAAGTCCTTTTCTGCCAGGCAGTCCTCGAGCCACTCTTCCTCAAGCCTGTAGCGTTGCATGGGGTTGTTGTGACCCAAGTGCAGGACTTGGCACTTAGCCTTGTTGAATCTCATACAGTTGGCCTCAGCCCAACGATCCAGCCTGTCCAGGTCCCTCTGCAGGGCCTTCCTACCCTCCAGCAGATTGACGCTTCCACCCAACTTGGTGTCATCTGCAAACTTAGTGAGGGTGCACTTGATCCCCTCATCCAGATCATCAGTGAAGATGTTGAACAGGACCGGCCCCAGTACTGAGCCCTGGGGAACACCACTTGTGACCGGCCGCCAACTGGATTTGACTCCGTTAACCAGCACTCTCTGGGCTCGGCCGTCCAGCCAGTTTTAACCCAGCGCAGAGCGCCCCCATCCAAGCCGTGTGCAGCCAGCTTCTCCAGGAGAATGCTGTGGGAGACTGTGTCAAAGGCTTTACTAAAGTCCAAGTAGACAACATCCACAGCCTTCCCCTCATCCACTAAGTGGGTCACCTTGTCATAGAAGAAGACCAGGTTAGTGAAACAGGATCTTCCTTTCATAAACCCATGCTGGCTGGGCCTGATCCCCTGGTTGTCCTGCACTTGCTGCATAATGGCACTCAAGATGACCTGCTCCATGACCTTCCCCGGCACCGAGGTCAGGCTGACAGGCCTGTAGTTCCCCGGATCCTCCTTCCGACCCTTCTTGTAGAGGGGCGTCACGTTTGCTAGCTTCCAGTCATCCGGGACCTCCCCGGTTGACCAGGACTGCTGTTAAATTGTGGAGAGTGGCTTGGCCAGCTCCTCTGCCAGCTCCCCCAGTATCCTTGGGTGGATCCCATCTGGCCCCATGGACTTGTGCGCATCCAGGTGGAGGAGCAGGTCAGTGACTGCCACCTCTTCAACAACTGGGACTTCATTCTGCGTCCTATCTCCATCTCCCAGCTCAGGGGCCCAAAAAACCCGAAGATGACTAGCTTGACTATTAAAGACTGAGGCAAAGAAGGCATTAAGTACCTCTGCCTTCCCCTCATGCTTCGTGGCAAGGTTACCTTCTGCATCCAACAAAGGAGGGAGATTCTCCCTGGCCCTCCTTTTGTCACTGATATATTTATAAAAACTTTTTTTGTTGTCTTTAACGGTGGTGGCCAGTTTAAGTTCCAGCTGCGCCTTCGCCTTTCTGATCTTCTCCCTGCATATCCTCACAACATCCTTGTAGTCCCAAGGATGTTCAAGTCCCAAATGTTCAAGTTCAGGTTGGATGTGGCTTTGAACAACCTAATCTAGTGAAAGATGTCTCTGTCCACAGCAGTTGGGTCGAAACTAGAAGATCTTTAAGTGTCCCTTCCAACCCAAACCATTCTATGATTTTATGATTCTATGAAATAACAGAGACATGGAAATATAATGAAACGTTGAAAGAAAATTAAAGCTGCCACAAAACTGTCTTTTTATTTTCCACAATCCCTCATTGTCTGACATTCATTTACATTCTTCTGACATAAACTTGTGAAAGCTTTGGATTGACGAAAATAGAAAAAGACAAATTTCTCCCCACTCAGAGTCAATGCAATCATTACAGAAAAGAGTACTAATGCAGTTTTATGCCAGTAGATATGAATTCAGATTGCGACAGTAGTTATTTTTTTGTATAACTTTGTAGTGTTAACATGGAAATTTTACTATCTTAAAAGAAATTAACTATAACATTTTTCTTTACTTTGGGCATGTTTCTTTTACTGTTTTCAGTCACTAAGTGAAGTTGTCTGTAAGAAATAAAGAAAAAAAAGAAAAATTAACAGAAAATAGTGAAGATTCTGGTTGTTTATAGAGTGCTTTAATAAGCTTCAAAAATTGCTCAAATTTCCTCTTGAATTTTTTTCTAAGCAAGATACTCCTCATATACATATCAGCCATATAAACATTCAAAAAAAAAGTCCATTTTTTGTCCCTTTATGTAATTTGATTGTTTACTCAATAATCTATGAATAATTCAAATATGTTTAACCTATTTATGTGTCTAAGAAAAAACGAGAAGAAAAATAAAACCTTATCTTTCCCTCTAGAAGTGGATTCATGGGTCATTGCTGTCAGTAGGGTTACTTCCACAGCCTTCCATTCATTTGGAGTGAGACTCTAAAACTAATTACTAGAGGTTTCTGAGCCTTCTTAAGTCAAATGTGCCAAAACTTTATTATGACACCTGAGTACAAGATACATCTCTATTGTATGCCATTGCTAAGAAGCAAAAGAATAGAATTAAGATTTGGTGGAGTTCCTAAGGAAAAAATGAATCCATGAAAATGACTGGTTTTGTTTCCAGCACTATTAACAAATTTGCGGTGAATTCACTGTATACCTTTGACAGTGTAGCCACTGTGGGACAAGAGCAGTTGAGTAAATCAGACCTTTTATTTAGACCTTTGTGGTCCAGCCTCCCCTAGAGCCTTCCCCGAGTGTTCTCCCACTCCTGCCCATAGCCCAAGAACCCATTTCAACTCAGTCTGGGGCCATCAGTCCCCGCCTGCCCCGCGGGCAGCTCCTGCAACTCCCAGAACCCAGCCCACGGGGATCCACCAGCCTCCCCTGTGCCCTGATACACACTGCCAGTATTTGAAAGACCTGTCTTGCCAGCTTAGGAATTCAAGTGGAAAAAGGTTGCTGTGAATCACATGAAATTAATTAAACCTTAGCCTGGCATGTTATCTGAAAAACTGGGACAGATATTCAATTATTTGTTCCGACTGTATTTAGGCTTCAACAATAACAATAAATAGATTTTAAGGGAATATATGGGCATGTCAGTTGGAAAATAAGGAGTTTAGAAAGCAAAGGCATTTAGCTTAATGATAATGAATTTAACTCACACAAGTATAGACTGCATCATTTGGAGAAACAGCAATGCTGTAGATACAGTTTGTCATTTTCTGAGAGGAATAATTTCTTTCTTAGCAAGGAAAGGGAATAAGGAGTGGGATAACATCACATTCTCTAGTTTCAAGACTTTGAACACCAGCTGTATAACCCAATTGATTTTAATTTTACTCTCAACATCTTCCTGCTGTCATCTAGCATTACTTTAGACCACTTCGAAGTATGTTCGTAAAGATGAATTGTTAATGATGGATTTTTGTTTGTATTAGACTTGTTTGACATTATGCAATACAGGTGCAGTAGCATTGAGGTTGGAGTTGTTAGAAGAAATAAAAAGTTAGAACAAAAGTTGATACAGTCCATCTTATGAAAATGTCTTGTGGACAACAATCAGAGGAGGAAAAAGTACATGTTATCTCTCATAATTTTCTAAATCTTGGAAAATATCTCACTGCAGTGTCTTAGGCTGATATAAAATCAGGTGGTGACTTGATCTGCTTAACATGAAAATATTCAGGTGTTTGGAGGAATCTATTCTGTTTGGTTTTTATGGGGTCCCAGGAACTATGAAATTGTGTTTTCCATTTAGTTGAAGCACATAAAAAGTATTACAGAGCAAACTTTCAATTTAGTCCTGTAACTTTGTAAAGTTAAATAAGGCAAGGGCAGAACTATGATAGACCTTCATATCTCTGTTTTTTCATCATAGCAGCTGAAACCTAATAATGAGTGTAAGTGACCAATAAGTGAGGCGTGACAGCTGACATGTCAATCAGCAATTCCTGGACCTGTTTCTTCCACTACCAATGATGTCTGTTAAATGAATCCTAGAAGGACTAAGAATAGGCAACTGTCAGACAGTCCAAATTATTCTCAGCACAAACTTCATAATGGACAAAACAGACCCAGGTACTTGCTATGTTTGAGAGGTCAGCTCTTAATCTTATCATGACTAAATGCCTGCCATTCAGACAAACTTTACCAAGCCAAGGTTTTTATAAGGTACCCTTTTTACATACACTGTGTATGTCACGTGCATATGTGTGTGGATGAATGTGCATAAAGAATATATAGTGTACTTCTTTGTCCAAAGAAGCATAGCTGAAAAGGCTGCAGACCCACAGTTGTGGTGTGGGTATATACATAGTTTGGGGCCCCTCACTACAAGAAAGACATGGAGGTGCTGGAGCATGTCCGAAGAAGGCCAATGAAGCTGGTGAAGGGTCTGGAGGACAAGTCTTATGAGGAGAGGCTGAGGGAACTGGGGTTGTTTAGTCTAGAGAAGAGGAGGCTGAGGGGAGACCTTATTGCTCTCTACAACTACCTGAAAGGAGGTTGTAGTGAGGTGGGAGTCAGTCTCTTCTCCCTAGTAATGAGTGATAGGACTAGAGGAAATGGCCTCAAGCTGTGCCAGGGGAGGTTTAGGTTAGATATTAGGAAAAGTTTATTCATGGAGAGCGTGGTTAGGCATTGGAACAGCCTGCCCAGGGAAGTGGTGCAATCACAGTCCCTGGAAGTATTAAAAAAACATGTGGATGTGGTGCTTGAAGACGTGGTTTAGTGGTGGACCAGGCAGTTAGGTTAACGGCTGGACTCAGTGATCTCAAGGTCCTTTCCAGCCTTAATGATTCTATGATTTTATGATTCTATACACAAGACATTTCTAAAGCTTCTGACATTTAAATGCCTATCCATTGTCATCGACTAAAAGAGCACATAGGGAAGTGTGCTCATGTCTTGGGATGGGATGAACTCAAAACTTTTCAATTATTAAGCAGAAGATGATTTAAACAGCCACTCTCTTTTTGTCTAATCTGGTAAGTGGCTTTCTTTGGACCTTGAGTCTGATGTGCTAAGTACTGTAGAGGAAATGAAAGGCAGTTTTTGTCAGTGACTTTGAAAAACTATAGTTAGAATTATACATGGAGAAATAGTTAGACATGCAAATATGACCAGGTTAATCAGCACTAATTTTTAGGGAATAGCACAATGATGTGTGCTCTATTGAAAACTGCATATTGTAATAAGCAAGAGATCTTACTTGCTTGATAGGTCTTTGGAGGTTATGAGCATGAATCAAATGTAAAAAAGGCAGTACCAGATGAAAAACAGAAAAGTCATCATCAGGTGAAGATGAAAAATGTTATGGAAGTCTCCCTAGAAAAATATAGTGAAAATGTCAGTAGTATTCGCACTAAGAGTAAAACTTATCCTGACTATACTGGCAGAAGAAATTCATAGGCTAGAAAAATGAAATAAATATCTTCTTTCATTGCCTTATTTTTTTAAGAACTATGCCCTACCACATTTTGGGGAACACCTTGTAATCCCAAAATCACAGAAAAGGAAGTCTTAAGTGTGTTTGAATAACAAACCTGTTCTCTCAGGAACACCATAAATTTACTCAGAATTGCCAGCCTAATAGATTACAACAGCACATCTGGTAGCACAGAAGAAAATTTACCTGGCACAAAGGCAAATTTTCATTACAACAGAGTTATTTATTATGAAAAACAGTCTTCTCCACTGACAGATATGAAGTTACACTTTCTTCTGAAACCTAGAAGAAAACACCTTTTTGATTTTATATTATCATCATTCTTTCTGCTATTACTGTCTGTTTATTATTTATCATAGCACCTATGGACCTTCTTCATAATCAGGTATCTGACTTGCAGAGCACTATGCAAGCACAAGACTTCAAAAGCTAATGTTCCGTAGAACTAGTAGATCTAAGCAGAAAGAGAGAAGCTCTCATCCTCTGTACAGTAAGATAGGGCATGAAAAGATGGTCCTACTTGTTTAGCTGCCCCAAAAACTTCCATCCAAAACTGCTGAGCTTCAGCCCTGCTTTTCAGTCAAATCCCAGCTCATCCCACTTGCTGCAGTCCAGACTCATGTCTTCCACACAAGAAATCTCATAATGTCATTGACATAAAACATTAATAAGCTGTAGTGAACATGGTTTACTTTTTTGTTATTTATATGTCTGTGCCTTTCACTTCTCCGTATCTATTATAAACATGCTTAACATCTTTACATGTTATGGCTATTTTCTTTTCAAAAAGACATATACCCAGTATCTAAAATCTTCCTGTATTTTTCATGTACCACTGGTAACTGTTATTGTCATCCAGAGGCACAATTCACCGGATGGCAGTTAACTAAGAAAGCACTTGGCCACATTGTCTGTCTGGCCACATCTAGGACCCGCAGCTTCTAGGGACATATTTCAAAGTCAGAAATGCATGTGATTTTTAGGGTATGCCATCTTGACATAGTAGTCACAAAGTGCCCAACAGTAGTAGTAGCTAGCTAACCCAGTGTGTTCTTATTGTAACAGAATCACTGACTGTCTATGAACAGAAGCTTTAGACGTGTGTATTCATGTCCCCTAAAGATCATATAGGCCTGTGCAAACTTGCGTATGGCAATTTTGTTCTGCCCTATATCACTTCTACCCTTTCTAGTACATCTCCTCCTCCACTCCTTGACTTTCATATGTCTCCTTTCCACTCAATATTCCTTCAAAGAAATACACTCAGGGTATTTTGCTGAATTAAAATTTACTTCACATTAATGTGAATAAAGCTTAAATTAATCATTTATCCTGCAGTATTTACTGACTTACAGCTAACAATCTTGCATTACAACTAACAGGTAAAGGTCAGTTTGCATGATTCACTGTTAATTTGTTTTCATTTAAACTAATTTACTTAGAATTTGTACAGCATTGGTTCCCTAAGGGAATACAGCAAAAACTATGACCTGATGACAAGCAGAACCATTAAATTATAACAGAATTATTAATAAAAGATTCTTTCTGCAATTTGTTAAAAATCTTGGGAGATATTAGCAACTTATTTATGTAAGATATGGAAAGTACATCTGTAATATAATTGCATATAAATTAAAAATTTGCCTAGGGAGACTGTGCAATGGTCATAGTTTTAAAATGATTGACAGATGCATTAACATTGCTTGCCCCAGGTGAAAGATAATGAATTCCATGTTTTGCTTTTTTTTCCCATTTTCAAGGACAACATTAGTGTGTTCTTTTGTTTGTGATGCTTAACATTGTCATAACTAGTGGACTACAAAATGCAGTCACTTACAATACTGGTCTTGTTAATAGCTAATTGGGTTATTGTGACTTTCCTTTAGCTTAGGAGACACTGAGCTAGGAAAAAGAATTGGTAACAGTCTCAAGAAACAGAAGGAAATTTGTTTCCAGAACATGCAGAAAAGATTTTAAGTTTCATTCAGTCTTTTATTAGGATGAAGCTTCTTTGCTTGTGGACTGGAAAACCAGAGATATTCTTTAAAATGCTTTTTAAATTATATGTCCTTGGTTTTTGGTTTATTTATTGCAACATGAGCAGTAATGCATTCATTAAAAAAACTTTGCCAGCAGATGATCTGATCTAGATGATCTGACTTAGATCATGTTGTAACCACCTGAAGGCTATCATTGATTTATAGAATTTTGCATGACTATGGCATGGGAATCACAGGTGGCAAAAAGTAGCCAGAAGTGGTAGCCCAAAACACTCTTTTATTTTCCATTAACAACAGAAACTGACATGTTTCCCTCCTGCTTACCCATTGGGCTACATAGACATTTTCTTCACTTTGTTAAAATATATTATTTTTTTGTTAACAAAGTAATATTTGGGCATATTATTAGATGTCACATCGTATGACAGTGACAGCTTATTCTTATCTCTACTGAAAAATATATGTAGTGATTAACACTGTTCATAGTAACACACAACAGGATGCACTGCAGTGTAGTGGGAAGAGCAGGAAACTAACAGTTAGGAGACTGGCATCTGATTTCTTGGAACTGACACACCTTGAAGTATTGCCTAAATAGCTTTTTCTTTCTTTTTCCTTTTCTGAAAAGTGATGTTAATTCCATCAATAGAACAATACCCTACATAGTAAGATTATAATAAATTTTCTGATAACATTTCTCAGAAATGTCAAAAATGTTAAACATGGTATAATTGATTTCCTATTTTGTCACATGCTTATAGAAAGCAACATAAACTTGTTCTCCAAAGTTCTGATCCAAAGTATACTGCAAAAATGAGAAATCTTTCATTCTAGCTTAATAATCTTTAAACATGCATATCTTGCTCCCTTTGTCATATAAACCCATTAGTGATAGATCCTAAATTTAATTCTAAAACAACTTAATAGCCAAAGTAATCTACTAACCATTAGAATAATAGCCTGTCAAATCTAAATATTGGGAACATCCCATAAAAGATGGATTATCTAATAAACAGCTAATTAAACATTAGTGGCTGTGAGACCTGGCTGGATGTGTGTCTATTCTTGTCTCATACTGTTAATGATGGACTTTATGAGCAGAACTGTGTTAAATATGAATAATTTTTTATGGAATTTAATTGGTGGAGTGATCTAGCAATACTTCTCACATACAAGAGTGTTGTGAGCATATTTCAGTTTTTCCCTCTCCAATACAATACTGCCAGGAAATTTTGTTTTTATTTATCTCTCTGGAGCCATGAAAGGAAGAAACACTTTTTTTTTCTTTCTTTCTTTTTTTTTTTTTTTTTTACAGAGCTCAGCAATATGAATCTGTTCACCAGCACAACTTCCTATAGCTGGGAAGGTCTGTGGGAACACCTACATGAGCTGAGATCTGGTGGGACTTCATTCTAGGTTATTAGCATCACCTGAGAATGTGTCATTGTGCAGAACTCTTCACCATCTAACTTAGTTTTTTAATTTCAGATTTAATCCACCTTCAATAAATGATTTTGTGCTGGATTATGTACTCTCTGTTTAATTCAGTATCTTGTTTCCCTCGAGGGGCAGTAGAAAATGTTCAGAAAAACATCCTTGCCTATCACCACTGAAAACCAGTAGGGCACTATAGCAAAATATGTCCCCATGAATTTTTTTCCTAATCCAACTTAGGTTTAATTTAAAGTCTGAAACAGGTATGATATTACGTGTTATAACTCTGGAAAGTCTCAGTATAATTATAAGATTTAATATTCATTTTCTCTTTTCATGTCTTTCTCGTTTCATGTCTCCCAACACCATTCTGGACAAAGAACTCCAGTGTCTTAATATGCTCACTGGAAAAATTTATATCTTCTTGCTTTTATGTTATTAGGTATACAGAAACTTCTACTTTACTATTTTTAATGTCATTGAGGACTGACTTTTCCAAAGAGGGAACATTTTAAAGATGGTAAATAAACAGTAAAATTACATAAATAGCTTTTTCATGGAACTACAATGAAGATATTAATTTTCTTTCAACAGCGCACAGCTCTCTACAACAGGCAGCTTTATGTATAAAGTACAGACCTACAATTGGCAGTATTTATACTATAAATACTTCTAATTCAGTAGAGTAAATATTGCTTCTTTTCCTATCTTTCAAATAAGTCTGTTTTGTTCTGTATTACTTAACTAGTACCCATATTTAAACAACAAAAACCAAGTTTATATTTCTCTAAAATTGTTCAAAAAATAGAGACTATATAAGTAAATTCATTTCATAGTATGTGTTTAGAGGCCACATGGTCTTTTTTCATAGTTTTGGGTATCAAACTATTCTGGCAATTTTTACTATGTTGCACTCTTCAAATGCATCACTGAAGAAGAGTAAATCTTGTTGATCAAAGTAAAAAGAGGGGATGGGGCAAAAGCTGTTCAGTAGAGGTAAAACCAGAACAGTTTCTGTCATGACTTTTTAAACACTGTTAAAAAAATACATGTCTCCATTGAGAAGCGTTTCTTCTCTTTCCTTGGATTTGGATACTTACTTTTACAGCCTCACTCTTCATTTTGATGATTGATGAGACTTCCAGCTGTAATAACCCAAAGAGGCTTTTAAGGCAAGACATTCCATCTTTAAGATGTATCTGCCTTAAATTATTCATCTTTCTTTTCATATCTCTGTGTTTTATTCCAAAAGGTGAAGAAGTTTTATTCAGAGGTGCCTTACAAACCTTATCCTTCCTCGTATGTCCTGCTAAAGAAGGTGCAGCCTCGATTCTCAATTTGAATCTTTTTCACAAAAGGACTTCAGCGAATGGATAAGGTGGTAATACCCTTAGCAGTATTGCCATCATAAAGACCAGGAATAGCTGACATTTTCTGCACAGTTTCTGGTGCACTGGTAAGGTAGACTTGGGTAGGTCAGGTCAGATTGAGAAGTGGTTAGACTTATGGAACTGCATAACTAAAGTGACAAGAGACCTTAACCTCTAATATGGTAATTTTGAGCCATTAGAGTGAATGACAGATAGCTGTCCAGCATTGACCTCCTTGACCCAGCTAGGTTCTCAGCCTGCTTATGTATCACGAACACATTACCATCGCTCTTTTAAGAAATTCTTCTGCATTTCTGAGTTCCAGAATTCAGATACTTGGTTTGTTTTTCTTTTTTTAAGCCTGTACAATTACAGACAATTTCATATTTTAAATCCCTATCTACTTCCAGAACTACCACCTCTTTGATATACACACTGAATTTGGTAAAGTAAAAGGCATTTGTAAGGGAGCCTGAAAACATAAATGAAATTAAAAAAACAGGCTAAATGAATATAAAGGGTGACAACTTAGCATTCAGTAAGAGCAAGGTTCTTTTATAGCCCAAGACTTTGACAAAGATTTTGAGGAGGAAGGGACAAAAACAGTTAGGAGGCGTTTTATCAAAGGTAGGCCAAAGGGACAGAGGTGAGATAATTAAGTATTTCAACAGATCCTAAATTGATTTTCTCATTTACTCTACTGCAATTACTATAAGCTACCACCTAGCATTTGCAGAGAGTACCAACTGAAAACAGAGGTGAATTTTTACTATACCGCCCTGTCTTCACCATTCCCATTCATAAAATAAAGACCAAATATTGTAGGCTTTATTTATAAAAACATTACTAATAATTCATTAAATATTTCAGTTTTTTATCAGGTAAGCCTCAGGCAGAAAATAATTATAGAATGCATCTTGTTTGGAGGCAATTTTCAATTTAAAGTTCTACAGGAAATTAAACATCATAGTTAGAGATTTTCAAAAGCTGAGAAGTGAAATCAACTATTATCCCTCCCTTCACACAATGGCAATAGCGGTAATCTGGCCAAATCCTTCAACTGATTCTGTGAAGTTCAACAAGAAGTCTTTGCTTCTTTAAAAAGTGAAACACACATTACACAAAACATATCTACCTCAGGAATCCTATGGCAAATATAGTGGCGCCTGGAAGAGTGTTAGGGGAAGTGTCATATACCCTGACCCCATTCACATTCTTCCCATGACATTTGCTTACAGCACAGACAGAATATCAAGCAGACAGACCTTTGCTCTCATATTGTTATCGGTGTTCTTATGTTCCTATCATGAGATAAGCTTTTTCTGTCTTTACTTTTTGATCTGTACTGAAGTGCCCTATTGTTAAACTGTATTTCTGCAAAGTTCTTTGGAAATAATTGTTATTGTAACATACAATACACTAGAGTTTATCCTGATGAGGAGATTGTGACTGAAATCAGGTTAAAATGGAAAGAATAATGGAAAGACTTCACTAATCTTCATAAGCTTCTATTTAAACGGTGGTGGTTGTTATGGTATGTGGTTTTACTTTTGAATTGTAGAATGGAAAAATTCTTTTGTCACGTCAACTTTCAACATGACTTAAACTCACAGTTCAAAATAGGACATAAGGAGAGATTCAGAGTGCCAGTTTTCATAAATAAACCATATCATGGAAAGTTTAGTTATCTAATTCTGAAATCAATGAAATAGAATGGCTATATACTACTAGTGAATTAACTCCAAAGAAGCCAGGTTGCTTCAGTAAGTTACAGTACATCCCCACAGACTCTTGTATCAACCCAAAAAGCAGTACAAAGACAGAAACAAACATCCAGAGATGGGTGAGGTTTTCTAAATGAAATGTATATTTCAATCGGTGAAGATTAGACTACAGTATCTAGCTACGCAATATATTTTCAACAGATGTCATTGTGAGATGAGGCCGTACCTCGTGTACTGTGTTCAGTTTTGGGCCCCTCACTACAAGAAGGACATCGAGGTGCTGGAGCGTGTCCAAAGAAGGGCAATGAAGTTGGTAAAGGGTCTAGAGCACAAGTCTTACGAGGAGAGGCTGAGGGAATTGGGGTTGTTTAGTCTGGAGAAGAGGAGGCTGAGGGGAGACCTTATTGCTCTCTACAACTACCTGAAAGGAGGTTGTGGCAAGGTGGGGGTCAGTCTCTTCTCCCTAGTAACGAGTGATAGGACAAGAGGAAATGGCCTCAAGCTGTGCCAGGGGAGGTTTAGGTTAGATATTAGGAAAAGTTTACTCATGGAGAGCGTGGTTAGGCATTGGAACAGGCTACCCAGGGAAGTGGTTGAGTCCCCATCCCTGAAGGTATTTAAAAGAAGGCTAGACGTGGTGCTTGAGGATATGGTTTAGTGGTGGACTTGGCAGTGATAGGTTAACGGCTGGACTCAATGATCTTAAGGGTCTTTTCCAACCTTGATGATTCTATGATTCTATGATTCTATGATTCATTGTTAAATCAAGGCATTCACAAAGATATTCTATAGCTCTACAGTAGTTATGGGCTTCAGTAAAAAAATATCAAAACTTCCTGTCTTTTTTTTTTATAGAGTACTTTTTATAGATTATCAAAACAATCCTTCTAGGAGTTGTGCTTAGGAATGTACTATCATTAGTAGTTATATTTAGGTAAGAGGATACTAAAAACCAAAATATGTATCCTTTAGCCTACACCAATACCAAGAATCCTCACCTAATCTGTCACTTCAGGAGAAAGGATGAAGGCCAATGCAATGCTAAGGAAGCCTGCGATACTTTAATTATAATTGGAGCTGACACTTAAGACCTCCTGAGTTCTGTTTGTTGTCTCATGCACAGTATTATGATTGTCATTTACTGTATTTTCCTGAAGCAAGAAACCTAAGTGACAACTCTGAAAAACTGAGGAGTTGCATTCCTGACTTAGGCTGAACATTAAATAGTGAAGGTATGGCCACAGTGAAGGGTGAGCAGCAGCTCTGCAAAGCAATGACCCACGCAGTGTTCACAGAATAGGGCAACAGACTACAATGCCCGTGGTAGAGGGCAGAGGGAAAGGGGGTAGAGGGAAAGAGGGTAGAGGGAAATGTCGGTCACCAAAAAAAATGGGTTGATGGAGTTTTTTGCTCATATGTATTTTCAGCAATGCGTTTACTGTTCTGGATATGCACTAATAATTATTTTGTCTAATTCTGCAACAAACAGCCTATAAAATGTAAAGCTTTTTACATAGTCAATTCATGGATTTTTAAGAATATGATTTTTTAAAGTTTTGCTGTAGCTAATGACAGAGCAATAACTTAATTTTTAAAATTAAAAATAAAAAAAAAAAATCAGCTAAACAAAAAAATTAAGACTGCACAGAAAAAGACCAGAAAGCTGAGAAATCCATTGATACTAGAGAATGATGTTTGAAAGTTAACCCAAGAATTAGGAACACCTATCAGCATTGACCAAGTACCCTGGAATAAACTGCTTAGAACTTTATTATAGCATCTTTTCAGGACTTATAAACACCTTTCCAAATGCCTTCCACCATATGTTTGCTTCATGTTACCTATAAAGCTAAAGTAATTTATAAGTCTGCCACTTCTCTGTAAATTGATGTTACGAGTGGCTTAAATTTGTCCGATGCTGTGGGAAAAAGTCATTGAATTTTATGTTATCTATTTTCTGGATGAGCACATCTGCCAAAATAGGTTGCTCCAATGAGTTAATATAGCTTTCAGACAACTGAGGGTTGCTATTGAACACTTTTAATTTTGAGATGGACTTCACTCAAAAATCAAGGTTACTGAAGAGGAAATGGGTTAAGTAATTTAAATGTTACTTTGCACACTTATACATTCTCTGACAAGCATTTTTTAAAGTAGTCTATTAAGAGAGAAAAATTGAACATAGCCAAATGTGTAAAATAAAAATAAGAACAAAAATAATCCTATGTAATTCCACTGAAATCAGGTGGCTCCTGGGCTATGAACTACTCACCAATGTCCAATTAACCAGTCACAAAAAGAGTGCAACATTGGGAGCTAAGTAAAATCAGTTTTGGAGGTAACAGAGAACAAAGAACACCTATACAGCGTGTGTAAAACATTATATATATAGTGAATGTGGATGTGAATTTGGATGTACTGTGGACTTGCAAGCCAATAAATAAAGTGTAAAGCATGCCAGCAAAAAATGATGCAAAGCAGATCCTGGAGCAGGGAGAAAGAAACCATCAACACAACACCATGCTCATCCCCATGAAGGACCTGGGACACCAAAAGTTTGCCATAGCCCTCCCTCCCAGACTGCAACCATTGATCTTAAGTGCCAGAGGGGCAGTGGGTGACAGTAACAGCAGGATGAATCTTGATCAGATATATCACCTTACCCGTATAAAATATAAGTGTTAGCATAATGATAACTGGTCTAACAACAATTATTTGATTAGATTGTTAAGACTTTGCTTAAACTAACAATAAATTCCTCCTTTGCATGCACAATGTGCTCCTTTTGGCCATAACAAGATTCTTAACTGTAACATACCAGTTGGCATTGATGCAAGCCATTCTGTAACTTGGATTCAGAAAATTCATAACATTCTTTGAACTAGAAAAACGAACACAATAATAGTTATTTTGAGTGTGTCCACAGTTATTTTGTGAGCCACAGAGCACAACACAGGAGCTAGAGAAGACCTGAGACAGGTGCCTTGTATTATTAATGCACCACTCAAAGCAGATGTAGCTTCAAGCAGTGTGGGCCCAGGTCACACTACATTATTTGTCTGGGGTCCAAGACTCATTCCCTGGATGAGTGTAGGGGCAATATACTACATTTAGAGATGTTCATGTTGTCCAAGATGCCTATATTTGCATGGTAAGAAAACCTACCTTTTTATTTTCAGATTCAGATCTTTCTGAATGAATCTACTCTCTCTTTATCCTGTCTTTTGACTATTCTGATTTTAAGTTCTTGTGAGAATAGGCTGTACTGAGGTATCCTTGGCACTGCTCAATTTTGATATGGGTTGAGACCTCTGAACAGTACTGACATGTAAACAAACAATGACAATGAAAATATGACAGTTTGACTGAGCCTTTCCTCTAGAATGCCACATCATTCCTATCATTAGCTCCTTTTTGTCATTTCATTGCTTTTGTTTTTCAAAGGATGCTTCTGAGAGTTTAGCAAATTTTGCAAATGGAAAATGACACTCATGAAATCAAATCAAGCAGGTAACTATACAAATACCACGGCCACATATGAAAATACAGAAACTGCAGTTCCAATATATTTTTGGAACACAGTCTTTTTATTGTAAATCAATAAAGTTATAAGGAAATTGGTATGGAATCTGGGGAAAAAACAAAACAAAACAAAACAAAACAGAAATAAGAATCAGACTTCCGTGTTCTGATTCTGCTTGTCAACATCTATGAGGTTTTTGTCATAGAAGTGGGATGGATTCTGTTTTTTTCAAACCCTGACTTTTCAAAGGCTTTAAAGAGTAATTTCTGCAAAACCCAGCGACTTTGTCAGTGTTACTGAATATTTTTTCATGGTATTTTCATATCTTTTTTAAATTTGCTGTTTAAAATGTCTCGTAAATCTAAACCTATTGCTTTCCTCCTTGTGCATTCTGCATCCTATGCATTTTCATTTTATGTAATATCCATTACTGGTTGGTTCTTGCTATTTTATGTATCTGAATAATTTCCTACACATATAGAGAGTTATAGTACATGTATTATACAGAATAATTAACTTTCTATTTAAATGAGATCCACCTAATGGTACTTTTCATCAACTGTTATGTTATGCCCATTAATTTATAGATAAAAGTATAAATTTAAGTAACAGTTATAGGGAATATTTTCTCAAAAACAACTGCTGTCTAGTTAGCTATCATACAGGACAAGTAACAATTTTCATATTCTTTCAACTTTCTAAGCCTTTTTGGTTTTGTCAGTTTCTTGAAACACAGAGAATTACATTGCTATTATTATGCTACTGTAATTGGTCCATTCTCACTTGTGATCAGACCTTGAAGGGAGGAAATCATTATAAATTCTTCTTCAGTGAATATCTCCATCATCATTCTTTAGCAGGGAGATGGATTTACTTCCAGAGGCATGAGTCTCAGGCTTTCAAGCATACATGGAGGTCTCCTCCACATACTTAATGGAGCTGCACTGAAAAAAACCTCTATTTTACACAATTTCTTTAAGGATCTTAGGGGAAAGAGAAAGGGCAAAGAAAAAGATGATACAGTTGATTTGAGTAGTTCATGTTTTCTAAAATATCTAGGGATATTTGCAAATATTTGTCAAGGAAGAGGCCCACTATATACCTTCCTAATTAGCTGTTAAAAAGTTAGGAGGAGAACCAGGAAAATACCATTTCATGGAAATGAAGGTAAGATCTTGGGAGAAAGAGAAGAATCATTTATGCTTAAGGTAGAACGGGAGCCCAAAATGGAAAGACGTAATGGAAGCAGTGAAGATTATGAGGGGAAAAGGAGTAATGTTGCTAAAGTATACAAAAGAGCATTTACAGTATATTGTAGGAATGAAGGGATGATAAACTCCAGAAGTGGTAAGATGAAATATCCAAGAATCCATGAAGGAATCAAACTAATAAAAATGCCCAGGAACTGTATACAAATTATTACACACATAATTAGTTTTTAAAGATAAAGAATCATGACATCCTTTGCTGCTGGAAAGCAAGAGATAAAATAACTTTAAGCATACTTTGGCAACACATCAGTGTTTAGTGATGAGGGCTGCTTCCTCCAGCAGCTCTGGGGCTGGGCGCTTCTCCTGCCTGGCCACTGAAGCCCAGCCTGGGACAGCTGGGGCACCTAGGATCTCCATCCCAGGCCAAGGGATGCGGTGGCTGCTTTCCTGTTTAAAAGTTCAACTGTTAGTGAGGCTGAGAGTGTATCTCAGACACACACACACAGAGGACACTGACGGTGCCAGCTACACAGCCAGCCACAGACAGAGTGCTGCCTTCAATAGCACCCATGTACAACATAAAATAGAAGCCCAGACAGCCCCTCCTCATCTTCGACTGGTCCGGACTGAAGTTCACTAATGAAGGCACACGCACGACACTCTCAATTCACAAACACATTCACAGATCCTCCAAGTACCAGCATGGCCCTTCTACCCGTCCAACATACCTGCCCAGGTTCTAGGTCTCTTACCTGCCCCATGGGACCCTTACTTGCCAGCTGGTCCAGCTTGATGTTTGCTAGCAAACATGCACACACTCACACACTCATCTCATAGGCAGCCCATAATCACAGGTCTCCCTCAGATACCAGCACAGACCTCTGCCTGCCCAGTAGCCCTGCTAGACCCAGGGCATCCTACTTATCCCTGGTCCAGCTTGAGGTTTTTGACTGAACTACACATACACCGTGATGCACACTAGGTTTGCGGAAGATACAGATACTTGTACCCCCACCAGCATCCAGTAAATGGGCTGTGGCCCATGCCCTGTCTCCAGCCACCAGCATAGGGCCCCTCACTCACCTCACTTACTCCAGTTTCTCCCAGCAGCTGACACTTGGGATATACCCCATTCTTACCCCAGTGGCTGGGCCAAGACCCTCACCTGCTCCAGTGTCTAGCACTGAGAACCCATTCCCTCCAACTGTTGACACCACAGGCCCAGAGAGCCTCGAATATCCCAAATCCTCATCTTCTTGCTGTTTCCCCCTTCTTAGCGTTTACAAAGTCCAGGTTGACATTCTCCAGAGCTGTGCCTGGAGTTTCTTAATGGCTCCTCAACTAGTGACTGGAGCAGGTGGGGGGTCTTTGGCATTGTCTCTGTTATCCCTCATCTACTAGGTTTGTGTTTCTCTGTGTTTTGGGTTTTTTTTTGCTTCCCCCTTTACTTATTATCTCCTTTGCAGTAACAAGGCCTTTCCTTGGATTACCTTAATGAAGCGTCTTCCTCTGAGCTTCCAAACACTCTTACAATTAGTTTTAAAAGGTGACTTGAAATAAACAGTTTATCAAAATTGCATATAAAACACTATGTATATACAGTTTGCTTTATATACGGTAGTTGAAAAAAAAAAATCATATGTGAAGGAACATGACAACTCTTGTTAATAAGTTCTTCCTGTGTATTGGAGGCTTGGGGCCCTCTGAGCTACCCTCAAAAGGGGAAGGAAAATGTGCAACTATCATATCTTTTAAACATTGCTGACTGTTAAGACCTGTTCAGCTATCACAAATGATCTTCACAAGAGAAGACATTGTGTACAATTTCCTTTTTGTCTATGCTGTAAGGTAGGCAGCAAGAAAGGAGTTAACAATCCCAATAGTGATGTTACTTATAAGGTATCTGGGACTCTTCCTTCCACAAATGTCATCTAAAATGGAAAGAAAATGACACACAGCTTCAGCAACATGCTAAGGGTGAAATACCTTTTATTAAGCTGTCTACAGAATGAAGCATCAGTGAAATGTTTGACAAGGAAGAATATGTGTTAAGCAATGTTGTCTGACTGATTTTTAAGGCAAAATGGAAATTATATTTCCACAGACAGCTGATGGGAAAATGTTCTCATAAACAAAGATCAGGACGTGCCATTTTATTTGTCCTCCTTTTCCTTCTCCACTTCTTTCCATACAATACAATTATCTTTCTAGAGAGGAATTCTTCAGATTCAGCTTTGTTCTAATTTAAAAGAAATGCTTACAAAGTAATATATACTGGCAGAAGAACTACAGTAAGAGTAGTACAAAGATAACTACTTAAGAGAAAACAGTACATAACAAGATGTAACTAGTTTGTGAAGATGCAAATCATATGCCTAAAATTGCACCCCACATGAAAAAAAATCTCATTCTTCTGATGATGCATCTACTTTTAGCCTCTTTTCTAACAAGCACATTTTTCAATGTTCAGAAAAAGTGATGATGCTTTAATTAACTTATAGTCAAGTTTTAGAATTTGTCATGGTGTAAGGACTTCACTAACACCTTCTTTTAATAATTTATGTCACTCATTTGCTTCTGGTGCATTTTCTATTATTAATCTTTTTGGGTTTTTTGGCTGCAGCCCTCCTGTCAATCATGGAGTGCAGTAGGGCTAGCAAATGTTCTGGAAAATTGTCAAGGACTGCTGCATCCTAGCTTTAATATTTCTTTACAACATTGTGGTGTGGTTATTGGAAATATGACTTCTGAGTGAGCCAGTTTCTGTTAGGATGTGCTTTGAGGTTTGCTCCACAATAACATTCCTGCAGGTGGATGGGCAGTATGAGCAAATGGATTTAAAGGGGTCAGAGGACATAAAAGAGCTGAAACAATGCAGCGGATACTGTGCCTTAGATAAAATATGATAGAGTTGCAGCTGCATTGACACTCTTTTCCTGCACCCTGATTTATGATGCAGCCATACCCACAACTAATATATGAAGGTTTTCTTTTTTCCTACTTTAGTCTCCCACCTTGATGTTATATCAAATTGTGTTCATTTTCCTTGAATTTTTGAAGGTAGTTGTCTCTAAAACCAATATTCAGCCATAGTGAATGATTGCGTGAAGGTCAGTAGCTGTGAACACTGAGCCCTGATACAGTCAAAGCAATTTTAACAAGATTCCATTTAAAAATGGAGTCCAGTTAACTATTTCAGTCTATTGTTATCTAGCCCATAGGCATTTTTATTCATGCTTTGCCATAGGGTTGTTATCCCAAAGTCACTGCGTGGTAATATAAACTATGTGAAAACAAATGCCCTGATGAAAATCAAGAGAAATTACCCATGACCCCCGAATGGAAAAGCAGTGTATTTCTGTTTGTCATTAGATATAACACTCCAAATGCAAGAAGAGCATCAGTCAGGGTTTCTATTTTATTAGAAAGAATTTATTCTCGAGTTGCAAACCATAGGAAACACATCTTCATTTATTTTGCTATTCACAGGAGTATGTTTTACTCTTTCAACAATTTTTAAAATGTGATTATTTTAAATTCATTTAATATTCTGAATATCAAGTAAAAGTTTTACATGTTTTGTTTAGTATCTAAGACTACTTCCAGTGTCAATAAAGGTGCTATAGAAATAATCGTAAAGAGATGGAGATAATTGGATGGCAGCTAAGAGAAATAAGTACAAGTCATTCATGCTATTGAGATTCCTCATTAGTCTGTTCCACAAGTCTCACATATTTCTCTGTCCTCACCAGGATACCAAAGTGGTTCAGATGTTAATAGGAGCTGCAAGTAAGTAATGTGCCAACCAAATTGTGAATAATGCAAGTACAAAGATGATGTCATTCTCCTGGCTTCCGCTGCTTCTTTTTTTTTTTTTTCACCTTGTTTCTTATACAGTGAAATCCTTAAATGTGTAATTAAATCTAACAGTAGGAGATTTGCTGAATGAGGTTTTTGATGGTTAGCATTTGTCTCACCTAATCTATTCTTCTAAAAAGCAACTATACATTCCAAAGTTATTGGAAGGACTTCTACATGTGACTTCTGCCTTATGATGGTATGGATAATTGCCTGAAGATTCACATCTCTTTTTGATGACTGTAGAAAAGATCTGTGTGTGTAGCTTAAAATTAAGTGTCAGAATTTTATTTGGCTGATGTAAACTCGAATCTAGAAGAAAGCTTTCATTAGCCAATGTAAATTATACTCCCCATTTTAATCTGGGAAGAGATGCATACATTTTATGGTTGTTCTTTGTGTCAGGATGAGACCTACACAACTTAAGCATGGTCTGGGCATGCATTTTCTTTGTAGGGAAAATCACAGAGAGTTCAAAATCTTAGCACATAACAATCACATACGGTGGCTTTATTAATTCCCCCTGACTTGTCTAGGCTTTAAATGGGAATGATAGTCATAGACGTGCAATAATAGCAATCAAAATATTTGTTATCCCATATACAAAAACTCAGGGAAATTTTGCATTTTTCTGTTGGTCTTTGTTGTTTTTTTCTGTTGCTTCCTTTTCATTTGTACCAGTTAACAACCTTTCAATATCCACTGAAACTTCATATGGTTGGTGTCATTTTAACATGTGCAAAGGTATAAAAATACAGAAAAATAAATTTTAAACACAAATTATATTGTATTATTTTAAGAAAGAACACAGAATTCAAATAGTTTTCAAATATTTCTGTACTTTGATAAAATGTAGGTGTACGTATGACCTTTAAAGCTCTGTTCCATCTTCAAAAACATAATATCTTGTTATCAAACAATAAAGAAAAATAGAGAAAAACAATAATAGTAACAGTCATGTTTTTCGAATGTGTACCAGCGATCAATACAATATTGATGTTGCAGATAAGGTCTTTTGTTCAAATTTACTAAGAGCTTGTTCTACCAATAGTTTCTCTGATTAAAATGAAGAATAAGGAAGCCAAAACTGAGCCTTTCCTGTTTTCTAGTATTTATCAAGTTAGAAAATGTAAAGACAACTGAGAAGTTCATAACAAACTGAAATATTGCTACAATATTATTAGAAATTAAATAGTCTGTCAGTATTATAGCATGAAAAGACTGCTAAGATTCATGCATGGTATCTGAAAAATTTTGTCAAATTTGAGGCTATATGTACTAATTCCTATATCCCATATTTGTTAGTAGCTCACTCAACACTACGTTTTCTTTTTTGTCTAACTTTCCCTGCAAACTTCTAAGATATTTTCACAGTTAGTGTGCCTATTTGTCTGTTCTCACAGATTACTTATTCACTTATCTATTCACAAGGCCAGACAGGGCAGAAGAAGAAAACAAATTATTACAAACTTCTGGAAAAGGACCTGGAAGGAAAGACTTGTAACCAAATATATCTGAAACTCTGCACATTTTGTTTGCATCTCTTTTATGATATGAAATTTTAATGTGGAAGTTCAAGATGAACACTACTTTTAATTCTTATACTGAACGCTGAGAACAGAAGTAGAATTCTGAGCTGAATTTTATTGAGCTGGGAAATAAAGATTGGACCTGCAGATTATGTTAACCTTTTGTATTGCAAAGATACCTATCATCTTGTCTATCTATCTGATTTACAAGTTGCACAGTTGCAGTTCATGTTCTGTGAGCCTTAGTGCAGCAATGTTTGGAGCAAAGAAAAGTTGTTGCAGTTTTAGATTATGTCAGGTCAGGACAGGGCATGACTAACTTACAGGTGTGTGATCCTTCCGACTCTTGATTATCATCTTTCCAGTTGTCACCTCTGACTATTGAAAAAAAGCTTTTAAGAAATTCTGCTGATGATCTTTCAAAATAGTATTACTAATAGAACATTAATCCACACAATAAGAAATGGGGTTTGGTTTAGGGCTTTGTTTGCTTCTTTTAGATCATATTTTGGAGGTAGAAGGGGGCATGGTTTTGCTTTTAATATATCTATATTCAGTATCAGTCTTTCTTCTTTAATATTTAGTTATCCTTTTGAAGTCAGTCTGTTTGGGATTCTTTAGTTAGGTGGTTTGTTTCAATATTAGCAGCCAGTAAATGACATGAAGACCAAAATGGAGTCAATACCTCCAAGAGCAAGGAAACAGGATTAGTTCTATTCTAGCCACATTCACAATAAAGAAGAAAAACATTATTTTTACCAGGACAATATAGAGAAAGGGGAAGGTGACTTCTTTGATACAGCTGCAGTAACTGACAGAAAGTAGGTCAGAAGAGGTCAGAAATATATGTTGCTTGATTAAAAATAAAATTAAGGGGAACCTAGCTAATATGTCAATGTACTGTGGGCTATATACTGGCATTTAGCCAAAGCCTTGAGTGAACGGTATCATCAAAGAAGGAGAAAAATATAGCTCAGAATCACAATTCTTTTCTGTTCCTAAATTGTGAGGGTAGAAAAATACCAATGAAGTCAAAAGAAAAGCAATTTTCTCATGGCAGCTCTACATTCAGGGCAGTATGTTTTCCACCTGAGCCCAAAAAGAAACACTGGTGTCCAATATAAGGAAGACAGAAAGGGAAAACATTGACTCTGATCTGCTCATCTTGCTGACAACATGAAAAGTAATTACAGTAACACCGGAGATACCGTGTGCAAAGGGCTATGTAGTAACATTTCAAAGGAGAATAAAAAAGAGGGTGGAGAAATTGAACTTATATAGCATATACATTGTTATGCAATGTAACATCATTCTATCAGGGTTTGTAACTGAGAAACTTTAAAAAGATATCACTGTAAATATACTTATGAACATAGCATTAAATGTCCTCTCTCCAGCCTTAAATGCCACTATTACTTCATACACTTGTTATGGAAAAGAAAGTCACCAAAAGCACATCGTCTTGTTACAAGACTTTATTCCTAATTCACAGCAGTATCACCATTTAGAAAAATCACAGGAGTCTAATATTCCTGAGCACTAACTTTCCTAGTGACAAAAGTCAGTTGAGGCTTGAGACTATGTATTTTAATTTCCCTCATGATACATCACTTGCTTCATTCACAAATAACTGTCATGGATAAGTGCATTTGCAAGACTTTGGCAGTTGATATGATGCAAGACTGCATCGCTAGACTCGAACTAGCTTTGAACATACTTGCTTTAAAATGGGAGAGTCATATTATTTATTGAACTTGTAAACAAGTAGGATAAATAAGCCACGGCAGAACATTGCAAAAAATGTTTTTGCTGCTTCATTCAGTTAGCAGTGTTACTTTGTGCAAAGCTATCTCTACACAAACCTGCATTTAGCTTTTTAGAAATACCTTGCTTCCTCTCATACTGTTTGGAAAACCTTTTATTCATTTTTCCTGCTATGTTGGGTAAGCTTCTAGACTTCTGCAAAGTCTGTATAAAGAAAAAATAACTGAGAGCACGATACACTCAAGACAACGTAAACATATTGTCGTGATTTAACCCCACTAGTCAGCTAAGCACCACACAGCCATTTGCTCACTCCCCCCTGGTGGGATGGGGGAGGGAATCAGAAGGCTACAATGAGAAAACTCGTGGGCTGAGATAAATAGTGGGTTAAGTTTAATAAGTGAAGCAAAAACCACACACATAAGCAAAGCAAGACAAGGAATTCATTCACTACTTCCCATCAGCAGGCAGGTGTTCAGCCATCTCCAGGAAAGTAGGGCTCCATCACACGTAACAGTTACTTGGGAAGACAAACACCATAATTCTGAACATCCCCCGCTTCCTTCTCCTTCCTCCAGCTTTATATGTTGAGCATGACGTCATATAATATGGAATATCCCTTTGGTCATTTGGGGTCAGCTGTCCCAGCTGTGTCCCCTCCCAACTTCTCATGCACCCCCAGCGTCCTCACTGGTGGGACAGTGTGAGAAGCAGAAAAGGCCCTGATGCCTGTAAGATCTGTTTAGCAGTAACTAAAATATCCCTGTATTATCAGCACTGTTTTCATCACAAATCCAAAATATAGCATCATACAAACGACTACACAGAAAATTAACTGTATCCGGGCCCAAACCAGTATACACAAATAAGTGATTTTATATGACCACATGGAGATTAGCGTATTTCTGGAATCACTGTCTAGAGGCTTCCCCAGTCATGGTAGGATCAGTATTTTGGCTCACAGTTTAATTACTGTCACACAAGAACATGGTAAAAAAGAGGCCAGATCCTCAGCCTGTATAAACTGGTACAGCACTGTAGAAATCCATTACAGTTATACTGGCTTTGATAAGCAGATAGTGTAAGCATTCACTATCACCCTTTATTCTAGACAAACAATGTAAAATAAACAATAAACTTCATTTTAGAAAACTATAATATGCTAGAAAATAAAAGAAAGAAAATCAGGTGAAATCAAGTAATGTAAATCATTCTATTCCAAGCAAAAGAGTTTTTTTGTTAGTGAAAACAAAATATGCAAATTAAGCACGCTACAAAGTGAACAATTCAAATATGAAATCATATTAATACAAGAAAATACATGTCCAGAATCCTGATTTACAGTTTTTAGACTGTATTTATGAAGTAAGGTCCAAGTTAATGGAAGGAATACGACAGCTCTGAGAAAACCTCTCAGGTCTTACACTTTCTCACCGGATGTGAACCAAACAACTATCTGCTAATGGGAGCATTCCCTTTCTAGTCATGTTACTAACCCCAGAAAGGCCTCTCCAGCTCTGTGGGCAGGTGCCCCCACTGAGGATCCCCACTTTCTGTTGAGTGTTTAGCTCAGAGAGAGACATACTCCCTTAAGGAATTCATCATTGCCTGAGAAATTGTATCCCTAAGGAAATGTGGACAACCTGAAGTAATTTTTAGTTCCTAGAAAAAACTCCAGGATAAAAGTGAAATGACCTTTTTATGCTCAAAATAGAAATTTAGGAAAGGGAAAGAGATTAAAAAAAAAAAAAAAATGTACCTTATAGCTACACCTACTCTCACTTGAATTGAAGGTAATCAGTTTCATTCTGGTAGCAAACTTTCAAAATCAACTGATTCCTAGGTTGATTGACATAACTCGCAGTCTCAATTCTAAGCCTTCAGACAAGACCCATTCTTTAACTTGGCTTTCCATAAACAGAATCATAACTTACCTGCCCTTCTCTCAATTTTTGTCATGTAAAAATACCCCCTTAGGAGCTTTCTGCTACTTTCCAACTTGAGAAATGATTCTGCTTATTCAACTCAAGTCAGAACTTCTGTACTGTTTGCCACAGCTTCAATGTCTGTTATATACAGCAGTATTTGAAACAGCCTTAGCTGTTGTGTGGACTCAGCTAGGACTAATAGCTACTTGACTACAAACGAATCACTCACTGAATAGGATTGAAACATGCTAAGGGACTAAGTATTTGACTGGCCTGGAAACAAATCATTTCCCTACCACGAATAAAGTTATCTTTGTTTACTTGGAAGACAGTATCTATTTTCTGGAGTGATGTAAGTGATATGTTATACGCCGAAATTCATATCTTATGCAGCCACAGAACAATATTTTCCTTTATGCAAATGTAACAGCAATGCAAACGGGGCAGAACTAGCCTTCAGTAGAAACTAGGTGTTACAACAGTTTGGAGTAAGAGTTATTCAGAGTACATGAATAAAAGCTAGCTGAAATTTGAGAAATACTGTGACAAGGACTCTGAAGCATAAACGTCTTAGCAGGTGAGACACAGGTACCCAGTTCTTAACAAAGCAGTTCATAAATCTGCTCCCCGCCTCGTTTCGTGCATCTGTAATGATATCATCTAAATTTTTCACCATGCTTAGTGCCTTCAGCCTTGCTACTGTGAATTCCTAGGAATGCTGATTTCAGATGTCCAGAGAAAACAAAACAAAACCCCAAAAACTGGTATAGTGAGATAGCTGGAAGAGGAGAAGTCAAAGGCTCCAGAGGCTACTGTTACTGAGTGCCTTACAGTGATATGAACATAGATGTCATATATGATCTCTTGACCAGGACCTACCTCCTGGACCAGGTCTACAAACACCAGGTTATTATGCAAAAGGTGGTTACTACCCTTCACTGATGCCCTCATCCACAGGAGTTAGTTTGGTATCAAAGTCTGAGAAGAAACTGTAGGCTGTGAAGCAGTTTCATATAGGTTTTAGTTAAGAAGTGAAGAGACTACATTGATGAGAAAGGCAAGATTTCAGATAATCCCAATTTGGGAGTTTGGCTCAGACATCCTCTTTCCCTTCATTCCTTAAGACATGCATGTGATCTCCATCTTCACTATATAGAGAACTCACATACCTACTTCCATTCAGAGACTCTGGATTAAATGCTTTTGTTTTGCTGTTTTCAATCAACTGTCTTAAAAGATAGATGCCAGATTAATCTGAAATAACCTTGGAGTAAATCAACATTGCATATTATTCCATGGCCATCCTGACTATTTGGTGAAACCTTCTTTAAGTATGAAGCTTGCATCCATTTCATTACACCATAACCCTGTAAAAAGTTTTCTGGAGGAGAACCCCACCAAGTCTCACTGAGTTCCCAAAGAGACAGTATCTTCCACACTGAACAAATTGTACAACCAAGGCATCTGTTTACCATTCAGTTCAGAGATATGAATAAACAGCCTTAAGTCCCTCCCTCATGTTGCACAAAATGTGTAACTGGTGACACTTACAATTAACTTTCTCCAGTGTACCTTTTAGAGCAGGAAAATATTCATCATAGAAATGACATATCATAAGTATGTCACAATATCATTATACCTAAAAGCTGTAGAGAAAGGATGGTCCTGTTCTAACATAGACACAGTAACACTAATTATCAAGTCAACTCCTTTATTAGCTATCCAGGGCTTCTTCAATGTAATTGTTGTCTCTTTTCTTCTTTGAAGGACACTATAATGCAACTGTCTGGCAGTCAGCTCATTAGAATGTAGCTATTATTTCTGAGAGTTACACTGCAGTAATTTAATTATTTATACCAAAAAATGTATATAAATGACAATGTAGAACAAGAAATACAAGTTAAGAAATCCTGAGTCTCTCATTTCTTATTCCAAAAGCAATACTTTCCAGAATGTATCATATTTTTCCCAAGTAGTACCTAGAAGCTGTGCTGTGGTTTTTGTCTTTGTGTCAGAGGCAAAAGGACCCAAGAGGGGCAGTTTGTGTATATTTTTGTCAGAGTTAACCTACTGCCTGTTGCAGCAGCAGAGTTCACATGTATCCCTGCTCCATATATGAGGCCTTTTACTTATTGTGTGGCTAAGGAGATGCCACAGGGCTGCATATGCTATATCTTCAAAGACCTTACTTGTATTGGTCTCCAAATAAAAAATACAAAAAACATTTCTTTAAAATAATACTCCAAAAGGAGCATTACTCTGCTGCAGTTTTGTATGCTCCATGTGAAGTTGCCACAGCAAGGCAGTGAATTTTCAGGAAACTTAATCCTACAGTACCTTATCAAAAAGAACAGAGTCCCAAATAGATTTAAAAGATCTTTATCTCCTTAGCAAGAGGCAGACAGCAGTCTGAAAGTGCAATCCAGCTCTCTGAAGTAAGGATCATGATGGGAGGATTGCTGCTGAATTAGATTCACAATGAAAACTTTCTGTAAACTACAGTGTATTGCTGACATCCCCTTCCCACCCACAGAAGAGGGACATCTTGACAGAAACAAGGAAGCAAATGAGATTTCTAGGGCTAAACCCAGGTCTGCCTAATTATTAATTTCTGCAGGAGAAGGTTATAACAAATGCTGATTTCTCTTCCATCAAGCCTGAAACAAGTAAGGTTTCTGATCAGTGTAACTTAAAGGCTTTCTATGACAGCTTTTGCCATGCAGTGAAATAATTCCCAGTATCTAAAATGGGGAGCACTGTAAGAAATATGTGACATCCTTTAAGCTTACACAGACTTTAGAAGGAAATCAGTAGATGACATTGTGCTCTGGTCCCAGGCCCAGCAGTGGCTATTGTTGGGCCATAATGGAAAATCTCACTTTTCTCCTTTATTTGACCCAGTGTATCACTAGTTTCCTTCAGATCTTAATGAATCAGTCCAGGTAGAGGTGAAAGAATGGAAGGGTGAATGTTCAGGAATAATATTATTAAGAAAACTAGTGGAGATGAATGGTGTCCCAAAGAATAACCCTTATGATTCTGCTTGTCGGGAGGCAGAGAGCAAAGGATAAGGAGTGACCCCACTGTGTGAATTTCTTGTATTCAGTCATAGTCAGAGATGCATGGTGTTGAACTCTGTAGCTATATTAATAGCAAATCCAAATCCCTAAATAGGGAATTAAAAGACAGCTTTTTCTTGCACAGAAACATACTGAAAAATCATGCTTGCCATAGAAGAATAGTAATGTTAATGTGACTTCAGCCAAATTTGAACAGATATTTCCTCTCCAAGAACTGAGGGAATTTTTATCACTAACTCAGCACATAGAGTTTTCAGAAACAAGATTAATAACATAGTGAATATTAACATCAAAAATGACCACAACTTTATTATGTGAATCATTTTTAGAGCTACAAAGCTAAAACTGCAAGAAATCCTATGTGTGATGTTGGTCTTATTTTTTAGCATTTTAACGGTGCCATTCAGTCAACTTCTACAACTGCTTAAGATGAAAATGACTTCTCATTGGTTTCTCAGATGAAAGCATGAGAATTTCATAGCTCATCCTAGAATGTTAATCAATACATATTCTAAATATTCAAATGTATTATTTCCAGAACACAGCAATAAACTTTATTGTCTCATTTCCTCCATGTTGGAGCCCTTAGGTAATAATTGAATGCTGAGAAATTGTTGGGTTTTCCCTTTTTGCCCTTCTTGCATATCAGTTGTGCTTTTTGCTTCACTAAACATTTGGGATTTGATTATAGCACGAAAACAACATACTTCCTAATGTGCTGTGTTTTTTTAATATACTAACTAGAACAGAAATTGAATAGTATGTATTCATTTTAAAAATGCACATCAAAATAATCTATTCAAATAATTATTTCATATGTTCATCTAAAGCTGGAAGAAAATAGAAGATGGGGGCAAAAAATGTGAAATTTTAAAGATGTGTTGTCCATCTAAGATTAACATTCAGAGGGTGAAATTATTGACAAAGACTTAGGTTGGGCACTGAGGAAAAGGGTTTATCGATAAGGACACTAGAGTATTTTGTGATTCCATGAAAGCTCAAGTTTGAAAGGGATTGATATTTTTTTCTTAAATTTACACATTCATCGAATAAGTGTTTCAATACACTGAATAAGTATTTCAAGTAATTTGAAGTTAGCACTAAGATGTCGATAAATGGTATTTTTCATTTTCATTATAAAAGCCTATTTCTCTATTTCCTTCAATCTCTTGAAGAAATTGTTAATGTCATTGTGGTTAAAAACATGTTAAAAAACTTAGCATTGTGTGAAGTATACCTTTAGTCCAATATCAGTTTTAATAGAAACCCTCTGTAATTTATAACCTTGAAAAACATCTATTAGCTATTACTTGGTTTTCATCTCATTTACTTAGTAGTGCTTTAACTGAATGTTTTCTTGGTCTACAATGAAATTAACATTATTCCTAGATATCAAATGTCTTGGCAAAGAAAATACAGTATCCTTTTACTATCATTTAAATGGAGTTGATTTCTTTAAGGATTCAATAACAAGATGCTTTAAAGAGTGATTGTTTTACTGAAATTGCATTGCAGGAAAGGTCACATTGCCATTTTGAAATGCTTAGGATGTGAAAATCAGATATTTTTCATTAAAGCACAGGTGCGAAATTGTCTGAATTCTAACATACATATAGGAGAGAGATTTAGATTGGTATATTGCATAATAGTGTCATATTGAAATAAATACAATAATAAAACACGCCAACCCTATCTCTACTATACATAAACTCTTACTCACAATGGAAATGTCTGTTAAATAAAAACACAGACTTACTAATGGAAAACCTACTTGAAATATTTCTAGTTGCCCTTCTGCAATTTTCTTTAGGTGAAAATTTCTTAGAAGAAACAACACTGAATGATTAAGGGAGTAATGCTACTTACCTTCTACAAAAGCAAGGCTTTTCTATAAGAGGACTTCTAAAAGAAATCTCATAGAGGTTGGATGAAGGAATTTGCACCTGTTTTGTGGACATCTGACAACTATTACTAACGCTGCCACAGCCTATGAACTGCTGTAGCAGTTTGTCCTCTATATAACTTTATGTACAGTAAGTTAACTAGCGTTGCAGACTTACTTTGCAGAGGAGGTGGGTATTATAGAGGAAACAGTACATGAGCAACGATCAACAGTTATGAAAAACTGAAATGGTGAAAAATACTTGCTTACAGACTTTGTGCTGTTTATTGCAGAGGGCAGAGTTATGCAGCTGCATGGACAGCCTTGTGATTTGTATGGCAGCATTGTCATTGTTACATTTTAAGGTTTGGAAAGATCCTTAATAAGTGATTAAACCAAGCCTATGGATATTTTAACCTTATTCATAAAGTAGCTGCAAATATTCAGTATGCTGTATTATCCAGAGAAAGAGGGACAAGAAGCAAGGACACCCTACTGGAGGAAATGCCGGAGAATGGAGAAACATGCATGGAGGAGGTTAGTCTGATAGGTTGATCAAGTTTACATACAACCTCCAGCAGTAGATATTGCACAAATGATGCACATCTTCCCCATTGTGCCCCAAAATCTCAGTCCAGTCTCACTTTCGTCTGATATAATGAAAAGATAATTGTGAAGCCTGCATGAAAGGAAAAGGATTTCCATTAAAAAAAAAAAAAATGTTTTTTCTTTGACCCTTCCTTATATTGTAACCAAAATTAGAAGTAACTGCATGACCCTCTGTTTTCATTATACTCCTTTTAAAACTTCCCATTCCTTCTTTTAAAATGTCTCATTATGAACTATTTCTTTAAGAAATTGAAAGTCCCTTGATTTTAAAAATCGTTTAGTGTAATCTGTGTGATGTGTGTTTCTGTGTTAACAGTGAGAGCCTGCTAGCAAAAACAGACACTGTTAGTACCTCTTGCCCTGGTTCTACTTTCCCTTACCACTTTCAAGATTATGAGACTCAGAAAGACCTGCTGCTAAAACAGCATGTTTTCCTACCTGCCCAACAGCAGGTCAAATCCTGCTACTCAAAATCACCCTGGCTAGAACTTCCCAACACTCAGAGTCTCATTCACTTCTGTGGGCTGCTCATAGAGGTGCATTTTATTGCGATCCTGGGATCACAGCCTGTGTATGGAGAATACTCAGCTCATACACAATTCATGTTCAGGAATTTGTTCCCAAACAACTTTTCAGTACTCAAGGAATTGAATAATTCATTGATTGTTGGAGATTCCCTCATACTTATTAATATACCAATCCATGTATCAATAGCAAAAATAAGAACAATGATAATAATGGCTTACTGTGGCTTTCTATATTATTAGTAGCTTGTGCAACATGAGAAATTAAGCATATTGGTGGTTTCAATTTTAGTGATGTGTTTTCAGATAAACAAAAAGTCTGGCTGCTATCTGAAGTTGAATATCAAAACACACCAAGAGTAAAAACAATCTAGCTGAAAGTTGTGTGCTGGACCTTAATGACCTTTTGTTCCAGGTCTGTTTCTGATATTGATAACTCTTTATGTATGAAGCCTGAATATATTTTGGCTGGTGACTTCAAAACAAAACAAAACAAAAATCCAAGAGAATGCAAGTTTTCTAGAGATAGCACCTGCAGATTACAGATAAGAAAGAAGCATGCAATCGTCTACATTGTCAGCATTTTAATTTGTTGTACCTTTGCTGAAATATTATCTGTGTTTAAATATGTTTAGATTTTTGAGTCACTTTTCTCACTCCTTTTTCACTACAGGTTTGTTACAACTATTTTCACAGTTAATATTATTCTTCATGGTTCCCCTATTATTTATAAATCATTTTCTGTCTTCTTAACATATGTCAATAAAAATAAAAAACTGAGGCATGAGCCTGGATTTTAGGTCGTTAAACATGTCATAGATGTATGTGGTTAATTCCAGGTATTGAGCAACTTTTCAGGAATGTTATAACAAGGCAAAAATTAAAGAAATAATTCTAAAATGAAAATCAGCCACAGGCTAAATAAGGTTCAAGTATGGTAAAGTGTATTTTGCAGAGGATTTCCTGATTAAAGACAGGAGTTACATCTATACAAGTAAGTTAAAAAGGGCTAGGGCCCAGGCCCATGCCCTACAGCTCACCTGGCCATCTTGCTATATTGTGGAATAAGTACTATGTCCTGGTTTTGGCCTGGGCCAAGAAGTATTTTCCCAAAAAAGGCTCAAGCATCATCTGAGCTTAGCATAAACCAGTGACTATTCCCCAATACACTAGCCTCTTCCAGGGAATACGGACGTTTAATTGGATAGACATGACAAGACTATGCCAGTTGGCTTCAGGACAAAAGGATGGACCCTGGCACTCCTTAGTTTACAGGCATACATGTAGTCACAGGGTTACAGCTGCCTCTGGACTGCATTTGCTTCTCTTCTGGTGTCACAAACCTCCCCTAGACTTGGGAGGAGAAAGTCAGTTGACTTAAAAATAATCAAATGTAATAGAAACCTGTGTATATATCTTGATGTTTTGCATCTACTACTTTCTATCTGTCTCTTGCTAATGTGACTTCTTTATATGCATTTATCCTAAGTAATCTCTTACCACTTCTTCATCATCTGCTATTTTAACTTCCTTATCTAATTTCCTATTTTTTTTCTTTGTCCTTTTCCTTTATTAATTTCTCAGTATACCTTATAATATTATTGGAGAATACATAGTGGATCATTGAAGCATATCAAAACACTAACTCTAAAAAGACAGGCTAACATACTTGTAAATTGAAATTTTTACAGTGCCAAAACCATAATGTGCTTTATACAGCTGGTGTTCCCTATATATTCTGTGAGATTAGCGAATTTTGGAGACTGAATGGTCAGCTGATTTTTTTTTAATCGAGTTCTCAAGAACATTTTCCATTCCTCCCACACATGCACTTTCCTTACTTTAATAAGTATCTGCAGACATCGTCTTCATCAAGTCCTCATCATTCTGTATTCCTGTAATCATATCATTAATAGCTTTATACCACTGGAATTTGGATTAAAACATACACCACTTATATTGAGTTCAGCAGTTCACTTTCTATACCCAGTTTTTAATATATATGTAATCTATGGTCTAGAGTAAAAAATTAGATTTGTCAATTGGATAGTTCAAGAAATAATTGAAGAGTCACAGTAGAATGCTTTTAAGTACTGCATTTACACTTTGATATTTAATACATAGAAAAGATAGAATTACAGGTTTGCCTAGGAAAGCAATTAACACATTGCTGGATATCTTTGAAGGAATATTTCAGAAGGCATATAACTACTAATACTCCGTGTGACTTTTCCACCCTACATTCTAGCTTTTTGAGCATTTTGATTTTATGAAGTCTAGGGCCTAGAATAGGGATCCACATTTCTTTCCCAGTCACAGTGAGTGTTATTCTGCTGTCCTTGGAGGAGATACTCCAGATTTACATGACTGAAACTAAGAAGGTAAGCCAGACTTACAAGTTATAATTTCTTGTAACATCACAGTTTCTTTGATTTATTTCAGTATTTTGAGATTAATCTATTTCTTTATCAGCATGAAATTTTTTTCTCCCACATTACTAAAAGCCAAGGCGGTAAATACCCTACCTTGTCAGTTCTCACTTTGTCATTGGTTACTCCAATACTAGGTATAGTCTAGGTAGACAATTTGCCTTATCTGCTTGCCCAGCTCCCTGCTTCATATGCTTCTGCCACTGAAGAAGGAGCAGAGGAAGGTGACATCTATGACAGCTACTGCTACTCTTAACCATTAATGTTATAACCATTATTTCCCTAGATTTCTTGCTTGACTTATTTAGAAAAGAAGGTATGTGGAAGCTTAATCTTTTATTTTCAGTTACTCTCCCACTATCTTGCCAGTTCACTCCCACATGGACTTGTTTTTGCATACATCAGACAATATTTCTGGTACTACATGGCTTGGTGATTTTACAGCACCACAACATTGTACACTGCAGCTGATTTCACCCGCTATAAGCAAATTTATATGACATTTTTGTGCTGGTGTCACTCAAATGTATTTGGTGGGCTGGTTCAAAGCTGCTAAAACTTGTGGAGGACAGTGAACATTGCAAAGTTGCAGCTTGAGCAGAGCATCCTGTTTACAAGGTATGGAAGGGGTCATGAAAAAGGCTGTAGAGAGAATAAGTCAAGAGACTGGCAGTGACTTACAAGAAGAAGGACAAAATAAAATGAAATAATGGACTATGAACAAAATTCAGTGTTCCATAGTCCCATAACAAAATTCAATGTTGTAACTATTTAAACTTCAGGTTTATGTTTGAATATAAACTTGAAGTAGCCCTTTTAAGATGCGGAATATTTTCTAATTAATGTTCTCCAGGTTCATTTGTACCACAAATTTCAGCACTGAGCCTCTGACCTTAGTAGAATTAGAATTAAATTAGCTCTTATTAGTCATAACATTTGTTCTATTTACAGTAAATCTATAGTAAGAATTTGGCTCTTGTCCTGTAATAGATAAACAATTAGTAAAACCAGTGTAATTGTTTTTTCTTTTTTTTTCGTTTGAGCTGGTCTGAGATACAATATAGTAGACAAAGGTTAGACTGCACCAGGATACTGGGAGCCTTGCAGAAGACCTTGTATTCAAGGAGTTAGTGACCTTGAACAGGTCACATGTTCTCTATTGAATCGTGTACATAGGGCTTGAGAAACCCCTTATTCCATACCATTTACATCATGCTCAGGTCCTACATTATCCAATACATCCTCATTAATCACCACCCCCCTTCCTATCCTTTGATATAATACACAGATATCATTCCCTTAGTCTATGGACCACCCCTGTAAAATGTCCATAAAGCGTCCACAAGTGTCCACAAAATGTCCATTGAGCTCATTTAGTCCATGAATTTGGACTCCATCTGTTATGGTTGTCACTCAGGACAGGGAGGTGGTGTGTTGCATAGAGTTACTGGGCACCAAAGCCAGCTCAGGTCGGGTAACTGCTGCACTTGCACTGCTTCTTGTAAGACTTGTCCTCCATTGGTTTGGGTGGTTCCTGCTATGGTAATTCCTATAACATGCAACTCAAATCATGGGTTACAACAATTTAAAGGTACATCCATTACAATCTCCACCTCTAGTGCCTTTGGGCCAGGTTATAGGGTTTAACATTGCAGTGAACTTCTCCGCTTGCTCCTAGCCTGGCTAGCAACAAGGAGTTCCTGCTATAGTAATTCCCATGACATGCAACTTAAATCCCGGGTTACAACAATTTAAAGGTATTTCCAATACAATCTCCACCCCGGTCCCTTTGGACTAGACCATAGGGTTTAACGTTGCAATGAACTCCTCCCCTTGCCCCTGCTCCAGCTTGGACTTATCCACAGACTGCAGTCCCTTAGGGGTTTACCTGCTCCAAGTGGAGCCTTATCTATGAGCCACGGTCTTTCTAGGGGTATACCTGCTGCAGCATAGACTTATCCACAGCCACAGTCACTTTGAGGTTCTTTTGTTCCGGCATGGCCTTCTCCATAGGCCACAATGCCTTCACAGATATACCTGCTCCAGCATGGCCTTACCCACAGCCACAGTCCCTTCAGAAGTAAACCTGCTCCAACATGGCCTTACCCATGGCTGCAGTTGTCTCTCCAGGGGTGTACCTGCTCTGTTGTGGACTTATCTATGGCCACACGCTTTGAGGTGCTCCAGCATGGCCTCATGCACAGCCAGTGATGCTTCAAGGTGTACCTGCTGCAGCATGGACTTATCCACAGCCACAGATGCTTCGAGGTGTACCTTTTCCAGCGTGGACTTATCCTTGGGCCACCGTCCCTTCAGAGGTATACCTGCTGTGACACAGACATAACCATGGCTACAGATGCTTCCAGGTGTACCTGCTCTGGTGTGGACTTATCCACAGCCACAGGCGCTTTGGGGTGTGCTGCTCCCATGTGGACTCATCCACAGGTCACAGTCCCTTTAATCGAGTTCACACTGGAATTCCAGCCTGTCCAGTACAGCAGCAGAGGAACAGCAGCAGTTCCCTGGCCATCTGCCAGCCCAGGCGCATGGCCTTTGCTTTTACCAAAGTGTTCCCAGGCACAGTAAAGTAAGATGATAAGCAGTACAGCAGTACAGCAAGCAGCAAAAGCAAAAAGCAGCCACTAATGAGCACTAGACTCTAATATACAGTAAGGCAAGCAAGCCCCATGGTATGCACAAGAGCCTGTCAATTAATAGCTAAACAGCAGTAACAGCTATAAATTCGACCTAGCACATTCCAATCAAATCTGTTCTTATCTCAACCCCTTCAAGACCCATGTTGGGCACCAAAAAGGATTGTCATGGTTTAACCCCAGCCAGCAACTAAGCACCACACAGCTTCTTGTTCACTTCCCCCTAGTGGGATGGGGGAGAGAATCGGAAGACTAAAAGTAAGAAAACTCATGGGTTGAGATAAAGACAATTTAATAGGTGAAGCAAAAACCACGCATGCAAGCAAAGGAAAACAAGGAATTCATTCACTACTTCACATTGGCAGGCAAGTGTTCAGCCATCTCCAGGAAAGTAGGGCTCCATCCCACATAACACTTACTTGGGAAGACAAACACCATAATTCTGAACATCCCCCACTTCCTTCTTCCTCCAGCTTTATATGCTGAGCATGACATCATATAGTATGGAATATCCCTTTGGTCAGTTGGGGTCAGCTGTCCCAGCTGTGTCCCCTCCCAGCTTCTCATGCACCCCCAGCCTACTTGCTGGTGGGGCAGTTTGAGAAGCAGAAAAGGCCTTGACTCTGTGTAAGCACTGCTCAGCAATAACTAAAATATCCCTGTATTATCAACACTGTTTCCAGCACAAACCCAAAATATAGCCCCATACTAGCAACTATGAAGAAAATCAAAACCAGCACACTCTGTTGTTTACATAATCTGCAGTTATAATATCTTTGGAAAGGTAAGCTGTACGTGGATGAAGGGATAGGATACAGTGATTCTGACCAGGAGACAACTGTACATAGTGCTGCGTTGTGCTGTATCCAGCATGGCCTTCAGGCTGCCTTGCACCACACAAATCCATGGCCACAGGATGAGCTCATCCAGCTCGAAGGAGCCTGAACGCAGCTCCCACTTGTTACCAGCATTTATGCCACCTATGTGGCCTTGCTTTAGTAACAGTGCAGAAGTTACTAAAGTAAGTTGAAGTTACTAAAGTAAGTTAAAGTTACTAAGTAAAGTAAGTTACTAAGTAAAGAAGTTCTCATGTGAACATCGTTTTTGTTTGACAGTAGAAAGTACTAATAGAGTTGTTTTCTTGTAAGAAAATCATGTAATAGCTCAAATAACGAAAAAAGGAGCAACTTTCCTCCATGGATAGGTTTGCCATAGGAAGGTCCAACTGGGGTCTGTCTGATGCTGCATGAAAGCAGGATTTCTTGCATCTGAAGGGATGCAAGATTTACTTGTTATCTATATTGCTCTTTTTTATTTTAACTTATTGCAACAACTATTTCATTAAGCCATTTGTTGGGCTTTTCTTATTCAGATCCAGAAAGACCCCTGCACCATCTCTCTCTCTCCGCTTCTCACCTCCCACTCCACTGCAGAACAACCTTCAAATAAATAAAAACATGCATGAAAAAGAGTTTGACGTACTGGAAGTAATCTAAATGCAACATAGTATAAATGTTACTGTTGCTTTTTTTTTATAACAAGGAAAGAGAGGAGTAAAGATGTATTTAAATCAAGTATTTATGAACTTTATGGCATGTTTTTTTTATTTTCACTCAGCTCCTTCTATACAGGATACAATATTGGTCAAATATTTCCAGTCAAATATTTTCAGTAAGTGATTTTTCCCATACCTACACTGATAGCTCTAGGACTCTTCCTAAAATGGATTTTTTACTACATCTTTTACAACTTTAATTTCATATTTGCAATTTACAGGCATTAGTAAGAATGTGTGAATGAATGAAACAATGGCTCATTACAATAGAGGAGTAGACAACAGGTAGAACTTGAAGTGACAGGTAGTGAAAACAGAAATACAATGCATAATTGAACTGGCCAAAAGAATTGATGGAAATCAGCGGCTTCCTCTTCAAAATCATGAAAAATATCTCCTAGTTTCTTCACACAATTACACTGCAGAAACTATAATACCATAATACTTACATGGTAAGACCAGTTAGTGGTAAGAGTCATGGAAAATAGGTTAATATCCTGCAGAAAGGGGTCTGTTTTCTCTCAAACTTACTAAATATTTTCTCAGTTTGACAGTCAGCAAAGCTGGAGATAGCTTAACTCAGTAAGACTCATATTTATACAAAGATTCAAAAGTTTGAAAGCTCTGTCTCCAGTGAGATAAATTACTAACATTCAAAAAAAAAAACCTCAAGCCTTGATAATCCGATAAGAACTCAGCTGACAAGGTTTAGGCCTGCGCACCTTAATAGTGGAAATAAACTGGGATAACGATAGTCTTGCCAATAACACAAAATATCAGACAAGAAAATGGAGATCAAGTAAAATATAATGTCATGCTCCCTGAAAGGTATTTGTGGCATTGTGGGAGATCTGTCTAGAAAAAGAAAGCTCTGGATATAACAAGATAAGGTAAAAAAAAAAAAAAGGAAAAAAGAAAAAGGCAGTCCCGATCTCCACCTAATACACGGAATACATCACAGAAAAAGTATGTTGTCATTTTTATACCTGTGAAATGCTGACAGACTTGACAACAGTGTTTCCTGAAAAAAATATCAGTCAGATATACATGGTTGCATTGGTAAGGCTTAGAATTGGAATTAAGTTCTTTCTGACCTTCAGTGTGTCTCATTTACCACAGTATTTACACCATAATATAGAAATATGCGAGTCCTTGAATAAACGAGGGACAAAGGAGCTCCTGCAGGCATTTCCGAGTTCTGAAATGGTGGCAGTGTGGAAAGCATTCGTTTTACTTGTCAATGCTTCTCTTTGTGTTATTGAAGCTTCTAGCTTGTTACCAAGCTTTAAATAACTAAGGAGTACAGCATGTCAATGTATCAACCCAATAAAATAATTTTTCTGTGTTATTTTAATTGAACATACTGAGTTATGGGTTTCTAAACAAGAATTCTCTTTATACAATGAGTAGAGAAGGAAAAAACAAGTTTGCACTGTCTAAAACATTATGCATTGACAAAATTGTATCACTACGGGCTCAGTATTGTACCTGTCAAAAATATTCATAGGAAAGCCTGGAGAACTGGTCACAGGCTAGAAGTTTGTAAGTACTTTCTTTGTTGTATCTCAAGACAAACATTTTCTCATTGTAAAATTAAATTTATGGATCACCACACTTTGTCAATAAATTACCGTTCTTGAATAGTAGCTATAAAGTCTCTAAATAAATGAAGGATATGTTATTCCATATGAAGTGTATCTAAGCACACAGTTGAATCTGCCTGAGGAAAGACTTCTTAAATCCCATCCTAGTCTTAATTTTAGTAAGTTCAAAACCATGCATATACTGGCTGCTTTGCATGACTTCACAAAATAGAGGGCCATTAATACCAGTTTAACCAGCAGCCTGAATGTGCTTGCTACTCAGAGATGCTGCACTGCCATTGCTGTTACTGCAGCTTCTGAATCATTTCTGCACTAGCAGAAAATGGATGAAGATGAGATGTCTAAGGCTAGCCTATATACTAGAAATATGATCTAAAACACAGCTGAGCTGAAAATTATCTGCTTTGTTTGTATCCACCCCCATGCTTTCTGCCAGGCTGTAAGCAAGCCTAAGCAAAGGAGTCCTTGAACACACACAGTCCAAAGCCCAGCTTGCCAAGGTGAGCAGCTCCGGTGCTGGCACAATTGTCAGCAGAGCACTCTAGCATAGTGCACAGTGGGATTTCCCGAACCAGTGGAACCTTAGGGGGAGCTGAGAGACCTGTCAGGAACCTGCAGCTAGCGCAACAGCGGCTAATGAGACCTTGACAGGGCCAGGAACAATGGCGGCCAAGCCCCCCTACACGTATAAAAGAAGTCCCTGGGGAGCACTAGTGACCAGGATCACTGCGAACAGGGCAGGCTAATGGGGCATGGTGCGACAGCAACGGCATGGTGCGACAGCAACGGCATGGTGCGGCAGTTTGCGTGGCAGTTTGCGCAGCACTTTGCACAGAAGGGCGTGCAGGAAGGGCGCTGAAGCTCTGCCAGCTCAACCAGGGAGCAGTGGTATCCACCCGGCAGAAAACCATGACCTCCCTAAGCTCTGCACCTGCCACGAATGACACAGCTTCCCAGACAGAGCTCCGGTGGGAACATGCTGCCACCCAGGTGTCAGGCTGCAGGGTGTGCCCTACTCGTATTCCAGTATTGTGTGGCAGCAGTGAGCACACCTGTGGGAGCTATGCCCAGTAGAGAAGCTCCTCCGCTTAGTAAGAGAGCTCTGGGAGGAGGTGAGTAGGTTGAGGAGCATCAGGGAGTGTGAGAGAGAGACTGATTACTGGAATCACATCCTACCTTCCCTCAGACAGGCCCAAGAGGCAGACTGGACCCATGATACAGAGGATTCCCTATCCTCTCTCCACCTGGCTGAACGTGGTGGCTTAAGGGATAGGGGGCACTGATGACAAGTTCCTGCCTGGTGCAGCAGGTGTGTCTCCTCTGTGACTGCCCCACCTTCCTGGGTGCCCTTGCATAATAGGTATGAGGCTCTGCAAGTGGAACTGAACAATAACGAGAACAATGGTTCATCTAGCTTGGAGGTGTTGCCGAGGTGAAGTTGGCCTACGCCTTGCATCAAAACTGCTTCCATAAAGAAAAAAGTGTCATTGGAGACAATTGTCTCCAACTAAGTTGGTCATTGTCATAAGAGACTCCCTTCTGAAGGAAACAGAAGGCCCAATACGCAGGCTGGACTCACTTCTTAGGGAAGTCTGCTGTCTCTCTGGGGCCTGGCTTAAAGATGTGAAAAGAAAGCTTCTGACACTGGTATGGCCCTCAGATTATTATCCATTATTGATTTTTCAAGCAGGCAGCGATGAAGTTGCAGCAAGAAGTCCAAGGACAATCAAGAGAGACTTCAGGGCCTTGGGATGACTGGCTAAGGGATCAGGAACACAAGTAGTGTTCTCCTCTATCCTTTCAGTTGCAGGGAATGATGAGGGAAGAAACAGGAAGAGCCAATAGATCAATATGTGGCTCCGAGCCTGGTGTCACCAGCAGAATTTTGGGGTTTTTGATCATGGGTCAGTTTACACAACACCAGGCCTGCTGGCAACAGAGACGGTACACCTGTCTCAAAGGGGGGAAAGGATCTTTGCACAGGAGTTAGCAGGGCTCATTGAAAGAGCTTTAAACTAGATTTGAAGGGGGAAAGGGGTAAAATCAGGCTCGCTAGAGATAAGACTGGTGGCAGCACACAAATGTCTGAGGGACGGTATGCTAGTGAGGTCCCTCAGTCTGCCGTCTCAGTGAAGGAAGGGGATGGAGACCTATGCGGCAGCAAAAATGCAAGGGTTATTGATGTGTTAGAAACCATGGAAGTGCTTGAGAATAGTCACATAGGAATTAGGGCTTCTCCCCCCAAAAACATGTTGGGATCAATAGCCCAACTGAAGTGCATCTACACCAATGCACACAGCCTGGGCAACAAACGGGAGGAGCTGGAAGCCATTGTGCAGCAGGAAAACTGTGGTATAATTGCCATCACAGAAACACGGTGGGATAACTCGCATAACTGGAGTGCTGCAATGGATGGCTATAAACTCTTCAGAAGGGATAGGGAAGGAAGGAGAGGCAATGGGGTAGCCCTGTACATTAGGGAGTGTTTTGATTGTCTAGAGCTTAATGATAGTGACAACAGGGTTGAGTGTTTATGGGTAAGAATCAGGGGGAAGGCCAACAAGGCAGATATTATGGTGGGAGTCTGTTACAGACCACCTAACCAGGATGAAGAGACAGATGACGTATTCTATAAGCAGCTGGAAGAAGTCTCATGATTGCTAGCACTTGTTCTCATGGGGGACTTCACCTTACCAGATGTCTGCTTGAAATACAACACAGCAGAGAGGAAACAGTCTCGGAGGTTCCTGGAGTGTGTGGAAGATAACTTCCTGATGCAGCTGGTGAGGGAGCCAGCTAGAGAAGGCGCTGTGAATAGAGAAGGACTGGTGGGTGATGTGATGGTTGGAGGCCACCTCGGGCATAGTGATCACAAAATGATGGAGTTTTCGATTCTTGGAGAGTAAGGAGGGGGGTCAGCAGAACTGCTACCTTGGAATTCCAGAGGGCAGACTTTGGCCTGTTTAGGAGCCTGGTTGACAGAGTGCTTTGGGAGGCAGTCCTGAAGGGCAAAGGAGTCCAGGAAGGCTGGACATTCTTCAAGAATGAAATCTTAAAGACACAGGAGCAGGCCATCCCCATGTGCTGAAAGACGAGCCAGTGGGGAAAAAGACCAGCCTGGCTGAACAGAGAGCTTTGGCTGGAACTCAGGAATAAAAGGAGAGTTTACGACCTGGGGAAGAAGGGGCAGGCAACTCAGGAGAACTACAAGGATGTTGTGAGGTTATGCAGGGAGAAGATTAGAAGGGCCAAAGCCCAGCTGGAACTTAATCTGGCCACTGCCGTAAAAGACAACAAAAAGTGTTTCTGCAAATACATTAGCAACAAAAGGCAAGCTAAGGAGAATCTCCATCCTCTATTGGATGAGGGGGGAAACATAATGACAAAGGATGAGGAAAAGGCTGAGGCACTTAATGCCTTCTTTGCCTCAGTCTTTAATAGTCAGACCAGTTGTTCTCAGGGTACCCAGCCCTCTGAGCTGGAAGACAGGGACAGGGAGCAGAATGAAGCCCCCATAAGCCAAGGGGAAATGGTTAGTGACCTGCTACACCACTTAGAGACACACAAGTCTATGGGACCAGATGGGATCCACGCAAGGGTACTGAGGGAGCTGGCGGAGGTGCTCACCAAGCCACTTTCCATCATTTATTAGCAGTCGTGGCTAACCAGGGAGGTCCCAGTTGACTGGAGGTTAGCAAATGTGACACCCATCTACAAGAAGGGTCGGAAGGAGGATCTGGGGAACTATAGGCCTGTCAGCCTGACCTCAGTGCTGGGGAAGGTTATGGAGCAGATCATCTTGAGTGCCATCATGTAGCACATATGGGACAACCAGGTGATCAGGCCCAGTCAGCATGGGTTTATGAAAGGCAGGTCGTGCCTGACTAACCTGATCTCCTTCTATGGCAAGGTGACCCACTTAGTTGATGAGGCTGTGGATGTTGTCCACCTGGACTTCAGTAAAGTCTTTGACACCATTTCTCCTGGAGAAACTGGCTGCTCATGGCTTGGATGGGCATACTCTTTGCTGCGTAAAAAACTGGCTGGATGGCCAGGCTCAAAGAGCGGTGGTGAATGGAGTTAAATCCAGTTGGCAACCAGTCACAAGTGGTGTTCCCCAGGGCTCAGTATTGGGGCCAGTTCTGTTTAGTATCTTTATCAATGATCTGGAGGAGGGGATTGAGTGCACCCTCAGTAAGTTTGCAGATGACACCAAGATGGGTGAGAGTGTTGATCTGCTTTAGGGAAGAAAGGCTCTATAGAGGGATCTGGACAGGCTGGATGGGCCGAGGCCAACTGTATGAGGTTCAACAAGGATAAGTGCTGGGTCCTGCACTTGGGTCACAACAACCCCATGCAACGCTACAGGCTTGGGGAAGAGTGGCTGGAGAGCTGCCTGGCGGAAAAGGACCTCAGGGTGGTGGTCGACAGCCTGCTGAATATGAGCCAGCAGTGTGCCCAGGTGGCCAAGAAGGCCAACAGCATCCTGGCTTGTATCAGAAATAGTGTGGCCAGCAGGACTAGGGAAGTGATTGTGCCCCTGTACTTGGCACTGGTGAGGCCGTACCTCAAATACTGTGTTCAGTTTGGGCCCCTCACTACAAGAAGGACATTGAGGTGCTGGCGTGTGTCCAAAGCACAGCAATGAAGCAGGTGAAGGGTTTAGAGCACAAGTGTTATGATGAGCAGCTGAGGGAACTGGGGTTGTTTAGTCTGGAGAAAAGGAGGCTCTGGGGAGACCTCTCAACTACTACGTGAAAGGCAGTTGTAGCAAGGTGGGGGTCTGTCTCTTCTCCCAAGTAACAAACTATAGGACAAGAGGAAATGGCCTCAGGTTGCACCAGGGGTGGTTTAAATTGGATATTAGGAAAGATTTCTTCACCGAAAGTGTTGTCAAGCATTGGAAGAGGCTGCCCAGGGAAGCGGTTGAGTTCCCATCCCTGGAGGTATTTGAAAGACTTGTGGATGTGGTGCTTGAGGACATGGTTTAGTGGTGGACTTGGCAGTACTAGGTTAATGGTTGGACTTGATGATCTTAAAGGTCTTTTCCAAGCTAAATGATTCTATGATTCTATGATTCTGTGCTGGCTGCCAAAACACATCAGTTCTATGTTAGATGAGTTCACCTGGATTTCATCTCAGAGGGCCCCAATGTGGTATGTAGAAAGGTATTATGAGATTTGCAGGCTCCTAAGCTTTTTATCTACCAGGGGGCAGTGTTGGAGGTGTATAGATGAGGAGGCACATCTTGTACCTTAACCCACCAGCAGAGCTATGCTTCACTGCACTGTCTGCCTGTAGCCTAAGCACACTGACATCTTCAAGCCCTATTGGTCACAACAGGGAAAACTGGTCTCTCTCATGTAAGGGTCAGGCTGTTATAGGTGATGCAGCAATTTGGCCCCATGAAAAATGGACCTGGTAAAGAAGAAACCAGAATGACTGGAAAACAATTTTGCATTTTCTCACCCGATACTCTGGAGATACCACAGAGCAACCTTTTAACTATATTTAAATATAGGGGTTTTTTCCCTGAAAAGCCTTTGACATTTCTTTCATTCTCGCAGATCTCTGATAGAAGTTACATGGGTTGTGCAAATGCCTGTCGTTACCTGCAAATATAGTTTTTTTAAGTAAGACAATGGCAATGTAAGTAAATAACTACTGTCAAGACAAGGCATTTCCTTGTTTACACAATAATTACTGACTAGAACATTTATCTATTTAGCACAGTCTTCTTTAATCAAAAGCTGGCAATTACCTTGTGAGTTTCTTATAAGCTGCTAAAGGTAAAAATGAGTTTATACATATTCAGAATTTCCATCAAATTTCAAAACCCTGAAAAATGGAGAACTGAGACAGTGTTTTAGAAATCTTCAATTCATATATCTCACACATTCTTCCTGTAAGTATATATCATTCAAAATATAAATGCATGCTTTTTCAAAACACATGCATAAATACAAATTCATTTCACATCTATCTTTTTCAGCTTTTTGAAGATCACATTTTCTCCTGTTTTAAAATAATGATATACATATTTTATATAAACTAATAACCAAGTTAGAAATGACATAGCATTTTGTACAGTGTCCAGCTATAAATTTGGTGTGTGGGCCATAAAAATCCAATTTAAGAGGTGTTTGCCAGCTAATGAGGAATATAGGTTACTATTTGAGTTTCAGAACTCCTTAAAACATGGGTGAAAATGTTCATTGGTAAATTGTGGTATAGAGGTCTTCTGGCTACAGAGATAAGGCATGGGTGAATACAGAATTTATTTTAAGATGAAGTCACATTCTTAATCTTTGAATTTCACAGGTTCTACAGATTAATATTTCTTTTAAAGTTTTGCTAGGCTATTGAAGAATTTCTTTAGAAAAGCAAATCATGGAACGTTCTTTGGAGCCTATAGCAAGCTCCACATATTTAAGAATTCATTTATAATCACTGAAAACCAGAGCTCAGATTTCTAGTTCCTGCATGGTTATTTTGTGAAGTTGATTGTAGACTTATAAGATGGCAATTCCAAACATAAATGCTACCTGTCCTGGGACCTGTCAACCTCAAAAATGAAAAGATAGCATTTCTGAAGCTAGAAGTGTTCTTTATTTTGAAGGTCATGTAATTTAAATGCTTACAATCATGAAATGCATATTACAGTCATTGAATATCTAGGAGATTAATAAAAGGATGACTTGCTTTCCTGTTTGATTCCATTTTTGAATATAGATACTTGGTATCTTAACAGGGCTAGCTAGGCCTGTATTTTAGTGCTTTCCATGCTGGAGTCAAAGTCAGCAATTACAGAAAGCTGCTACTGTGAAAATTTCCATGTGCAAAGGAAATTTGCACATGTACAGGGGCAAAGCAGTACAGAAATGTGATCCATATGCATAAAAGTTGCTTGGTATATAAAAATAAAACAATGTTTCCTTTTTTTTAAAGTATCCCATATTTATTATAGAGGGATCTGCACATACTTGGAAACGTTGCTAATTACACTTTAAGGTTAAAAACATGGAAATTACAGGACTAGCTTGTGGTGCGTGTTTGCTAGAATTACAAGGGCATCCCATGTGTATAAAATGATTTCTTTATGTTCTCTAGTCCACATAGTTTGATATTTGTTTCTCATAATGTCTCTTTTTCAGTATTGGCCAATTTGCTAATCCATGGTCTCATTGTGTGCATGAACAAGATTTTATGGAGTACACAGACAAAAGGGTGTGTTCTGTATGTGGTTATGGAAACAAGTCAAGACATATATGGTAATCAGATATGTTTTAATTCCCATAAATCAGCTGTTCATCATATTATCCCCCAATTATTCCACTTATATCACAGAATCATATCACAGAATCATTTGGGTTGGAAGGGATCTTAAGGATCATCTGGTTCCAACCCCCCTGCTATGGATAGAAACACCTTCCACTAGACCAGTTTGCTCAAAGTCCCATCCAACCTGGCTTTGAACACTTCCAGGCAGGGGGCATCCACAACTTCCCTGGGCAACCTGTTCCAGTGCCTCACCACCCTCATAGTGAAGAAAAAGGCTTTGAAATTGGGTCCTCAATTATTAGACTCCCATAGGAGTTTGCTATGTACATATGAAATAGTCTTGCTATTACATCTTCACCAGACTTTCTTTTCTTCTTGGCACCTGTTCAGCCTTGACAAACCTCTTTCTTTGTCTATTTCTCCTACAAGTGTTGGATGTTCTCTTTTGCCTTTTTCAACAAACATGCATTGCCCAAATTAACACAGAAAATAAACACTTTCCCTTTTCAATGCCTTGGAATACCTCTGTCTTCTATCAAATCTGTATGTTTTTTAATGGTTAGGCTGGAAAGTAAGTTGAGAAAATGGCATTTAGAGGATTGCAGAAGAGAAATCCCAACTGAAATAAAAAAGATCACTCATAAGCTTAAGGTTACATACCTGCTTATGTACCTTCCCCAGCTATGTTTATATGTCTAAAGAAAATCACAAGGAAATAAAACTTATATTTCATTGTATATAACACTCCTCACAATCTTCATTTCCTTCAGAGATTTCTTATTTACTTAAATTGAGAGTGCACTGTATACCTGTGTGTTTGCTCAATGACTTGTTCAGTGGCATGCTAACTATAAGCAGAGAATTATATACATCTATCTGATATTTATCCAAAGCACTCAATTTAATCCAACCCAAGTATGTGACAGTGCATAGGCATTCCCCTCAGTACTCACTGGAAAACCTAAAATGAGAAATATTTAAGAAGATGAGATTAAATAAAAAGGAAGACCATTTACTGCAAAAGCATTTCTTTTATCCTTGCAGAAGGTTATAGAGTTGTTATTACACCTCAGCCAGATTAGAGATATCAAAACAAAGTCTTGTGTTCCCTAGATCCTGCCTTTCTGATTGGATGTTTCATGACTCTCTTGTTGCTTCCAGTTGAGTCAACTTGCAATTGACTTCAATACAACCACTTTAGGGAAGACTTCAATAGAAATACAGGAGGAAGAATATTCCTACCTCCATTAGGGGCAGGAATGTCAGATGATTACAGTATGACTACATTAAATATAGATTAAAAATATTCTGTGAGCGGTTTGCTCAGTGTTGTTGAGTTTTTTTCTGTTTTGTTTTCTAGTTCCTTAAAATGGCTTTTACAGATGAATTGAAAACACAGAACTTCTCTCTCTTTTCCATGCAATGTTTTGCCCTGGTGATTTTTCTTCACTTGCTTCCATGGCTACATCAGACAATCAAGATCATAAGCTTTTCTGAGTTGAAATACGCCAGCAGTTTGTCTAAACATGAAAGTTGCATCTTTAAAGATATGGTTCTATCAATTGCAAAGTCTAGTTCTGCAAAGGCACAGAATAATGGCTAGAAAGAAAATGGGTACATTCAAGGTTATGAAGGCCATCTACTTTCCCAAGGAGTTATAGAAAATTTGATGGGTACATTTCCTCTTTTTAGTCCTCCCTGTACACTCAGCCTAATCAATATTGTCCTCTTCATTCTGTTTACCACAGTGGTACTGTGAGGGAACAGCAATGCAGAGTAGCTTTATAATGTCAAGATATTAAAGGGAAAGAGCTTAGGCAATGTTTTCACTTGCACATCTATTAGCATAGATATATCGCTATTCTACTTCTCAGTACTCAGCAACAGTCCCTGTGAAGCCATAAATGCAATTTTCCCTGTAAGACCTTTACAGATCCCTCAGATTATTGAGCAACAAAATGCAATGTAATCCAATTTTATAGTAAAATAACAGAAATTGCTTTTCTAACCCTTTAACTTTACTTTTATTAGTAACCAAATAGAAAATTTGAAAATTTGAGAAGGATACTACCAAATGCAACTATCTTTCCAAAGGTCAAAAGTAGGATTTAAACAGAGGAACTGCAACATCATGATTTACCTCCAGAATCAGAGGAATATATCAGTTCTCTTGGCAGACAAGCAGGCCTCTTGCAGATTGGCTGCTAGAAGGATTCAAAACCTAAATTTCCAATAGATCAGAAAAAGGGTGAGCAAAATATCCATCTGTACTACCCTCCAGAAATGGTGTGCAGCACTGTAATCAACCGTCCTTCTTATTGCAGTACCTATAAAAAAGGGTTAAGGCCTGGTTTGTAAATCTAACTCCTATCTTGGGAAGATTTAAGGTATCCCAGGCACAGGAGTGGTCTGAACTACATTTCTGGGGCCATTTCAGAATCTGGACCTATGTTTGTGATAGGCTGAGCAGGTGGGTGAGCCCTGGCTGTGGAAAAAGTTCACATAGTTGGATATAACTGAAAGCCTAGAAAACAAAAGAAGGTAAAATACCAGAATCACAGATAATTCAAGGAGTATCCTGTTACTGCATGTATTGATTATTGCTGTACACTATAGTAACATTCAGAAAATCACAAATATATCAAACGTTACTAGTAAGGCACAGCTAATAATAGTTAGTCTTTTGACTAACTTTTCAAAAGATGGCCTAAATGAATAATTTAAATTCCATGAGCTATGTACTTCTCTTTAAAGTTCAAAGTTCACCAATATCACTCAATCTTCTGTATGTTAAAGTATCGGTGAAAAGTTGTAAGTGTTAAGGCCCCCTTTTATTTGTTCAGTTAAAGCTTATGAGTTTCGATTTAGGGCAACATTAAGGCAAGCATCAGGCAGTACAGATGCTTGCACTTCTTTATATTGCATGTAACCATTCCATCCAGTGTGTTAGAGACATGCTTTTTTACCAATTTGATGATATGCAACTTACAGCACAGTTTAACCGCTCTGTAAATATGGCACCTGTAGCTTTCTCTGTATAGTGAATACAACAAAGTGAGAATGACAACAGCTGTCTATGAGCCAGAGTTTGCACTATAAGATGAAAACTGAGTTAACTTGTATGGAATTAATTCATGTTCCCCACTGTGTAGACCCACTAAAGTCGAAAGCAAATAGACGTGCTTGTATGTATGTGTCCTGGTTGTGGGCTATGCAACTGTTTTAAAAATATTTCTTTGGCAATTTTTTGAAAATTTTCAGAAATTATGAAAATGTTTGTATTTATGAAGCACTGCTCCAAGGCTTCTAGATATATTATTATCAGCCCAAATTTTATTCCCCATACTCATTATCATTCGAAATAAATATACTCATTAAGTTTTCATAAATTCCATCTTCTGCCTGTTGTTTTCCTGATCCTGGCTTTTTTATCCCACCAGCTTTGAAAGCTGCATTTGATTTCTTCTTCAAAGATGAAGATTTTCAAGTATTTTCATAGCATATTCCCTGATCAGAGACTAGCTCCAGCTGAAATGTATGTCTTTATTTACCGAGTCAGGTTCTTATTATATCTGTCTGAAAATTGACAGAGCCACTCAACACAGAGGCTGCAGCTGCCACAATATCAAAAGTGAAGAATGAACAAAACATGCATATTTAGTTTCTTTTGCCAATGAACAAGAACACAGAGGTGGTCCAAGACATCCACAGCAATCATTATGGCATTAGATAACAACTAGGTAACAAGCTGTGGAACAATGAACAATTAAAGTGTGTGTATCAGCTCTGTGTACAGACAAAGATATACTGATAAGCACAAGAATAATATAGATTCAGTATAAAATCTACCACTCAGTAAAAATCTCAAACGTGTGCACGGTACAGTGGTGGGTTCCAGAAAACCTCATTAATTTTACTAATTTTCAACTAATTTAGGCACCTCTTCGTACACATATCACACTTTGTGAATCATCTTTATGTTTAACATGGGCTGTTCACAAAGGGCTGATTAGTATTTCATGGGCACAGCAGGGATAAGAACAAAGTGCTCCACAGAACAGATAGATAGAACTATTTACTAGCTTATACGAAGGGGGACATGACTACGGGCTTTCTTTTGGACATAATGTAGTCATGCAAAGTCAATTCATCTGACTGCATGGTGCTTTAACAGTAAATTAGTCAAAAATTCAGATTTTTCTTGGAATCTTTGACCTTTCTCTTATTTCAGCAGTTAACTGAAGCAGTACAAACAAGTGTTGGAAATTTGTGGCAAGATACTACTTTTTTGCCTTCAGGAGAACCAGACAAAAGCTGCTGTAAAACTGTCTAGAGGCTTTCCTTTTATGGTTGTATTACTTTGTTTTGGGCTCTGTATAACACATCTGCTATATCTCTGATTATAACACTATGTAGATTTTTGAACAGGATGATATTTTGACCTTTTGTGATAATTTTATTTTATTCAATTTAACAGGGGTAGCTAATGGAATTACTTGGTATTACACTGGCCTATTCTGCCAAAAAAAACCAGAGGCTATAGGGAGATGGAGACTAAACTCGTTCAAAGCGATTTCTGTGCTTCCCCATTAGTTGTTCTCACCTACGCTCTTTATGTTAGGAAAGAGACAGAAACTGCAATTAAACCTGAAAAATAATAGCTACTGAACATTAGTTTTCACAGTCTCTGTAAGCAGCACAGTAATACTGTAAAAATACTGTTTGTATCTAATTGCCTTGCTGCCTGAGATTATCTCACTTCTGCACAGTTTCATATGGATCTTCGAAGGCCTGTTTTTAAACAAGTTTTGCCTTTTCTTCCTGGCTTATAAAATAGCTTGGTTTGAATTTTGACTGGCAATATAGCTGAAGATTTCACATTGGCTGGATCCCCTACAACATTTAAAGAAAGTCTGACAACTCTCAAGTCAAACGAAAATCACAATTTTTTAAAATCATAAGGGATATTTTTGAGGAATTTTTGGAAACTTCTACAGTGACTCTTGTGGAACAGCACTAAACAGTGGTATAAACTATTGTGTACAAACCTTAAAGCTGTAGACATTTTTCTCCAGACAAGTCTAAATGTGAATATAGGGGAAAGGGAAATGTCTTTGAAGCTGCAATAAATCTGTCAGATTTTATAAATGGGCAAGGGTCAGACCTGGCAAGTATTTGAATAAGACTCCTTGAAAGAACATGTAGATGTTTCAGGTAAGTGCTGTTTAAAATTCAGCAAGTGACTTTCTTTTTCTGACATATGATTAAATCAAACCACTTGTTCTCTGGGGTTCTACATTGTACCTGGGATGTAATTAAACAGTAAGGGTGACATTCATCTCACCTGCTTTAACATCTATGGTACAGATGTATCAGGCACAGTAAATCACCAGAGGCTCCCTTAATAGACAATAGGGAAAAATAAATACTTTCAGCATGGGGTTCATCTAGTGTATTTTAGATACATTAGGACCAGCTTAATCAATCTCTTATATTTTGACTAAGTGTATTGATTTTAAGTTCTAAAGAAACTTCTGATAAGATCAGGAATGCTGAATTTCAGTGTGCTCGCCAACTTTTCAAATGCAGCTTTATATGGTAGAGCTCTTCTTTGTTTCTTTATCATGTTCAGTGATGCCACTTAATAGCTATTATCAGTTTTCATGGAAACTCCCATTCAAACTCATTAAAATAAACTTTTCCTTTTGTATCTATCTTAGTTAATCAGATATTTGTAAATGAAAACTCAGATGTAATTATTACAGAGCCTTCGTCTCTTTGCTCATCAGTTTGTTCTACTTTTATTTCTTCACCTTGTGGGCAGGAGGGATAGTCACTCATATCAACTACTTAAGGTTACCTCTGACCTCTTACTAGAGAGCAGTTTAACAAGACCTGAAGCCATAACCTTCTAAGCTGAGGAACACCTAACTGTGCCTATGCTACCATTTTTGATGGAGGAATTGAATTTTTACCCTCTCCTCTCTTGGAAGTCCTATGTTTGCTTCAACTACATCTATCACATCTTTCTGAATGCACTTTTAATATTAATTTGGGGTTTTGTTTTTCCTTTTGGTTTCCTTTTCATTTTCTTTCGGAAAAGGGAGATGATAACTGCGAAACTTGGACCTGCTTGTTTGTTTTTTTTCTTGAGAAATTCAAAAGGTCTAGTTCTTTACTTCTTAATCCAAAGAATTTTGGAAAATCATTTGGAACTGCAGAAATTGTTGTGAGAAAACTTACTGACCTTAATTTCTTTATTATTGTAGAACCTGAGATATGGATCATTTTCCGAACTACAGCACATATCTTCAGCTAACTTTATAAACGTAAGTGTATAAAATTTATGGGCTTGGTATTCTTTCCATTTATGACTGACGTGTAATTTGGCACGTCCTTTCTTTTTCAGAGCTACTTCTGATTTCCATCAAAACTTCTTTTTGCAAAAAAGGAAGGGAAATAGTAGATAAGAAAAGCTCTAGAGTATTCAGTTCACGTAGTCAGATAAATACTCTCTCTCTACAATTATCCTGTGTGAGGTTTGTACAGAGGGTCACAGTTCTGCATTCAAGTGTTTTCACAAAATGCTTAAACATTTTAATCTTTTTCAAGAAGAAATAAATAACTTCCCCCCCCCCCCCCCCTTTTTTTTTTTTTGAACAGTGCTGATTCAGGGATACAGAAAGAAGGGTTGTCTCATAACCAAGAAGGAAAAGGGAAAGCCAGAAGCTGAAAAAGCTGCTCATCATTTCCTCTAAGTTAATTAATGTTATGCTGGCTACTCTTACCTACTTAAATTAGTCATACTATAAAGAATGTAAGAGGGATCAAAAGCATTAAAAAATAAGGAAGGCTGTTCATTTCCGACTTCAGTTTTGATGATATAAGAAAGTTCACAAACTCATAATGGATCACTCTCAGGCAGGTATGGCTATTCAGATATATAGCATGGCCAAAGCCTAAATCTTCAGGCCTTATGTTCCTCTTCAGAAGAAGTGTGATCAACTTAAACATAAGGCAGACATAGAAGATTCCCTACTTCCGTGTAACAAAGAACTACTTTCTCTTCCTGGCTAGCTATTGTGTAAAGAGATGAAATCAACCACAGTTAAACCAGTGTTCACAAATTTGTGGGAGACACACAGAAGAGTCAACCAAGCATTATTTCCATCACTTCTCTGAAAGTCTAAAGAAATCTTGCGTGTAAACACTATGTTATAGGGTGCTCTGAACAGACTTGAGAGCAGTTGCTGTCTGGACAGATGGAGCTCTACACACAACCTCCCCTGGCAGACTGAATGAATTTCCTGATGAAGTTGATGTTACTCGCTTGTCCTTACATGTGGCAGATGCAGTGGTAAATAACACTATCCAGAATAGTGGTTAACCAGTGGTGTCTGCGGACCATGGCTCAATAAGAGGCTTGTGACTTACCTGGTCAGATAGTCTCCACTGTGTCTTACAGCTGTTCCTTGCACAGAATTACAGAATCAGAGAATCATAGAATGGTTTGGGTTGGAAAGGATCTTTAAAGGTCATCTAGTCCAACCCCCAGCAATGAGCAGGGACATCTTCAACTGGATCAGGTTGCTCAGAGCCCTGTCCAACCTGACCTTGAATATTTCCAGGGATGGGGCATCTACCACCTCTCTAGGCAACGTGTTCCAGTGTTTCACCACCCTCATCGTAAAAAAATGTCTTCCTTATATCTAGTTTTAATGTACCCTCTTTTAGTTTAAAACCGTTTCCCCTTGTCCTGTCAATATAGGCCCTACTACAGAAAAATGATGCATGCAGTGCACCCCTGCTCTGATCAGTGTGACCCTGTGGAGGTGCGTATGCATGTACCTGTATGACTGTGAATCGGCATCTGCAAGTTGCTCAGATTTCTCCTGTGCTCTCTGTCTCATCCTTTCTCGCACCATTTCCTAAGAACAGTTTTGCATAAGCTTCCTTGCCAGCAGCAGATCAAAAACTAACACCAGCAGTTGGAGAAAGGACAGGGAAATGGCTGGGTCCAAACTCGCCATTTATTTGTAAACATTCTCTAAATGTGGCTTTCCTGAAGAAGGAGTTGACTTAGCTCTGTGCAATTAGTTGGGAAATGACAAAGTCACGGATGGGATTATTTATACATGTGGCATCTAATAATACATTGTAACAATATACAGCTATTCAAAGGATTTGTTCCTGTGTATGCACTAGGTGGTATTAAGTTCTTAGTCACAAAATTAAAACACTATGTCCAGAGATTCATCTCCCAGTAAATAACTTTATATTAGCCAATGTACATAGTACTTTTGTCAAAAGAATTTACACTTAGGATTAGCTAAATGTGCTAGGCAGAAGGAAAATATCACCCAGATAATAGGTAGCTATACTCCCACTCCTCTAGGAAATTCCTCAGGTAAATCTTGGTCTGGGAATATCAGTATTAATCCAAGTACTTCTTACTTTGCTAGAACTGACCAAGAAAAAAGGGAAAAGCACTGGAACCATTATAAAGGTTAAATTTTCCATGTACACCAAAAGTATGTTAATTATGATGTCTTCTTAATTGTTAATCCTTTGAAATTAGTCTTCCTAGAAACACTTTTTCCCTGTCTAATCTTGTACAGTTTGATGTAAAGTGAAACAACCTCCTTAGTAGTAAATACTGGCTGTCAAGGTCAGAACCATTCTCAAGGGTGGTACCACCAGCTAATAAGTATAAATAACCATCTGTTCCAGGTGCTGCAGGAAAATATCTCCTGTTCCTACTACCTTTCCTACATGGATATAAGAGTTGGTCTTCTGGAGCAAGTGCAGTAGGCCACAACAAATCATTCTGTGGTCAAGAGTTGGCTTTCAAAATGTCAATGGGTATATACAATTGAATATCCTACTTTTATTCCCATTTTTTCAGCTCTTTATTTGGACCATTCTGAATCATTCTTCACATTACACATTCCTCTCTTCTCATTTTGGAAATAGGCTTTGATATAAAGGGATAGTTCATGAATCCTGGTTATGAAGATGTTTGAAGGACATCCTCCTTACGTAATTATTTTCTTAATAAGAAACATTTGATATATTTCACATTTGCATATAGTTCTGCTGGTACACAAGTCTATCATTCCAGAGCTGAAAAACAACTGCTGATAATTCCAGGGCTGAAAAACAACTGCTGCTACTTTCTTTAATATGTACTATAAAAATCAGACAATTCTTTACAAGAAATATTCTAAGTTAACTTCAGTCACTTGTCTTTATCAGTTTCAGATCACAACATAATTCAGTTTAAAAAAATTGTTGCTTTTCTAGATTTCACATTTCAGTTCTATTGCCAACAGTTAAACATTCAGCTCTGATAGCCATCCTTACTCCATTTTTCTGTCCTTCACCCGTAGTTGATTTATCTAAGGAAGATGATAGTGCAGAGAGAAGCCATAAGAATGCATAAGTAAAAAAATTTACATGGAGTGTTCAGTTTTTATAGACAAAGCAGCTGAGATCCTTCTAACAATGGTCCGCATCAAAAAAACAGATGCCAAAAGGCCAACATCTCCTCTGTCTGATGATCCTGATAGCCCTGTTCCTGCCTCTCAGATCTTTGAACCATATAAACTGTGCTTGTGTATTTAGATTGGGTGTACCTCTCTGCTCCCTGCAAAAAATCTCCCTCCCTACCCGTTTTCCCTCTCTCTGCCCTGTTATGTTGATTGTTACACGAAAAATTGCTTTGCTGCTGCTGAATTGCTAACTGTCACACTTGTCATGAATGTGATGGATAGCTGAGTATGGCTGTACTAAAAATTACTGTGTTTTCATATACTGAAAGAGGTAAAGAAACCATATTGCCCAATGGGTCATCGAGGGCATGAACAGATACTTTTTTTATTTTACATCTCTCTAGGTGCATTTTGTACTGTGATACTTTTATGGATGAATATATGAAAGCTCCAGCCTCCATAAAGTGTCCAGTCTAGTTCTGTTCAGCTGCTTTCCACTGCAGCAATCCAGTTGCAGACCATTCATTTTCATTGATGCTGCTGTGGCACCAGGATGACGAAGGATTTACTTTTCTTTTAGCTAACTTTCGGCATGCATAAATGTACTTAGAAACAGAAAAAAATCCTCTGCCACGAAACACAGAAGGAGCTTTTTCTGTGCTGAAATAGTAATAAAGAACAACTGTATAGAATGAGCACCAAAGGCATGTTGGATGATTAGTGATTGAATATTTTGTATGAGAAATGCCTCAGGTGCTGAGAAATCAAGCCAAACACACTGGTCTTCTAAAACACTTTTTTCTGTGGAAATCTTCTGAAAAATACTGCAGAATATTTGCTTTTTAATGCATTTTTAATGAAAAAATTATATCGGCCAGTCTTTTGTAATACACCTACACAAACAAATTACAGGCTAATATTTTAAACTGAACAGAAGGAAACCATCTTCACTCTGGTAATAGATTAAGGTTATCTGCCCATCTCTCTCCTGCATATTTTTCTTTTTCAACAGATAATAGGTACTGATAAGCCAGGAAAATATGTAGAAAGGTGGAAAAAAAAAACTCTTCAGAACTTTGCATTCTCATCATCCCATTTCACACTCATTTCCCATAGCATATACCAACCACATCATACAGCCAATCACACCTAAGTCTTTCCTTTACCAGAATCTTCTGCAAACTATGGTGGATCCCACAGTACTGGAAACTTCAGCAGAGGAGTAATAGTGTCCAGGGTGCTAAAGTTGAGTTGGTGATCTCATTAGGAAGGCTCAGAGATTACTTATCTTGTTGCTATCTAAGGCAATTTTATATGTCAGAAAAACACAAAACACAGGTTATTTAGAAGTAAATGAGCTCAGTGCAAACTACACACCAGCAATCTGATAACTGTACTGGATTTCTTAAAAAATCTTGTATGCCTAGGAATCACTAATGTCTGCGTAACACCAATGTAAGTCACTCTGCTTTTCAGAAGGTACTTGGTATACTGAATTGTTAAAACTCCAAATAAAAGCTATTTTGGTCCACAGAGAAATCATGTGTTGCCTGCAAATGAATACAAAATGACCTACCACCACTGTTGCTAAATACAGTTATATAATAAGATTGTTCTTGCATCTTCAATTATTTGTTTCAGATCCTACTGCAATTTCCTTTTCTCTTGACAGGCAAGAAAAAAATTACAGGCTGGAGAAGAAATAAATACAAACTGAATAATATTAATCAAAGAGAAATTTGACAAATGTTGGGTTTTCATTAATTTGAGAAACGTTTATGAGGCATGCAGATTGGCTGTGAACACTCTTAGAATTCATAAGCATTTTCTGAATGCTCTGGATGCGTTATGCAGAGATGACAGATTGTTTACATTGGCTGTTCAATTCAACTGATCTTATGGTATTTCTGTTCCTTTACTGCCTGACAAATTTATTAGCAGGAGAATAGTGAGTGAAAAAACAGCAAATAATACACTAGTGAAATATCTGGATACACAAAATATCTACCGAAAGTATAATGAGCCTTAGCTATTCGGTTACCTAGTATTGACAAGTACAATACTTAGCCCTTTGAATAATAAAAAAAAAGAACAGAATCCAAACAATATGCTCTCATCACTAAATCACCTTATCATTTAAGCAGATCCTATGACTCAGCAAAATACAGAGTTTAATGCCCTATACAGAAAATCTAGATATGTATTCGCATTATGAATTTGATTGTATATATCCTAACCCTTTTTTGCCATAACCATGCTAGTTTCTTGAACATTCTGGTTCTTAAAAGAGGCACACTTTGGATACATATTTTCCTTGACAACATTCTGTATTGTATAAAACAAATAGGTGCAAACACTAAATTACCTTGGAGGTTTTTTTCTCAGAATTGAATAAAAAGACTGCACTGAGAGAAAGGAACAGCATCCCCAGAAAAAAGTGGGTGGTTTAGGCACTTCAATACTAGGCATGCTATTTATCTTCAATTCTCTTCTGTAGCATGTCATCAATGAGTGAAAATAAAGGCAAACATAGTTACTGAACCTCTACATGAATCCTGAAAAGCTGGTAGTGCTGCAAATTAATTAGAAATTCTCTCAAAAGAAAGAATAATAGAAGCAAGTCGCACACAAAAGTTTTCGCACAGTTAAGAGAGATATGGAAAGTACAAAATATCAGAGGTTCTTCACAAGAGTTATTTAATCAATGTCAGTCTAACCAAGCCTCTACATTGCCAGCTGGCATAAGTACAAGAAAATATCGTCTGTGTGGCAATTTTCTTTTTCTTTGTTTCTTCTTACTTTGGAAACACCCGCTGTGCTGTTTGCATTTTATACATCTGAATGACAGTTGAAAATAGGAGTAGACATCCTGGGACTTTGTCCTTAAAGCTTTCTGTAATGAAGTCTAGGTTAAGTATATATCAGACTCTATTCTGATTTCCTAATTGGCAAACCTGCTACTGCAGCTCAATTTGCATGAGAACATGCAGAATGATATCTTTTTCCTTGAAGAATTCTTCTGGCAATACAGACAGACCGAATACCTTGTAGGAAGTTTTAGGACTCAATGAAATTGCATGAAGCTACAAAGAAACAGCCAGAGTTATGTTCCCCAAAGTTGCTTCCACAGAATTATCAACCTCTTTGCTTCAAGGAACAATTTTTATTAGAATACTTTCTTACCTACTTCTACCAATCACTTTTCTCTATATTCCCCATGCCTAGATATAAATATTATAATTGCAAACCACAGCCTTTGGTGTTGTCATAATTGTCATTCTGCCAGCTCCAAGAATGTGGACAGGCTTGCTGCACTTCCAGTTCCAGAGGTTATGTGTCTACATCCAGTAACCCCTCCCCTCACTGCTTTTAGTGCTCTCTTCCTGCAGGAAATTGCTGATCTGCTATTCTGTTGACTAAGACTCTACTGATTGCTCCCTGACCCATTCCAGTAAAATGGGCTTAAGTCAAATACAAAAGAAGACCAACTTAAATTGGAGCCACTAGGGTCCCTTTCTGTCTCTTGCTCTATGGCCACATGGGTGTTCTCTGTCCTTTGGGTTGGTGCTCACTGTTGTTTGATACCATTTTGCTATATTTTTAAGTTTTGTCAAACCAAACTGGTTCTGAATGAGCACAAGAGTAACTGTGCTGACACCAGGGTAGAGAGAACTGCATGGTGGCATCCAGAGTAGAGGCATAAGCAAGGCTGATTTAGGATGACTTAGACTGCCATGGCCCAGCACTGACCAACCTGATTTTGACTGAAATGAAGGAGGGACTCACCACAGGAGAAACTCCTCCAACAGATCTGTAGCAATCAGCTGCACCTGCGTTGGGTATAATAAACTGCTAAAGAAGCTATAGCCAGAAAAAGGTAGCCATATATTATGTAAACTCACGTAAAGAAGGAGAGTGAAAAACAGCTGCAAGGGTTAAGCTCTTCTAGAAGAGCACATCTGTTGACAGACTTAGGCTTCAGTATTTATTTCCTGGCTCGTTCTCTCTTTCATTTCTTCTCTGCGTTGGATGAAATAAGCCAAAACTTCTGATATGCTGCAGAAAACAACAAGTTGGGAAATTCTGTCATTTTCCAAACAGCCATGAATACCACAAACTTTTATTGGTTTATGGCCCTGAATTTAATGAAGCCTGTCTGAATCTATGATTTGGTAACTTGACGATGCTCTGAGAACCAAAAGTGTGAGGTTCACTCTGTGTGCCTGGAATGCAGTTGTTATGTGGCTGTGTAATATATTACAAAACTACTACATCATAAGGCCTCTGCAGAAAATTCTCTTTTAGAGAAAAAAAACACTTTTTGGTTTTGGTTAAGGTTTTACTTTGTATCATTAGGGCCAAATCTGTTTTTCATCATTCTCTTCTAAACAAATGGACTTGATAAGGATTAGGAATATGCTCAGAAATGTCACAAACACAGCATGGATAATTGCTAACAAACGCAGTTGTCTGTGAAACAGAACAAAGAATTGATGCTCTTGAAATAATCAAATCCATCCAACCCAAATCTCTACCAAGAGTTAGACAGATCTTTTTGGCAGGTCTAAATCTGAAAGTTTAAAAAAAAAAAAAAAAAAAAAAGAGTAAGGAAATGAAAAAAAAACCACACAAAAAACCAAAAACCAACAAAAAAACTTTACAACTTTGCTTTACAACCACTGTAACGGATTGTATCTGTTATCCAAAAGTCCCAATACCAATAATCCAATAATAAGGATGTGGCTTGAATATTGGGAATTCTAACTATTATAAAGAAGAGTAAAAGGGCTTGAACTTTCTCAAGAAAGCAGCGGTCACATTAGTATGAAGCTTTAGTTTGTTCATAATGGGGTTTAACACTTGTATAAGCAGACTCTCCTTTGCTAACTCCCCTCAGCAAGCAGCACTTCGTGCCTGCATCTAAGGTAATGAATGCTCCATTTGAAGAGGATTACCTCCTCCCTCTCCTCTTCTGCTTTGCCTGAACAAAGCGGGAGGTGGAGAGAAGGAGGGTGAGATAATCTGTTTAGCATGCAATGCTTCACACCTTGCAGGTAAGTAATAAATGCTGCATTCCAGGGGGATTAGCACAGTAGTTCTTGTTTGGAGTGGAATAAAATATTTTCAGACACTGGACCAAGCCCTTGGGACTGAAGTCCAGCTAGGGTTTTGCCATTTAATTATTTCTTATATACCTGCTGCATTTGTATGTTTTCTGAGTAAGTCAATACAAATGTAGAATGGAAATAGCAAAAGCTGAGTTTCTTGATTTGTTTGTGTATGTGTCATGAGAAATACTAAGCATGTTGGTAGGAACCAGTGACAATGAAATAACATTTTATGATTTAAAGATATATATTCCACAAGAGGAAAGGGAGAGGCAGAAGAATCTTCATGAAGCCCACACCCCATACAATGAATGGTCCCTGAACTCAAGATATCTTGAAGGAAGTTCATGCTAGTCAGTATGATAGTATCCTCACAGTGCAACTCAGCAACTTGTGACATGCTCTGGCTGCAACTGACTCTTATGGTCACGCTTGCATTTTTCTGATCTTTCCATTGTATTTTATTGCATAGAATATAATATAATATCATATTTTTTTATATTTTATACAGTATAAAAGCTGATATATATTTTGGTATTATATTTTAGTTATTCTGTCCAGAATTGCTTTTTTTGGGAATTGCAGAAGTGAGTCTAATCTGAACAAAGGGGCAGGGGGGAGGGGACATGCAGAGAGATCCTGGAAGCTCCAAACAACGGGAGGAACATGGTCTCTTATTCTCTACTCTTTTTTTCAGGTTTTCTGTTACCTTGTTCCATGTAACTTGAAGATAGCATTAGAGCTAGATTATATTGCCCATGCCTTTCTCCATATCTGTCTGTGCTGCTTGAACACAGACATCAGGTTGATGCCAGGCAGGAAACCACAGGGCATCTCAAGTCATACCAGAGGCCTGTGTTTGTCTACCTGCATCATGTTCTACATTGGTTATATGTGGTAGGTTTCAGATAGAATCCCTGTTTTTCCCCAGGCTTCTAATATGGGCAAATAAAGAACACGTCGCTTCTCTTCAAGAAAGCCACAGCTAAAACAGGTAATTTAATACCTTTCTTGTGCCCAGGGTGAATAGAGTTTTCCCCTCCTTAGTCAGAGATGCAGTGTGAAAGCCCATAACATCCTCAGGCTTGGCGACAGTCTCAGACGCGGGACAGCTGAGAAATTCCCCTCGCTGGAGAGGTCTCAAGTAGCCTCTGTATGACTCACTTCAGTACAAAGCTACCTCAGGAGCTCATAAATTTGAAATAACTAGGTTTTGCTCTTAGAATCATAGAATCATAGAATCATAGAATGGTTTGGGTCGGAAGGGACCTTTAAAGGTCATCTAATCCAAGCCCCTGCAATGAGCAGGGACATCTTCAACTAGACCAGGTTGCTCAGAGTCCCATCCAACCTAACCTTAAAGGTTTCCAGGGATGGGGTATCTACAATCTCTCTAGGCAACCTGTTCCAGTGTTTCACCACCCTCATCATAAAAAATGTCTTCCTTATATCTAGTTTGAATCTACCCTCTTTTAGTTTAAAACCATTACCCCTTGTCCTACCACTACAGTTCCTATTAAAATGTCTGTCCCCATCTTCCTTATAAGCCCCCTTTAAGTATTAAAAGGCCACAATAAGGTTTGCCCAGAGCCTTCTCTTCTCCAGGCTGAACAACCCTAGCTCTCTCAAAACAACCCCAACTCTCTCGACTCTCTGTCTTATTCTTTGGAGACAGCCAAAGAGTTGTTTCTGTCCAGACATGGTAAAGTCCCATGCCTCTGTTCAGCTCTGTTACAGTTCGGTAAAGCTGAAATCTTAATAGGTAAGCTATATAAAAGGATTTTTCATATCATTTTGTAAAGGGGGAGGAGGGAACAAGAATGAGACCTTTTTTCATTAAACTCTAGACACAGTATGCTGAAGTCCAACTTCAAAATAATCAGTTCTTTTTTTTTTTTTAGTGTCTCCTTCCACAAGATTAGAAAAGAAAGTTGTACAACAAAGACAAAACAGTCAATAGAAAAACCTTTTGTTGTTGTCCTTAACTCCCACCTTTTTATTAGCTACACAGGAAAGTTATGCCCTGTTAGCTAGCATGCCTACTATTAGAGGACCATTCCAGCAGGGAATATCACTATGTAAAGTACAACTACCCTCAACTTTGCTGAATGTTAGATGCTGGGTCACTTAACTTGAGCCACAATAAACAGGTAACAATTTTATGATGTGATCATGCCTGAAGGAATATATGGAGGACCATACATCCCTTCAAGTTTCTAATAGCCTTGCTATACTGATTGTGCAGTTTTTTACCTAAGTAGTGAGAAGAGGCATTGTTTATATTCGACGCATGTGTGTTTTTAATTCCATAATTCTTGATGGGTAGAGACATAATTCTACCTACTATGGCAGAATTAGTGGAGATAAGAGTATCATAAAATAATATATTGTTGCTGTGATTTCCCTACTCACTATCATTCTATCTGGGAGACAGAAAACATCCCAGCGGCCAATTCAAATACTATTGTCAGTTATTAACATTTTGCTTTCTTTTAGAAAAGAAAATAAAGAAACCCAAACAGTAGATAACTACTACATAAATATAGAATAATAAATACCCTAAGAAAAATTTTAATGCTACTTGTCCTCTACCTTTCCTTCCAAAAAAGCTCAGGAAAGTCTACCTAGAAGAACATCATGTTTCCAAAGCCCATAGTATAGGTAAGCATGCCCAGAATTCATGGTTAAGCACTGGTACTCTGTTCTCACTGTGAGGGACATGAATAGAAAGACAACCAAGAAACAAACTCAGAAAATACAAAAGGTCCTGTGAGAGCTGGAGGAGAATGGGAACACACAAAGTTTGTGTTTCCTTTGCTTTTGTTGGTCTCATTTTGTTCTCTAAATTCAATGTTAGGGAGGAGATATGCAACATGGGTTGCTGTTTGTAATAATCACTGTAAATGAAAGTGAATGAAAAGGAAAGCTGGCTATTACACTATCAAGTTTGTGAAACTACTCTTTCTGGAAAGTGGGGATGGGTGAAAGTACAACATCTAGGCAGTATAATAAAAATTGCAGATGAAGACAGGTCTCTGCTGCCTCCTTTGGCTAAAATGGAGTTTGTAAGGAAGTAAGACTGCGTAGGGGGATTTGATCATGAAAGTAACGTGGGCAGATGGTTTAAGAGAATATTTTAAACTGCATGTTAGAACATCAAGAAAAGTATGATGGAAACTTAAGTAATGCCTGTAAATAAAAGGTTACATCATATAAGATGTATGACCACAGCACAGCCAGATGGTAAGACATTAGAATGTTACAAAGTAGTAGCGTGGAGGAAGAAGAGATGGTTTATGATAGCTTGTATGTATTCTAAGTGTCTTTCAGAGAAGAGAAGAGCCACTAATGATAAATCTGTGATAAAGACCTTCAAGCACTGCATGAGATCTTAAAGAGGTCCCCAAAACTGAAGACTTTTTTAATTTATCTGCCTGTTTCTCAATAAAATTGATGCAGTAGCTGTCCTACATGCTGCCAGATGTGATAAAAGCATAAATTCCACTATTTATACTCATTAAGTATAAATTGAGTTGATTATTAGTGAGAGATGATAGAATAAAAGTCCAGTCAAGGTGTCATGTAAAAAGCTGGAAGGCATTTTGCAGTCCAGCTTCTCCAAGTCAAAGGATTTGACAGAAGTTCGCCTTAAGTACAAGGCTCAACTAATTGATTTTTTTTTTTTAATGAAACTAAACATTTCCCAGTGGCAGAATCATCAGACTCCTGTACTCAGAAATGCAAGAGCATGTGGGTGGAATTTAAAATGTAGCAAGTGCCTAATGCACAAGACACTCTTGCAGACAGCAATAAATGATAATTAAAAAAAACCCCAACAATACCAACCCCCCCCCCCAAAAAAAAACAATAAAGGAAGAAAATACATTTTAAGATCTAGATGATAAAAAAATATCAACAAATTACAAAGAGCAATGATTTTGGGGTAATAATTGCTTTCATTTCTTTGCAGAACTTTTAATTAGTTCATTTTCTTTAGTGCTTCTCAGGCTGTTGTATCTTTATTTCTCTTGTTATTCTGAAAAATTCTATAACAAAAATCTCTACTGTAACTAAATGACAGAAGTCACAAAGTTTTGATAATTTTCTGTCTGCCAGCAGGGTTATGTTAAAGTGTATTGCATATTAGCATCTCAAAAAAAAAAAAAAAAAAAATTATCTGGAACTTTATCTGTTTTGAAGAGCTTTAGAAATACCATAGAAATTATAAATGGGAAATATATATATATATATATGGGAAATATATATATATATGGAAATACTTAGAATAGGACATATATATTTGCATTCATGCATGCATGCATGCATACATACATACATATAAATAAACACAAACACATGCATTTAGTCATTTCTCTTGCTAGTTTTTCCTGATAGTGTTTACCATGACTTTGTCCAATCTAAGTTTAAACAACTCAAGTCAGGTGTCTCCTGCTTTTTACCTAGGGAGACTAGTGTCCACATAAATAAGTGAAATTTTTTTAAAACCTTGTCCCTAGTTTTAGGTTAGTAATTCCATATATTGTATTTGGAAATGCTACACTTTTAGTTTTTATTTGTGAAGTAGTTGTTATTATGTATGGTACTTTTGCAGAGATGAATTATTATCTTTTATGGTGGAAGGTGCTGGAGATTTCCACAGTTCATATCAATCACTCATTGCTGTGTTAATTAATTAAGTAGTCTCCTGTCCCTGTGCAAAACAAACCTTATTTGTTGAATGCAAGCTTGCAATGTTTGCTTGCGAAGAGCACAATGAAACATGTCCTTAATAGGCCACTTTGACTTAATTTTATCCCATTACTTTCTAGTTTTATCTTCACCACCGTTGGAAATACATCCTTTCACATAATTATCTTTTCTTCTTCTTTATTTAATCAAAGTCTTAAAGTGATAAAATGGTACATTATATCTGCTTGCATTCACATACTGTTAGCTCTCCATGACAAAAAAAAAATCATTAACAGAAATTTTTGATGTATTGTCTCAGCACAAAGTTGATTTTATTATAATTACATATTACCTTCAATGAATATAATGCATGTGTGTAGAGAAGTATTGAGTTATACACTGGGAAAAAAAACACCGGCTCTTCCAATCTAACAGTCCAGCATAACCAGTAAGATAACTAACAGAGTTGTTTACCAAAACCTCCGTGTCCTCAAAGCATTTTTGGAGCCAGGTTAAAGCCTGAGTGTAAGATGGACAAGAATGCCTGAAGGGAATTTAACCCATTTTTTGAGGCTGTTAATGCAGACCAGAGAAATGAAAATCCAACCAGGAAAAATACAGTGGGATTTGGAACATAATATCTGTGGGGAGAAGGGGCAAAGCTGCCAAGAAAATAAGATTTCACTAAAAGTGAAGAATATGTTGAGTTAAAAGGAAATCAGCCTGGTTACTAGAAAAAATGTAAACTCTTATGGAATAAAAGAGCAGAATTAGAGCAAGAGAAAAAAACCAAGAAAATAACAAGATTAGAGACTGAGATGTTGAGAATACAGGGGAAAAAATGAGCTCAAGGTGGGGGGAAAAGAGTTCCAGTGATGGAGGGAACAAGGTGTTGAGAAGGTGAGATGGGCAGGTAAGCAAAGCAAGGCAGGGCTGCTGGTGGCAGTGAGGCAGGGAGAGGAGGAGGCACAGGACAAGTGCTGGCTGCTGCTTGGTGGGCAGGAAAGAAATCTAACCGTGATCTCCGTAGAGAGAGCAAATAGTATGACACTGTAGGTGAATGTGGAAAGTAAACAATTGGGTCAAACAGAATAAATGATGGAAGTAAAAGGGAAGTGGTATGTTTTGTATGGTCATCAGCAAAGAGCATAAATCATCAAGGATGGGAATGGAAGGTGGTAGCGCAGTGAGTTGGGCACTTGAAAGATAAGGGAGAATTACAGTATGCTTTTGTATCAGTGCTCAATATTTGCCTGTGTTCAGTTTTTATCTTTTACCCAACAAAATTATTTTGTTGTTCTTCATACTCAAAAGGCAGTATTTCCCAGGCTCTTCTACCTCCTGGAAATCCTGCAGAAGCTACTGAGCCTCAGAGACAGAAATCCTGTGATTTTATATGACTAGGAAAGATAATCAACCAGATCTTCTCCTATACTAGAACCTTAGAGCTAGAACCATTCAAATGTATGTGATTTGTTTATGAACTACTCTATACGTCTCTATTTTACTTTGTTTTCTAGTAAGCACATCCTTGTCATGTGATCTTGCTATTAAATACTGATATAAATACGCAGCACTGCTTCTTGGAATATTTATATGATGACACAGAACCATTGTAATTATGCTCTTCACCTTCTCAAGTGATTTATTATCTTAGCAGGAGGGAATGGCATTTAAACAGAAAAAATATATCTAAATTTCCACTTCACATGTAAGACAAAGTTATCATTCAAAGTGTAAAACCTGAAATAAAAATTAAAGGCAAAGAGAATCTATGAGGTACACTCATAAATTGGTTCTGTTTGCATTAAAATTCAGACAACTTTCTCTGGTTCTTGGAATAGAATAATATTAAAAACAAGTTTAGACTGAATGGAAACATTCTATATAAACATTTGAATATTTCTTATACTGTGGCAATGTTTTCAAGTAGTTGCATTTTCATTGTTGTGACAGTGAATACAGAGGAAATGAGTGTTATGCAAAAGCTCTGCCTTTCTGAACAGTTCTAATATCTTTGATGCATTTAAGAGTATTTAGTACTTGCAAAAATTCTCAAGATGCCAGCATTAGAAACTAATTGTTTTGCAATTTCATACATAAAATGTTGTTTATTATTCTTTAAAGAAAATGAATTATTTTGAAAAGAATTCAAGCTCAGATTACCCAATTTTAACTTATGCATTTTTTTTTTTAGTTTTTGGCATGGACAAAAAATCATAGTTTTACAGTGATACATTCTGCCTGTAAGTAATCAGGAAACGCACTTACGCAGCTAAATCCTGATTTTCATGTTTCTTTCTTTTTAGACAAAATTAAACACTGTTACTAAAAGTAACAGCTTTCTTAGTGCAAGATAAATAAGCCTATTAAATTATATTTTGCTTTACTGTATGTAAGCCTACATAAATTGGGATATTTTGTGGGGGTAATTAATTTTGTTTATACATCAGTGTATTAGATGTTACTTTCATTGACCCTGTGCACTTCCATTTGTGTGAAATAACAGTTCTGACTGGCATGTTACTACATGTAAAATTCTTGGACCCCTTTTCAGTTTTGCACAGAATTGCCAACGTCACCCTTAGACTTCAACTGGATTCAGTATTCTTCCGTATTATTCAAGAGCTGTATGAAATTATTTTGCAAGTTGTCAGAACAATACAAGCAGAATTCTTCAGTTAATCACAAATATTGCATTTCTTTTCTATTCAGCTGAAACAAAATGAATGAATGAATGAATAGATAAATAAATAAATAAACCCCAAGTATCATTCAGCTTTTCCGCTGCCTAGCCAAAATCAGCACCTATGTGTGTAATAGCTTGGAGCCCTAATGTGATAATAATAAAAAATGAAGCAGCAGCTTAAATACTTACTCTGTAACATGACTTCCAGTGAAAGTCACTGACTATCATGTTATGTGAAGTCCAGCTTGTATTCCTTGGACTTCCATAGTGTTTTGGAGTACCAAAAAGGCCATGACAATAAAGGATTTCCCTCCATCTGAAAGCAACTAGAAGACTGCAGCTGAGATACCTGCTATGGCAAAATGCAATTTTCTGGCATCTTGTTTTAACAGCTACAAATTATTTCATTCTGCATTAAAGCTACAATAGTCTCTTTCTTAATGTGATGAATCTAATTCAGAAGGTATCAGTGAAAATCTTCTAGCACTATGCTTCAGGCTGAGCTGTTAAGTATTTCTTCACCTTTGAGTATCACCGTAGACAGTTATGCTTCCCTTGAGCTGACCCCTGCTTATCTTCATTTTTTGTCTTGATATTCAAAGTCCATTAAGGGACTAGCCCACCTACCAGATCAGTCACTTTCCTTTCATGTTATTATTTTCCATTATAGAGATATATCCATGCCATTGGAACAATGAAACTGTTACTAATTAGAAGGCTTCTTGCAGACAGAACTTAAATTAACTGGGCCTGAACTACTGGATTTGCTTTTAGTAAGAAATAACCACAGGCTCCAGTGTCCAGAAAAAAAAAAAAGGTCATAACTCATCTTCCCAGTTATTTTCCTTTCTGAGTAATGTTTTGTGAAGCAATCAAATATCTCCCTATGTTTAAAGTGCAAATAATGATTTAAAAGCCTCTATTACCGTTGTACAGAATCTGTCTTTGAGTGCTATACACTGCTTGTGGTGGAATGATAAGAGCTTCATCACAGACAGCCCACATTAGTGCTCTGATTAAAAGTCTCCCTTTTGTCTCCATTTTCAGGACTTTTTCTCCACAATAAACTGCTATTCTGAGAAATAGCCCTCTGCTGCAATCCCCTTTAGAATTGTAAGAGCTGTATAATGCCATCCATCAGCCAATTGTCTGAGTAAAGTAAAATCTGTAACAATAGTCATTAGTAGATGATGTAGAGTCTCTTTCTCCTCTCGCTTTTGAAACTTGAATTCCTTTGAAAGCAATTGTTTATTGTGCTTTTTGTTGGGACTAGTGGAGTGTGTTTAGCTGGATTACAACAAAACATTGTTTTCAAAGCTGAAGGTGAAAACAATGCATAACCTTCTGATGATACAGAGTGTTTGTGTCTACTCTGCCTTCTCTTCTTTCAGCCTCACAGCATTCACCCTGTCTCAATTGCAGGTGCAACAAGTTACATACTGAATGTAACAGTTTAATGAGAGTTTCTGTGTTAGGTAATGGAGTGGTTCAATGGGTATAAATAAAGCGTGGGGATGTCCTGGAAGGACCTTGCCAATGGTATGGTGAGGACGTTTCAGAATACTGTGTCTTACACAGTGGAGATATACTTGGGGCAATCTGCAGATGGCAAAGAGCTAGTTGTTGCACTGCAAATTACAGCCTAGGCTACCTGTATTCTCCACAAGTTGTTGAATCTATATTTTAACAGCCAGTCCACAGGAATAGGGTCCAGAGCAAACATGGCATGCAATTTAGATGGACTACAGAAACACACCTTATACATGAAGCCAAAAATTTATTGTTAGTCCAGTTAAGGTCTTGACAGTCTAATCAATGAGTCATTATTAGCATAGTTTCACTGGTAACAACACTCATAATCCAAATAATCCAATTATTACAACTCATTCCCTATAATACTAAAAACTGATACACACAAATCTCACTCTTTCACTGCTCCTTTGAGTCCTAAAGTTGTCCTCCCAAGGTCATGTTTCCTACTGTAGGGAAAGGTGAATTATAGCACCCGAATATCTTTGCTGGGAGAAGTATACTGTTGATATTGAAAGGAGAAGCATGTTGCTGGGAGTGGTCCAGGGAAAAACAAGAGGTGGAGCTGTAACAAGGCATCTAGGAGAGGGAAAGAACTGGTTCATGTAAGACAGAAAAGTGCTTAGTACCAAGGATAAATGCTAGACTTTGTCGTGCTACTATTTTCTGCCTTGGTCAGTATCTGAAGGCTGCCTTGCATGAAGAAACAATTAAGTTTTGTTTCATTATTCTGTCCCTGGTTGGGAGCCTTCTTTTCCTTTTTTGTCTGCAGTTAGAGCAACCACTGTCAAACCGGGGGCATGATTTGTGAACCAAAGAACTTGTCAGAAAGTGGTGAGAACTGTTGAATGAATTTCCTGGAAGCGGGTGACTGCAGTGCTGCCATGAGCTCTTGTGAGCCTATGGCTTGAGAAGGCTGAGGATAAGAAAAATCAGGAGAGGGGATTCTTCTTGTGGAGAGTAAGAGCAGGCTTGTCTCACCAGAATGAGACCACGTAAGCACAACGAATGCAGTTCTGCCAAAATTATTATTCACAGAATTCCACAGCACATCCAAATTCAGAGCATATCTAGATGCTACTATAGCACCACCTGCTCTAAGTGCTGTGGCAGAAGAGTGGGGATCATGAGTCATATACGGAAGGTTATGGATGTCTAGGTCACATGGAAAGTAGTGAGCAGTGAGGTTATGGTGGATGCTACAACCTTATGGTGTTTCTAGTAGTGACGCAATTTTTTCAGTCCCTCATTGCTCTGCAATAAATGCCTGGCTGGATAAGTGTTGTTTATCAAACAAAGCACGTTTGTCATGTTTGGAAGCTTGGCAGCCCCTTCATTCTGCTAAGGATGGGGCGGATGACTATGTTGAAAGAGGAGATGGGATAAGTGGTGTTTCTGGCGTATTCTTTTCACTCTTGGCCCTTGTATGCTGGCAGAGACCATCCGCTGTTCTAAATAAGTTTTAAACAAACTTATGTGTTTAGAAGACATATGGCATTTGACCCCTCTGTCTTTTTCTTTACTGCTTCCAGCAACAGAAGTATGTATTTGATAGTCTGTTAGATAACCATTCACACAGTCCCAACTCATGTGCTGTAGACAGCATTTGGGCAAAAAGTCTCAGTGGTCCCTCTAGAGCTTGCAGAGAGACAGAGACAACGTGGCTGCCTGGTGTATATGGCAAACCAGTGACCACGTGGTCTGTGCTGTAGTGGGCTCTGCTTACCCTCAGCCATGGACTTTTAGAGACTGCCTGGCCATCAAGATACCACCAATACAGGGAAGTATGGCAAAAGTCATTTCTGATCCAAGGACTGCAATAAACCACCTTCAGCTTTTTTCATTTGAATCAATACTAGTTCACAGTTAGAATGACACCTCATGTATGTTTCCTGTACAGTGAATGCGCAGAAAGTTTCCTGAATACTAAATAACAATTTGTATGTTCTTTGCAAATGTTCAAAAGGACATGAATTATCTCAGATTGGCTATATAGGTAACTATATATGTATGAGCATCTAAAAAACCTGATATGACGGATGTGGATTTAACCAGGGAATGAGAAGGCTTCTTCACCGATCACCAGCCATGGCCTTTCACAGTAACCTGCCAGTACTGAGCATGACATGACTGCTGAAGAAAGTGCATAGTTTGCTAGATAGCTTTGAAAGATTCCAGGCAAATAAAATAGCGCGAGGTCTCGCAGAGTTATATCCATATTACCAACCTTTATACAGGTTATACTACACTTACATATTATCCATGCAAGTGTAGAACTGGAGTGTTATTAGTCTCTTCACTACATGCGAGTTTCCTCATTCAAGAAGACAGCTGGAAAGCACCAATGCAAAATCCAAATGTACCCAAACATGTAGAGGGTGTTGATGGTGGGGTGGAGACAAAGTGACAAGATGCAAATGCAGAATTGGGAGTAGAATACACGACAACATAAATATACTCTGTGTGAATACAGTCTCCTTCCAACTGACAGTAAATGAACATGTTCCTTTACTTGAAATATCACCAGGAAAACTGCCATTTAATTTCATTGTGATATGTGACAACAGGAATTTTTCAATGGCTTGTGATCCTATTCAGGCTGTCCAGTTTCAGCATCTGGTTGCTGGTGAGATCAGAGGACTGATTCTTGGATGTACAGAGCACTCAGAAAAGACTGCATAATGCACTCCTCACTTCTGAGTTTTCCTTTCTCTCCACTCACTCTGTCAGAAGGGCTATGACTATAAATTGCATCAGTTAAAGTTTTGACTAGACTAAGCTCATATTATTCCTTTTTACAGCAACTGTTCCGTGAAATTAATCTAAAGGTGAAATAATTTTATAAGTTGTCTCCATGTTTAAAGCCACTTTTGGTGTTTATTACTTGACATTTTTAAGGGTCTTTCATATTCCTTTTTTGCCACAAGAACCACTGATTGAACAGAGGCTGGAGTCACCCCCACCTCCCACAATTCTTAGTCACAGAAATCATGGCAAAGGTCTTTTGCTGTAAGCAACAGCCAAGGGTTAAAGTTGTTGTGTTCTAGTCGAGTTGCAGCTTCACTTCCTTCAGAAAAGCATACAAAGTCTGAGAAAAGCTCAAAAAGAGCAGAGATCTAAGGAGGTGATAGCCTGGCTGAAGAAAACACTAATTAAAGTGTTTGACATTTCTTCTTAGAGATTGTTTTAAGTGGCCATAAAGTCACTGCTGAGAGTTAAACTGTGTTTCCAAGCAGAGCAGTGATTAAGTTCTGTCCTTTGTGTGTGACCTACATCAGTGGTCTTTAACTGCATTCGCGTGGAAGGCGGCTGATGACAGAGTTAGTCCCTCTGCTCCCTGAGAAGCCAGTCAAACCAGACCCCACTGAGGCTCACCCACTGGTGACACTTCCATATTTCTGTAGCAAAATGTAGGCTGTTTGCAGCTCTGTAGGAAAAAAAAGAATCTTACAAATCTCTTACACTAAAAAGTCCAGAATAACAGAGAAGCAGTTGATAGTTTTGTAGGCTTCTAACCTACTGCACCCTCCCTGAACCCTGTAAGATGTAATAAAGCAGGAAGCAAACTTGCCTAGGAGGCAGAAAACAAAAAGTTGGGTTAATGTTTGATTTTCATCAAGGCAAAAAGCTACCAGAAGTATGTAAGTTCTTCAATAAGGGATTTGTTTTTTATATTTATTAAATATCTTTAAAGGGAAGTGATTAGAGAAGCTGAGACATTTGCAGAGCAACAAATGTGACTTGGATTAGTCTGGAACCAGGAACAACTGAGGAATTCTAGAGATCTACATAAGAGATGTGCAAAGATAACAGGATAACAATGAGATTTAGTATCAATGAATTCTAAGTATCTTTCACTGCAGGGGGAAAAATAAAGGGCTTGTATGCTTTAGAAAGTAGTATTATCTGTCACTTTTCGAAAGAGATCTGGGAAAATGCAGATATCTCGCTTCTGCTCAATGTGCAACTGGTAGGAAAAATGCAAACAAAGCTGTGTTAAGAATGAAGTATTATCATGCTATCAGAAATCAACAGCGCTGCCTCATTTGCATTGCAATTGTGCACAGAGTACTCATCAGAAATATGACTGTATGAAATAAATGGTTCTGAGAAGGGTGACAAGGCTATGAAAAAACTTTCCTATAAGTGGCTATGGCAAGTCTGGCTTTTTTTTTTTTTTCCTTTAGAAAAGAGACAAGTAAAAGAATGCATGAAAATTGTTTTAAATGCTATAATAAATACTATAATAGAATATGGACTAGTTAGCTCAGGACCATCAGTTCTTGCATTTCCTGAAGAAAGCTCTGTCTCTCCTCTCTCTGGTACCCATGCCCATGTTCCTTGTCCTGCTGTTTCCTAGAGGCTATTCCAGGGGAGGCTCCATGATTCACATACCTTAAGAGCAAGGCAATTTCAATTTTTCACTTCACAACTTTATTGAACGAGTCAAACACCTCATACCATTTAACCGAACAGTGAAATGTATTGTTATATAGAGTGGCTGAGATCAAGAGTTTAGATTCAAAGGAGATCAGATATATCAGGAATCAGTATTTAAATTTTCCATTAATAGTAATAAATCTTTTGGAAGGGATATATTAAAATTCATGGTTTACAGTGTAAATCAGGATCTGTAGGGTACCTGGATGAAACCTATGGGTAGATGCACATATATCATGCAGCAGTCATCTTTCTTATTTGAACACTGATGCCTTTGTTGATCCCACCGGATACAGGTTTATGCTGTTGTTCTTAGTGCTGACAGGTTACAGGACTAATGTGAACTGAACTCTGATTCCAAATGACACTGCTACATTTTCATCTTTTGTTTTACCTATCTTCATTCGTCTCTACCAATGAGATATCTCAGGGAGACGGAAATCCCTGAAATAATGAGTAAAAAACATTCAGTTTCCTGGAATCAAAGTGATTTTTTACAACCAAGCAAAGTCAAGGCATATAGTGATACTCATGGGTGAAAAATATTGTAGATATTGTGTGAAAATTTCATCTTCTAAAATTCCCAACAAGCCTGTCATTAAAATTACCATAATTTCTCATCACAAGTCATTTTTGTTACAAGAAAGTTAGAATAAAAATCTTAATCAACCCGTTTTCTTGGGACTGTAATTCATATCGATTTTTAAGCTGGATGGTATCTTTACACCAGTGACCGATATGAATTTCTCCACTAAGAAACAGGACAGACTGTGTCTCTCAGGTCTACATCACAGACTAGTTCCACATTTGCAAACCTCAAAGGTAACCTGGCTTACTGTAGACACAGAGGACTGCACTTCAGGACACAGTTGGAAGGACAGGAAGAAGGAAGGGGCCTTCTCAGCAGAGACACATTTTACCTAGAGTATTACAATATCAGAAAGTTTCTGGCACCCTTATCTGCCTTCCCCCAGTCAGACTGATAATACTGATGTGTAAATATACACAGAGATCACCACAGTGCAGCAAAACGTCCACTTTGGGGCTGAAACGGAGCCACCTACCAATACCTACCAATACCATGGCTATTTATTTATAGGCTTCTCACTTAAAACTTTAGAATCTGAAAACCTAAAATTAGGTAAAAATACTTATGAGATTGAAAATTTTATATTTTTTATCACGAAAGTGCAAACCAAGGAAAGCTTTGCACTATTGCAAGCAAATCTTAGGTTTAAAAAATGTGTATTTTCGTTGCTAGTTCTCAGTGACTTTGGTGATATATACAGTAACTGTTTCTTATTTGCTGAGACATTTTAGCATTTTGTTTGGTAAATTTGCAAAGGTATGAAATTGGCTGTATTTTTGTTTTGCTTATGCAAAAGCCAAGAACTTTTCTCATTAACATTATCTTTTGCTTCAGCTTCTCATTTTACTTTAGCTCCCACAGTAACTAAGCTTGTTAGGGAGTTTCAGCCAAACCAGCCAGATGCTCCTAACTCCCATAACATTTTGTAAAGTCCTCTTGTGGAGCCTTAAACAATGGGCTGTATTCCAATACAACCAAACTGAACCTGAAACACCAAACAGATGATAAACAAAAGAAAGAGAGAGGAAGGGAGGGAATATTTGGCACTTCAGTGTTGAAAATCCACATGCTTATTGCTCACATTTTTGTTTCTACTACTGGCATCCAAATGTTGATTTGATTACATAAGAGTTTTTAAGAAATATTTAATTCTGTGAACTCATATGGTTAAGGAAGAATTTTTTAGCCTACAGTTAATGGTATTCAAATGTTTTTGGAAAAAAACCTAAACAATCTTCAACAGGAGTCTGAAACAAGAATTCTTCCACAGGAAGGTGAAATAGGAATTGCTTTTAATATAGGAGAGCTATCTACCCACCAGTGGACCCAGATATATCCCAGCCCATCTGCAGCAAGTGCAGAGTATCATCTTCATCCATGAAGTGGAACAATTTGGAGAGGGAGTGCAGCTGAAAAGCCAAGAAGCGCAGATACAGGTCAGGGAGAGTCATATCTCTGGTGAGCCAGAGTCGGATGGGAACTTTGCAGATGTGTGTTGCACCAGACACATTTTGATGACCACCTGTTGATTAGATTGAGGAAATGAAGTGGGAAATGTTAAAGGTAATATGTTAAATAGGTAGATACATAAGGTCTGGATGCCAAATTCATTTCTTCTGTTTCACTTCCACCCACTAAGGTGCATGGGAAGTGCTGCCATCTGTCAATGTGATTAGAATTATTTTTTAATACTTCGACTGGCTTGTGCCAGCATCCTTGGATTTGCATCTAATACGATTTTATGTTGATTTAAATGGTTTCATAATGAAATGGAAGGGGAAAGTGCACATAGTTAGGTTCAGCTTTCTGAGGATGTTAAAACAAGCTACTAAATACCATTAATGAATATCTTACTGAAATGTGATATAACCATGTAGCCCCAAACACGGTACTGCCATTGCTAGTAACAGGCCAGCAGCACTGTACAAAGTTCAGAAGGCCTCAGGACTGAGGTTTGTCAGGCTTGCTCTGTCTGAAATTTTCTTCACCTGTAACTTGGTTTAGCTGTGACAGTAATTTCTCTAACTGGTCAGGTGTCTATGGCTAATTTGTTTTACTTTTGTTTACCTCTGTGTGGTACAATGCTAGTTTTAGATATCTGACAGGAACTAGCAGTTATTATAGGCACAATGAGGTATTTATGACTCTTAACACAATGGCAGCACAAAGAAATAACAGGCCTGGTAGGACGGCAGAGGCCTTGAGAAGCAGAGATGTAGGATGTGAGTGCATCATTAGTGACTGCATCAGTGGACAAGGGAAGAGCTATGGATGTCATCTATCTGGACTTCTGTAAGGCCTTTGACACAGTCCCCCACAATATCCTTCTCTCTAAATTGGAAGGATATGGATTTGATGGGCGGACTGTTCGGTGGATAAGGAATTGGCTGGATGGTAACATCCAGAGGGTAGTGGTTAATGGCTCGATGTCCAGATGGAGATCAGTGACAAGTGGTGTCCCTCAGGGGTCTGTTCCGGGGCCAGTGCTGTTCAATATCTTCATCAATGACACAGACAGCGGGATCGAGTGCACCCTCAGCAAGTTTGCAGATGACACCAAGCTGAGTGGTGCAGTCAACATGCCTGAGGGATGGGATGCCATCCGGAGGGACCTGGACAAGCTTGAGAAGTAGGCCTGTGTGAAACTCTTGAGGTCCAATAAGGCCAAGTGCAAGGTCCTGCACGTGGATCGGGGCAATCCCCAGTATCAGTACAGGCTGGGGGATGAAGGGATTGAGAGCAGCCCTGAGGAGAAGGACTTGGGGGTACTGATGGATGAAAAGCTGGACATGAGCCAGCAATGTGCTCTTGCAGCCCAGAAAGCCAACCGTATCCTGGGCTGCATCAAAAGAAGCGTGGCCAGGAGGCTGAGGGAGGTGAGCACACAGGAAGCCTCAGCACAGGAAGGACATGGACCTGTTGGAGCAGGTCCAGAGAAGGGCCACAAAGATGGTCAGAGGGATGGAACACCTCTCCTATGAGGAAGGGCTGAAAGAGCTGGGGTTGTTCAGCCTGGAGAAGAGAAGGCTGTGGGGAGACCTTATTGCAGCCTTTCAATACTTAAAGGGGGCCTACAAGAAAGATGGGGATAATCTTTTTAGCAAGGCCTGCTGCAACAGGACAAGGCGTAATGGTTTTAAACTAAAGGAGGGTAGAGTCACACTGAACGCAAGAAAATTTTTTACGATGAGGGTGGTGAAACACTGGAACAGGTTGCCCAGAGAGGTGGTAGATGCCTCATCCTTGGAAACATTCAAGGACAAGCTGGATGGGGCTCTGAGCAACCTGATCTAGTTGAAGATGTCCCTGCCCATTGCAGGGGGGTTGGACTAGATGACCTTTAAAGGTCATCCCAAAGCATTCTATGATTCTATGATTCTATGATGCAGTGCAGAGGACTACAAGCATGGGGTGATGGGTGATGGAGTCCTAGCTTTGCACTGCGGAACCCACAGCTATAAACAACTCACCTTCAGCCAGTTAGAGAAATGCCAGCCTGCAGCTGGACAAAAATGATTTTTAGGGGTAGCAAAGAAAGGAAAGAAATAATATCTCATACAAGTAAAAGGTAACGTATACAGCAAATTAGGATGTTACCTGGAGCTGCAGACCAGTGAAGAAAGAGCAAAGGTGTAAAAGGGTGCTAGCAAGCATGGAAAAATGACACCAAGTGCATCACAGAGTGAGGAAGAATCAACATCAACATCATATTCCTCCCAGTGAGGTATGCCAGGTGCTGACACCCCTGTCACCACAACTACTGGCCGTGAAGTCAGAGACCTTAGGATCCAGGGCAGCCTAGAAAGGTTGAGTAGAACACCAGGACAAAGGCTAGCAACTACATGTGTGTAAAAGAATTTTAACTGCATTCTTCTTTTTCTGTAACAGTTAGATCTGAACTAATAATGATTAGATGTTAAGATTTCAGTTATATTAACAATAAATTCTTGGCTTTACTTATTTATAACATGTTTGCCCAGAAACAAGGTTTTGAATGTAACAGTTAATATATTCCTTTATATCACAAATTCTGAAAAAAAAAAAAAATCCAAGCACTACATAGATCGGAAAATACATAACTGCTAAATCTAAAACAACTGAAAAAGCAAACAAGACTGTGAGAAGAACCACAAGAAATATGCAACTGTTCCACACTTATCAGCCATCCTATAGTATGCATAAATATTTACTTGAATGAATCACATAGAAACTCCCTCTTATCTATTCCAAGTTTATCTGCTCACATATTTCTTTCTCCCAGTATACTGTATCTGTTATATATTTGTTCAGCTCCTAAAAGACCGCTTAAGAGGCTGGCAGACATGGAAATGCTAAAGTATTTGTTTACACATACACTCCAGTTTTCAGGAAAACTAATTTTATTACTTAATACTTTGGCTCTTCCTGAAAAACTGTCTGTGTTTTCCTGTAGTATTTATTATGTTCAAATATTTGAAGATGAGGATGTTTGTGTGTAAAATAAACATTGAAAATAAATATGCAAAAAATCAGATATGCCCCCCTAAAAATTATGTCAACCAAACAGAAAATCAGACTAAATGGAAGGAAGAAACTTTTTCAGTCTTTTTCAACTAATTCTATATTGCACAACATGAAAACAAGGATATATTTGGTTTTGTATTGTGTGCCTGTATAGGAAGCGTGTGATGATAAGTACAATTCTAAAATGTCAGCACTGTGAAAAAGCATCCAAAACCTGAAAATTAGAAATTAATGAGGGTTAAAAATTTAATGAAATTTAGATTATGCTATTTAAATAGATCATAACTCTATCAAAAGTGTTTTACTAAGTTGGGTATGTTTAGACATGATTAATTGATTCAATTAACTTACATGCAACAAAGTAGCGTTCAATAAAATACATTACCTTAAGATCTCAGATTGAAAGAAGAGTTTCAAATTGCCTTTTCTCTTTCAAATCCTGTAGAAGAAAAGTAAAATCAAATCACAGCCTTCAATTTAAGACAGAGATTTGTATCCTAAACAGATTTTATTTTGGGGGTTCAGGCTGCTGCCATTATCATAGTTTGGCAAATTTTGTCTATTTTTTATTTGTTTGTTCTTGCAATATGCCTACAGGTATGGTTTCAGGGAAACAAACAAACAAACAAGCAAACAACAAAATAAAACCACAAAACCAAAAGGTGAATGGCCAGTTCTTTGAGAAATGCAGATCGGCATGAAGACCTGGATTCATTCCATATGCTTTAAATACTTAAACTGAGACAAAGAAGTAAGAAGTCTTAGTGATTTTTTTTACACTCTAGTTAATTGCAGTAGTAATCAAAAACATAATGTAACCTTGTAGCCCTGTAGTGCAGTATTGCCATGACTAGTAACAGACCACAGCCTAAATCCTGGGTTTGCAAGGCCTCAGGACCAAGGCTTGTCAGGTTTGCTCACTCTGAACTGCTCTTGACCTGCTTACAGATTTACTTTACTTGGTTTAGCTTTGGCAGCTACTTTTCTAGTTGGCAGGTGGCTATGGCTGTTGTTTTTCTTTTCTTACGTATGGTACCACCATGGTTTTAAGACTGCAGTATAACCTAGTAACCATAGAACCCAAGCAAGCAGGGGAACAGTGCACATAACATCAGAAAAAGGGGTAGAAACTAAGTGTGCATAACAATTTTAACCATATTGTTATTATTGTTATTATTTTTTATTATTGAAACTGTTCTGCATAGACATATTCTTTCTCTCTAATAACAATTCTTCAATTAGACTGTTAAGATTTCAATGATATTAACAATAATTCCTGTTTCCTCATTGTCCATGAACAAGATTCTGAACATAACAGTAATGATATAGTATAGTACAACAGTTATAGAGTTTAATTTACTGCATGTACTTTGAAGACAAAATATGATGGATAAAGATGTGACCCACATACTTCTGATACCTGCAAGATGCAATGCTATTTTCAACGTTATATTTGGTAAACACTAAGGATTATATAGGAGACAGTTATAGAAAGTCAAATTTGCATCCAACCATCATGGTTTAACTTAGAACTATAAGCAAAAACTCATTCTGAAATTAAGAATTCATGTCTCAAACTTAGAAAAATTAAGGGACCTAGTTACTAAAGTCAAATGGACTTAAGAGCCCAGGTGGAGACCTATTTTCTGACTTTTTTGTGTGTGAAAGATATGTGTATACCAGTAGGGGAAGAAAATGCACAGAAGGCTACAGAAAAAAAGAAGTCTATAAACTCCTTGAGAAACAAAAAATTACTTGCAAAAGCTGTAGGACGTAAAGAGTGTTTTAAAGAACTGGTCATTGAAAAAAGACATCTATATCAGGAAGTATGGAAAAGAGATGAGAAATGTTAGCTGTAAATCTATGGTAGCTCATTTGAGAAAATAAAATCTCAAAGTTTCTTCACTCATACAAGTGAAGAGAAAAGGGAAAGAAGATAAGGTTGTTATATAGTGAATATGGGATCATGACTAAACATAATCTAAATGTGACTAATACTGGACAAATCCTTTGTCTCTGTTTTACAAAAGGAGGTTGAGTATGGGAGAAAACACGACAGCAGTTGTTAGACTGTTTAAGCCAAAGTGAAATTAAAACTTCAGGTATTTAATATACTCTAGCTAGATACCAGGTAACCACAGTCTCTGAAGTCATTCAGCCTGAAAGTTTGGCATGAATATTCTCCTTTGTCTACTGCAATGATATTACACCATTGAACAATATTTAGCAGATGTGGTTTAATCCCAGTAGGCAACTAAGCTCCACGCAGCCACTCGCTGACACCCCCCCCGACCCCCCACCCCCCCCCGCAGTGGGATGGGGGAGAGAATCAGTAAAAAAAAGTAAAACCGATGGGTTGAGATAAAGACAGTTTACCAGGACAGCAGAGGAAGAGGAAATAATAATTTAATGGCAGGAAGATATGCCAGGGGTGTTTTAAGTTGGACATTAGGAAAAGGTTCTTCACTCAAAGGGTAGTGGAGCATTGGAACAAGCTCCCCCGGGAGGTAGTTATGGCACCAAGCCTGACAACATTCAAGAAGCATTTGGACAATGCCCTCAGACATATAGTATGATTTTTGGGGTTGTCCTATGCAGGGACAGCAGTTGGACTTGATGATCCTTGTGGGTCCCTTCCAACTCAGGATATTCTATGATTCTATGATTCTATGATTCTAATAATAATAATAATGATGATAAAAGAATATACAAAACAAGTGATGCACAATGCAATTGCTCACCACCCGCTGACCAATGCCCAGCCCCACCCCAAGCAGCAATCGCTCCCCCCTAGTCAGCTCCCCCCAGTTTATATACTGAGCATGACGCCATACGGTATGGAGTAGCCCTGTGGCCAGTCGGGGTCAGCTGTCCTGGCTGTGCCCCCTCCCAGCTTCTTGTGCACCGGGCAGAGCATGGGAAGGTGAAAAGTCCTTGACTGGTATAAACACTCCTTAGCAACAACTAAAACATCAGTGTGTTATCAGCATTATTCTCATCCTAAATCCACTATACCAGCTACTAGGAAGAAAATTAACTCTATCCCAGCCAAAACCAGGACAGCAGAGTACCTCTATGAAACAAGAAGAGAAAAAGTGATCCAGACAACTATCAAACTGACTGTTTTTTCACCAATAGAATTAAAGATGTTAAAGAATATTTTAAAAGAAAACCTGATTAAATGCATGGAAGTAAATGAAAATATAATCCAACAATGGATAAGTGATAGTATGTCATGCTAGATGAATCTTACAGTTTTAATTGTTAAAATGATAGGATTTATAGAAAAGAATAAACACTGTAAATTTGTCAGGATTTCAAAAGAACATGTGACTTGATTCTCTGTGAGAAATTCTTTGTTAGGGTGGGGCACATGAGACTTAGTAAAAGACATGCAGAGAGAAAGAAAAATTGCTAAAATAGTGTTTAAAAGGAAACTATCAGACTAGAGGAAGATTAGTAGCAAAGTTCCTCAAGGATTAGTCCAGCAATGGATCTTTAATGTTTTCATTAATGAATTTGGCACAAAAATAAAGCCTTGATGAAAATTGTTCACGACACAAAGTTAAGAGGCAAGTAAATATAAAGGAGAATAGGCATATCACGCAGAATGTATATGATGATCCTGAGGACTACAGTAATAGAAATGGGATGGAATTTAACTGAAGCATGAAGACCTGTGAAGAGGGATAATAATAAGATTTTCCACCATTAACTGGAAATTTATCAATTGGCAATGACCTAGAAATAAAAAAGTCTGACATAGTAGCAGATTCCTGTGTTAATAAAAATTAACAGTATGATGGGCTTATGAAAAAGTAGATGTGATTTTAGGTGGTTTTTGTGGGAAACTGTGTGCTATTGGACAAAACACTGTTTAGAGAGTTTTGCCTATGATATCTTGTACAGTCTTGGTCACTTGTGTTAAAAAAAATGAACTGAAACTGAAACAGTTGCAAAATGAAACAAGTAGATAATCCAGGTAATGAAAAGGCGTTGAGAGAAGACTTAAAAAGTTTTTCTGCACTAAACAAACCAAAGTCCTAAAAATATAACTAGAAGAAGGAGGAAAGAACAAAAAAGAGGAGAAAAAAAAGCATTTAAATAAAATGGGCAGATGCTAGCCAGGAACAGAAAGTTTTTCCATGTTGGAAAGTCTTTTAAGCATCAGGGAAGCAAGATTCTTGTGATGAGTAATTCTCTCAAAGATCTGGCTAGTTTAAGGTAGAATGTAATATTTTATTAATGTGATTTTCTGATGTTGCTTCCTGTAATCATATATTGAATGACCTCCTATGTTGTTTTCATTTGTAGTTTCTTACATCTTTCAGGTTTTCCTGTTTGTAGCATTAAAAGGAAACTTGGTCTGAAAGAAGAATTCCCCCTCCCACCCGCCCAAATATAGGGTTTATTAGTAGTGTTAAATACACGTTAGCATTATTAAGAATGATTTGTGTTTTATGTCCATATTTTCCACATTCACTGCAGGTTCAAATGTGTAATCTTTGCACCACAGTTGAACTTAGACTAGGATCAATTCCTTCTAAGTATTTTATGTGGGAATTTTTCCTTCTTTAAATTATGCCTCTGAAAAGTGTTTGGAGTATCTCTTAGTACTATTGCTCACCTTGCATGCACAATTAGTCAGCTCAGTACTTCCTCATTATAGTGAAGAAGAATAATGTGAAAGTTAATGCATGATTAAGGAATATTCTTAGATCTAATGACCTTGATTTAATGTGCCCTTGGGAGGTACAATTTGCTTTAGCTTGCAAGTTGTACCTCCTCTGTCAACCATATCTTCTTTCTCATGTTTATGGGGTCCATAAGACTGCCTCCTTCTATTCATCTATCAACAGACTTTGAGGGTTAATGTTAATAAAATCCTTTTAGGACCCATGCACTTTTCATGTGTGTAAGAAAGAGATTCACTGTCAGATATCATATAAAGCTTGATATAAACTTCCTCCTTCTGCACCTCTTAAGCTCTAAAGTCAACACACATATCACCTCAACAGTAAGTTTGCTCATTTTAAATTCTTTGTCTTGGTTTCAAGAGAACTGCTGCTATCAGGGAGACTCATCTTACTCTATCTAGTAACAATCTCCCAGTCCTCTGTCAGAAAAGACAGACACTGCTATGAATACTAAGACCTGTTAATGCTCCCATTAAAATTGAAGCAAGCTACCAGCAGTTTGAAAGCGTGATCAGTCAAAGCCTATGCAGAAAAAAAGACCTTGTTTTCAGAGCTATTAAAATGTCATGGTCAGGACATCAGCTTAGTAACCTCTTGAAAACTTTTTGTTTCATGCAATTAATAGATTTTTTTCAATTTATGTCAAACAAGGACCTGGGTTAGGTTGGTTTTTTATTATTACTATCATCATCATCATCATCATCAAGAGGTTATCATTAACAATTGTTTTAGACATTTGGGATACTGGAAACAAATATTTAACATAATTTTCATTCATAAAAGGCAAAATTGTCTAACTTCACTTCCATTGCTTTTCACTGGCACATTCTAAACATTTAAATTGAGTAGCTCTTTGATGAGGTGTTGTTAGTTTTCTCTTGGAAAAACTTTTTTTTTCTCATAGAATTCTCCTAAGTAGTTGTGCTCTTGACCAAATCCAAAGGCCACTCTAAGGGCAGGCAAATTAAAGAGTCAGGGTATGAGTCAGATTTGTTTCCACTGGTCAGCAAAGGATAATGAATGCACAAAATATGTACAAACTTCAATATTCCTTTCCCCCGGCATACCAGGTACTGACTGCAGGAATTAAGATCATTTAGTGTTTTCTGTCTGTGCTGGTGACCCAGATGAACCCAAGCGTCACCCTTCTCAAATCCCTTGAAAAGTCCTTTCCCAGAAGTATCTTAAATTAGAATTTGCACCTAAAACCTGCTGCTGCTTTATCAAGTAGGAATCAATCTTATTGTGCCTTCTAGGCTCAACTCTAACTATAGGACTATATAAAAATTGGCTGTAGCAGGGTAGGAAGCCAAAATATTTTGTGACACATGCTGCTGACTTCTTAGCTTTAAGATCTGTATAATGCATGGGTGAATGATTTAAAGTCTAGCTTGAAAGATGTGAATGTAAAACTACTTGATCCTAATCCACTCTCCATATAGTTTCCCCCTGTTTCTTGTTGCCTTCCAGTTGCTGAGTGAATTTTGTGGGTTGGGAGAGTGGCATTAAGGCAATGGAACTCCGAGCCTGAAGTTTAGATGTAGCCAAGAAAAGGTTGGCCCAATTAGCTTAAAAAAAAAGGCACTAATTCTATTAACTGTTTTTTTATTGCTATCTTGAATTTTACTGAAATAGAAGGTCTATAGTTGGAAAAGTATGGTAAAGGTTGTTCCTTTCTTGCATTCTTTCTTAACATGATAATTTTCTAATCCATTTTTTTCTGAACCTTTCAACCTGACTTACATTTTTGCCTTGTTCTTATTGATTTGGTCATGCATTATCTGAGTTGCTGAGTTATTGCATTTAGAATGGATTATGGTTTGGCTCTAATTGGTTTACTTCATGTAAAAGGTGTTAGATAACAGATAGATCAATTTTCAATTTGCTGTGTAGGATTCAGATCACATCTTCAAAATACTTTCTCTTACATGCATACACAAACACATGGACTGCCTCAAAGAAGAGAAACTTTAAAAAATTGATGAGATCAACAAGGAAATTAATGACATCAATATGGAAATTTTTAAAATTTCTCTTACAGCTTGATAGTAAGTAGGGATGAGTAAACTAGCATGAGTAAGAAGGAAACTAAGACTTTATGAACATACAGCAGCAAAAGTGCATTTCTGAGGAGGACAGTTATTTTAAGCATATCCAAGAACTATTCCCCATCTGTTTTTATAGAAAAAACATAAAATTCTGAGTCTAGAGAAGTTAATGGAAGAAGTCTCAACCTCTTCCAAAGAACAAGATTTCATCCAGAGAGTCAGAGGTTCAATAAAGTAAAAAAAGGGGGAGAGAGACATGTCTTCAGAGAATAATTCCTTTTTTTTTTTCCTGTGGAGTATCTATCTCTTTCCATTGACTACGGCAGAAACTGAAAGTAACTATTTTATTAATGTAAGATAAGTACTTCAGTTAGTTAGCTAAAGATAGAATAATCTACACTTTCTGACCACAAATCACATGTTCCCATTTCACTTTGTCTATGTTAGGGTACTACAAAGATCTCTCTAATCAGATTTCTAAACTTAAATACACTTAACTTGCCCAGGAAGTAGGACCCTGTGTTGTGTGACTAAAAAATCAAAATGTTTCAAAGGACCTCAGGTGGAATTTGGAAATGCATTAAAAAATCTTTATGATATTTATGGAGGTCAGTATTCATCGATAATACCATGGAAAGATACTGAACTTATTGCTTCATTTTACATCAACTGCCTAAAGTTATAGCAGGAACTGTGTTTTCATTTCTGGGATTTTGGTACAACTGCTGCCTGGAATAAATGTGAAATTAGTCATAGCAGATCATCTCTGCCTATCTCCCGATTGGTGGATTTCTCCCTCATACACTTTCCAGAAAAATATCTGTAGAAAAGAAGCAGGTCATAATAACGAACAGCTGTCAAGTGCGAGCAAAATAGCTGCTACACTCCACTCCTGGGTGGCTATGCTCCAGTGGTGCCACACTGGTGAAGCTGTGCTGTATTTGTAAAGCACTGTGAGAGTCTGGAATGAAAGGCACTAATAAATGTCAGATTTCTATATACCTAGTCATAGTAGTAAAATATTCATTGTGGGCTGGTAGTTACCATTGCATTTCATTCTGGCTTCCTATTTTAAAAATAATGCTTCTTTATCGAGTAGGCTAACTATAACACTGCTGCTCTATAATATTAGAAAGCAGAAATGGATTATGTGAGGGACTAGATCCATAGTAACAGCACAGACTGGAAAAGAAAAATAAGTGATTTCTCAACGAAATGGGCAGGATTCATCTCTGGCAATCAGTATGCATTCATCATCTCAATTTAATTATGGATTTTTTTCAGAAAGTCATTAGTCATACGAATTACTTCTGCTTTTGTGTTCAAAATACATGATTGCTCATTTCAAAGTCAAAATGTGTTAATAATAGAAGACATTATTGGGTAATGTGTTTAGCAAAACATACTCGGACTTTGCATAGAATGTTGCTGCAGTTCGGATGTATTTGTCACAAACATTTGTTTCCAGTTTGGGTTTGGGAGAACATGCTAATTTGGATAAACTTCTACCACTGAGATTGAAACAAATCCCTAAAACAGATTACTGGTCTGGTATTTATGAATTAGTCATGCAGTTTTTGTTGGAAAGGCATCATTGGCCTTTAAATATATAAACAGATGGAAAATAGCCATAGTGATTTAAGAACTCGTCAAATGGCTTATTCAGAAGAAGTGTTTATATGTTAGTTATATGCTAGTTGTCTTCCACCATTTCAGTATTTTCCCTAAACAGGCTGTGAGAATATATAATAGTTTATATCCTTTAATTTTGGATAAGATTAATAATAAAAAAAAAATAATGCAGTTAAAAGAGGACAACTGCAAAGCAAGAAGGACTAAACAGCTGCACAGATAAGAGATAGAGAATGACTAACTCGACAGTAGCACAGGCAGAAAGAATGTAGGCTTCATCACAGAACCCAAATTAAACATGAGATGGCAATTCCTCCTTTTAATTTTGATTCGGACATTGTCACGGATCTTATCATTCTGAAGATGAGAGAAAAGGATGAATCAAGCCCAAACATTTATTACTTGATGAAAAAGGCTAAAAGTGCTGGGTCATGCACTTGGGTCACAACAACCCCATGCAACGCTACAGGCTTGGGGAAGAGTGGCTGGAGAGCTGCCTGGCGGAAAAGGACCTCAGGGTGCTGGTCGACAGCCTGCTGAATATGAGTCGGCAGTGTGCCCAGGTGGCCAAGAAGGCCAACAGCATCCTGGCTTGTATCAGAAATAGTGTGGCCAGCAGGACTAGGGAAGTGATTGTGCCCCTGTACTTGGCACTGGTGAGGCCGCACCTCAAATACTGTGTTCATTTTGGGCCCCTCACTACAAGAAGGACATCGAGGTACTGGAGAGTGTCCAAAGAAGGGCAACGAAGCTGGTGAAGGGTCTAGAGCACAAGTCTTAGGAGGAGCAGCTGAGGGAACTGCAGTTGTTTAGCCTGGAAAAAAGGAGGTTCAGGGGAGACCATATCACTCTCTACAACTACCTGAAAAGAGATTGTAGCGAGGTGGGGGTCAGTGTCTTTTCCCAAGTAACAAGCAATAGGATGAGAGGAAACAGCCTCAAGTTGCGCCAGGGGAGGTTTAGATTGGATATTAGGAAAAATTTCTTTACCGAAAGGGTTGTCAAGCATTGGAACAGGCTGCCCAGGGAAGTGGTTGAGTGCCCATTCCTGGAGGTATTTGAAAGACTTGTGGATATGGTGCTTAGGGACATGGTTTAGTGGTGGACTTGACAGTGAGAGGTTAATGGTTGGACCTGATGATTTTAAAGGTCTTTTCCAACCTAAACGATTCTATGTTTCTATGATTCTATGAAAAAAAAAAGTCTAACAGAGGTGAAAAGCATCAGACAGTTCTGTCCTGCCAGAGCACCCCTAAGCCCTGGAACTCCAGGACTGCTCTCTGCAGCTGACACCAAGATACCACAGTTATATAAATACATCATACCGATTCAATGAGAAATGTCTACACTTTTCCCCAACAATTCTGCCATTCAGATTTTCAACAGTGAAATAAAAGGAAACATTTTGATTGCATACTATTCTGACATAATTTCCCTCTTGCTTTTTCTGTGGCACATTGGCTGAAAGCAGTAACAATTTTTGAGATACCATACACTATATTTGCTATATCAGGATGGCTCACTTGCATAACTGTGGGAAATGGAAAAATCACTGTGTTCCCAACTATATGCTTACACTTAGGGGCAGGACTAACCTAAATGCCTTTAGCTGCCTAAATGTAATCTAAGCAGGTATCTTAGATATAATTTGAGCAAGTAATCTAAGATAATCATAAACAATCTTCCCTACAGTCAATGAGAAAGAGAAAATTGCCACTGGGCCATTCATTATGTCTGGTTGTGCAAGGTACAAAAATACTTTGTGGAAAAAAGTTGGGTGAAGCAGATGAAATTCTTACTGGAGATGCCTATATCTCTTCCTTTTCAGCAGGGAGACCCTAGATGACCAGTTCAGAAACGAGCATTTTAGATAAATAAAGCTAGTTGAGATGAATACCATTCATACCTGTAACATCGGAATAAGACAACAGAGGCATCAACACTAAACTGGTCTACAGATCACTGTGTGTTTGTGGACATACTCTAAGGAGGTCCTGAAAGATAACCAAGTGAATCTACTGTCAGTTTGCTTACATTTCTATAAGGTGCTATAACACAAATTTTAATTTTATATCTATAGGCATCTGTTTAGAAGACGACATACTGCTGTGTGAGTATTTCTGTTCTATTGGATCTACTTGCTATTAGTAGCTATTAGTATTTTTTGAATTGAATTAAATTTAACATCACAAATGTACTTGATGCAGAATAAAGTGTATGTATAGAAACAATTTCTTCAAACAGCTCTTATGTTTTAAACTCACTTGGCAATTTTTCCATAATAATTTTCCAGACGAAATGACCCCCAAATGTTTGCACTGGTTTTGTCAGAACTACAGTAACATTTCATGGTATGTCCCATGGTCCTGGTTCACTAGTTGACCATCCAGGTTGGAGATCATTACATTTCAACACTGCAGTGGTGAGAAATGGTGGACATCGGTAACTGATTCTCACATGAAGTTTGGATGCAGCCAGTCCTCATTCAGATGCAGGAAATCTCCCAGATATCACAGTCAAGATGTAATCTCTCAAACCTAATTTTTGCTGCATATAATAGCTTTCATCTGAAATCTTCCAAATATACTTACCTACCCAGAAGGAAGTGGATTTTTCTTTAAAAAAATAAATCTAGAATTTTTCAAATATTTTGAAACCACAAGATCCATAAAAAACTGCAAGAAAAGTTTCTAGAGATGTGTTACAAGCAGAAGGAAAACAAAGAAAAGCGTAGATCCAATGTTTTAAGTAGAGAAAAATAATCAGTGGTAAACTGAAGGCTGAAGTATATTCTTTCCTTCTGTTTTCACAAATGATTAACAATGAACAGGTATATAAATGTTAACTTCAGTGAGGAGGATAGGCATATACACCAGAATAGAACAGGAGTAGGTAGGTTAAACAATATTTAGATAAGATAGATATATTGAAGTCACTAGGGGTCTGATGAAATTCATCTTGGGATACTTTAAGAACTAGCCAAGGAAAGAACCATTCACAATTATCTTCGAGATTTCAAAGATGACAGGGAAGATCCCAAAAGACTGGAGAAGGGCAAGCATACTATCCATCTCCATAGTGGAAGAAAGTAGACTTTTGAAGGAGTCATGTCAGCTGGCTAGCTTTGATCTCACTGGACATTTTGAGGAAAAAACTTATTAAACAATCAATTTACAAGCACCCAGAAGGTAGGTAACTAAAGAAGGGAAAAACCTGCATTTTCATTTCAGGAAGTCCTTTGAATACCCTGACATTGTCATAGCATGTGACTAGGAAAATATAGTTTAGATGAATGCATAGTAAAATGGGAATGTATTACCTGAAAGATTGCGCTCCAACACTAGCTAACGATGCTTTACTCTCTGCCTGTAGGGGTATTTAAACTGAGGCTCCAAAGAGCATGTCTTAGGCTTGGTTTCAGGTATTTTCTCAACTCAGTATTTTCATGAAGAATGTGGGCAATGCACAAGCAAGTTTCTCGTAACTTGTGGCTTAAAACCTCAAAGAGCATGAATTTCACTGGTAACTGGTGTGGGTGAACAGAAAGAGCAGCCCAGCACTGCCTTGGAAGGTGGCCCTGCCTGGAGTCCCAGGGACCTTGCACCCCTCAGCCAGCACCTACTGCTGAGTGGGGATGGCAGACAGAATAAGCCAGACCTCGCAGCCAGGAAATACTTTGGGACATTTTTTAAAAGTTCTCTTTTTTTTACAAGCTTGGCAGTGCTATGCTATTGTTACTTTTGCATGATATAACTGGAAGGGAATTATGTTAAATATGCCAGGGGAATTGTAATTGGACTTTGCAGTAGTGAGGTGAAGGAGTAAAACAAAAGGAAAGGAAAAGAGCTACGTTATTACAGAAGTAGAATTGAAATGGAGGTGATGTAGAGATGCATATGTGATGATGAAGAGTAAACTAAGCTAGGTACTTCACTGGGGGCTTTTCTGCGCAACATCAAACCTGTACTTCAGTGGAGATGACTGCACAGACCAAAAGAAAAAGAGCTGAACCTGTCAAAGTTGAGCTCTTCTAAATTGCTCGATGACCTGTGTGTAATGCAGTTACATTAATGCTCTTCCGGTAAGGTAATGGCCATTCAGGATGAGATGAAAAGGATGATAAAGGTTTTTGATTAAAAAAAAATTATCAAGAGACAGTGCTTTCACTTCATACTGTTTTATTAACCTGTTTTTCCTAAGGATATATTCCATTTTCACCCCTTTCCCTTTCCCTCGTCCCCATACCCATATGCTATGAAATAACATTCTGTTTTCAGTCTCTAGGGTCACTGATTATGAGTACATAAGCATGTCTTATGAATATATATTATCTATTAATTTTTGCATATTATGTAATCTGGGTACATAATTTAACTCCTCATACTTCTAGGTAGGAATTAGCAGTCCTATTTGCATTTTGTCTCAGGAGAAACTGCTAGATATTTAGCCACTCTCCAACTGTAACTGACAGAAGTGTGACACGTCTTGCAGAAAATTTTGAGATGAAAAGTATTGCAAGCACTGCTGAAGACCTGCACAAAACTGAAAATGGCTTCAAAAGCACGCACAGTCCAAAAAATCACTAAAATTATATAACATACCAGCAGGTATGTCTGGTATGGCAGGAAAGAATCTGACACTAGAGTAGATCATAAAGTGAATAGGACACAATAAAAAAACAGACAAGTGTCCTTCTACAATATAATGCCAGGATGTTAAATGTGAAATACAGATATTTCTGCTTGCTAGTGAAAAACGACCTGAGCTGGCATCCTGGACCCACTGACAAATGTCCTTTAAAGAAGATGCAGAACAAATGGAAAGAATCTTGAAGTCAGCAACAAGAACTATGTCTTAAAGGTTGTCCACTTTGCCAACATGGGGAAGAGTATGGAGGAAATAAGGTTAATTTGCTGCTAGATTTTAAACCAGATGTTAAAAGAAATCTTCTAAGCAAAGGTTCAATAACTGTTGGGAGAGAGATGTTATGCAATCCTTCCTCTGTCAGTTTTAAGAACAGCTTACTCAGCACAGAGCTTCTAAAATATTCATATCTAGTGACTGATGATAAACTTCCTTTTTCTAGTTTTCCTTCTATATATCTCTCAACACACATTGCTAAAACACTTTAGGCAAAGATCAGGCATGAATGATCTAGACAAAGTTAGGAAGGAATCTGGACTAAGTGATCACCTCTGGTCTTCCTTTTCTCTCATTTTATTCTAGGTCACAACACAATGGTCATTCAAAAGTATAACTGTTCAGTCTCCTATGATGGCTGCAAATGCTGTTTATGTTCTTTTAAATACTGGAAAAGTTAACATTCATAGTAGGTTCTGGTGAGTCTGCATAAAGATAAATCAGGCTTTTCTTTTCCTAGGTATACATTGATTTTCGTTCCCCCCCTAATTCTATCATCCTATTTAGCAAAAAAGTCATGAGAACTCATAATAATGATGCTTTAAGTAGTCCTAAAAAGTGTAAAGTATGAAACCTCTCTAAAGACTGATATAATATACAAGATAAATGTTTCCATTTCATTTAGTGAATATTAAGTAAGCTGCTTTTGGCGGTACTTCCATCAGTTTATTTCATTAACTGAATATTTTAATAATATTTTCATTAAATATTTATATTAAAAATCACACATTGAAAATGAAACACACATCCCTTGATAGTCAAGATGGTTTCCAGGCTTGTATCAGTGTTTTCTACTAATCATAGAGCTCATTTGTTGTAACTTAGAATTTCTATTATGTGTAGAGATCTTAAATCTGACCTTATATTCATTTTTATTTTTCCTTTTTACATGATTTTTTTCCTTAATGAATATTTAGACACTGCATTGACTATAGAACATCAAATGTGATTAAGCTTCCCATTTTTTTAAACAAAGTCTAATGTGCTTTGGGTAAGACAGCACAAATGTGTTAAGAAGATGAGTACCTATGAGTCAGATCATAATTTTAAAGAGATGATAAAATTTAGCTAGTTACTGGGCAAATCTATTACTTCAAAAGAAAACAGCTTAAGATAGATTATACTTTTTAAAAGTTTGCTATTTGATGAATACAAGTTAAAACATGATGCTCAGTAGAATATTAAAAAGTGCAGTAGATCAGGTTAAACCATATTAAATGAATAGCGTACATAATTTGGTACTCATCAGTTCATAAGAATTGACAAATTATTTATATATTTGCCACTCAAAATATATGAATAATTTTTTTTATGGTAAAATTTGTCAGTATTTGACAACTATTTCTTCTAGTTTATATTGAGGAATTTTTTGTTTTCACTGGCAGTTATTTGGGTTTGAGGATGGATTTAGCTTTTTTTAAAATTCATTTTTGTGCATATACCATATAAATATCTGTATATACAGATATAAATAGGAGATATATCCGTAAGTTTAATCCTTTGATCTGTGACTGGCAACCTAAATATCACACAATTTATGGTATTGATTCTCCTCTGTTAATTCTGATACTTTAATAAAATGTGCCTAATGCCTCCAAAGGCATCTTTACTTTCACTGTCATTCAAAGACCTCAATTTGTGCTATTTCATTATTAGCTTACTATACCACTTGTGTGAATGTTTACGTTTTTTCACAGCATATGTAAATGTGTTTTAAATATTTAACTTATCTAATGATTTAAAGACAAGTTTTCATTGTTCAAAAATATTTTACAAGATCTAAACAGAAATCTAATCTTGCATCTCTTGAGTCAATGAGATAAGTGACTGGAGCCATTAATTAACTTCAAACTGTATTCTGGGAAATGTTCAGATTTTATATCCAGTTCATTTTGGCACACATAGCTAGGTGTGCATCAGCTGTTCAATTTGAATTTGGCTGTCAGTTCCTTGTGGCAAGAACAGTCTTTTGTTTCCAAAGTAGTAAATGCACTGTTGATAATCCACACAAGTCATCCACATACCAGTTGACCTCCTGTCCACATGTATTTTGAAATTACTTTTAGAGGCTATTTGACTCTTCTACATAGTTTCCCCTCACAAAGATGTAGAATTTATTGAGCTTTCCCTTGTAAATTGTCAGTTTAATTAAATGTATTTTTTAATTATAAATTAGTGATTTCTGTCCTCAATACTGAATAATCCTTACAGTAATATTTTATTAGAAGTAAAGTTGAACAAGCACTTAAAGGCTTTAGAGTTTGAGATTCATAGCTAATATTTTCTCATGTTCAAGTACAGTTAGATAGGGTAGTGGGTATAAAATGATAGTTTAGTCAAAGGTATAGATGATTTGAAGCCACTAACCCTGAAGACATTAACATTGATTCTGAAGCAGTTTCTGTCTGCTGCACAGCTGTGTGAAAATAGCAAAGATAATAATATTAGTATGTAGGGAATAAAGACAGACAGCAAATGACAGGCAGCATAACTCACTGTGTTGCATGAGGGGAAAAAAACAAACCATGAACCATAACAATAATCAGAAAACTTGAAATATTTCAAAACAATTGTCAGTCATTGTGCAAGAAGGCTATGGGACTCCAGGGGTAGGGTTATGTAGACTAGGGCAAGAGTTCAAAACCAAAAAATACTAGTGTGCTGGTTTTGGCTGGGACAGAGTTAATTTTCTTCATAGTAGCTAGTATGGGGCTATGTTTTGTATTTGTGCTGAAAACAATGTTGATAATACAGTGATGATTTAGCTGTTGCTGAGCAGTGCTTACACAGCGTCAAGGCCTTTTCTGCTTCTCACCCCACCCCACCAGCGAGTAGGCTGGGGGTGCACAAGAAGCTGGGAGGGGACACAGCCAGGACAGCTGACCCCAATTGACCAAAGGGATACCCCAGACCATATGATGTCACGCTCAGCATATAAAGCTGGGGGAAGAAGAAGGAAGGGGGGGGACGTTCAGAGGGATAGTGTTTGTCTTCCCAAGTAACCGTTACGCGTGATGGAGCCCTGCTTTCCTGGAGATGGCTGAGCACCTGCCTGCCGATGAATGAATGAATGAATGAATTCCTTGTTTTGCTTTGCTTGCATGCATAGCTTTTGCTTTACCTATTAAACTGCCTTTATCTCAACCCACAAGTTTTCTCACTTTTACCCTTCTGATTCTCTCCCCCATCCCACTGGAGGGGAGTAAGTGAGCGGCTGGGTGGTGCTTAGTTGCTAGCTGGGGTTAAACCACAACAACTAGTCATCTAGACAAGATTTTTACTACTTTTTAACATCTCATAGTTTTCCGTATCATTAGACGAATTTTAAGCTTTTTTTTTTTTTTTTTCTTCCCCTAAGAACAAAGCTCTCAGGCTTTCTCTCGTAATATTACAATGTTCATCAGGGAATCAAAGCAACATTCAACTTTTTTAATTCCCACATTATTTTGGCTTTTCATATGAGAGAGTACGTTGTCCAAAAATACTAGTTAACATTCTGCACCAATATTTTTATCTTCTTTCCTGCAGTCCTTTATCTTTTTAGTTTTATAAATTATCCTGTCAGAATACTAAAACTTTTGGTTTTGATAGGGATCAAAGGTGAAGCAAAGCCTACTTAATAACTTAAATTTTGAGTATTGAGTATCAGTATAAAAGTCACAGTAATAATTAAGAGTAGTGCAGAAAAATGTCAGAAGTATCATTCAGTTGAATAGATATTTAGTTCATCTTTTTCCAACCTAGTTAAGTCTTACACAGGCACACATAGTCATAAATTCACATTCTGTTGCAAGATACCTCTTTTCTGTGCTTCCTGAATGAAATTTTTTATGACATGAAGACCTTTAAGATATACTTAACTAGTTTACTACAAATTCCACTTTCTACTCAGGTTATTGCAGGTCAAGGCATTTCTCATCATCTTTGTCCCAAGAAAGTTAGGTAAAAGTAAACACAGCAATTCTCGCACTGCTGGTTTCTTCAGCTTTTTACACTGACTTAATAATAGCCTTTCCCAGATTTCCCTGAGCACAAATTACAAAATTTTCAAGGCTTTCAGAATAATCAGAGACTGGTTGTTTTTTTTTTTTTCACTTGTTCCTATTTTACTCTTATGTGGACAAGATATATGGTTTTCAAGCTTGACTGACTAGGCTTTTACTGATTACTGTCCAGAATCTCATTGTTCATGAGGTCTTTGATCCAACAAAACACTGAAATGCAAGCTCATTATTAACTAAGAATACTGTTTTATTTATGGGGTCCACTCCAGCACTTAACTGCTGCTGTCTGTAGTATTACTTTTCTGAAGTTCTGATTTGTATCCATGTCTTTTAAAAGCCAGGAGAAAAACTCAGGTTTCATATCATGCCCTGCTGTCAGTCTTAGCCTGGTAAGGAGACCTCACAAGCATTCAGTTGATACAAAGTGCTGCTATTTATGACAGAAAACAATTCCCTGGTTTTCATTTAGCTATATGACATAAGGTACTACAACTTCTTGACAGGCCTGAATGAGCAAGAGGAGCTAACCAGGGCTCCTGTCCTGTCCTCACAAAGTCACATTTTTGCTGGTATAGCAGCTGGGTGAGTCCAGGAAGGAAAAATTTACAAGCAATAGTTTTGTTTCACTTCACTGTATTTTTAGGTATTCCAGCAAGTAAAAAAGAATGCAGTATGGCATAATTTAAAAAAAAAAACAAAACAAAACAACAAAAAAACTAAAACCAAACCCACCAAAACCCACAACTCTGAATAATTTATAAGGTAAAAATATATTATGAACTTTATTGATATTATTCTTTAATTATTACTCAAATGGCTTTAATTTCAAATGGAAATGTTTTAGTGGCTACCAGAGAGAGACTTGTGGACACGTCAAGTGGAATCAGACATCCTTTTACCAATGTGCCTGTGAGGCCTTTGAAGACTTTGCTTTGATCAACAAAGCTTTTTAGGAAGTATATTTTTGCCTTGTGTGTTTGAAAAGGGCTTACATCATGGGTGAACGTTGCTATGGGCTGTAGTGTAAATGATGCTGGTTGCTGAGCCCCGGCTGTTTACATTTTTTTACATTTTGTAGCATACCTCTTTCTTTCTTCAGATTGCTTTCTGCTTATTCTGATCAGCTCAGTCAACACACAAATATCAGCCTTGTGCACTCCAGCTGGCTCAGTCCCATCAGTGTTCAATGTTAAACAAAAAGAAGGCCTGTCTTTAAGAAGCTACCAGTTTAATACCAAGCAAAACTTCTTCTCATAAATTTGAAGCCACAGATAGATACTTCTTATTCTGTGTGCTACAGCACATGAACAACCAAACCCACTTTTTTGCCCCATCCTGGGCTTGTTTTGTTTTTCTTTTCTCTCACTTGCAAGAAGTAGAAAAAATGTAGTATAACTAAGTATACTATTTTTCCATGTGGTTACATTGTATTGGCATTTGAAAATTCAAAATAATGCAATGTTTAGCTGATCTTTTCCATGTGAGAGCTTCCATTTAATGCTCCTAAGTGCATTGTCAACTCCATTAGCCTTGTGCTGTATGCCCTTTAGTAGCCAGAACGTAGAATTTATTATGGTATTCTATGATTCAAACAGATAAAAATATCAATTATCACAACTATGAGAACAGCTTCAGCTACCCGCCTTCTTCTGCTTGGTAAACTGCATATGCAATCACTCATTTTGATTTCAGTTTTAGGCACCAACCAGACACTTAAGTACTCAAATAACCAGGTAATTTCCCTCGAACAGGTGCAGAAACAAAAGTGCACCCCAAACTCTCTCTGACCACAAAAACAAAAAGAAAGAAGAAGGTTTTAGAAAATTTGTCTGGTGCCACATGAGTGTGAATATCCAGAACCAAGGACAATGCATCCCTTCTCCTTTGTCTATGATTACAGTTAATAAGCAGACACTTCATCTGTAGCACAAATATTCTGGTAACACCTATCTTTTGAATTTGAAAATAAATGCACATTTTTAAAAATCATGTTTAGTTTGAGAGCAGTTTGCTATCAGAAGAAAATGTTTCATTGGTTAAATTGCTTGAAATAAAGAGCTCAAGCACCTGAATTGTTAGCATCACCAATCTTTTCAAGTTGTTTCAATTTCTTTTACTTTTGTTTACTCTTTTTTACTTACTTGCTTTCCTTTAAGAGAGACATGGTATAGATATTTGATATCACCCTGGAATATTGAAAGTAAGTATGTTCATTATGAAATATTTTTGCAAGTGGAAGGTTCCATGCAAACAAGTGGAATGCAAAGAGGAATATGTATCATAAGCATGCATTGAAATAAACTTGTCAATCAGATACCAATATTTCAATACCAAAACACAATTTTGGCTGGAGCAAGATTTCCAAGGGTGATTATGAGTATATATGCTTTGGTCTTTAACTGTTAGTTTCACTCACTTGACACAAAATGGAACTTTCAGGTACGGGTATGTTGTGTGCATTGCATGCAAAAAAACCTGTGTGTTGTATGTACAAAAACCAAGGACGTAACACCATCATTAAAAGCTATTTCAGGTGAACTTCAAATAGCAAGAATATGAAGGAGAAATAGTAAGTGGAAACTTCAGGACATTGTATCTTTAAATGAATTTTTTTTTTAGAAATCTAGCCTGATGTCTTCAGTGTTTTTGTTTTCCATTGCAGATAGTATAGCATATTGGTCTAGACTCAACCCTGCTGCAGTACATTGCAGTCTGGCTATACATAGGATACATTTGTTTTGCTGTCTGTTTCTACTCCTACCCAGTAATGCAGCATATAAAAACAGCAAAGCTTTATTTCTCAAACAGAAAAAAAAATCTCTTTTATCATTTCTCTCTGAAGTGTACACACATAACAGCTATCTCGGTAGGATGGAAAAACATTGGGAACTACAATAAAGGGAAACAAAATCAGCAGTCTGCAATAGCTTATGTGACTAGATCAAATTGGTTTGCTTTTGGCTTCTTGTTTTTGTTTTTGTTTGCAATCATGCTTTTCAACAAACTCTGTGTATCAATGTTTGTATAAGGTTATTTTTTTGTAGATTTCAAACACTGTTATACCTGAATGACTTGCTGCAAACCACACCAAAGTAATTGTTTGTACTGCCAGAATGACACTTCTTTTTCGTTCCTTGTACAATTCCTTTTCAGCAAAATGATATGACAGTGCTGACCAGAGCTCTATCCTGGTGTCTTCTGAATATGAAACATCTCTGAACAAATGCTTCATCATGTACATGTACAGTGCATAATTTTCTAGCAGAACTACATCCCCGGGGGAGAGACTGCCTGTAGAGGCTGTTCTAACTAAATTGGATCCTGCTTGAGAGGATTTTTTATTTCACTGTTAAGTGTAATGTGGAGTCATTTCTTTTTAAGAGATGTTCTTGGAAAGGCTGCGTATCTCTCCACAGCCATTTTTTTTTGCCCTGCAGACAGAGCATGGGTGTGCAGAGCCAAAGGGAAGGCCACAGAAGGAGGCTGCTTTGGCACCCATGAGGTGATTGAAGGCTGAAAGCCCTGCAAAGGTGCCTGACAGCATCCCACAGACAAGCTCTGCAAGATGGCACTCCAGGACTACATCAGAGTGGAGTTTATGATAATCTGTTTGCCAGACACTCACACTGACACACAAATCTCTGTCATCTTGTTAAGAAGACCTTGCAAGGTTCTCAACATACCCTCTCAAACACTTTTTCTACAAACAATATTTTTTTTGTGTCTCCATTTTGGGCCAGACTAGGTACAGCAACTCTTGACTGAAAATTAACTCTTCTTCTTTTTGTTTGATAAAACGTCCACACAAAAGCAAGTGAAGCTTTAGTCAAAAATTTAGCACATCAATGTCCAGATCAAGAGAAATCTGTGGGCATAGGACTGTTAATCATAAAGTGTGTTTTATTTACTGTGAAGGTGCTGAATCATATTTTAGAACAAGAATAATGATTCTAAAAATACAGAATATTATCTCTGTTCAAGGTCTTTTCATAGACATTTTTCCAGACTGCTTCTGGATAACAAAGGTAAATCCACATATGTTGTTCTTGCCAGACTGCTATCACTACCCAATTAAGCTATTTTTCAGTATGTTCAGGTGTGTCTCCATTATAATTGCATCATCTTTATAACCGTGTTGTAAGAATATATGCAATTTTTTTCCAGCTTTCCCTGACACATACAAATATATACATGTGAATATATATATCTGTACATCTGTACGTTTAACATATATATATGGTTATATGTATACTTTTTTTTTTTTTTCTGTGTATTTAGAGCCTCATTCTGTCATCAACTGGAGTTTTGACAGTGATCTCAAATGAATCAGAACATCATCCTTATTTTCAGCTTCTGGTGCTCCTTTTGTGCAATTCTTCCTTTTCTGTAATCTCATAATGACTGGTCATCCTCTGCTTTCTGTCTGTAGTTTGCTTAATCTTTGCTTGTCTGCAGTTCTGCTGCACCATATCTCAATCTACTCTTTTGTTCATGTCCTACATTTCCTTAGCCTTCTTTTTTGTCCTTGCCTTTCTCTATTTTTATCTTCTGTCTTTAATCCCATTTCATGTTTCCTTTGGAGATTTTCAAAATGTTACACTGACTTACCAGAAAATCCCTGCAGGATTTCATTTTCTCACAACATCTTGGGAAACAGTGTTCATGTTGAATTCATGTCACTTGAGAATTTCTGGCTAAATAAACAAGATGTTGAAGGACTGAATGTGGAACAATTGAAGGTAATAGCTAATTTTAATCTGATTCTGTCAGATATTGTCTAATTGTACAGTAATGGATAAGGGAAGAACCCCTGGCATGAAATCCCTAACATCTTGCAGGTAAATGGGGAAACTCTGGTTGCAGTGAGCTCACATATCTGAATGACTAAAACTGACATGAAGAGAACTTCTGTTTTTCTTAGGGGAATTCCTTTGGAAGCTTCATCTCCCTATGTTATTTCACAGAGAAAAATAAAAAGGCAGACATTGTAACAGCCAGCCTCGCTGACAGATTGTGCATTGGTCCGTCAGGAATACAAGGAACATCACCTTGAATTACACGCAGAGAGTGGCCAGGTGAAAGTTCTTCACTGTTGTGTTTCTTCAGAGCTCTAGGTTTTCCTTTCAGAGTGTCCTGGTTCATGATGTATCAGAAGGTTGCTCCTCAGAAAATATCTAGAAAGATCTATATGTATAAGAAATTAAGAGTCTAATTTTCTTTTGGAGCCACCCTATGATTGGATTTACAAATACTGCTGAAAATAGGAGGAAATAGTCTGACAGACAAGACAGGTAATTCAAAGATAAAGGACACCACGCTTTTGCACATTACCATGAAAAAAAAAAGTAATTTTCTTTATTCACCCTCCCAAAAATGTATCTTTACTTAGTATCTTCAAATGTTTGAAATCTCACATCAATGATCTCATTATGTCAAAGGAGTGTCAGGAATTCTGGTGAGAAGCATTTTTCTCACCTGGAAGTGAAATCTGCAAACATTTAGAATATGATCATCAGGTTGAATATTCAGAGCATTGTCTCCTCAACTGCTAAAGGTAATGGGAATAGGAAATCAAAGGCGCTTGTCAATCAGAAACAATACTGTACACAAGTACTATTCTGTAGCTTGCCTGTCAAATATGAACAGCTTATATGTTGAATGAAGTTAGCCTGGCAACCAGGAAAAAGATGGGACTGCTGTCAAATTGCAGAGAAGAACCTGTCTCAGTTCATTTACTATATCAAAATTCTCATAAATCTGGATAAGAGTGGGAGTACACCTACAGTTTGGAATGGAAGACCTTAACAAGAAGCAACCAAGAAGTTAATGTGCTTTTTTTTCTCAATTTGTTCTAAGAAGGAAGGCAATTGTGATTTAACATCTCCTGTCATTTCTCTTCCTCTGCTCTGTAACAGTCAGGAAAGACATACTACTTTATGGTCCTGACTCCGAACTATTCTTTTATCTTCTGAATCTGATGATGCTGTGGAGCCATGTGACTGGATCCTACAGGTGGAAGAAAGAATGACTGATAAAGCTCACTCACTTGAGCAACTCTTACAGATTTCTTGTTTCAGCATATAATTCAAGTATTTCCCTTGATCTCCTGAAATGCTGAGCTAGTCTCTAGTTTGGTATCTGAAAGGGACTTGTATTCTGCAGCAATACTAGCAAACTGCCTGGAAGGATTTTAATTTCTACACAACATGGGAGCATTTTAAATTATACTTTGCAGAGTCTGATTGCCTTTTTTACTGTGATCATAATGAACCAGCACCTCCTGATGGAAAACACAAGTCAGTCTCCTTTCTGACATGTAGATATTAAAAAAATGATTCTTCTTCAGTTAGTTATTATCATGCCTAAGTGGCAGACCTATGAAAACTACTTTTTGCTGGATCTGTGCTAGTTCATTTGGAATTCCGGGATGACATGGCTGTGGATCCACTGATCCCAGTGTATAAAAGATATCTGAAATTATACTGTCTGTCTCATTGCTCTGCACATCTGCTTCAGTGAAAAAACTTCTAGAACAAAGAGGAGGTCTCTGTGGCATAGATACCTGCTTGGTCCTCTTCTGTGTTACATCAGTTTTTCTGGCCTACCTTGTAAACCTGAAAACTTTGGGTGAATGATTGAGCTTAACGTGCTCAGTGCCACGTTAAATAAAAACTTTTAAAAACTTCGACTCCTTTTCTGAGCATCATGGAACGAAACATGGCACTAAAATGAAATCCTCAGAGGCTGAGGGAAGATCAGACAGCTTCAGGCATCCCCCCACTAACGCTGAAGAAAAGTTACAGCCGAACACAGTTCATTTGCTGTTCTCGTGGCCAGCAACCTCCCAGTTTTACTTAATTTGGTTATGCTGGAGTACCTTGTTGTGCGTCTTTATATAAGAATAAAGATATTCAATTAATTGAGTATTTAAACACTTCCCCGACCCTGCACAGGAGAGCCTTGCACTTCTTTATGTAAAGAGTGCTGAGTCTCCCAGGAACTTGCATTCCAATCTCACAGGTGAAAAATGTGCTATAAATTTTTCTAGTTCCAAGTTAATGAATAACTGCTTCCAGAAAAAAGCATTGCTAAGAAAAGTATAAAACCTATAGGGAATGTGCAAGATGTCCCTCTAATCTTGTTGAGATAACAGACGCACTGTGATATACCAAGCACAGTGAGAAGACAGGTATTCAGAACATATACTGTTTGGAAGAGATTAATTTGAAGGTAAAGACGGCAATGTAGCCTTAGGAGAATCCCATGATTACATAGAAAGTACCTTAAATTGCTAGCATTGGGAAAACATTTCTGTGATTTGCTCTATGCTTCTTTTCTACAGTGAGCAAAAAGACTAAATCCTGCAAGTTTGTCCAACTCTCACTGAAACCAACAGGAATTTTCATGTTTATAAAAGAGTAAAATTCTTTCCACTGGAGAAAATTAACCCGTGTTTAGTAGCATACAGAGATTTGTTTTGAATTATAGCACTTAGAACAACAGGTAAGCACTAGTAGAGCTCTCCAACAAATGGTCAATAAGCATCATTCATTGAACTCCCATGACATGGTGCTTCTTGACTACCTTTTCCTGATGTTTAAGCACTGGTTTCTTTCACTGACAAGTAAGGTGACAAGTAAAGTTATGTCCATGTAGTCTTCATTTTTATTACAGTTTTTTTCCTAGCACTAACAATATAGTTAACATTTTCATTATAACTTCTGTTTTTGTATTCTATTAAGCTTATGAAATTAACTTTGGGTTTGAAACTTCCTAAACTTTGCTTCAGTCTAGGGGGGCATTTTTTGAAAAAAAGTTTCAGAAAATTCATGCAGATTTTTCTGAGTAATAGAAGAATAAAAGTGCATAATTAGCATTTTAAAATACTAATGAGCAGTAATAACTGAAAACCAACTGAGGTGAAAAAAGGATTACACGTTTTGCATACAAAAAGTTATTACTTTTACTGAAGTGACCTAAGTTATAGGTTTGTCCTCATATAGGCAATATGTGAGGATTTGAGGAAAAACTGAATCTATCTTAAAGCTATTAAAAGGACTGTTAAGAAGATGCTTTGAAATAGATAGATAGTTTCTAAAGGCTATAGGCTATGCAAGAATAACAGCAGTTAAAGGGATGAAAATTGGAAGGTTCTTGCCACTTCTTTTGACTCTAAGTCAGGCAGATTGAAAACATCATCATTCTGATGATATATCTGAGTATGTACTTCATTGTAAATACTTTCCTTGCATTCACACTGTGTGGATGCAAGTCAACATTAAGGCTCCAGCCTGAGATGACATTCAGAGAAGAACTGGGTGTGGGGGTCTCTCACCCAGGACAAAATCTGCCCTTTTTAGGGCAGCTCCAGTGCCTTACTGCTTGGTATCTGTGTAGTCAGAGAGTAAAATATTCTAAGGTGCACAGTTTCTTGCTAGTAAGCTACAGCTACCTGTCGGTGGTCTTATACATGGGAAAGCAGTGTGCACTCTGACCTTAGCCAAAGTCTTTCCACAAATGGATGTATGAGATCTCATACAGTTGTATATGGGATTCATCTGAGAAATGCAGGCACCTGCTGCTGGTAATCATCTACACTGAAAGAGTCATCCTACGCTCCCTTCATAGCTAGGGAGAAATAGCCACTTTCAGTGCACAATGACTCTCACCCTAAGGTGGATGTCTAAAAGACATCTGATAAATCAGTCTTCAAAAATGCCCAGTCCTCTCCACCAACTGTGAAAGGAGCTCAGCTTGGTTATAAAACTCTGCATTGTAGACCTCTGAAGTCAAGTACAATGTATTCTACCTCTGGTGTCCAATTTATTATGGTCTTTATTTATGGGAAATGGTAATATTACAGAATATTACAGAATACTGCCTAAGGGATTTTTTTTTATTATTATTACTGTACATATTTTATGTATACCTCTTAGCAGAGAACAAGTCTATCATTACTTTTAACAAAAGCACGACAGGCCTTTTCCCATCAGCAGCAAAGAGCAAAAGCCTTTATAAATGCCTAGAAGATGCTAGCTAGTATATTCGAACAGGTGAGAGCCTGCTTGTAGACATGTCACAGCTGTAAGTTATAGTAAATTTTAGTTCTATAAAGTAGCATAAAACCAATTTTTACATTATCCTTCATATTATCTTTTCCTCAGCTAGATGCATTCCAAGTTTTTGGCTTATACACAGAAGCCAAAAAAGAAACTGAGGATAAGAGCAAACAAACATATTATACATGACTTAATTGAAAGGTCACAAAATTATTCTGAGCTCTCTTGTCTACAGAAAACTTACATTCACTAATATTTATACTCTGACTCTTGACATCTGAGAAATTTCCTGGCAGACAATTCTGCTTGCATAGAGATGGGACTATTGTCACAGGAATCAGAATAGAAGGTTAGAATTAGTTTTCTGCATAAACTTTCTCTTCAGAAATAAAAGGGTTGGGGTTTATTTTAAGTCTGTAGCAACAGAGAGGTTAGTGATTCAAATGCCAAAATGATAAAGCCTCAAGAGAAGACCTAGGGTTTATTTATTTCAACATTTTAATTAATTCTCCTCAGAAAGAACAAATCACAAAGCAAAACAGATGAGAACTCTGGCTTATTCTTCAAGAATAAAATCTCCTTTTATAAAACCAGGAATCTGTTTATTGTATTCAAAGCTTGTCTATAACAATGACCTGAATCTGAGAAAATGTTCCACTACTACATCAAGTGCAACGTTAGACCCAGTGACTGCACCCCTGTCTTTTAAGACAAAAAAAAACCACTGGGAGGTTTGGAACAACACCCAGACCACTGAGGGGTTTCTATCCCAGCAGATGACTCTTTAGATGGCATGGTTACAGATTAGAAGTAGAATATACAACAGTCAGTTACCATACCTACTAGGGTGGCAAATGTTTCTCCTCTACCTTTCATTTTCTATAAATCTAGACTCCATTTTTTAAGAAAGGAATGTTAATAACCAAAATTACATTTTTTTTTATTTTTTTTTTTAAATCCACCAACTTTAAAAATCTTTTTCCTCTGGTTAGCTCTAAAATAAGATGACTTAGTATTAGAGAATGAAGCCGAGATTTTCTGACTCCCAGGGACTGTATCGGTTTCCACAGCTAAACAACATCTTTAAGGGTCTCATTGGTTTTATAGCTTAAGAATAAGTTTCTGTTTTCTTAACAGTCCTGCTTGTAAAGAAGTCATCAAATATTTCCTCTTTAGCTCTAATAAAAATGATGTTAACTGATGAAATACACTGAAATATGTCCAGTCTCTGAATCTAAAATGTAACTCACAGTAACTGCAAATTGCTGCAGTTACTATACATATAGGTTACTTTAAGATATCTCCATAAACCTATTCAGAGCTGACTAATGTTCTATTATGATATGCCCTATGAAGGAAAACTGTTCACAAATTCACAAAAATGCAATACATTTTGCTTTTAAATGTTTGAAGTAGCATTCATGTCCCCTTTTGCAGAAAACACTCTTCCTCCATTTATTCTTGATAGCTTTTGCAACTCTATTCCAGATGCACATATTTGTCAAATGTTAAGAAATACAGTTAAACTCATGGCAAAGCTTTCAATAATTCTCACTAATATAAGCCCATGTACTGTGTGAGGTCATGATGCTGATAAAACCTGTTTTAAGGTTTGGCCAAGATCAAGAATTTTGGGTCCTTTGACACTGACATCCTTTTGAACATGGATCTCACTGCGTCTTTGCGGAGACTGTAGGATCCATTTATAGAGGTCTCTGTGAGGTGCAGAGTCTGCGTGTTGTGAAATAAGGATGGGCTGGTAACATAAGGATGAGAAAATAGATTCCAAGAAATCCTTACTTTAAAGAGTTATCAAGAGCAGCTTTTGCAATTGGGAGTTCAAATGAAATGATTTCTAGGAATCCTAATGTTTTGTGGAAGAGCATTTATTTTGTTTATAAAGTACTTCTCTTTCAGTGATGATCCACAAGACTTTTCCCTGTTTATCTGTTCTTCAGTGCCTTTCCTCATAAAATAGGCTTTCCAAAACAAGACAATTAGGAAAAAAGCCACAGTTTTGTGTGATTGAAATTCATAAATGACAGGATAGGGAGACTGATACATCAGTAATCAGCAGAGATTCTGTTACTGTTTTAGACACAGGGAAGAAATAGGAGGAAAGTTAGAAAAAAAGTCTTTTATTAGTTCTTTTATTATTACATAGGTGAAAATACGGGCAAGCTTCAGGTACACAGTTCTTAAACTGGACAGTTATCAATTGTTCCTACATTATTTTTAATGGCATAAACAGAACTGTGTTCATTGAAAGACTCTACTATTTGCATGTTAAAAGAACTGCTGGAATAAAATAAGCTGTTCACTACACTTGATTCATTTCTTACTAAAATGGGAAACATGGTCTTTGAATGGCTGTCTGATTTCAAAAGAGTGTGCAATTATTTTAGGTAGTAAGAGACCATAGAGTGTAGTAGCACAGTCTAACAAAACAGGACAATGTGCTGTTGATTTTTGACCTTCTAATGTTCCAGACTGTCAGAAATTTTCAAAGTGACCTTTTATGCCGCAATATATTTGCCATTTTGTGTCAGCCTCTGATTTTCCTGGCTATACGAGTTGGCACAACTGCTGCTAATGTAAGCTTTTCACCTGAGCAAATGATTTATACACGTGCCTGCACACACACAGAGTAGCAACGCTTTGCCAACATTCAGAGAATGAGATCTGTACTGTGCTACAGATTACATCTCTCTGCTCCTCTTTCTCATTCAAACACTCACTATTTTTGTTTAATAAAAAGCTTTTGATGTTTGAAAAATATTTTGCAAGGAGTTGAAGAATGTTTTTCAGACAAAAAAAGAAAGCATACCTCAACGTTCAGAAAGAATAACAACTAATATTTGACTACTATAATTTTGTATGCATTTAGAAGAAAGGCATCTCCTTTCCAACGTGAATAAAATCTAATGGTAAATGTACAGTAGCCTCTAAAAATGTGTTTTATTTACCTTGACTTCTTCACTATACACATAAAAAATTCACCCTTTCAACTTCCGGCCTCTAGAGGCTTTTCAATCATTAATGAATTGCTTTCAGAGGCCTATCACATTAATTCTCTGAGGCAAGCAGGGTTGGAGGGGTATGGGATAAAGAATTTAAATCAGGCCTCTGACAGATTTGCAGAGGCAATTTAAAATTGAATGGTGGGACTGTTGCCACCCCCAGCCCCTCTGATAGAGGCCAGCTTCCCCCGTCCACTACTGGGAGAGGTATTTAATCCAATTGGGAACCAGACTGAAAGGAACTGGCATACAGGAGGATCAGAAGTCCCTGCAACGTCTGTCAGAGGGGCAGGCAGACAGCAGGGGTCAGTAACTTGGATTTTAATCTTCCTCCAGAAAACTGTCAGATCATTTGATTGCAGAGCCAAACAAGAATCATGAGCGATATTTGCTTTTATGTGTGTAGTTACACAGGAGAATTCCATCACTGTAAGAAGCCAGGTTGACTTCCACAGTACTAAACAAGAAATTTTATTTTCTTGGATGTCAGTCAGTCACATTTCAGATAAGTGACATTCCAGACAACTTCACTCCTCCATTGTAAAATACATCAAATAACAAAGAGACTATTCAGAAGACCAAAATGAGTTTATTAGTGCTAATAGGCCAAGACTTTCCCCAGGAAGAAGAGAATCTAAAAAAGACAGGCATATCTTTTTCACCATGCTTCCAATTTATTATTCCACAGACCAAGATGGAGCCATCTTTAGTGGGTTTTGATTCCAAACTCATAGAATATCTTATTTTGTTATATAAGAGGCTAGAAGCTTACTGTAACCCCTTCTCCCTGTAACCTTTCCACCTCCCCAGAGGTGCAGCTGCCTGGGACGAAGGGTTCAAAGCCCAAATTGGTATGGCCCAGTTATATAACTTTGGCTTGGACTGCTGAGAAAATTGTAAAGTTATGAGAAGTTGCTGCAGAAAGATCTCTGAAACCACGCAAGATCAGAACAATACAATTATAAAAAAATTCACATCAGAGAGAAGTTTATTTTCATTACCTGGTTTGGTGTAAGTGTTGTCACTGGCATTACTCAGGAAGAAATGAAACCTTTGCAGAGGTGGATGCAAAGTAAGAAATCGGGTAAAGGCTGCATTAATTCCAAATAAATACTTCAAAGTTGTGACGAACTGCTATTCATGAACATATTAAGTGCTACACAAGTTCTCCTTACCCAATGGGCTGCATGCACCAGGATCCAAGTCATTTTCTTATGTAAATATGGTCCTTTTTGGGAAACACCAGCTGTCCCTCATGGCAGATGTAATATCCATGGAAGAATGTTCACTGAGGAAGAAGTTTGCTGGGAAGGGGAGGAGTGGGACTGGTGCACTGCTCAGTCTTGCCCCAAGACTGAAGCCAGAACATAGCTGGGACTTACAGAAGTGGAACCGCAAAGGGTCCATAATGATAGCGGTCAGGGACAGAAGAGCTATTATTGAGGAAAACACAACTGGCCCTGTCCTGGATGGCACAATTGGAAGAACACATCTTTTTAGACAACTTTGCGGCTATGGCAGAAATAAGAGTAGGCAGCTAACACATAGCGAGAAAAATGAATCTGGGCTGGGGGGACTTCGCATGCTAGGACCGGCATAAGTATAACTGAAAGGACTGGGAAAAAAAAGGCAAATGGTCAGAATAAATCAAGGAAGTAGTGACATTTGATTGAAGTGATACTGAATCGTCGGTTAGAGAGATCATGGATGTGCTAACATACCACACTGGGCTTCCATACACTGGTCAAATCATATATGATCCCTTAATCCTTTAAAAAGATTTTCTTTACACCTCTGAGGTGTAATGGGAAGGTCTATTCAAATAGCATTTTGTCCTAATATGAGTAAGGGTCTACAATGTTGTAGGCTGAGAGCCTGAGAGAACCTCTGTCTCACACAAGCACAAGCATGTACCAAACACAACGCTAACAGCTAATCAGAAAAATTACAAAAGAAACAAGCAATACAAATTAACTGTATTCCACTAAAGAGTTGATTTTCAAAATTGTGACCAAAAAAAATCTTTCCATTTGTCAATCAGAAATTCTATGGGAAGAGAATAGTAACATGAAGGGCTCATTATATCAACACCTGTATTTCCTGAAGAGGGTTCATAGGTCAAGGGTAGTGTCAGGGGAGTGTCTATATTATATGACAGTGGAACTGAAGAGAGAAAAAAGGAATGAATAACAAAGTTATACACAAAACCTAGAGGATTTTATTTTAATTATGCATTATTACTAGCTGTGCTGACAGAAGTGTTTGTGCATATGTCACCGTACAAAGTGAAAACAAAAAGCTTTAAAGGGTGGTTTTAATATATGTCCACTACCACAGGAAAGTCATAGGAAGACTTAAGTTATTTTTTTATTTATTTATTTTCTCCATGCTTGCAGTACAGATATTTAGGTCCAGTAGGAAGTGCCATTATCTACCACTGATATGAGAACAATCAAACTGAAAATTTGTAATTAATATCTGCAGTTGTGTAGCCCCAAACTTATTTTTCCCTAAAGATGCATGTAATGAGATAGCTGTGTTCAGTTTCCAAATTAGCAACATAGCTCAGACTTACTATAATTTTTTTAACTGAATATCAGCAAAATGTGCAGTAAGCCCATCAATGCTAGGAGTATTGTCAATTCGCTGCAAGGAATGCCACACAATCTGCAAGGAAACTTCTAAATGTATAATTGTAAAAGAAAGGAAGGAAACATCCCCCATTTCGCACATACACATTGATAAGTACCAACCAGGAAAAACTGCATAGTACCTCCTTGTAGATACTAGTTGCTGCTTTTGGAGGCAGAAGAAGGAAAATTTTCCACAAACCTAAACCGTGCCAAAGGTTCAACATTTATTTCATTATTCTTTCCAGTTTTGTTAAATACTTTTTGTCTTGAAAAAATTTGCAAACTCTCCGGCCTCTATATCACTGGCTGTTTGAATTAAAACAAAACCTTTCATTATAGTCTGAAATTAATCTATGTCTCATGAATTCAAGTTAGTCCTCATGCATTAATTTACCTACAAATTATGTGGACTCTGTTGCTAGAATCTTGGCATATTTCACTGCAGTATATTTAATTATTTAGAGGCCTGTAGTTTTCACAATTGTTGCTCCTTGTGTCTGAAGCTGTGACATCACCTTGTTTACCAGTTCCAGCTACCTGGCTGAAGAGGTTCCTGATCCATCTGCACCCTGTCTCTCAGCAACACTTCCTTCTCTCTCCTAATGGCAGAGTACTTGTGAAATCTCTCCCTAATCCACTCCCATAAAAATGAATCAGGTGATATTAAGAGATGATTGAAATATAATATCTCACCTAGTCTCAGGATCTCTTGCATTCTGGGACCAGTAAGCAATAAGCAGCTGCATCCAGGAAACTCATCAGCTTGCTTTTAACTCATCAGTTGCTTTTAAGAGAGTGTGTCCTCCAGCTTGGGATAAAGCCACACTTCAATCAGTATATAGAAATAAAATCTATCAATCAGTCTTATTGTGGCTGGTTTGATTCCTGAAATTATTTTCTTAAACATATATACATCTTTAAAAAAAGGATGCTTGGATATATTTGCCAGGTCTAAATGATTAGGCCCAAAAAGCAGAATAAAAATTTAAACTGTCTACCCACTAAACTGCTTTAGCATCATCTCAAGCAGAGTAAACAAAGCCCAGATCATTTATTTGTGCACTGGGAGGCAACCGTATATAGAGTCTATGGTGTTCTGTGGTGTGTACAACACAAGGCTGAAGAACTCAGACAGCAAAGGAATATTTGTTTCTGGAATAAAAGGTGATGATCCAAGTGCCAGAAAGCTTCCTTCTCTTTGAATACTGAGTATAAAATGTCCTGAGATCAATGTTTGCCTCCCATCAGCCACAAACCCATGTTATAATGCTTGATCAAAAGAAATTGTTAAAGACTTCTTCACAGAACTTGAAGTAGGAACAGGAAACAGCTGTACCATTTTTTCAGCAACCTGGTGGTTAGCTACACTGTTGTTTAAGTGGTTTAACATTATGTTTATTTTATAACCTTATCACCTTGCAGCTCTCTACTCTATGGCACTTCAAAGCTCCACAAGAATCTGGCCCTGTTGACTTTAACATAAGGTCTTCTAACTAGTGTGTCCACTTTGTAGTGTTTCTAAACAAGTAGAGATTTCTCAAGAATGGCTGATTTAGAGAGACTTCTGAAGAACATAGCTCTGGCTTTTCTAAAGCCATTCTTAGAGCTGGAAACTGAAATATTTGACTTGTCATATTTTTGTCCTGCGCAGGATGTCCTTAGATATTGAACTCAAATGCCGGGGGGGGGGGGGGGGGGGGGGGGGAGAGGGAAGAAAATCTCTTGGAAATTGTCAATAGCATTGTAGGCTTTATTTTCATAGTTGGCTTTTTTTCTGGATTTATGCCATTTACTAAACAAGGAAGCTAAACTGGACAGTGAGAATATGTAAGAAAAATTTATAGTAGTCTCCAACGTCTTGTAACAATGTCAGAGTTAACTTGCCTGGTTTAGCTCTAACTTTCAAAATAATTACCCTATAGTCTGAAGACACTTCAGCTCCATATTAAAGACTAACTATAGTGAAGATGAAGAGGAAGGTAAGAAGAATTTGGTATGGAAATACGGCCCCAACTTTACCTTTTTCAGAAACTACTAAGCATACACTAAAATAATTTGTAGAGTAGGTTATAGAGGATTCAGGCATTCATTCAGTGGAATATGGTACTCAGGGGAGCAGTGAAGCCAGGACTTGGTTAACAGCAGCATCCTCAATAAGGCAACAGAGAAAACCACCACCGAGCAAATTAAAAAGTGAAAGCAAGAGCATAGAACACATTTTAAGTGAGAAAAATTTCTTCTCTATTGAGAATAACAGGAGTTATACACTGAACTTCATTTGAACTAAAATTTTGTGCCACAATAGGAAAAGAACAGTGATCACAAAGAACAAGGAAGTCCATGGGTCGAAATGAAAGCAACAGAGTCACTTGGCTACTCAGGTCCTTCTAACACTGTTGCACTGTGTGGAAGGACCTCTAACATTTGTTCTGCACTGAGCAATGCAGTTATTGGATTAAATTGAAGATGTGGAATATCTTTTGCAGTTCTTAATATTTTCCTGAAAAATTCCTCATAATATTGTCAAAGAAAATTGTAATAATTGATGGTGGTTTTGCATTAAATAATTCCCCCCATCAAAAAGGAGTAAAAAGTGGTTATCTCAAAAGCTTATAGAAAAATATCATTTCTGAAAACAAAGTCATCCCAATCAGAATAGACAAAATTTTCACATAAATCTTAATGAATCAAAAATGTTATTCTTTTTCTTAAGTTCTAAAAGTAGCTATGTTTGAAAAGAATTAACCTTTTTTAAAATAAAATAAAAAATGCATAATTTAAACTTCTCTATATAATAATGTATGTTTAATGAATACAAATCTTTGAAGCAGGGAGCTAAGCTGTCCTGGTTTCAGCTGGGATAGCATTACTCTTTCTTCCTAGTAGCTGGTATAGTGCTGTGGTTTGGATTTAGGATGAGAATAATGGTGAGAACACACTGATGGTTTAGTTGTTGCTAAGGAGTGCTTACACCAGTCAAGGACTTTTCAGCTTCCCATGCTCTGCGCGGTGCACAAGAAGCTGGGAGGGGGCACAGCCAGGACACCTGACCCAGACTGGCCACAGGGCTATACCATACCGTATGGCATCATGCTCAGTATATAAACTGGGGATAGTTGGCCAGGGGGCAGCGATCGATGTTTGGGGACGTGGTGGGCATCAGTCAGTGTGTGGTAAGCCAATTGTGTAGTGTATCACTTGCTTTGTATATCATTATTGTATTATTATTATTATTACTATTACTACTATTCTATTTCATTTTACTTCAATTATTAAACTGTTCTTATCTCAGCCCACGAGTTTCCTGACTTTCACCCTTCCAATTCTCTCTCCCATCCCACTGGGGTGGGGGGAGTGAGCAAGCGGCTGTGTAGTGCTTAGTTGCTGGCTGGGGTTAAAGCACGACTACCTGTTTATTGCAAAGTCTACTATAGCTTTAGTCCATCACTTGTTGTTCTCTGGGTGGATGACTATGAAATGTGACTGTTTAACTGAAATATTAATGATATAGTAGTTTAATATGTATCAATTAAAATATTGTTCTAACTGCTAATTATAATCTGAAGGCTCTTTTGGTATTCGGTGTAGTTTACTGCCACAGATGTGTTCTATACGTGCTTTCATGAACATTTTTGATGCTATATTTTCTATGCAACATAGTTCTTAAACTTATTTTTATGCAGCACTTTTAATCTTTGTGATTTTGTCTTTACTTTCTTTCCCGTGTAAACTCAGTTTTAAAACTTGGTGGCATAGCAACTGGATTTCTCACCCAGTTTCAACTTGTTCTGCTTTCTAGTAAAACCGTCTTGATCACTGTTTCATTGCATAAAAGGAGTCTCTCTGCTGGAGCTAAACCTCCATTCCTGGGGTTATCGTCCCCTGTATGTCCTGAAGTCACATTCACACTCACTTAATATGGACCAAGATTGTTGTAAATTTGAGTGTAGGTTCTCAGTTGGAAAAAAATAATTTCATAGAAATCTTAATTTTTTACACCAATGTCTTTTTCCCTTGCAAACCCTTTGTCTATCTTTGTTTCCATTTTCTCAGTTCTTTTTACACTTTCTTTATCACAGCAAAGGTTTTATTTATGTCGAATAGCTAAGAAAATAAATTGTAAAAAGAGAAAACACCTCACTATGCAAGACAAGAATCCTAAGGTACAGGGCTTTTTAGAATAGGAAATATATTTTGACCAAAAAATAACTCATATATGACGTTGCTAATTTTCTTTCTTCTTTTTTCTTAGCCCATGTTTTAACTGTTGTAAATATAAGATAAAGAACATTGCCTATACTTTAAAGAAATCAATGTTTTGTGACAGAAGATTAGAAAATGGAATTTCTATTGAGAAGTCCTGATATCTATAATCTTTTCCGAGTGAACTTCCAAAATTTCCTATGGAGAAAAAATTCCAAAGTGTTTCTACTCAGAAGCAAAGAAGCAGCCTGAGATTTTGTTTCAGAATGTATGATTGGGACAATATAAGATCAATCCATTCTCCTCTCTGTCAAATAATATAGCAAATGGAAATACAGTAATACAACTGCAGAGCAAAAATTGGGGGGGGGGGTATTTTTATTATGTCCTTTGCTTATGTTCATAAATGATAGAAACATCAGATTAAGAAAACTATTAGCAAGCAAGACCATCCATCAACCAAGAAGGGAAACATTACAATTAATGTACTTTAAATACCCATGCTTGGCCAAACTGTCTTAAATGAAGACGTTTTCACACAGACCTTTTCATACTGTTCCAGAATTTTCTATTTTAAATTACTTGTATCAAAAGTTTGATATACAACTAAAAGCAAGCTAATCTTGATGAGGATTGCCATTGGAAATGCATGTCATATTCTTCAGCAAATATTCCAGTTGTAATAAAACTACTTTAAAATTTTCCCATCTTTTCAGAACAGTGAGAAAATATCGTGATTGTTATAGTTAGTATGAAACTGACGAGCAGCTATTTCCAGTTTGATTCACCTCATCTGTGTAAAGTGATAAAAAATGTGTATAATAAATTTTGAAATGCAAGATGAAGCTCTCGGGCGTAGCAACAGATTTTTTTTTTTTTTTAATTTTCATATATATAATTATATATATAAATATAATTGTATTTTCTGTGAAGGAACACACAGACAAGTGATAATGTATAAGTAATTTAAGTCTGTAGACTCATTAATTGTATTATAAATTTCTTTCTGTATACTGTAGCATCGTCATTGCTACAGACAGTGATGATACCTAATTTTATCAAAACACTTCACAAGATTTTTCTGAATATTTTCTATTCTGAAGCATTGATCACGAAGGTTGCTAAAACAGAGATCCAGTCAGGCATTCTTTTCCTCTATTCCATCAGCTTTTAAGGTACTAATTATTTTCACCTTCAAGCTATCTAAAAGCCTATATTTTAACTGGAAAAAAAAATATATTTTTAATTATAAACTACTTCATGGAGCTGAAAATTCACATGTTTTCTGAAAATCAAAGCCCTAGGAGTCTCCACTGTTGATTTTTGTGCCTAGGAAACCGCCAGCTGTAGCAATACTATTTGGAGTAGGGAAAAGAGAAGAAAAGGAAAAAAAAAGATGCTCAGTAAGATAAGACTATCAGATACAATCACAGAGTAAGAGGCTGGGAGGACCTCTGGGCAGATGTGATTCATCTTCTAGTTAAAGATGGGATCAGCGCTCCATAAGTCATTTCTGACAGGAGTTAATCAAAGTTGTTCCTAAAAATTTCTGTTTCCACATTTCATAGCATTCATAATATTCCATTCCAGAAAGTTTTCCTGATGTCTGCTATAACCCTCACTTGCTATAGATGAAGCTCTTTACTTTCATAGTAAAGAGCTATTTTCCCTTTGCCCACACAGGTCTTTTTTACATAGTTGAAACTGTAGTCACCAGGCTCTCCTCCCTAAATTACAAGTTCTTCAGTCTGTCTTACAGGTCAGACCAGTGTTGGTTCTTGTTGCCTTCTCAAGGCTCTCTCAGTGGCCCATTTCTTACTTAGAGCACAGCACCAAAATCTGAACAAAGTATTCTAACTGAAGCCTTATCAATAATGCCTTGAGCAAGCAGAAAGACTGCTTGACACATTGAGAATACCCCTATGCCTGTTCACCACAGTGTAACGCTACTCAGACACGATCAGTTTGGATCCATCTTCATCCCCAGACCTGCTTTTGCACTTTGGTTGCCCAGATGTATAATTCCCATTCTGTATTTTTGGACCTGATTGTCCCTACCGGTATGTAAAAGCCTGGTGTTTCTCCTTAGTGAATTGCATTTTTTTCCTAATAACTTCTCCAGTTTCTCAAGATCATTTTGTCTTTTAATTCTCTCCTCAAGCATGTTTGTAGTTCCTCCCAGCTTGATGCCAGCTCAGATTTAATAAGTAATACTTTCTTCCTTTTTATTTTTATATATATTTTGCTTATGCACATAGTACTGTGTATCAGTTAACTGCATATTTATCTTAATTATGTATAGAATTCCAATTAATGTTTAATGCATTACCTAGGAATCAAATCAAGCATTCTGCCTGTCACAACAAAAAGAACACAACTGAAAAGTAATAAAGTGTACATTGTGTCTTAGTGCCTAATCCAGCAAAATTTAAATGAAACTGTTTGTATAAGTAAGGACTACCTAAATAAGGAGTCCGCCAAATCAGGACCTTGGTTTTCCTATCTGTCAATTTCAAATTCCTCAAAATGCTTTTATCCACATTTTAGAGGGCAGAGGCATGATATTGCATACATTGTTTTTTTGATATATTACTTTCCCAAGATTTTTCCATCTTATTTAGGATTAAACCACCCATGCATTTCAAAACACAAGAGCGTACAAAGTATCAGAATGTTTCAGCTGTAATGAAGGAAAGAAAAATAGTATATGTTTATGGATTAGCATTGATTTCTAAATTAGTTAGGAGCTGGCACTGAACATGCAATATTGAGAGAACAGAATCATTCTTTATCATACATCTGCTGTACACGGAAGGAATTATTCTCCTCAGCTACAGGGCTAGCATGTATTGCCAGATAAGAACTCCTTGCAATATTTGCAAATTAGGACATGAATAATTGAAAGTGTTTGGAAGTGACTCTGTTCACTGGGGAAATGGTATATAGAACTTATTCAATCGTCTGCAGCGAAATGTAAGTATATTTCCTTCATGTGCTGCATAAATATTTGATTAACCACTGTGCAAAGCATTAGTAAAGCATCTGCTCAGCATGAGACTGAAACCTGGTTGACACCAGTAAATAGAAAGAATAAACTCCGCCCGCTGGGAAATGTCAAAAGCAAGTTTGAAAATTTCAGTCTTTGATATTCTCATATATTGAGTTGAAAAGAATAAGAAAATAAGCATTTAAGATGATGGAACTGAAACAAAAAGATGTAGGCACTTACATCCACATGTTATGGTGATGTGTGAACTCTGCTGTTTTGTCATCCTATGGTTAATTTGGAATTCATATTTCCTTGTCAGCTTTCTGAATCACCAGCTTACCAGAAAAAAAAAAAAAAAAATTATTTTCTGAAAAAATATATTCCCCACTTGGTGAGGTATGATTTATAATTAAAGTTCCATAGATAACTTGTCATTGATTAGAGTGTTACATAGCTTGGACCAAATCACTTGTGCAAACTGATATCTACCAGCCCTGCTTTGTTTGTAGAGGAGATGTGGGTAGTCTCTATTAACAGTTACTGTTCATAATACCCTGTAAGAAGTAGTAATTACATGGCTACATAGGAAAAAATAATCATCAAATATTTAACCATTTCTAATATTGAAGTAAAAACTTCAATTTTTTGTAAAAGTTCAGAACTTTTGACTCCAGCTTTTTCAGCTTAATTTCCAGAAATAAGAAATACTAAGAATAGTTTTGAAAGACATGCTTCAATGTTATCTGTGAAAAGAAGTGATAGTGCCAGGAACTGAAATGGAAAAAAACAACAAAACTATTTCTTAGAGATTTTCACCCCAGTATTACAGACTAAAGATTCTAAGAGGTAAAGAGACTCTGGAAGATCAGGAAAGTCTGAAAAAACAAAGCAATGCTGTGAGCATATTGACAGTTCCTGATGATCATTGGTATGGGTTCAAGAGTCATGTTGTCTCCGTGGTGTTCCAGTATAAGACTAGGAGAGTAAATTCATATATTTGTCAAAATGGAGCTCCTGAACTTGTAGATACAGGACAACAGAGAGGAGCAATTATTCTGCTAAAAGTAATTCTTTAAGAAACAGACAATATTCACATCAGTGCCATTGGGATTTTGACCATTAACAGATAAAGTGAGATTATGGCACTATATATGTGCCTATGGGACAACATATATTGAGACATTCCTTTTTATTGCACTCTCTAGGTCAAATCAATCTGTAAGACTCATATAAAAGATATCTTTAAATGTCTTTGCCTCCCTATATTAAACTGACAATTCAAAAAAGGCAATTTTGCCTAATACAAACTATGTTCTTTGTCATATAAATTTTCACCTCTTCATAAAATTGGCAAAGTAAAAGCTCATCACTTTTCAATATTTGTCTTTATTCTGTCATGTTATTATTGAGTTATATTCACTTAATTGATCTAATGGAGCATAATCCAATTGAATGCAGTGTTTCATATATTTTGTTATATTGCCAAAAAAAATCAAATTTATGAAACAAATTAACCCAATTGAATTACCTCATTTGTTTTAAGAAGAGGTTATATGTTTGAATATGGTCTTCTGTTTAATTTATTGCACTGAATTCGTCACTTATGAATTAGAGCACAGTAAAAGAAGAAAAAAAATCAAAGGGTGCAAGAAGACTGAATTATCTTCACAAGTTTTTTCTCCGGTGTTTACAGAGTCCCAAGTAAGAGCTGAGAATGAAGAATTATTGCTGAAGCATGGAAACTTTCCCTTCTGATTTTTGCTCACCTAAAGTGAAGCTATTCAGTAGGTCTATTCCAATTGTATTTTGTGTTTATTTTTGTTCTCCCAAATGGTCCTAGTGCTTTTCTATAATGTACGATTGCAGCTATAACTTGATGTAATATGAATAAATGATGAAATATCTGGGATGGTAAAAATTTAAAGCCCTTTATGCTATTTTCAACTTAGGAAAACTCTCTTGATTTATAGTGTGATATTCTGACCCAATATTATTTATGGGATTTCTTGAAGAAGAAATGGATTTCTACAGCTTCCAGCCCATGAAACCTTTATGAGAACAGTGCATGATATAATGAAAGAAAAAAAAGTTATAAAAACCTTTGTTTGGCAGTCAGCAGCTAAGGAACACAGTAATACAGATTCTGCACCATAACCTCCTTGACTGGATGTCTTTCAGTTTCCACAAAATATATTACCAAGTATGATATATTCAACAACTTCCAGACACACCCAGAGGTATATCTGCACACACTTGCTCTAAGCAAGGTGCAGCAATTTCCTTTAGCCTCTGAACTTAGGTTGTTATTGTATCTGACATTCTAAAATATCTGGTCTTGCACACTTTACTCTTGAATATCTCCACTTCTCAGCTGCATCCAGTTTGTCTCAACCATTGTGTGGTATCTTCACATGTTCCTCCAGGAAATGGGAAACTGAAGAAAATAAGTAACAAAAAGAAGCCTAAATTCCCTGCCTATCTCACTTTATTTTAATAATTTAAAATGAATGTAAGATTTGTTATTTTTATAAAGATCTTGATCGCTTGTCTAATTTTCGTCTTTGGTATACTTCAAGCAAGAGACACTTCCAAAAAGAAACTAAGATAAGCAGAATATTAAAAAAGCTAATGTCTAGAATAAAAAAAAAAAAGTTTTAACCACTGCAAAATGAAAAATAAAATAGAAACAATGCAAAACAACCTTTTTGAAACAAGATAGATATGAAATGGAAACAAAACTTTATTCAGATAAAGTTATTTTAAAAGCATTATTTTGAAGAAATTAAAATGAAGCTGCGGTAGTTTTAAAAGCAGTCATTTCAAAACCTATTTTGAAAGGGTTTCTTAAATCAACATTAAATGTTCCAATTTTCTAGTACAAACATTTAGATTTTGTCCCCCAAAATACATTTTTAAGTACCTCTCCTATATGATCGTTCAAAACGTCTACTTTTTGTTACAAAATAGAATGAAAAAAATACTCTAACATTTTCAATTGGAGAAAAATTCTGAATTTGAACTAGCTTATCTAGTATATATATCCATGTGGTCTTTTTGGTAGTATTTTGGCTGCATAATTTAATTCACTGGTTTATTCAATCACTTTTATATTCTCTTGTTTTTATTTCTAGTTCTTTCTTTTAGTTTCTTTCAGTACATTGGCATCACAATACTAAAAATTAAGGTTCCCACCATGACAAATTTAGGTTCTGTATCAGAGAATAGAACTGCCAGCGGCCCATAGGCACCAATGCTGCACATGTCTGGGAAATGTAAATTGGCAGGTAAAGGACGCTGGAAGCAAAACTATCATGCTTATGGGCACCGAGTTCCTGAACAATTAGACGAAGCATGTGTGGGTTTCCTGGTAGCAGGTAAGAACTGCTGGAAAAGTGCCTGAGCCTTTTTTTGGATTATCCTGCCTGAGTCATCCTTCCCTTCCCTCCCCAGGTTCTCCCTGCTCCTATGGTTGAGGCTTTCTGGTCCAGTGCTCCCCAGGCTCTCACTTCTCTCCTTTTATCTTCAGCCACTACCTATTGCAGCCTACCTAAGACTGTGTAATGCACCCAGCAGGGTTTCTGTAATTGCTCTCCTTAGAAAGTACTTCTTTCCTCTTTGTTCTTAGCCTTTGAAACTCTCATTTCACTAATTTCCACTCCTAGCACCTCAACTGCTCTTGATGTAAGTTTCCCACCTGTCCGCACATCATTCACCATCCTCTTTAATTTCACCTCACTTTGCCATGTTACTTTACCTATATTCCAGAATTGCAGCTGACCTGAGTGCATAGCATGTCTGCTCTACTTTGCTACTTGTTCTTCTGATCCACATTCTGATAATAATAATAATAATAATAATAATAATGATGATGATGATGATGATGATGATGATGATGATGTAATGTAACAAACTTTACAGATGTATTGGAAAACACATAAACAAATAAGCAATATTCACACTACCTCAAATAGAGGCTCCTCAACAGATAAAAGAATAAATGCTATCTTTGTGAACCACCTAAAGAAGACATATATAATATTATATTTTGCAATGATAGGTCTTTTATAATATCTACAGAAGCAGATTAAAAATCAACCCAACAACCCTTGATTATAGCATAGCAAGTAGAGCACTTGTAAAAGCATTACCAGAAAGTGGAACATTGTACGGATGCACAAAACAGAGCTCAAAGCCAATATTTTTTGTATGAGCACTATAAAAAATACCGTATCTAATGATTCAATCCTCTGCTATGCAGAGTGCCTCCTGGAGGGTGCCAAGTGCCTTCAACTCCTAAGTCTTTCTGTTTCTCTCCAGAAGCATTGGAAAATTGAGCTATAAAGCAGTAAGGTACTTCTTTATAAAATAATGCTTTCCATCTGACTTGAAGAGAAATCTTTCAAAGAAGGAATGAAAGCTACTGCTGAGACATTCTTGACAGAAAAGCAAGTTGATTCAAGTGGCCGGTTCTTATGTTTTTGTGATAACAATTCATCAAATCTTGGTAATCAAAAATGATGGAAAAGGAAATAAAAGGGAAAAATACATGGCAGCTAAATGGAGCTTTGCACCAACCCCAGACTTTGTGAAGTTTGACAAGATGTGAAAATTTGATATTTTATAGCTCTTAAAAAAGACTTTTTTATATACTGAAAGCCATTGTTTCCATAATGTTGATTTTGCAGAAGACCGTTTCATTTCTTGGTTTTCAGATAACATTTTATGGTGATCTATCATTCCCAATTTCACCTTTTATGTCATGTTATGTTAACTTCCAAATTTCATAATAGAAATGGTTGAACAGGGAGAACCTCAGACAAAAATCTTCACGTATGTAAGGGACTGGGCTCTCTGGCATGGGGCAGGCACTTGTCACCCAGCTCCTGGCAGCCCCTACACTGGTATGCCATGCTTGAATCTCCAAAGCATTGGAAAGAAAAGCTGGTTTGAGAGGAAAACTGTATTAACACCCACCATCACATCAATTCTGTGTGTAGGAGATAGGAACTGAAGAGAAAGGGGATCAGCAGGCAGAATGTATCCCTTAGGATAGGCCAATGTGGCCAAAGTCCTGAGTGCCATAGCTCCCTTTTAGGTCATTGTATGTACACACATTACTTCACAGATATCAAAATCCTAGCCTCAAAGCCTTACTCCTGGAAGCTGAGCCATTTATTTTTTCTTCTTACATGCCATCTCCACCCAAGCACTTGTAACCCAGAGAGCAAAAGGAGGAACATATCATCAAGAAACTTGAAAAACAATCCCAAACCCCCAAAACCAAACAAAAATTTCCCTGTATGTTTTGGGATCTTTCAAATTGTAAATGCCAGTTATTTGCTGCAGACATCTACTTTTTAAAAGTATGGAAACTGGAAATCTCAACCACTGCATTCACCCTGATCTGTTGTTGGATAATTTCCTTTGCTAGATCTAGCTCTGCTTGACTTCTAGCACCTCTTGTTTGAATACTTTCTGACTTTTAAAACATTAGTTTCTTTGTTGAACAGAGTATTTTTCCCATTCTTTTTTGGTATATTGCTTAATCCTAACACCATTTTAACATGAATAATCACCAGAATGCTTCTGTATGATTTCCATCACCTCCCCACCCAGGTCTGCGTGTAGATTCCAGATAATATTGTATCTTCAGCTTCACAGACAGCTCACGATTTCCCACTATTCCCAGGAATATTTGGTTTTAATAATAGTAAAAATATTTTTATTTATATTAAATGCATTGCATATAACAAGTCTGTTACAGAATTCCGCAATTTTAAAATAGAACATCCATAATTCTTGTCTAGTGTGATTTTTAACATAATCAGTTTCTTCTTATCAAGGATATCACTTATCTCTCTAGTATAATCCAAAGTGAAGATCATACTACAAGATGATTTTAATGGAGGATACGATCCAAGGCAGAAGATACAACACAAAGAGAGAATTCAGAGTTAGGTACAGTTATAGGCCAACTATCAAAAAAAAAAAAAAAAAAAGTTTTTACTTTAACTGACAGCCATCTAATTCTGCATAAATATAGCATCTACAGGAAAAAAGAATTTCTATTTTCCTTAGAAATATTCATCCCCTTCCTCCTCATATAAAGATCAGCAAGACTTTGCTGGGTATGACACCTCATTTGTAAGCACTCTGTTTTCTCAGGGCCCCTTCTGGCCAGCAGGCTATATTCTGTATTAAACTTTATTCATTAGTCTAGACTCAGCTTTCTTGTATATATCTTTTCTAAGTGGTCACCAGAGGGTACTTTTTTCGTCTCAGCAGGAGCCTGAAAATCCTGAGAAACTAGTGATATGATAAGCGGAAATCCTGAGTAACAAAAATTTCTGTGTGAAAAAGGTGGCTCATATTTTAACAAACCTTGATTTAAAACATATATAGTTTTGGATAAGGACAAGAGTATGATGCTGTCGCAGATGGAGTGAGAGAGCACTTGTAAGAGCAATATGTTTATTGATAACAAAGTTTGATAATAAAAGCGACAGTTTTAAGAAGATTCGATGGCAAGATACACTTGATTATTTACTGCATAGAGGACAGAGTCAGACAAGACTGTCACGGAGACCCTCCTGTTGAGTCATGAGGTTCAGAGAGGACCCCCCCCTTGCTTCCTAAACTCCTTCACAAAGAGGAGTCTAGGTGCAGCTGGATCCAATCCTAGTCCCAGGCTTGGTCAATGGTTTATGTCTAAAGGATTACATATGCGCAACCAATCCTTTATATCACTTAGCTAAGATTCCAAAGTTTAGCATGCTATTAGTCACTTACCGAGCATCTGTTGTGGCAAGGAATCTCTCAACCTCGAGGAGTAACCTTGAGAGGCGTCCCTACTCAAGGGGAGATCCTGGCGTGCAGCCCGCTGCCATGCAGGAGACCTCAAAGGACTCTTGGGCTGCTCACTATTTATGGGGGTTAGATGATTGACTCATAGTCATATTTACATACCACCTTCGTATGTTAGTTTCTTCCAAATCTAGCTTGAGTTGGACACTGACCAGCACTGTGGTTAGGTAGACACATTGCCATAAATTAGTCCTTGGCTGTTGTGTTTTCTGTCTCCCCCGAATGCACTTCTGAGCTGGATGCACCCATCACAACTGCCACTGGTGATTATCACTTCAGCAGGCCCATGGGAAAAGGTCAGATGGGGAGGGGAGGCAGGAGGGTACAGGAGGAGCACACCGCCACAGATGCTGAATGTTTTTCATTTTCATGGAGGGGAAGGCACAACGGGATCCCTTAGTACCTTACGCAAGATTTCATGCTATAGTTCCATATTTGGGGAATAAAAATGTGCACATTTTATGTTTTCACTGAATAGGTCTGTTTTTTCACACCAGAGTGAATGTGGGCATTAATTTAAATGTAAGCTTCTTATTGGCATACCCAAAGTGCAACTAGCTTCTTAGAAAGTACATATATTGGGGATTTAGTATTTTAAGCCTCTCAGTCTTTGGTTCACAAGCAATCGAAATTAAATAATAGGTCACTTAAGAGTGACAGGAACAACTCATAATAAAAGCCTTCTAATATATTATTGGTAAGACAATTCCATCTTTCAAAAATCAGAAAATGTACCACCCACAGCTGCCTTCTCCAGCAGTGCTTTGGGAATGTTTAGCTTGATAAATTATATCACACCCCTTATTAGGGTTGAAAATACCAAAACCATTATCATATAATAACAAGTTAGCTTTGAAGATAAATCATTCCTAATTATTTTCCAATATATGTCACTTCTATGTTTCTAATAGAGAAAAATAACACACTAATATATATGCGAGATTTTTGCTTTGCATTTGTAATTATCATGATAAAGTAGTATATAATATACCATGATTCTCTAAGGACTTATAGATCAAAAAGTATTCTAGAGGTAATTGTTGAGAGCTGACAACTACTGACTGAATAAGTAATTTATAATCCAAGGACTTTGCAGACCTTATGTCTAAAAAAGAAGAGAATATGAACTAAACACAGTACATACTAATAAAGATCATGGTTTGAGAGTTCTCTTTCTCATGTAACCAAAGGCAGATCTTGTATGTTTCTGTGTTCTCAAACAAAACTTTGGGTTATAAAAAGAGAAATTTTAATAAGAGACTTGAAAGCAATACAGCGAAGACATAAAAGGATGAAGCAATCATCACAAGCCAAAATATAGGAATTCTACATTTTATTGATACGTGTGTCACCTCTGAGAAGGAATGCACACCTGGATGCGCACAAGTCCATGGGGCCAGATGGGATCCACCCAAGGATACTGGGGAAGCTGGCAGAGGAGCTGGCCAAGCCACTCTCCACAATTTATCAGCAGTCCTGGTCAACCGGGGAGGTCCCAGGTGACTGGAAGCTAGCAAACGTGACGCCCCTCTACAAGAGGGTCGGAAGGAGGATCCGGGGAACTACAGGCCTGTCAGCCTGACCTCAGTGCCAGGAAAGGTCATGGAGCAGGTCATCTTGAGTGCCATTATGCAGCAAGTGCAGGACAACCAGGGGATCAGGCTCAGCCAGCATGGGTTTATGAAAGTGAGATCCTGTTTCACTAACGTGATCTCCTTCTATGACAAGGTGACCCACTTAGTGGATGAGGGGAAGGCTGTGAATGTTGTCTACTTGGACTTTAGTAAGGCCTTTGACACTATATCTCCCACAGCATTCTCCTGGAGAAGCTGGCTTGGATGGGGGCACTCTACACTGGGTTAAAAACTGGCTGGATGGCCGAGCCCAGAGAGTGCTGGTTAACGGAGTCAAATCCAGTTGGCGGCCGGTCACAAGTGGTGTTCCCCAGGGCTCGTTGTTGAGGCCAGTCCTGTTCAACATCTTCACTGATGATCTGGATGAGGGGATCGAGTGCACCCTCACTAAGTTTGCAGATGACACCAAGTTGCGTGGAAGTGTCAATCTGCTGGAGGGTAGGAAGGCCCTGCAGCGGGACCTGGACAGGCTGGATCGTTGGGCCGAGGCCAACTGTATGAGGTTCAACAAGGCTAAGTGCCGGGTCCTGCACCTGGGTCACAACAACCCCATGCAACGCTACAGGCTTGAGGAAGAGTGGCTCGAGGACTGCCTGGCAGAAAAGGACTTCAGAGTATTGGTCAACAACCGGCTGAATATGAGCCAGCAGTGTGCCCACGTGGCCAAGAAGGCCAACAGCATCCTGGCTTGTATCAGGAATAGTGTGGCCAGCAGGACCAGGGAGGTGATAGTGCCCCTGTACTCGGCGCTGGTAAGGCCGCACTGCAAGTACTGTGTTCAGTTTTGGTCCCCTCACTACAAGAAGGACATTGAGGTGCTGGAGCATGTCCAGAGAAGGGCAACAAAGTTGGTGAAGGGCCTAGAGCACAAGTCTTATGAGGAGCGGCTGAGGGAACTGGGGTTGTTTAGTCTGGAGAAGAGGAGGCTGAGGGGAGACCTTATTGCTCTCTACAACTACCTGAAAGGAGGTTGTAGCGAGGTGGGGGTTGGTCTCTTCTCCCTAGTAATGAGTGATAGGACGAGCGGAAACGGCCTCAAGCTGCGCCAGGGGTGGTTTATGTTAGATATTAGGACAAACTTCTTCACCGAAAGGGTGGTCAAGCATTGGAACAGGCTACCCAGGGAAGTAGTTGAGTCTCTATCCCTGGAGGTATTTAAAGAACGGATAGATGTGGTGCTCGAGGACATGGTATAGATGGATTTGGCAGTGTTAGGTTAATGGTTGGACTCGATGATCTTAAAGGTCTTTTCCAGCCTTGACGATTCTATGATTCTATGATTCTATGAATGACTGGGATTGTTCAGCCTAGGATGAAGGTGATGGAAAGAAGGTATGCTAGAGATCAATAAAATCACTGTCCCTTTCATTTCTGGCCCAGCAGCTTTCTGAGCCACACACACAGAAGGTTCAGAGAAAATTCTGGGAGGAAAAATCACTCTTTGCCATCTGATCTTCTCTGAGCATTTCCTACTGGCCACTGTCAGTGATCGGAGGCTGGGGTTGACCGTCTGGTCCATATATGTACTCTTCTACAGATGCTTATTTAAAGACATACAGGCATCGGTATATTGTGTATTAAAAATCACAGCATGAATATAACCTCTAAGTTATGACTCTCATCTGTGGAGGAATAACATGGGAAGAGAGACAATGTATCACATAACTCTAATCCTGCATCTGTAGTGAATTCTCCAATAAAATTTTTTTACTCTTATCCTCAGGTCCCTCTTAACATTTTATGTACAAACCCCTTTATAACCAATACTTCTATGAATTTAAAAGTGTCTAGTTTTCCTCTGATGAATCTCAGAAGAATAAATATGTAACATTATTTACTACAAATTAATCATTAATTATGTCCTATTCATACCTATCTCCCTCATGGTGACTGGATGAAATACAGTTTTGAGTATATCATAAAGACAGTCCATCACAAAATAATCTAGTCATACCCAGCAAGAACAGATAGGTGTAAAGAGTTATTACAGGTCACACACAGCTTTGTGTGAAATTAACTAACAAGATTGGTATTGCTCATAATGACTAGAGATGCTTCTGGATTGCTTGCTCATCACCATCTGACGGGCTGAGGCCTGACCAAGTAAGAGCAAAAAGGTAAGATGTTTAGTGCAGCTTTTCTTACAAGTTCAGTTATAGGTACATCTAATATATATATATTGCCTCATGTAGGCAACAAATCCAAGAAATCACCACTGATCATCATTAGTGAAGCATCTCTCTCCAAATCAAACAATAAAAATAATTCTTCTTTTTTTTTTCCCCCGATATCTTTTCTTCTTAATTGGTTCAAGAAAGATGATTCCTGGGATTGTGAAAGACTATTTAATGCACTGTGTCACCAGTTCCAAACTATCAGGGAAAATGTATGTGAACAACTGGTATTACAGTATTATTTTCTGACCTCCTCCGTTCCCAAGTGTGCTCGAGTGTGCTTAAGATTTTTTTTTTAAATTAATTAATGAAGTGGCAGAATGTAGAGTATGAAGAGAAATTCTTATGCCAAAATCTGTTTTGAAAAGAGACAGTAAAAGTGGCATGTTGTCTTATGTCTGACAATACTATAACATCTGGAAGAATGTTTTGCAAATGGAGTTAAAAAATAAGAGTAATTTTTTTTCCACAGCAGGCAGACATACCTCTTATTCAGAGCTTTAGAATTCCTGGTAAGTGGGTGTTGTACAAAAAGAAGAAAATAGAAGCAATCACAGAAAGGTTAGCTTGAAATTTGTGCGGTTTTCTTTTTCAGTCATCTGCGTTTAAAGTCAAACTCCTTGAAGTGCTTTAGTCTTGAAATCAGCATTACTTGTGGGGCAGTAAGGGTAAAATAAATATGAAAATAATGTGCTCCTAGAAATGACTGCACAGAATAATAGATTTCACTGTTAAGAAGTTTGTCTTAATATTCAGACAAAATATTTTTCTCCTTAGTTTCATCCTGTTACTCCTATTAAGAGTTCAACTTCTATAACTAGAGATTATATTGCCAGTAATAAAATTATTCATCCCTGTAAAAATGCATTCCCAATATTTATCTTCAGGAAGCAACAGTGGACGGTCAAACATTGTTTTAAGATTACAATTATTAGTAATTTTGTGGGTCATTATTAGCCATTAGTTTGTGAGTATGAAAGTTGGCATCTTTTTTCTAAACAAGAATTTTATATTTCTTTTTCAGAGGTTCGTATTCAATTACATCAGTCACCTTTGACAGCATTTTGTAATGAATTGTATTTTTGGTGGAGAAAGAAAAAGGGTGAAAATATTAGAAAGAAATAATTGAATGAGTCCATGCTGTTAATAAATTATTAATCAGAAGCCGATGAAGTGGCTTTCTGATATAAATCTCCACAATGGTGCTTTCGTTGAGTAAAGAGCAACTTTGCCTTTTATTACTTTAAGTCTATAAATCTAGTGATGTTGTCTCTATAGTTAGCATAAATCTTCTTTAATGAAGATGGCGATGTGTCAGGTAATAAGCTCATTTTGCTTCAACAGTCACCTACTAGTCATTTTCCTTATTAGCTATTGCCAGTATTCATGGTGGTGCAAGACATCAGCACTGAGGGCAGTTAAGATGAATGTCCTTCATCTAGTCAAGACGTTTTCTGTCAGCTCAGATTAAGGCCCACTTGCAAAGCTGAGCAAACAAAGGTGCAGCTTTCTGGCACAGCTGAAACACAGAGCAGAACTCCCATGCCCATCTCCACCCTCTGACAGCCACCTCCTCTTGGGACATAGGTCTACCCCATTCCTAACTTTTTGAAGCAAAGGTTCTGGTTTCTATTTCTAGTATTATCTTCTCATTGCCAGTATGCCCTTGACTAATGCAGACGTGCTGCATTTTGCTGTTTTTTCTTTAGAGCAAATCGAATATCACTTGCTTTTTATGAGACTGAGTGACTACTCTGAATTTATGCATCCTACCATCTTGGAAAAGTTTTCACATTACACTGTAATAAAGCATTAACTACTGAGTCACTTCAAAAAGGAAAATCTGACCGCAACCTCTGTTTCCAAAGTTTATCCCATTTCCTACATGGTCATATTATATTATGCCATACTTGATTATAGATTAGTTAATGTCTGCAGAGCCTATGAATATGAGAAAAAATCTCTAACTATTACTGTAACAGTTTTACCATTGCAGGGCTTTTTTGCTGGCAAAGGTAAAACATTCTGTAATGCCACTGAATAAATTCTGCTATATCATAATAGCAGGTGTCTTTTGTTAATTATCTATACGAGTTGGCATTTTGCTCCATTGCCTCATAGCTGATCATTAAGTATTGTGAGATTTAGTACATTTGGTTGCACAATACATTGGAGAAATTCTGCTTTGTCCTTTTTATAGAACACCTTAGGATGGAAGGATTTTATAGAAAATACAAGTACTAGATCATAAAGTTAAGTACTATGACTTCAGGCATTTACATTCTTAACTGTATCCCAAAACCTCACGCTAAGGCTTAAGATAACTAAAGTCCACTGGGATGCAAATTTCCAACATTAAATTTCCTTAGGTGCCTAGAGACCTTCTCTTCACTTCTAAAACCGTTTCAGACCTGTCTGCCTTGAGTACTTTGGCAAAACAAGTATGCTAAGCACTTATCTACAGAGCTTAAGCAAAACATTCACCAAGAACACTTTGCAGATTAGGTCACATAGAGAGCAAAATTAAACAACTGCTGAATAGTGCCTGGAAAGTCTTTCAGCTAACAAGTAAACAGATAGCATTTTCAGGATACAGAAGATCTTGTTGTTTTCCATTCTCCATCTGTGGAGCCTTAGACTTGATTTTTAATTGAGAAACCCCAAATACTAAGTACTTGTAGCTGCTAGTAACTGCTAATAACTTGGGTGCTCCCATTTTTATTTTTCTGTTGAAGTTATTCCACTTACACAGAGTAATTAAATATTGACTCAGCCAAAGACAATGAGAAACTCATTATATAACTGGTCAGTTCACATGCAGAGGTGGACTGCGTGTGAATAAAAAATCAAAAATATTTTGAAACAGTCTTAATGGTGCATATTTTTAAGACTGACTATTTCACGGCTCAAGTAACAAAGCAATAAGAGGCTGACAAAGGTAAAAAAAATCAAAGAAAGATACATGTAAATGGGAGTACGACCATCAGTAAAGTGGGAGAGTGATGAAGACCAGGACCCATAAACATTATTCAACCTATGACCTTAATAAATCAGTATTATTTGAAACACAAAGAATATAGCTCAAAGAAGCTGCACTATACCTAGATCTTGTGATCTCTCCCTATACAATTTTCTATTGTGTATTATAATTCAGAGCATTCTTCTTTTGGTCAGCTTCTGGACCTCTGAGTCTGCACTGAAATTATGTGCTGGTGTAAGAGAGATGAGATATTGGATGAAGGCAAGTATTTGGAGAAAATGAAATATGGTACCTGTACCAATTGTAATCAGAATAAATTTTATTACCTGACTTCAGGTAAGGTTTTTTGCATACTTGCTTGCTTGAATCTCATTTTATTCCCTTTAGCTAGTGTTAAATTTGTTTCAGAAAAGGAGGAAGAAAAGAAATGTTGCCAAATATTATCATGATATAGTTCTCTCCAAATTCAGAATTATTGTTCTATTGGTATTTTGAAATATAATGATGGCTCAAATTAGCATACGTTTATATACGCTCCTAAATATTTGAAATTTCTCTCAAAATACTTTTTAAAATAAGTAATTCAGATCAACAGAAGTATCTGGTTTCAAATCTAAAAAATTTCATTAATGATATATTAGAGAGGAATAGTTGTTTTGATGAAAAAAAGTACTGAAGAACGGAATTTGTTCCTCAGTGGAATTTCTAGCACATTGTCATTGTCACGGAAGTATGCTAAAACTAACCGAAACAAAGGATAAACTCAAACAACTTTATTGCACAGAACAACCAAAACCACACAACAGAAACCAATGAGAAACAGGGGTAAACCAAAATCAATCAACACTCCAATAATATTTAACACGTAACAGGTTCGAGGTGTCAGTCGGGGTATTGTTACCACACCTCAGTACACACGAGAATGACGATCCAAAGTGCACACACAGAGTCACTCACAAAGGCGGGAAACTCTCTCCCTCTCGTGGGTACCCAGAAGATGCAATCGCTCACACCGGGGGGGTGAGGGCTCACTCAGGGATATCCAGAAGAAATCACTCACCTGAAAGAAGGTGAGGGCACTCAATCCCGGGAAGTTTCCTCAGGCGACGTCGCAGCCCGAGGGGCTGCACAGACCGCTGTGGTCATAATTGGTCATGATCTAGAAGCTTCTCTGAGCCCAGGTGCCTCGCTGGCCGCAGGCCCTGCCTGGTGACCGAGAGGCCCCGCCCCTCCTGCTCCCCCTGCCGAAGCTGCACGTGCCTGGGGCACGGCAGAGCAGAAAATGCGTGAAAATGAGGCGGGAAAAGCCGGTGATCGCCAAGTTAAATGCCCCGATCTTTGGGGGGGAGTGAGTGGGCAGGGGTGGAGTGTACCTGTCACAGTCATATTCCTCTGTAATGTTTTGATTTTTATGAACTTGTTCCAGATATTTGGCCTGAAACGTTTATCATAAGTCTTCAAATATTTAGCATCTTTTTCAAGCCCCAGTTCTTCAAATATTGTAATCAGATATAAAATTGAGCTATGGAAGAGAGAAACTTCAAATTCTTTCTGTTGTGAAGTGAATTTTAGTAGTGTGATCAAATTTCACACCGAAGGCCAAAAGTCCAGAAGACAAATACAACAGTGTCATTAATGATCTGGATCTTTTTAGGCCTCATCTGTTTTTAAGTAATTGTATTTTTGTGAGCCAGCTGTTTATGAGATCAGAAACAATGCACAAGAATACTGTTCCCAAGCAGCAGCAAGGTACACTGAGCAGGTGCTCCATCTACAAGTAGGGACACTCTTTCACGTGAGAGCTTGGTGGGAAGACACAAGTGGAGGTTTAGCTGCCAGAAAGGAGCAAAAACATTTCATGTTGAGTTCATTGAGTGAGGCGTGATGGGTGAAGAGTGTCCTTGCTAATCTAATCTGCAGAACCCTCACTTTGGGAAGCTGCAAGAGGAAAGGTGAGTTGTGAAAATATTTAAGGTCATTTGAGTTTGGAGCTGCCTGAGTTAAAGAAGCTGAAATTTTGTGAGTTGTGTCACTGCAGGATGTGTGTTTGGACATTGTAGTTTATATCCATGATGAATTTCTTATATAAGAATCCTTAAAGCTGCCTTGAACTTGAAATGAGGATTCTTTAGAGTTTTATATGTTGAATTTGAAAATAATTCAGTCTGAAATGAAATAAATATTCAATATTATATGTCTGCTACTTTCAAAAGAAATTATTGGCAATGAAACTGAACCTGAATGGTGACTAATTCAACTGATCTGTTTTCTAGATATATCAGCTAAATGTAACTATTATACTTTAAAATTACTCAAAATTATTTTCTTCCCTTGAAAATGCTGTTTATAAATCTGTATTTATTATCTATAACAACAACTTAAAACTTGCAGTTATATTATTTTTTTCTTTTATAGAGAAATAATAAGCAGGAAGAAAACCCCCTGAGTTTAAAAAGCATTTTTAAACATTTTACAGAATGACAGTGTGAGGTACTTAAAGCATCAGCTGAATCTGCAGGGGGTAAATTGTCCTTGAAAGACACAAAGGCAGCTTAAAGGGGAATTTATAACCTCTCTCTTGGGTTTGACAATATTAATTTGTCTCAACTATTTTAGAAGTGCCCTGGCCACAGTGACACTTTCCTAGGTGCATTCTAATAAGGTGATACTGTCTCATTAAATGGGATGGCATTCAGCAGAGACCAAGACAATAACTCAAAAGCAATTGTCATGGAATGTAAGGTGATCTGATATTAATAAATGACAGTTGCATGTAGTTTATGAGATCAGAGTAATTATTCTGTAGACAAACCACAACATGCTGTGTGTAGAGGCAATGCCATATTTCAAACTGATATATAGAACTGTACAGCATTGTTTTATCAGCTAAGCTAGTGTTTTTCCACTATCTATGAACTTCTGAGAGGTCAAGTCAGTCATTGAATTTCCAATGTTGTGGGTGTTACGGTGTCATTCTTACCTGTAGACAAGTATTACCAGGCTGGCTATTGTCATATTCTTAAAAGCAATCAGTTTAGGAAGCACTGCCATTGTTTTCAAAAGGTGTATATCACTTAAACAGATCTTGGCAGCAAGCAGATTTAATTCTTTCCTTGGGATGCTGAAGGAGAATGATTCGTAGATAGGCTGAGGGTTTGAGATATTAAGCAGAAAGAAGATCAAGAAAGTGCAGTTTATTATCTCTCCACATGGTAGAAAGAAACAAAAGCAACCAACAGGCACACTTTGCATCAAAGTGAAAGGAGGGCTGAGTAGCATAATTTGGTGAAAGTTACCTTTGCCTAGCAGTAAGGACAGTAGCTGCCACATACGGAGAAGAACATTTTTTCTTTTGTTGGCTGCCGTAACACCAGTGTACAACTCTTCATTTATTAAGGCTTTCTCAAGGCCATTTCTACAGGGTCATTTCAGTCCTAGGATAACTGACGCCATCTGATTCCACAGAAAATCATTCATTAGAAAATATCCAAGCTGCTGGGTACATAGATAATCCACGTATTTCTTTTAGGAACCCAACAGTGCTTTCATTGTACTGGCTCAAGACCAATATCATTCTGGGAAGAATTTTGTATTTATTATGCCACTTTTACTCTAACATAAAATTGCCAAGCTCAGTGGCAGTAATTCTGACTTACTTAGAGTGTGGTACTGCAAGGAAGAAGTGAATTACTCGCAGCTGGATGAAAGAAGTTTTAGAAGACTATTTGAGACACTAATTATTTCAAATGTTTTAAACTACTAAGGTAATTCAGGGACAATATTTTTTTTCTGATTTTCTACATTAGATCCTATTGACCATGTACCAGTGCTAAAGAGCCCATGAAGTCCTTTATGTATCACTGAACTGGACCTGTCCTCTCCAAGAGCTACAAAGCATTCTGTGTGCTAGATTACTGACTCCCATCATTCCAGGTAGCAGAAAGCTTTGCATACACTGTGCTTGTAAGATGCCAAACACATATGAATCATGGTAATGATATATTTGAGCCCCTTGTGACCCAAGATATTAAGACTTATTTTACTGGGAAAAGTTGACAATGGCTACTGATAGTGAATGAAAGTAGATTGACTAAAACAATATTAGAATCGATCTACCAATGTCAAGGTGGTTCATTCTATTTGAGGTACAGATTCTAGGTAGCAGTTCATGCAGGGAATAAAAGGATTTATATCTCCTATATAGCTGCAAGAAGTTCAGGACACCTGCAGCAGGCAGAGATACAGATATAGAGTTCACAGACATGTCCTTACTCCACTTGAAAGGAACAAACCAGTATCAACTCCCATTTTGGTCTCTTCTCTTCCCCAGTCACTTTTTTTCAAATGCTCTTACTTGAAAACTGCCAGTGATCTGAATTATGGCAGTACAGTCTGTGAAGAAAGAATTTCTTTTAGGAAATCAAAATCACTTTGGCACTTCTGGGTCAAAAGCCAAGTGGTATATTCTACTGGAAAAGTTATCAGAAGTTCACACACTGTTTGCAATATCAGTGCTATCAGTGTCAGAGACCTCTCACCAAGAAGCCAGATTCACTCTGCACTAACCTGAAATTCCAAACAGTTTCAGTCTTTGTGGTATAAATGCAACTTATTTCTGTATAAGGTAGGAATAAATTTTAAATTTTAAGGGAAAACTTGATTTTTATAAAGCACTATGCCATAGTAACTCCTGTTTTAACATTATAGTTGTGATTGAATTAAACCCCTCCTTTCAAAACATTTTGTTTCGATTTCCAGATTTTTTTCTAACAAAGACTGCTTTATATACTTTCAGAAAGTTTTCCCTTCTTTACAGTCTGAATGTGTCTTTTATCTTGATAGGATGCATCCATGATGAGTACTGAGGGAGCTGGCTGATGTCATTGCTAGGCCACTCTTGATTATCTTTGAAAGTTCATGGGAGTCGAAGGAGGTTCCTGAGGACTTGAAGATTTCTGTCTTCAAGAAAGGCAAGAAAGAGGACCCAGGGAGTTACAGGCTGGTCAGCCTCACCTCGATCCCTTGGAAGGTGATGGGGCAAATAATCTTGGAAGCCATTTCCAAACCTATTAAGAAGGTTTGGTCACCAAGTCACCAAGAAGGTGACTGCAAGTAGTCAGCATGGACTGACTGGGAAGTCAGGCCTGACCAACCTGAGAGGTCAGTCACTGCTGGTGTACCCCAGGGGCTCATACCAGGGCAAGTACTGTTTAACCTCTTCATTAATGACCTGGACAGTGGGACAGACTGCACTCTGAGCAAGTGTGATGATGCAAACTTGGGAGGAGTGGCTGATAGACCAGATGGTTGTGCTGCCATTCAGAAAGACTTCAAGAGGCTGGAGAGATGGGCTGACAGGAGTCTCATGAAGGTCAACAAAGCAAAAGACCAAGGCCTGCACCTGAGTAAGAATAGCCTTGTGCATCAGTACACACAGTAGAGCCCAGCCAGCTGGAAAGCAGCTTTACAGAAAAGAACCTGGGAGTCCTTGTGGACAACAAGCTGGCCAGAAGCCAGCAATGTGCCCTCGCAGAAAAGAAGGCCTCCTGGGCTGCATTAGGAAGAGGGTCCCCAGCAGGCTGAGGGAGGTGACCCTTCCTCTCTAGTCAGCATCAGTAAGACATATCTGCAGTGCTGGATCCAAATCTGGGGAACCCAGTACAAGAGTCATGGACATACTGGAACAAGCTCAGTGACAATTAGGGGCTTGGAGCATCTGACATACAAGGAGCAGCTGAGAGAGCTTGCGTTGTTCAGCCTGGAGAAGTGAATGCTCAGGGAAATCTTATCCATGTATATAAATATCTGGTGGGAGACTAAAGAAGATGGAGACAGACTCCTCTCAGTGGTGCCCAGTGAGGCAACAGGCACAAACTGAAACAGAGGAAATTCCACTTAAACATCAGAAAAAAACTTTTTTTTGTGGTGATAGTGGTCAAACACTGGAACAGGTTGCCCAGAGAGGTTGCGTAGCCTCCAGCCTTGATGGTATTCAAAATCCCACTGGACACCTCCCTTAGCAATCTGCTCTAGCTGACCCTGCTGTTAGCAGGGGAGCTGGACTAGATGATCTCCAGAGGTGTCTTCCAACCTCAGCAATTTAATGATTATGTGATTCAGTCACTTTCAACCAGCCATTGCCATAGCCTTGTCTACTAGATTTTACTTGGGCTTTAAGTTTCTACTTTTAAAATTCTACTTTTATATGATAAAGTCATCCTCATTCTTTTTCATGGGAAGTCTGACTAAAGTTATTTTCCATATAAATAGCAAAGTGCAATCTCACTGCCCAGTAATGCAGGTATAAGTTCTGTTGCTGTTCATAAGCAATAGGAATATATTAACAAGAATAAGGAAAACATCTGAAAATTAAAAACATGAACAACAAATTTAATTTGTTTCTATTTCTAAATTTATCTCAGCTAATTCTTATTTAAGTAAGCTAGAATCATATTTGTTACAGAATGGAAATGAAAGCAAATATTTGTTGTAGTTGAAAAAATTAGATATTTATGCCACCAGTATGTGATGCTGGAACTACCAGGCAAATAGGAACCAGTGAGACTCCATTCTTACATAACAAACATGACATCGCCATTGATTTTTCAAATTGATTTTTGTGAATTGCAAAATTGATTTCTGTGAATATAAAAAATTACACTAAATATGAAATGCCTTGCCCATTGATATGGCTAGAAATGACCAGTAGCAGAGTAAAAAAGAAGAGAAATAATGATCTGGAAAAGAAACTAAATGTATTTCTTTTCTCTAAAGAGCCTGTTGCCACAGGTTACCTCTTGTCCATCCATTTCTGGCTTCAGTTATGAAGGGCTTTTATTTCTGGAACCTCAAGATCTCCAGAATGGGCATTTTCCACTTGTTCCTAGTAGGTACCCACATAATACAAGTCTTTAAAATATGCTTATATGACTGTGGATTACCTTTATTTGGTGCTTTTCAGACTGAGTCTTTACTTGTTTTTCCAGTATGTCTGGGTGAGAGGATGCAAACCAGCTATAAGCCATCAGCTAGAAGCAGATGTGTTTGTGGCCAAACTAAGTCAGACACAATAACACAGTAATGCAGCTGCCTGGCTTCTGATTCAAGACCTGTCAACTGAGGTCCTGCACAACTGCATAGCTGACTCATACCTGGCCATCCAGGTACATCTTTCTGCAAAAGACCGAGTAGATCTACTGCTCCCTAGGCATGTATAGGCAGTAAATGACAAATGAGTGATGTGATACAGCATACAATTGCTGCACAGCAGCAATGTCTAGGGAAACAAGATTTGATTGTGTTTGCAAAATCCAGTGAACTTTAATACAGCCAGAAGCACTCACATGGAAACACCAAAGAGCTGCTGCAAAATAGCGCCATTTATTTTTGTATCTTTCAGATTATGCCCACCTGCAATATAGCTAGGATGGGAGGCGAAACTCCCCACAGTAGTTTGTTTATGTCAAGCGGGTCTCTTACTATGCCTTGTGGATAGCAGCAGGTGAGAGAGGGCAGATTCTTTGGTCCAGGAGAGGATGGCTGTATTGTAAGTCAGTTAAGGAAAGAGTTTCAGCCAATGCATGTTCCTTGTGAACAGGAGTCCCTAAGGAAAGTGAGCAGATCAGATTAAAGCTGGCAGCTATAGGAAAGGAGCTAGTGCATGAAGTGATGAGATCCCCTTTCCCACCACAAAAAAAAACCAAAAACAAAACACGGTAAGAGAGTTGAGGAAAGAAAGGTAAATTTAAACAAATAAATCACTGCATAACCCTTCTCCAAAGCGTACAGTGTGGTTCAAGTCACAGTGGGACTGTGTTGCTCCTAGGAAAGCATGGTTGAAACCAATGGTCAGACTGTTCAGAAAACATGGAAGCGACAGACACACACTTTTCAAAATGAAGGGGGAAGCACTGATTAAATGATCTCTGCAGAAAGGTAGTAATCAAACTGGCAAATTAATCATTCAGAAAAGCTGACATTTAAATGCAAAGGTTTGTATCTTTTTGTGTGCTTTTTTCAGTTTATTCAAATACCAACGCTTTGGTGGTTTGGAGAATTTTTAAATGACCCACACAGTCTGTAAATGTCACATTAGTACATTTATGCCACAGGTGATTGTTGTGGTTCAAGCTGAAATACCTCTGGAAACTCTCTCCGGAAACTCCAGAAACCCTCCAGCTTTAACTCTCTTATTGTTACTAGCCTATTACCCAACATAGTTTTACTACTCTCCCGGGAGCACAAGGAAATTGAAAACAATATGTATGCTTTATTTGGTAAGTAAATTGTCATAAACCATAGAACAACTCTGAGCACCATGATAAATCAGTAGATAATGGGTTTCTGTATTTATTAACACGATAAAATAGACTAACATATTCGGCTTTAAATGGCCACCTAATTTCATGAAATTGAATACAACTGCCCTGTAAATAATGTCACAACTGAACAATGATAAACATGCCTAGTTCACAAATTCTCTGTGAATGTTGGGGATGACAGAACCCCAAATGTTTCAGATGTCTGTTTCCAGAGCTAGAAGCTAAACCTGTTTTTAAAAACTCCCATAGCTCTGTCTTGAATTTGCATGTTTATTGCCCTGAGTTAATCTGGGAACATGTCTGAATTTTCTGCTAACGAGCAAGAGGACTGTATTTTGGCTGTTTTGGGGCAGCAAGGAGCATTAACATTTCTGACTTCTCCTGAACTTTCTGCCCTTCTGGGAAAAAAGTGAGAGACACTACTGAGGCATGACCATTCAATCCCAGCATATGTTAGCTTCAATTTGACCCCTGCTGGCTGATCAAGAATGGCAGAGAACTCCTGCCTCCACAAATAACTATACATTACAGAGTCAGAAATATGTTTGTAGTCAGGGACTGTATATTTTAGAGAGAGAGTCATGCAAGCAATAACAGCTGTGCATACACTTTCAGTGCACACCCATCTCTCAGGCTTCCTCTATTCCCTTTCCCTCAATTGCTAAATATCCCTTGACTAAAATTCATTTTTAGTTGGAATGAGAAGAACAGAAGAGGCGAAGGACAGACAGCAGGCCAGATGAAGCAGGATGCCCAGAAACAGAGTCAAAATATTACAGGGTATTTCATCACTGGTGAGAACACTTTATAATTGAAGAAAGTATATGTAAATACTGGATTGATTTTCTGATAGTACAGAACAGACCTGGCTTTGGCCTCATTAAAAAAGAGAAAAATATCTTAAATGTGACTGTGGAACAATTGATGCTTGCTATCTGATAGCACAAAAAGCAATTAAAAAATGCCTGTGAAACTCAGGAGCATCATTATGTACAATGATGAGATATATATTTAGACAAGCCTCTCAGAAACTGCTGGTTTTTGCAAAGTATTTTCCATCTATTAGTGATGCCAGAGTAGAACATTCTGCGCATGCTCTCTGCCATTTTAGTCCACAGGAAGTGTTTCCATTTTAAGCAGCGTGAGTATATTTTTTGAAGACTCTGAATCATTTGGCCAGCACCTAGATACTAGATTGGTTGATAAATTAAAAAAAAAAAAAAAAATTGAAAGAACATTAAGGTATAATGAGGAATGTTCTTGAGGTGTTATATAAAGAAAATAAATGTTCCAAAAAAGAAGAGTGTTTGTTTAAGCTTACCACTCATCAGCATCAACCAATAGGTACAACAAAATAGTATTTAACACTGTCCATTTATTCTCTGTGTGTAGTGAATGATCCCTTCTGAGGTAATTATCTGTAGTCACTGCCCCTTTAACAGAAGACATTATACGAAAAGAAGCTATGGTTGTAACAGCATGAGATGCACGGGGAGAAAAGTGTACCTGCATAAGAAAATAACATGAGATAGCCATGCCCTCAGATGAAGGATCCATCTGTTCTGTTTTCCTGCCTCTTGACGGTGCCCTGCCTCTGACAGTGAATACCTGGAAAAGAGGTTAAAGAAAGGATAAGCGTGCAGTGACACGGTATTTGATACAGTGACAGTGGTCAGGGAGGTGCTGGAGAGCTGGTCAGAGGATGATAAGGAAGGCTGAAATACATTAGATGGCATTTAGGCACAGCTGTCCTGTATTATGCAGCACTAGTATCCTCAAAATCCTCATCTACCTTTTGCTTAACCCCGTAGGCATACAGACCTACTCTTCAGTGGTTTTAGTGACCAGTTATAGGTGTAAAACCAATAGGACTGTATCAAGAATACAGTTTCCAGAAACACATAGTACATGTGTTCCATTGAGGCACTGCTCTGTCATGAGGAGATGTGGGCCATTTACACTTGAAATGCTACAGGCAGTGCTAACAGACTAGTCTTATGATCGTGAAATTTTACTTCATTAAACCAATCTGCATTTGCTTGAAAGCAGAGTAAACAGGAATTCAAACCAGATACTGTAAACTTGCATACTTTCCCAGTGTATGGATGTTATTACTTTATTTTTTCTGTAATTCATTTCTTGAAAAAAGTAAAGAAGAAATGTTCCTATTAAGTTATTTTGAGAAATTTTTTTCCTGTGAATGAGTGGTTTTGTTGGGTCTCATCTTTATTGCTGTAACTGAGTTCACCAGAACACACTGAACTGATACTTCCTTAAATGAGACTGTCTGCATCATTAGCAGTAATATCTTAAACTGAGACACCCTAAGCTGCGTGGGTCCTTAACTAAATGTCTTGCCACAAGAGGCTTTCATTAGTATTCTATATTTCAAAAGCTCTTAATGAGGCCTCTTCAGCAGAAGGTGTCCTTAAAATTGTATCCTTGACAAACATCTTCTTAATGTTAATTACATTAGAACAGAGAGTAGGAGAATGAAAAGAAATGTCTAAAATGGCAAGGACAAAAATGATGTACTAAGCGTGTTCCAAATCATGTAAAACAATTAACGTTTACTGGGCATTTATGACCAACATTAAGTCTTCAGCCTAGTCATTAAAGACACCATTTCCAATGAAAAAGAGTGTAGTGTTTCAGCCCAGCGGATCCAGTAGTACTATTGAAATATAGGCATGAAATTTCTACCTTAGATGCATTTGAACACTAAATGACTTCTTCCATTGCATGAGTTAGAAAAGTGTCATTTCTTTCATGCATCAGAACACCTGCCTTCCAAATAATTTGGCTTAAGAATTTAAACAGAGCTAGTAAGAATGGAAAAGTTTGTTATAGTCAACAAAACAGTTTTTTATGGAGGAAAAGAGCTAGGTATTAAAACTAGTTGAATTTTACAGTGTTTGTGGTTTGCATTTTACTGTCTAGGTTTGTAATACCCTATTCAACACACAAGAGAAGCATTTAAACTTAAGGGACCGAAGCAAGAATATAAACCACAACTGCAACACAAGTCTAAAATGTCCTTTGAAAGACTAGAAGGAAAATATTATGGTTTGAACAGAATATACAGAAATGTAAAATGCATGAACACTGTAATAAATGGCTGGAAAGGGAACACATGAATTGGATTGCTCTGAAGATGATGCATTTACAGTGTTATTACTGAGCTTAGCTGCTTAAATTGGCACTGAGGTGATGCCTAGATGTGTAATTCATTTTGTGGTTTTAGGCACCTCAATTTAAGTTTACCATGCATGAAGATAAAATTTTATCTTTCTCTGCCAATAAAGCTCATCTGGAATGAATCCTTGACTGACAGTAGACAGCATTCTATCTCCAGTCTCTTTAAAGTATTATTCTAGGAAACAGCAACTTTGATTCCATCCAGAACACTTGATAAATCCCTACTAGTGCCTACTATGCAGGATAAATTAACCAATGCTTCATTTACCCATATTTATTCTTACCCTTCTATGCAGTTTTAGGACAGATAACTTCCTGATTTGGGGACAAAAATACTCCCTTGTACAGATGTAGTGAGTACAGACATTGAGTAAGCAGGCTTTTTGTTTATATTAGAAGTTGCTCTAAAGGAGGACTGGCAATGTTCAATGTAAGATCAGGCACAGGAATGAGGCTAACACTGCACTCCAATAATTTTTCTTTAGCTTCAGAATCCTCCTTCAGAAAGAGTGAGCACTTTTTGTATGTTTTGAGACTGGAAACCTGGGCTTAACATTGGGTTGGGACTAGATTTATTGCTAAGTAACAAGCAAATAAAATGAGCTATGGAAGAGGTGATTTTAATAAGTGAAAGGAAAAATAAACCTATGGTGTATCGTGCAAGCCAAAAGGTTTTTCTAGAGCTGTGGCAAACAGCTCACCAGTGCTCTAAATAATATTACTTGTTTCTGATGAGAGAAAAAGAACAAAAGAGAAGGCAGTAATAATAGCTTTATTTCACTTTCATTACCGTTATGTTGCAAGTGGTGTTCCTGTCAGTTCCATAATATGCCTCAGTTAGTAACTGAGTGGAGAAGAAAAAAAAAATACTAGGAATTTTTATACAATCACTAAATAATGAATGTGACCCATTTTTTTATTCAAGGAAAAGCTCTACTAACACCATCAAAAAAATGGAAAACAAAGCATGTTAGTTATCCAGTCCCTTTTGCAAGTCTGTGTGAATTTCTCAGAAACAAAAAGAAGGGCTATTCATGCATATTTCCTTGCTGAGATTCCTTTCTTTCCCAAAGCTTGTGGTCTTGTAACGGCACTTACAATTATTGCAAGAGGACACATATGTTTACACATGTCTAAACATGTTTATTTATGCCTGAATATGCCTAAAGCATAAATATTTCTTTTTAAGCAATACACCAGGAAAAGAAAGCAATAAGCAATAAAAATAGCTTGGATTTTAATGTAGTTGTGTTCTTATTTCTGTGATATCAATATGCATATATTTTCAATTTGCAGTTGGCAATTGCAAGGATGTAAAAGCTATTTGAAAACCAGCAGGATACAGAATTATGAAAAGAAGAATAGGACAATGGCAAATAACATGTTTCATTCTGTAATACAATATATGCTGACAATTCAACTTTACGTATATATTTTAAGATGGTTTCTGTGATATAAACAATTATCCCAGATGGATTTAGAAATTTATTAATCACAAAATACTTCAAGAAAATCTAGTAGTATGAACATGTTGGAGCAGATTATACTAGTTGTGGGTGGAATGTGCTCGACAGTCTTAAAAAAGGATAAGGTATATACGAACACTTGGCAGAAATTTTGATGCTGTTTTCAGCTAGCGGTAACAGAGATGAGGAGCAGGATATGAAGTATTTGGTGTTTTGTGAGCATTTTAGGCCATCAATAGGCTTGCAGCATCATCCAGCCCCAGAGTACTCTGGTTTTTGACAATTTTGATGTCACAACTCCTTTCCAGTTGAAGGAAAAGCCCACCCAAAAGTGACCAAATAAAGGTATAGGCAAGATACATCCATACCTAGGGCTCCTGGTATAGTAAGAGCCCAAACCTTTAGTTTAAAAGAAAAATTATTGCTTTACATATTTTGAAATAAAGTATGAAAATTCAACCCAACTGTACCTTGTGCAGCACAACCTGTCTGAATTTACAGACAGTATAATTACTGCTGAGAGGTATCAGCAGCACCCACTGTTTCTCATAAGGTGCCACTGCAAAGGTTCAAAGCTTTGAGAGGCTCCTCAGTGTCACAGTAGGAACACATGCCTGACTATGGAAGAGTGTCTGAAAGAGAACAGTGTTGCAGATCCACTTGACTTTATTTAGGTAATAGTTTTAAGTACAGGGAGGCCTTGCTGACATTCCTGTCTTTCTGAGGAGCCCTAACTGATACTTAAAAGAGGCAAGTGAAGACAAGTGTATTGTTGTTCTCCACCTCTCAGCAAAGGGTGAGAGGAGGATGTAGCCACCATATGTACAAGCTGAGAGTGTGAGCCTCAGAGGAAACCCACACAGTGCCATGTTTATGGTCAAAGACTGAACTATCCCTCCCCTTTCCTGAATCTTTTCCAAAAGAAACTCTGGAGATATTCACAGGAAAAAAAAATGTAAAAGAGAAGCTGATGGGTCAGGTGTCCCCAACCTCTCTATTCCCTACTGCCTCTCTGCTGTCCATCAGCACCACCTGTTTGATAGCATTACTGCCACACAACGATTTAAATGATCAGATGGTTGCCTTTTGCTTTGTTTCCTATAGATGGAGTTGCAATAGACAGAGTTCCAGTGTAAGTCCATTGATTTTACAGTCATCTCAGTATCAAAGATTGTTAAAGTCATTCAAACACTGCATTCATAACCATGATACTCAAGAGAGTTACCTTCAATTCTGCAAGACATGGCTAATGTAGACAGTGTATTTTGGGAGTCAATACAAGTGCTCATTTGCTTTTTGAGGTTCAGAGTTGTGAATGGACAGACACCAGTAAAGGGTCACTATCTGAAAACTGTCAACAGTTTTGGGTGAGTTTTGTTGAGGTTCAGTCTGTAAGGAAGAGACAAAGTGCAACTTCTGAACTGTAGGAGAATTTGGCAGTACAACTGGGTCAGACCACAGCAGCTGTGCAAGAAGTCTCTTACTCTCAGCATATGAATCAAGAAATCCATTTAATCTATCAAGCATTTTATATAACAACTTGAAAGCCTTCAAAAAAGTTGTAGATCTTTTTCTTTCAAGACTGCCAAGTCTGCCTCTTTGCTGCTGAAGCCAATGTAGGCTGAGCAGTTAAAGATTGCGTTTGGTTTGGTTTTTTTTTTACAAGATCTGGAAAAGGATCTGGAAATAAAAATGCAATGCTTTATTTGGGATACATTGAAGTATTTCAGGTGTAAATGAAAGAAATGAAAATTTGTTATCACCACATTAGACAAAGATGGCTGGAAAGCCATTTCAGGGACTCTGATCCTAGGTTCCATTTTCTAGTTTCATAGTTGATGTTCTAAGAGAAACACAAGCCTGTGTAATGCTCATATCCATGACTATACAAACAAGCACTAGTTTATATGCAGAAAGCTGAACAGAATGATTGCTAAGCCTTTCATTACCTTTTCTGTTCTTTTGTGGCCATGAGAGTTCAGTTCTCTAAAGACGTACCATCTAGTTTCTTAGGAGATGGAGTTAAGGGATAGGATCCATTTGCCTTAACACAGTGTCCTGATTTCAGCTGGGGTAGAGTTAATTTTCTTCCTAGTAGCTGGTATAGTGCTGTGGTTTGGATTTAGTATGAGAATAATGTTGACAACACACTGCTGTTTTAGTTGTTGCTAAGGAGTGTTTATACCAGTCAAGGATGTTACAGCTTCCCATGCTCTGCTGATGCACAAGAAGCTGGGAGGGAGCACAGCCAGGACAGCTGACCCAGACTGGCCAAAGGGCTATTCCATACCATATGACGCCATGCTCAACATATAAATCTGGGAGAAAAGAAAGAAGTGGAGGGATGTTTGGAGTGATGACGTTTGTTTGCCCAAATAACAGTTACACGTGATGGAGCCCTGCTTTCCTGGAGATGGCTGAACACCTGCCTGTCAGTGGGAAGTAGTGAATGAATTCCTTGTTTTGCTTTGCTTGTGCACGTGGCTTTTGCTTTACTTATTAAACTGTCTTTTTCTCAACCCACAAGTTTTCTCACTTTTACTTTTCCGATTCTTTCCCCCATCTCACCAGGGGGGAGTGAGCGAGCAGCTGTGTGGTGGTTAGTTGCCGCCTGGGGCTAAACCATAACACACAGACGACTAGAGCCATTGGGTACATGCGGAACATCTACAAGGGGCTGACAGCTAGGAGCTGGACCTAGGGAGTTCTGCACGTCTGGTGTTGCTACCTGAAATTATATTATATACCTATATTTAAAACACTGACACCCTGCCCCTTGACACCCTGCCCTTTGACCAACATCGACATGTAGGCAGGACGCTGCCCACACCATGCAAAATGATGTGTAGGGCACACTACTGCCATGTAAAGAATGATTCTCTCACATCACACTACCATTGGTGGAGCCAAGTGGTTGCGCAACTGTTGCCTGCATTCAAAAGGCATTTGCAAAATTGGCTGTGGCCCTTCAAGTACCGGAGGGTTGCAATAAAGTCACCCCACAGCCTTCTCCAGGCTGAACAACCCCAGCTTTTTCAGCCTTTACTCATAGGAGAGGTGTTCCATCCCTCTGATCATTTTTGTGGCCCTCCTCTGGACCCGCTCCAACAGGTCCATGTCCTTCCTGTGCTGAGGACCCCAGAGCTGGACGCAGTACTGCAGGTGGGGTCTCACCAGAGCAGTGTAGAGGGGCAGAATCACCTCCCTCGACCTGCTGGCCACACTTCTTTTGATGCAGCCCAGGATACAGTTGTCCTTCTGGGCTGCGAGAGCACATTACTGGCTCATGTCAAGCTTTTCATCCGTCAGTACCCCCAAGTCCTTCTCGGCAGGGCTGCTCTCAATCCCTTCATCCCCCAGCCTGTATTGATATCAGGGATTGCCCCAAACCAGGTGCAGGACCTTGCACTTGGCCTTGTTGAACCTCATGAGGTTCACACAGGCCCATTTCTCAAGCTTGTCCAGGTCCCTCTGGATGTTCCTTTGGTATGACCAAACAAGAAGCTAAGGCTCAACCAAACTGTGCAACTGGTCATGTGAGGAGAACAGTCAAGAGGGGTTGTTTTTCCCATGAGAATTTTCATGTAAGAGGAATTTGAGTACAAACAACCTCTCTTGCTGTCTGAAGATTGCAGGAATTCTGACCAGCTCTGCAGGGCCAAGCACCCAAGCTACGATCCTCAGAACAGAATCTTTACATCCCTCAGCCTGGTACCTTAACTTTGCTCCCAGCATGATACCTTAACTTTGGTCCCTACCATTAAATGTTACAGGGAGATTATTTTTAAAAAGTTTTTTGTATCCACCTTTGCAAAATCTTAGGTGTTATTCTCCCATTCTTGGGCTGTGCCATTCATTGATTTATAATGACAAAACAGGAATTACCCTTTGAATTACTTCCTAAAGAAGACTCCTTCAGCTAACTACAGAAGAAAACTAAGAAAACTAGCCAGTGAATTCATTCTTAGAGCTCAGCCTGGAACCATCTAGGCCTAGAAATTTTGCCTCCACAAATATTATAAGACCTCTGAACTATTAACTTCCTGGAGTTTACTTTAAATGTAACAGAAAGTTACTTGACCAAAACCTTTCTTCTGGTTCAAACACACAGACAGTGTCTTTTTGTCCCTGCTTTCCAATTTAATGTGTGTCCCCATGCCTCAAGCCAAGTTTAGCAATAGGATACAGTCAGGTTTGAAGCCTCTGTGAGTTTCCAGCCAATCTGAAGCAGAAAGTGCTCCAAAATCCATGTGATATTAATGTCATAAGATGACATCGCAATATTAAAGTTTCTTAGCTTTTTTTTCTTAGGCTCCTGAGAACTGAAGTGTTACTGTATGAACTTGCAGAGTACTAAAAAGTCATAGCTGTAACTGGATTTTATTAAGAAGTTTTATATTTGCAAAATGAGTAATTCTTGAAAGTGCCATATTTTCATGTGACTAACCTACAGGTTATCTGTCAAAAAAAAATTAATTCAGCAGTATTGAAGGTTATATATATGGATGAGTAATACAAGGCAAATTTTATTGAACAGAGCATTTTCCCTGACATAAAGCAGAGTTCATTGCTCTCTCCTTCCCTGGCACAGAGTGGAGTCCCTTGTCTCTCTGCAGCACAAGTGAAGCTAATGGCAATGGACACTTTTTCACTCAGTGTGGGTATTTGAGAATATGGTTCATCAGTGCTCTTTTCAAGAACCACTACTTGTAAAGGGGTTGAGGCTACATGATGGATGGATTCTGTGTGAGAAAATATGGTTTAGCCTTAACGCTTTATTTCTGATATTTCCTGAATAATACTCTACTCCTTAGTGAATCACTCACTCTGTGAGTTTCAGATCTACCCTCTTTCATTGTCAGAAATGGTCTATATCAATTCAATTCAGTTTAGACAGGTCCTTTCCCAAGATGATTACAATCTAAAATGTGGGCACATGAAATGCAGAGCAAAGTGGCTGAAAATGATCAGGATAGCATACTTTGTTGCTAATATTTGTGTTGGAATCTAAACAAATATTCAGCCTGTTTGGGTGTGTGAATCATATAAATGTCCTCAAGTTTAGCATTTCAGTGTCTGGGCAATCACTAATAAGCCCACAGCCCCTCAGATGACCTAAACATCATCAGTTCTTTGATCCATCAACTGAGCAGGCATTTTAAAATGTATTTTAAACTGTAGTTTTCCTCCCTGCATTATCCCTCATATTCTACTTATGTAAAGTTGGGCTGTATTTATGTAAACTCAGTTTTGTTGCGTGAAATATAGTGATTCTGAGTTTTATCTTGGCATTCTGGAGTGCAAATTTTCTTTGAATTAATTATTTTAATTCAGTCACTATAATCAAATTCAACTGACTATCATAATTTATTTTAAGGATTATTCTGGTTAATGTATTTCTTACCACAGCAAGTAACCCTGGTGGATAGGTCTTAAAAATTTCAAATGTCAGAAGACTTTTAAATGTTCTAATATGCTACTTTGAAAGTTTGACAACAATCCACAAATTCCTTCTGCTCTTATTCAGTCTTCTAAATGCCAGAGAGGGATTTTTTTTTTAAGATTCTCCAAATGTTTTGCCACAGAATTGCCTAATTAACTTTCATACTTGTTGCTCGAATACTTTCCAACCAGAAAACATTTTATTTAAATAAAATGAACAAACATGTTATGTTAGGTTTCTCTTTAAAGGGAAATATTATTGGAGAAGGATTCTCTAATGAATCACATCAGAAACAAACAAAAAAAACCCCACAACAACATTATATTGCAACCTTGGTTTTAATTATAGTTAATATGACTAATTTTCAAATACACTGTATAGGGAAAAGTAAGTGACTGTCAATAGCTAGGAAGAGAATATTGCTATATTTAGCAGGACAGAACACTTTGAGAAAATAATTGTTAGATAATAATTCTTAACAGGTAAAATTAAAAATTGTATTTCAGTCTAACCCTATGGTATTAAGCCTCCTTAACAAATTCATATCCAAACAAAAGTAATTCAATTGCTTATAGCCATTTAGAAAAACTATTCCACATATTGGCAAATTCTCATATGTGGAAGCACTGAACAGGAGAGATTTACTGCAGCTTCTGTGACTCTAGAGCTACTTTTCCAATGTCTACCCTTTGAAGACTCAAGATTCTTCTAAACTGTAAGGTTTAAAAGAGTCACATCAGCCAATTGAATGAAAGCCCATGTGAATAATTTTAGGGAAATGAGCTCCAAAATGTGTCATTTGTATAAAGGACATCAAATAAGAGTGGAGAATCTTATGAATGAATCCTTGCCTGTACATATTGAAGGCAACCTTAACTCTCTTTGCCCTACAAAGCATAAGAGGGAAGATTAGGGACCAAGATCTTTCCAAGAGTTCCTTGCAGTATCAGATACATAAATGACTGCATGACAACATGCTGGACAGACTCCCTTCTGTCAACAAGCAAAGGAGGCTAGAGTGGAAAAACTGAGGAAAGACTAAGATGATGTGCTGGGAGAAGTGAGCACGAGCTGGACAGCCTGTGAGAGTTCAGTCTATTACCTTTAGGATTTGTATTTTTCTTCAAATATGTTCAAGAACCTAGAATTCCTGCAATCCAGCAGTGTCCTGCTGTCAGTAGACACTTCTGAAACTCTTTACTCCACCACTCCCTTCTCTTGGCTGGTCTCCATGGCAGGTAGCAAACCACTAAAGAGATTAGTTCTACATAGTTTACCCCTGTCATTGAACTGTGTAAGGAATCAGTGTGATGTCAAATACATATATTTTTTTAATTTTGTTTAAAAATCCCAACCTCAGAAATTGTATACATTGTTACATTTTTGAAAAAGCATTGCTGTTATAAAGTCAGATTCTCATCAAGCACTCATCAGTCAAGCAATTCCAAATTCAGTGGCCAGAGGTGAATATTTTGAGAGTCACTATCCTCTTTTCTGGCAAAATTTACCCCTCACATGTCAGAAAAATGTGATTTCCAGTAAATTCTTAATAAACATCCTACAACTTGAAGGCAGTGTGAGATGGGACAGTATGCCTGTCTTCAAAGGGACAGCGTCTTTAAATCGTGTATTGTGAATGAGAGATGCTTCTATCCGGTGTAATTCTCAAATGCTGAGCCTTTTTGTATACAGTGTACACCATCCCAAAACAGTAGTTAAATGCTACTTTTTCTTGCCTTTGTTGGAAAATTTTCTCTTGAAATACTACTTTCACAAATTCCACAGTAAGTCCCAAAGGCCTCTGGGCTCTCTGATGAGAATTTGCGTGTTAGGATCCAAATTTGTACTGATACAAAAATACAGAAATTACATATACGCCTTTTGGAGACTTTATTATACCTTTATAGTAATATTTAAGTCAACTTATGTCCCTCTGGATGGCTGTAGCTACTACAGTGAAAGCTTTTAGGAGGTAGGTGGATAAATCATGGAATTCGAATTTCAGACCAATGCAAAATAATGTCATATAATTTAAAATTCCATATGTCATTTATTTTAATATCACTTCCACAGAAGTATCCTCAATATTCCCAGCTGGCACTGTGTCAAAGCCACAGTAAAGTGAGTCAAGATTGTCCCTGAAAAGTTAGTCAGACACCCAAAATCCTGACTGATTTTTCATGTTACGGAAAACTCTACTGTCAGGTAAGAACTTGGAAAATTTTTAAAAAGCCTTGAAATGTAGCAAGTAATTGAGAGTAAGAGTGGAATTTAATTAATATTTGTAAGCCCTAGACCATGGTGAAAATAAGTGGTGGCTAGTTGTTTTTCAGCTCATTTCCTCAGGAACAAGCATTTTAGGTGACGAAGTTGTCTTTCCACCCACATTTTCCTCTTGATTTCTTTAGAAACTTTGCCAGTCTCTGTCACGCTCAACAGAGGAACAGAGGTTTCAAAAAATGTTATGTTCGTACAAGTTTCACCCCTTTTGGTAAAAAAGAGCCCTTTGTAGCATAGGCAAAGCCTGCAGGGCAAGTTCCCGTCTGTTTAGACAACAGTCTACACCAGGTAGAGCCCTTCTTCTCCCAAATGTAACAATAGTTTCAATAAGCACATATAAGAAATGAAGTCTCACTGTTTTTGCCGCTCCCTGTCTTATTAACCCACCTCTTGTAGAAGAAAGGCAGACAAATTAAATGGAAGGAATCAGTGGATATTTTTAAATCCCCAGATCACAGATCTGTATCATATATAGAGAAGAAAAGGAAAAGAAAGAAGTTACTCATGAAGGGAATCGTAATTACCTTCCCTACAGGATTCTTGTAAGGATAACTAATGTATGAAGATAGCATAGGGAAATCATTTGTGGTGTTCTCTGCTGAATCTGTACAGTAGATGTAGCCAAAATAAGCCACATGTGAATCATTCTGCTGATTCCCCACCACTGGAACAGCTTCATGAAAGATTGGTCCATATCCCAGCTAATTCCGAACTAAAGAAAAAATAAAGCAACTGGCTTCTGTTGCTGACTGACCCTGTATTAAACATCATTTAACTAGAATGAAAAATCCAGCCCAGTGAATCCAGAGGAGATTTAAATAGTCATTATTTCACTCTCTGAGGCAGATCACTTTTTGACTTGTAGAACATTTCCTATCAAAGACAGGATTTTTTTTTTTAGTCCTTAAATATTTATCTAACATTTGTAAGATGTAATTTTTCAGATCTGATATTAATTTTTACATTTGCTATGAAAATATCGAATATTAATGTGTCAATTGGTATATGCAGTAAATGATAAATTACCAGTTTGGTATATCACTGAAATCTGTAACAACATATTGGAAACACAACTAAAGCATTTCTACAGCATTTGATTAAAATTAATTCTGAGTCCACTAACGGTATAATAACATTTAGTGTCAATCATTTTAAAAGTATTCTGTGTCATAGGGGAAGAAAGCTATTATCAAGTCTAGGAATTAGCGGAAGTGTCAAGAAAAAAAATAGCCTGTCATACTGCTGCTAACACTGATTAAGATCTAAGACGCCTTCCCTTTTCACATACAACTTAACAGCAGATAGGAGCTGAAGTGTGTGCATTTGGGACCAATGAAAGCTGCAGTCTTTGATGCCAAAGGATCGTGTAATTGGATACTGCAATAGTATCCTTTCACTTGGTCCCATTCTTTCCTTTATCTCTCTTTATTATGTTGCCATGTATCATTTCCTTTCTTCACCCTAATAAGTTCATAGACTTAGGCATTCTGCTTTATGTCCCAGATTCGAGGAAGTTCTCCTAATGACACAAATGTCTCAGCCTGTGGCATGTCCTCCAGGCCGGTCTCCCCTCCACATTACTAACACCTCATCAAGGCAATGTTAACCTGAAGATTTTCTATCCACTGTTCCTTTCTTCTTTGCCTCTGCAGAATCTGAGCCAGTTTCCTTACATTCGAACGCTTCTCTCTTTGCCATGACATCTGTGTTGCACAACTGTCTGGCTGCTGGGACAATAAAAGGCTGAGTTTCAGCATGCCAGAGTACTGGCAACCTTCCAAAACAATCTCAAATGTATTTTAAAATGATCTTCACATATTTCTTGTGAGGCTTTTGAAGACAATGGGCAATTACTGAAACAAATTTCTGTGAATCTTGTGAGGAATTAAATTGTTCATATGATTCCTATTCATCTATCAAAATGCAGCCTTGATAATATTATGTAATATTTTTCCCCATACACCATTGCTCCCACTCTCCTGCAGGCCTTATCCAAGATCCATCAGAAAGAAAACATCTTTAGAGATTTTTCTTGTTTACTCACATTAGATTCATTCTTATTACTTAATATCAAATGTTATTTTGTCAAAGAGGAACATTAAGAATATCATCACTTTTTAAATTGACTCTTTGATACTGCTAGACAGATTTTAATAAAGTATTACAAATTGCACCAGAGAAATGTGACACAGCATATCTCAAATAGCAAACATACATTTTAACTTCTTATTACAAATCGCGGAAACTATCAGAGAAAGTGGGAGACTATGTAGCTATTGACTAGTTAAAACCTTATTGATATACAGAATCTTTGCCAGTTAAGAAAAGTCAGAAAATTTCAAGGATGTATTGTTAACCTTTGGGTTTGTTCTTTGCATTTTAGAGTCTTACACTGCATATTCATCTCAATAAACTAATTCCATTCCTTTATGCTCTTTCTCTTTTAATCTTAGTTTAGGCCTGCTCACTTTCCGGATCCATTTTATCTTGAGGAGGGGGGTGGTGGTGTTTGTTTTGGTTTTTTTTGCCATTACATCAGTTTTAATTTGTTTGCTGGGAGGTGTGGGGTTTTTTGTTGGTGGTGGTTTTTGTCTGTGTGTGTCTGTTCAGCATGGAGAAAAGTATGACATTTCTTATCATAATGAAATGGCATGTAGAAGACTAGACATACAACAAAAACACACCACACAATACATGAATGCAGTTCTTGTATTAGTAATGATGTCATCATCTCCTTTTGTCTGGAAACTGAGATGCTAGAAATAAACTTTCATGAGAAATTTTTGAAGCCGACAGAGTAATGTTACAGTGAGAATATTTGTAACCCTCTTCATCCTCACCCCTTCCCTTCATCCTTCATGTTTTCACTCTTACATTTAACTTTTCCAAACTAAGTTTTATTTAGAAAGTTAAACCATTTTTGTCTTTTGTATTTTTTCTTCATCTCCAGAGGTAAAACAGTGGGAGAGACAAAGACAAAGTATAGGGATTAAAGTACTCTTCATTGTACAGAATCTTTGAATGGTTGGGTAAACATTGATTTTCATTTAGCTGACATTATGAAGAAAGCTGAGTGAATGTCTTCAACAAACAGCAAAGTCCTCCAAATGGTGTTTCATAGTGAACTATATTACTTAATCGAATTACATTTGCTAAACTCTTTTTTGGCTATGAAAAATTTATGGAAAGATTTTGAAAAAGTCTGGTTTAGTATTTTTTAAACTAATGTTCCAGGTATTGGAATATTTCATTTAAAAGTGAATTTTTTATCTTCTGGAATTTAAATTTTGGAATTGTGCTTTTTACTTATAAATGGGTACTATTTAAAAGAAAGAAGATTTTTGAAATAGCTATAAACATGAAATGAATATGTTATTTCTATAAAACATTTCAGTGTGATTTCAAACTAATGTATACTTTAGGTTGACCAGAAACAAATTTATTTTCTTGATACTCCATTTTTGCACAAAAATGGGAAACATTCTTCATCTAAAAATAAGCTTCTTGAAACAATAAATATTTTATAAATATTTACAACTTTATGGAAAATATTTTTCCATTTTCATTTGTTTTTATTTTAAGATGAATCTTGAGATGCTAAAGAAAGCAATACTAAATATGGGCATGTGTGGATGATAGTGAGAGGCTGTTTTGGGAACAAAACAAAAAGACCTTTGTGTCAGTGTCTGCAAACTTTAAGGGATAAAGGTTTTTTTCCTCCCCCCATCAGTCGCTTCAGGGTGACAGCAAGAACAAGAAAAAGAGACAAAAAGATAGAAAGAGTCTTCCAGGTTGAAGGAACAGAAGTTTTACTAGAATTTTTACTAGAAGGCTTCCTAAGAGGTTCAAACACCAGAAACACTAAAAATAAGCTCACATGGAAAACTATGTGTGTAAATCCTTCTGCATCCCACATCAAAACAGTTGGTGTCATATATAATTCACTTCAAAAATTTTTAGATTTTAACAGACTTTCACATTTAATTAAAACTTTTTATTTATAAAACATGTAATGATCTTAATAGAATTTATTAATTCTATCACATTATAAAAGATAATTTTTAAAGATGTTAATTTTAGTATGATTCAATCTCCTTCTTAATGGTTAAAGTTCAAGTTGGTTCAAGTCCCTGATGTTCTATTCATATTTTACATTAGCATAAGAGAAACTGTTCATTACAATTCCCACACATACAATTTGATGTTACCAGGGTTACTTCTAGTGCTAGATCATTGACCTCAGCAGTGCTGGTTGTTCCTTTTTAGTAGAATAATATTTATCATGGGCAAATATCTATTACTTAAAAGTTTGTTACTAGGTACTTATTCCCATTGCTGTTTATCCCCACATCCTTTTCTACTTCTTTATTCTCTTCTCCCTTCTTCCTCCACAATATTTCAACAGTGTTGAAATATCCAGAAACAAAAGAAGTGTTCATAAAGTTCCCAAGGTTTAATGTCTTTTAAAAAAGTTTGTGATTTTAAGCAATAACTGATATCCAAAAGATGTCAAGTTCAATAGAATTGGGCACTTTATTCTCCATCTTTAAAAACTCCAGTGTTAGTTAAAAGGAATTCCAAATCTTGATGAATTAAAATACATATAATTGTGCATCAGTTGGTAACTTACACAGTTAATGTTACAAAGGAGATTTCTGGTAATGCATTTTCACAAGTCCAATGACTAAAGGTATGTCATTCAAATTATTATATATTTTCATTGTATTTTTACTGCCTGACTCATATTTTAAAAAGCCATCAGCACACTTTGCCCCAAACTGCTCTTTGAAAAGCATCTCATATTCTGGTCATATTGAGATTATGCCATTTACATTTAAACATCCTATCGTTATCTATTCATCAAGCTCTCTACTGAGTGAACTGTCTCTGTCTTAGTCATTTTGCAACACACAAAACCAGAATATTAGTTCTGGAAACATGAAAAAAAAAACCCAACAGCCAAACTCAACCTCCCATATTATTTAAAAAAGATCTTTGTCTATGCGTTTCTTTCTCTTAATCTATAGGAAAAGCTATACCCTTCTTCTTGCCTGGAGCTACACTCTGATCCTATTAGAAGAGCTGGCCCCGAGTGAGCTTATTATTTTCATTGGACTTCACACTGAAATAGAGAAGGCTTTCAGCAGTGGTCAGCCTCATGTCTGAATCAGTAACCAATGTAGACAAGTTACACAGAGCTTAGAGGAGAAGGAAGGAAGCCTGAGTCAAGATCCAAAAATATCAGTTCAGTCCAGCTGAAGCATGTGAAACAAGTGTGTTAGAAGTATGAAGATTGCTCAGCTTCAGCATGAAAATCCACCAGGCAAGAGGTTCACTAGGGGAAGTGTATCTCAGCAGTGGGAAGAAGGTGGGCCAGGGGTGGGAACTGTCACAAGTAGAAGCTATAAAACGCACCTTGAATGTCAGATGTATTTCGAAGTAAAAAATCAGTTAGGGAATCCTATTTATCTCTCCCCAGTCAATAAAAGCACAAAGGCAAGAAGCTAATACATAGAACACAGCATGTACATTGCTCCAGTGTCTAGATGCTCCTGTGAGCATCCTAATAACTGTCAAAATAGTTTTGACAGTTATTGGGCCAAGTTATTAATCCAGAGTTATGAGTGATAAGAACAAAAAGCAACCTACATTGTACGTCACAAAGAACAGGCTATTCTGTGTTCTTTGAAGGAAGGACATCATTAGCAGATGGACTGAATATATGCTGTAGACAACCATCCAGTTTAAAGATGGAATGAGGACTACAAACCCTTCTCACCAAGGACAGCAACAGAGTCATCTTGCTGAAAGACGCTCAAAAAGAGCTATATTATCTGTGGAAGAAAAAAGGAAGAATTATGAAGCTACCACTACACTAGCTCATTGGAGATGATTTTTTTATCAGGCAATGTGTACAGGTATTCAAAAATATCTGGAAGGAGGAAAAGGTACAAGTAAAGCATAAAAAGTCAATCCTAAAGACATAGCATGCATAGTAAGAAAGAATATCAAGGACTAGCCTTTTAAGCAAACTATTTTGTTTTTTCTCTTTTATGTTTGTTGTTGAACAAGATGGTTTCAGCAAAGAAATATGTATGAGACAATTTCTTGTGATGACAGAGAAATAAATGGATGGCAGAAGTGATGATACACCGTATGATGTCAGGCAAAGAAATGGAGAGCAAAGGCATGTTGTTTGATTTAATGACTTAAAAAACTAAACATGTATTTTGAGTCAATGTTTGTTGTGCGGCACATTGTCATTTGCCTTAATCATCCTACATTTCCACCATAGAATTCTGAAGTGAGATTCATCATGGCGTCGTAGCCAGCAACATCTGCGCAGACATTCTTAGCCTTCTTTTCTAGCTGATGAAGAAGCATAGGTACTTCAAAAGAATGAGTCTATTGACTTATTCTAGAGTCTACATTAAGGTGAGATGAAATCCTAAAGCTGCCTATTTCAGTTGATAACAAAGGTAGCATAAAATTGTCTAACTTTACTGTAAGGTTGTCTAAGTCTTTAAAGTGTCTGAAGTTACGTGAAGCTCACCTTTCAGTTTTCCATAACATCTTTGGTACCCTTCCAGTGAACAGAACTATATCCATTTGACAATGCATTTTGGTGCACACTTTAAACTCCTCTATTATTCTTGTATTTAAAAGTTTATTTTTTAATAAATAATTTTATTGATCTGTCATTCATAAAGATCGATGGCAGAAGTTATTAAGCCTTAAAGTAATACAAAGGAATGCATATGAACTGATGTCTCTTTTTTGTGTACATAGCATACATCTTGTAAAGAAAACTGGATATCTATATCTGAATGGGAGCATATGCTTACATATCCATATCCATTAACTATTATCCACTTTATATGCAAAAAACTGGCTCTGGCTTATATGGAATTGGGTGCATTAATTGAAGCATAAAAATTCACCCTCAGAGACTGGTACTAGAATTTAAATCCACTTACGATATATTTATCAGAACTGATTTAAAATTATACTTTCACTTCCTTCCATTTTCTGTAAGTTTTAATTGTTCATGTGAACAGTGACTTGAAGTTGTGATTGATTGCTTATATAGACTAACCACTTAAAGAACTATAAAATAGGGAAAGGGCATTGTAATTACATGGTTTCAACTGCAGGTATTAATATTAAGGAAGAGTGATTTTTTCAAGGGAAGATCAAGCCTCACAACCACAAATTAGGAGTCTTTCTCAACATAACTGACATAGCAACTGTCAGTACCAGTCTTGAAAACCACGACAGCTTTAAAATACATTAGCTGTAATTCTGAAATGGTTAGCTGGCTGTCAGTTGTTCTATGGCTATATCTAGATTTACTTCCATATGATGTTTATTTTGTATTAGAAAAGCATTAAAAGTCTTGACAGTTATAAGGTACAAATTTACTTACTTCCATTTATTTTTTAACTGTCCAAGGATAAAACCAATTTATTTCAAAATGCTTGAATAATACCTTTTAAAGAGGACCTAGATCACCCCTAGAAATATTTTATATTGTCTCTACAGGAATTATATGCAACTGTATTGTTACCATTGTATTTTATTTCCTATGACCCTTTGACATATTATGGATAGCATGTATATGACTTGAAAGTTTATAACATAGAATGTAAACAGAATTTCATCCCAGGATGAAGGAGGCTTTGCCTGGACTGATGCAGGAAAAGAAGGTCTTTTAAGGAGAAGTTGTGGATGCCCCATCCCTGGAAGTGTTCGAGACCAGGTTGGATGGGGCTTTGGGCAACCTGGTCTAGTGGAAGGTGTCTCTGCCCATGGCAGGGGGGTTGGAAACAGATGATCTTTAAGGTCCCTTCCAACCCAAACCATTCTGTGATTCTATGATCATGACTTCTTGTTTCCTGACTCCACCAAAAGGCTGGAGACATACAAACGGTATTTCTTGAACAAGAGCACAGACCTGAAATTTTTGTGAAAGTCTTTCTTCAGAGCCCTGCCTAATACCTTAGGTTAACACTGCAACTATATTGTTACTGATATTATATATAGCTATATATAACTATAACTGTATATAGCTATCTTGTTAACAATCCTCCAGGGGAATTTGACACAACCACTGTTTGTTCCAGGTACAGATCTGATCCCAGAGCCTGGTTACAGCAATGAGAATTTCTGGAAATGGTCTCCAGATCCCAGCAGAGGCAGTTGCACCCCCAGCAACAGTGGCAAGCATCCACCTGGCAAGTGAGGGCAATTGTCCTGTTGGAGAATTTTCCTTTTCTTCCTAAATGTCCCTTGACTGAAGGCTGGTTTCTACCCTGGCTAATATTTAGGCCAGCCTCAGCTTCCCAGTTTACCCAGAACAATGTAGCCAGGAGGAAGGAGGAAAGACTGCCTGGTAAAACGGCTCCATCTTTGTTTGCATTGCTCACAATCTGTTAATATTAGGGACATTAATTAATAATGCTTTGCACTAATATAGCACATTTGATTAAAGGTTTTGAAAGTGATTTATGTGTCTTCATTGATGCAACATCATGCTAGATTCTCAATATAGGCAAGCATTACATTTGTAAAACAATACAGGAACAATAGTGGTTTCAGTCTTCTGTTACTTATGGAATAAAATCTGACAACTGGAAAAAAGTTTTACCATAGATGTTTTTTTTTAACACCCATAAAATTGTAATTTATAGGTGTAAATTGAAATCATAATGTTGTAACCATCTTTTTTGCCCCTAAAATTAACATGGGCACAAGGAACAAACACATGATTCTGACAGTGCAGTAGTAATTACAAGGAAGTACGGTGTTAAAACAAATGTCCTGTCTTTTTAGCATTCCAAGATGGTAGAATGGAACAACAAATATTTCAAGCTTTTTCTTCATTGAAAAATTGTGTACATACATATATAGGTATGTATACACATAGCTACATGTACCTAATAGTTCTTCTAAAAATGAATTTTTCTCCTTAATTTTTCTGGCTTGTCCACTATCCTAAAGATCTTTTGGCCTGCAGTCCTCTAAGAACTTTGACATATTTGCAGAAGCATTAGCAGAAAACGTCCATTAGCTATCATTTTATAATTACATCAAACACTGGTGGTCAGAACAGCAAACTTTTCAAGCCAAACCTAATATGCAAGGGAAGCATGCTTTCTGAAGGTTTAGTTCCCAGGAAGAAAAGGAAAATCTGTTTATCATCTATAATATAACTTTGAATTTCTCACTTTGATTACTGATCTTTGTGATAGGATGAAGAGGATTTTTTTTTTCTCAACTGAGACTTCAGTGCTTGCCATTTTATTGATCTTAGTAGTAGATTAGTAGATCTGAGTTTTCAGACAGCTGCAGCCCATGGAAGAGCTGACTGGTATGATGAGGCTTTTTGCCTGATGAAAACGATTAAATCCGCTCTTGCCTGGACATGCACAACCCATCTACTTTACACACTCAATTTGTTTATCATCTCTACTGTTACAACCCATATAGCTAAAGCTAGGACCACAGTGCCCTTGAATGGTGTTAGAGGTCAATAATTTCAAAACTAGGAACCAGTTATGATGTTGTTCTAGTCAAAAGTTAGCAGTAAGTTGAATGAATAATACTATTTTTTATATGATATAGTTGAGCTGTTTAACTGTATGGTTATATGAAATGTAAGGCTCAGTGCATGAATACAAAAATGCATGCATAGATCTTCTAGTATCACCCTGACATGAAGAAAAAAACATTTAACATGAAAAATTTGTTAGACATTTTATTAAGTCAGGCAAAAACAGTGAAAGAAGAGTTAAAATTATTTCCCATCAACTACCCATGGAGGAATAAAAACTATCTCCTAAGAAGCCAAAGACACTTTTAAATATGAACAGGGAATGAAAGGAAGGGATACGAATTTCAGCTGAACGTCAAGTAGTGTGTAAAAGAAAGAGTGCGAAACAGTGACTGCCTAAATAAACATGCTCTTTTGTGACAGTGTACTGATTTTGTATGCCTGAGGTCTTAGGCTTACAGAAGAGCTCGATCCCTAGCTACCTGCAGAGGTACGCATTGCAAACAACATGTCAGCTGGAAAACACACAGTGAGAGCAGCCTCTTTGATCTAAGCTCAGGACAGCCAGAGATAGAGAGTACAGATACAGAGGGATGCTCAGTATTCTGGTGACCCCTAAAACTGTGACCATTTCCACATCTCCATGTAAATATAGCTCCAGAGGCTGTCCAAAGGCACCTTGCCTGGGACAGTGTGAGACCTGCCTGAAGTAGGGGACTGAGGGAAGAGATTTCTTCCAATAATCTGTGTTATCCCAAAAAAGTCCTTGGTATGACTACTTGAAAAAACAGAATATGAGAGAGGAACAACAATACACTCTCTAATAAATCTGTAAAGACTGATAGGAAGTCATAACAGAAAAGTAAGCTTGAAATTTCAAGCATGTGAGTGGAAAACTGCAAACATAAAGCATTATGTGTTATGTTATCACCTGTTCACTCTTTGCTTACCTAGACAACACTTTAAAAATCTTGGGAAAGCCAGAAACAGAAGTTCGTGACCTTAGAAAGTTTATCTGAAGTCTGCAAAGAAATCTCAAAGGAAAATAACTCTACTTATATAAGGGGTTTTATTCTGAGCTTACAAAGCCTTTTTGTCCTCAGCATGGTCTCTGAACACCTGAATGTCCCATACTGTAGCTATCAGCTTGGCTTTTCAGCCTGAGTCATCTCTCTTTCAGGAAAGGCCATCATTTTCTCTGCCATCATTTTCTCTTTCTTACTCTGTTGGTTTTCTGAAAATTATGAGATGCTTTTGATTGACTATTGGCCTTATATACAGAAGATCAAAGGGAAGGAGAGGATATGCTCCATAAATCATGAAGCAGTGCTGTAAGCTCTTGTCCCCCATGTACACAAACAACAATTACAATAAAATTGAGAGATCAAATTCTCGGTTCCTTCTCTACTTGTTTTGCCCTGTGGTGGCTAAAAGAAAGTATTTTTGGTTATTTGTTTTGTTTTGTTTTTAAATACTGTTATTCCAGTGGCTTTCTGCTGAAAATAGGTTACTGTGAAACAGCTGCTGTCTTTGTCATTGATTAGTTTAAAGGTATTCTGACACAGAAATTGGATATTCAATCACCTCAGTTTGTCCATGATGCTCTGTCACATTACAGGAAGATATCAAGATTATATTTAACAAGATTTCTCTTGTTCCTATCTGTTTCCAAGTCTGCAGTGGTTTTTGGAGGTTTTTTTAGTTTTTTGTTTACTGCACTATTTGTTAGCTCAGTTTCACATTCCTGTGAGCACAATTCAAGATTCTTTCCTCTGCAAAGCAATTTAGAAAGTTAAACTCCCTGACAAAAATCCCATGATTCACAGAAAAGAAAAGGCCATGAGGTTTGCTTCAATTTCAGTAATCAAAGGAGGTCAAGAAGGTTCCTTTTAACTCTGCAAGAAGAGTTTTGCTGGTTACTGTGCTGCAGCATTGAGCTAATTCTGTTCTTGCTAAGGCTTTAATATCAGCTCTTAAGCATAATATTTCTTACTTGATCTTCACGTACGTGATCATTAATGTATAGGACTACACACTATAACAGCAATGGGACACAACATAAAATGTAATGTAGATTGTCCTGCAAGATATTTGAAGGCAACTGAAAATATGGCTTATTTTTAATGGACAGTAATGGGGAAATAGAAGAAATGTTTTTTTCTTAGCTTAGTCTATCACTACAGTGTTATACAGTTATAGTTTCATTGTTAGTGTACACAAAAGAACCACTATTGTTACAGACAGATGCTTTCAATGTATGAACTGTTCTTTCAGATGTATTATATCTTCACAAGAAATCACCTTTCCATTAATATTCACAGTGAATAAAATTCAGTCTACTTTCTAATTAGAATCAATGCATTTATGACTGTCTTAACTTCAGACAGTTGGAACTCTTTATAAAGCTAACCTGACAATATTTGAAACAAATTCATAAGACTTTTTGTAACAGAATCTCAAAATTACTGAATGATTGAGGCTGGAAGGGACCTCTGGAGGTCATCTGGTCCAACACCCTGCTCAAGCAGGGCCACCAAAAGCAGGTTGTCCAGGACCAGGTCCAGACAGCTTTTCAGTATCTCCAAGGATGGACACTCCACAGCCTCCCTGGGCAACTTGTGCAGGTGCTCACAATAAAAAAGTGTTTTCTGATGTTCAGATGGAACCTCTCGTGTTTCAGTTTGTGTCCATTGCCTCTCGATAACATATATTCAAAGTATGTTTAAAGTCCTTGTGTCATATAAAGTTTAAATAAAACATAAAATTTGAAATATGTACCTCAAACAGTAAAACATTCCAAAGAAAAAGATTAGCTATGAAACTTATTAAGCTATCTAGGCACTCAGAATTTGTTTTCAACTGTATGAGTTTGTAAAACACTGATATTATAAAAACCAGTCTTCTTTTCAGCTACAGTTTGGCTATTTTTATACAATCATTACGGGTCAAATCAAGCTAATTCTCTCTGTAATCCTTCTTATAAGAAATTTTTAGTGGCGTTAGAAATTAAGAGAACACATGAAAATGGAAGAAATAGCAATCTGGTTGTATCAAAAAATGTACCAACAGATATATACCAAATAAAACAGCCTTATACGTTCAAGGAAGGCTGGACATTCTTCAGGAATGAAATCTTAAAGACACAGGAGCAGGCCGTCCCCATGTGCTGACAGACAAGCTGGTGGGGAAAAAGACTGGCCTGGCTGAACAGAGAGCTTTGGCTGGAACTCAGGAATAAAAGGAGAGTTTACGACCTGGGGAAGAAGGGGCAGGCAACTCAGGAGAACTACAAGGATGTCGTGAGGTTATGCAGGGAGAAGATTAGAAGGGCCAAAGCCCAGCTGGAACTTAATCTGGCCACTGCCGTAAAAGACAACAAAAAGTGTTTCTGCAAATACATTAGCAACAAAAGGCAAGCTAAGGAGAATCTCCATCCTCTATTGGATGAGGGGGGAAACATAATGACAAAGGATGAGGAAAAGGCTGAGGCACTTAATGCCTTCTTTGCCTCAGTCTTTAATAGTCAGACCAGTTGTTCTCAGGGTACCCAGCCCTCTGAGCTGGAAGACAGGGACAGGGAGCAGAATGAAGCCCCCATAAGCCAAGGGGAAATGGTTAGTGACCTGCTACACCACTTAGAGACACAAACAAGTCTATGGGACCAGATGGGATCCACGCAAGGGTACTGAGGGAGCTGGCGGAGGTGCTCACCAAGCCACTTTCCATCATTTATTAGCAGTCGTGGCTAACCAGGGAGGTCCCAGATGACTGGAGGTTAGCAAATGTGACACCCATCTACAAGAAGGGTCGGAAGGAGGATCCGGGGAACTACAGGCCTGTCAGCCTGGCCTCGGTGCTGGGGAAGGTTAATGGACCAGATCATCCTGAGTGCCGTCATGCGGCACATATGGGACAACCAGGTGATCAGGCCCAGTCAGCATGGGTTTATGAAAGGCAGGTCCTGCTTGACTAACCTGATCTCCTTCTATGGCAAGGTGACCCACTTAGTTGATGAGGGAGAGGCTGTGGATGTGGTCCTTTGACACCACTTCCCACAGCGTTCTCCTGGACAAACTGCCTGCTCATGGCTTGGACAGGAGTACTGTTCACTGGGTAAAAAACCGGCTGGATGGTGAGGCCCACCTTCGGCTGGGGCTGCACGGCTAGAAGGCGCGTCCCCTGGGTGGTGGATAGGGGATCCCTCTCTGGAGGGTGCACCGGATAAAATTGAAGAAGGTGCCGCGAACCAACGCAGCCTAAGGGAAGGCCACCCTGACAGAAAAACCACTGGCCCTCCAAGTCATGGGCGTTGGGCAGGAGGCCAACTACCTCCTCCTGGAAAAAAAAAAAAATAAAAAGTTGCAGAAACGACGAGCATCAACTCGGAGATGGAGAAAATCAGTAATGAAGTGAGGAGGAGGAGATGGAACTGGATCGGTCATGTCTTGAGGAAAAAACCAACAGAAGACTGCGCTGTGGCCCTTGGGACTCCAGAGCACGCAGCCACAGACCGATCGAAGTGGAAGAACAATGTTCGCGCCTTGTGTGGCTCCTGGCACTGAGAGAATTCAGATTCAGATGGTGAGGCCCAAAGAGTTGTGGTGAATGGAGTTAAATCCAATTGGCAACCGGTCACAAGTGGTGTTCCCCAGGGCTCAGTATTGGGACCAGATCTGTTTAATATCTTTATCAATGATCTGGAGGAGGGGATCGAGCGCACCCTCAGTAAGTTTGCAGATGACACCAAGTTGGCTGGGAGTGCTGATCCGCTTGAGGGTAGGAAGATTCTACAGACGGATCTGGACAGGCTGTATCAGTGGGTTGAGGCCAGTTGTATGAGGTTCAACAAGGCTAAGTGCTGGGTCCTGCACTTGGGTCACAACAACCCCATGCAACGCTACAGGCTTGGGGAGGAGTGGCTGGAGAGCTGTCTGGCGGAAAAGGACCTGGGGGTGTTGGTTGACAGCCGCCTGAACAGGAGCCAGCAGTGTGCCCAGGTGGCCAAGAGGGCCAATGGCATCCTGGCTTGTATCAAGAACAGTGTGGCCAGCAGGACTAAGGAAGCAATCATGCCCCTGTACTCGGCATTGGTGAGGCCACACCTCAAATACTGTGTTTTGGGCCCCTCACTACAAGAAGGACATCGAGGTGCTGGAGCATGTCCAAAGAAGGGCAATGAAGTTGGTGAAGGGCCTAGAGCACAAGTGTTATGAGGAGCACCTGAGGGAGCTGGGGTTGTTTAGTTTGGAGAAGAGGAGGCTGAGGGGAGACCTTATTGCTCTCTACAACTACCTGAAAGGAGGTTGTAGCGAGGTGGGGGTCGGTCTCTTCTCCCAAGTAACAAGCGATGGGACAAGAGGAAATGGCCTCAAGCTGCACTAGGGGAGGTTTAGATTGGATATTAGGAAAAACTTTTTCACCGAAAGGGTAGTCAGGCATTGGAACAGGCTACCCAGGGAAGTGGTAGAATCCCCATCCCTGGAGGTATTTGAAAGACTTGTGGATGTGGTGCTTAGGGACATGGTTTAGTGGTGGACTTGGCAGTGCTAGATTAACAGTTGGACTTGATGATCTCAAAGGTCTTCTCCAACCTAAATGATTCTATGATTCTATGATTCTATGATTCTATGAACTGCCATTCCCCAAACAAAGAGACCTTTCTGCAAACAGAGGTCATAAAGTTAGTGGACTGACAATAGATCAGCACATTCATCCTGTGCTGGACTGTCTTTCTCAGACATATCTTAAATAAAATAGTTCAATGCTGAATAACAGGATTATTGGCTAAGACATTTAACCACAAATATAAAATTTAGCAAATGGTTAAATTATATTTCCAGCAATCAACGCATCTAAGCTTTTAGGAAAGACAAGTTTGTGTGAGTTCATAAAGGGATAATAGATTGGTGTAGCAGAAGAATACAATGACGCAAGGAAAATTATTTTTTCCCCTCAGATAAGGATGTGCAGAACTTTGGATTTCTGTGAGTGAGTGAATTAGATGAAGCAGGCAAAGCACTGATAAATTGTACTTACTGGTGGAAGCTTTTCAGGAATTAGATCTTAATACTGAGTCACTGAATAAATATTTAAGTGTTAATATGGAGATTAAAAATCCAAATTTATATTTCTACTTTAAAAAAAAAATGTACTTGTGTAAATAAATTGTATGATTAGCAATTTTTACAAAATATCAAAGCAGTTTCCAAATCCCCTACAAAACTATCAAAAAACTGTCACATTTCAGAGTAAGGCAAGAAAAAAGTGATTGAGTATCTTAAAAAAAAAATTAATAGTATTACTTTTCATTAAGGAAGGCATACCCAGGAAATCATGGTCCATGAAGTATGAGGGGTTAAATTCAGTCTTTTCTGCCCTCTGGTTAGTAATTCTTACACAGCAAGTTCTCTGTGCTTTGTGCTGAAAATTTCAGCTTAGGGAAGATATAGTTTCAGTAGCAGTCAATGGTCTTTGGGGATTTTTTTTGTTGTTTATTTTATCACAGCTAGATACTAGATATGGCTTTCTGTACAGACAGGTGTCATTAACATTACTCTTGCTTATCAGAGAAATAAGATTTACAACATAAACTAGGTAGGAACAGTAAAGGAATATATAGCTTGGCATTTTTTTGCAATGATTAGACTTCACTGTCACTAACAAAGCCATCTTTAGCTCAAAGTGCAGTACCGAAAAAAGACTGCGAGTGAACACTCAGCACAGCATGTCGCCAAGGATGGACCAGCAGTGTGATTCAGTGTGTAAAGGGGGCTTTTTAGTTTTCTGCTTGATTAAAGAATCTTTTCTCTGGTCTTACTATCCTACCACTATATGTTCATTACACTAGTGTAGCTACTACAGACTTTGTCTCAGTTTTGTTCCACTGCATTTAACTAGATGCTTTTGGTGTCAGCACTTTTGCAGGAAACAGTTCAACATTTGTTCATGCAAATAAGCTCCAACAAAAATATATTAATTAATATTGGCTGTGAGTGGATTATATCCTACTACCAGGGTAGAATCTGAAAACCTGTTATTGGTTATATAGCTATCGGGGTGCTGGTGAACAGCAGGCTGAATATGAGCCAGCAGTGTGCCCAGGTGGCCAAGAAGGCCAACAGCATTCTGGGTTGCATCAGGAAGGATTGCACCTGGCCAGCAGGACCAGGGAGGTGATCGTCCCCCTGTACTCAGCACGGGTGAAGCCGCACCTCGAGTACTGTGTTCAGTTTTGCGCCCCTCACTACAAGAAGGACATCGAGGTGCTGGAGCGTGTCCAAAGAAGGTCAACGAAGCTGGTGAAGGGTCTAGAGCACAAGTCTTATGAGGAGCAGCTGAGGGAACTGGGGTTGTTTAGTTTGGAGAAGAGGAGGCTGAGGGGAGACCTTATTGCTCTCTACAACTACCTGAAAGGAGGTTGTAGCAAGGTGGGGGTCGGTCTCTTCCCCCAAGTAACAAGTGATGGCACGAGAGGAAATGGCCTCAAGTTGCGCCAGGGGAGGTTTAGGTTAGATATTAGGAAAAACTTCTTCACCAAAAGGGTGGTCAAGCATTGGTAACAGGCTGCCCAGGGAAGTGGTTGAGTCCCATGTGCTTAGGGACATGGTTTAGTGGTGGACTTGGCAGCACTAGGTTAAGAGTTGGACTTAATGATCTTAAAGGTCTTTTCCAATCTAAATGATTCTATGATTCTATATTATTTTAATGAAAATAGTTATTTTTCTATTAATTTATCTTCACATATAGAGTAAGTCTAATCACTGTCTCAGAGACTGTAATCTCATATGTAATAACACCCATTTTAAAAATAACGTTTATAGTGAATATTTAGAGATATACTCAAAAAAGAATTAAATGCAAATAATCTTTAGAGTACTGACTGAAAATCAGTGAAAAATACAACTGGCAGTATGATTTGAAGAAACAATTATACAATAATTTTCCAGATAAATCCCAGTCCTCGCATCAGCATAGACACAATACAGACAGTCTTATTGTCTAACTCAGAGATTATTTCACCGTTCAGATTAATAAATTATTATAGGTTTTAACATTATTAGAGTTTGGTGTAGTATTTACTGCAATTGAACACAACATTCTTGTAAAATGGTACAGTATTACAGACTGTATGGCTGAAATTGGACCTTCTGACAGTTCTGGTCAAAATGAACGGAATAATAACAAATGAAAATGGTGCTCTGATTTTCATCTGCATCTCCAGGGATGTCAACCATTGTCAGTCATCTGTTCTAATAGAAACACTTTAGTGTCACCAATGCAGATACTGAAACTCTGAGTTTACAAATACTGTTAAGTGTTCTGTTGTCCTACACTTGTTGACAGTCTATCACTCACCTTAAGTCTCCTCTGGAGACACAGCCTCTGCATTTCCTGAAACAACTCACATAAGACAGTTTTCTGCATTACAGATGGAATCTACAATCATTTTTATAAGTCACATTCATAATGTTTCTTCTTTGTATGTCTTCAATTCAAGGAATCTATAATAAGCAGTTAGACCCCCAAAACTGAAACAGTATATTTTCCTTAATTTACAGAAGAAGGTATTTTGCTCAGGAGACTTAACCTATTCAGTTCCCTAGCTAAAATAATATGGTCTGAACTTCTAAACACCATTCTCCCTCTATTCCTTATCATAATTCAAAGTTTGTTGAAATTAAGTTTTTCCTCCATTGAATCCACTGAGCTTTGGATCTGGAACAGACTCTTTTTATACAGGCAAATACATTCAGCTTTCACTTGAGACTGAAGATCTAAGTGAGAGAGGCTTTGCACCTAGTATAATAATTTTTAAAATTCATTAACTCTTCAGTTCTTCATCCAGTCAGATGAATTTGACCTCAATACGTCAGTGAAGGTTTTCTTGAACAATAGGTAGCAATTACTGAATGCATACTGTCCAGTGACTTCAGCAAGGTATCATTCTTCATTCTGCTGGTGAGCTTCCCTTTAATAGGCAGAAAAGAGTTATGATTGACAGAGAATACATCCAAGTTGTGAAATATTATTCTGTCATTGCAAGCCACTTAATGGCTCTACTGGGAAACAAAGAAATGAACAAAGCAACAAAAAAACCACACAATCTAGCCAAGCCAGTACCACATCATTATAGATCAGTAATAGCAATTTATCATTTTTTTTCCCCACAAAGAGCTAAATTCCATCAGCAATATCAAATAATCATTTATTCTCTCATTCACACATAGATGTCCTTAGTGTTCATGGTACTTTATAAGACAGGGAAGACTATATCCCATTTTCACAGTGGGGAGCTACACAAGTTTTTCTACTGTAAACCTTGCCTAGGGGAGATTGCCAGGAAGGAAGGTGGGAAATCAGGCAATGTTTTTCACCTAATCACTTAACTATGCATAGGTTAGAAGCAGAGTCAGTTTAGAGGGAAAGTGAAATGATGCTCTAGCATAAGATGCCAGTATTATTCTTGGTGATATTAATTTCTGGGCTTTGGAGATAAAGTCCTTAATTAATTCATTTAAGAGATATCTTGCGAAAGAATCTTAATTAGATTAAATCATTATTTCAGGAAGCAATGTGCCAAATTACGCAGAGCTAATTAGAGTAGTCAGGAAATTGGCCTATCCACCAGTCTACAGGCAACGTGGGTAGTCTTTTATCTGTAACTATCTCTTTGCCAGCAGAAACAGCATTATATTTTAATTTATCAGAGGCTTGGGAATAATTCCATTAACAAAGACTCTGAAAAAAGCAAGCAGAAATAGTCTCCCTAGCATATTGAGAATTGTTTAATTTATTTACGATAGTGAATCATTCAAAAATACCTGCTAAATATGTTATGAAGAGTGACATCTCAGAAAAAATATTTTACTTGAAACATCAGTTTGCCTTTTTATTCCAGGGAAAAGACTAAACAGACCTTCTTTGTCCTATTAAATATGATTTTAGCACTAATGGTAGCCACTAACTTGGAAGACAGGATGGAAAGCTTTCAAAGTCTTATTTATTTGCACACATTTTAACAACTTGAAATGAATTTTCTGAATTTTAGCTTTTCAGTAAACTAGAGCTGTTCTATTAATAGAGCAGCACTAGTTCATTTTTAAATAATTAGTTAATTTTGTCTCATCAAAAAAGTCATGCTGTTAAATGAAATTTACTAATGTACTTTTATTTCATTTGCAAACATCAAAGTAAAATCAATTTATCACTAGACATTAAGAATTAAGTGATTAAACATTAAAAAAGGCACAGCCAATGACAGCATCTTGCCCATAACCATGTCATGATGTTCTCTTAACAAGTAATTCACAAATCATCTACTTGAGAATTTAAACAAATTTATTTTTTGTTACTCAGCAATGAGAAAAAGAAAACAACCCTTAATGCTGAAAAGAAATATTACATGGAGCATATTTGTATGGGTTAACCCCGGTAGACAGCTAAGCACCACATGGCTGCTCACTCACTCCCCCCAGCTGGGATAAGGAGAGAATCAGAAGGGTAAAAGTGTGACAGCTCATGGTTTGAGATAAAGGCAGTTTAACAGGTAAAGCAAAAGCTGTATGCTCAAGCAAAGCAAAATAAGGTATTCACTACTTCTTATCAGCAGGCTGATGTTTAGCTATTTCCAGGAAAGCAAGGTTTCATCACGCATAATGGTTACTTGGTTAGAGTAATGGTTACTTTTGGTTTTCTTTTACAAAGTAATAAAAAGAATGGTTTCAGATGTGACTATAGAGAACATATTTTCACATTATTAATAGTTCTGCCTGTGTTTCTTTCCATTAAATAAGTTACAACAATTAGTTATATTTTAATATAAGTTATTTAAAAATTGATTTAGTAAAGTAACAATATTTCAGTTGCTCACACAAGCTACCCGAAATATTCAGGACTTTCTAGTTCCATAATATTATAGTCTGGATTGCTCTAATGTTAGTACCAAACCAGATAAATCATTAAGGGAAAAAAGCTCTTATTGTACATTCTATTGGGACTCAGGCAAAGAAAAAAAAAAGTAGTTTGCAATATTACTGCAATATTTGTAATCACTTCTAAAGAGACAATAAACCCAGGGTTTAAGTAAGCAAAGTTCCTAAAAACTTGTAATGAAACCTTCTTCACTATTATTTTTTCCACTCTGCCTGGGTCATCAACCAAAGTGTACCTCTACGCCCTGCTTGTCTCTCCTCCATTTACATGACAGCAGATGCCAATTCAGTTAATATTTTCATATATTGATGTTCAGTCAGTGCCACTCATGCTTATTTGGTTGCTAGCTTTTTAGTGTAGTAGTGGAACTTTCCTCAAACCTTCCCTTATAAACTCCATTAGCTGCTAAAGAAAGCTGTAATAGCCATAGAGAATTGACACTTGTCTAATGTGCATCAGGTCAGTCAGTCAGGCCCAATATGGAATCGGCATGAGTCTTATTGTCTAGTAGCATGTGAAGCTGTGACTAGCAAGGGATGAATCATTTCTAGTGTAGGAATATGCTTGCCATAAATCACGCCAACTAGGAGATAAGCAGCAGAAGTGGTTATGAATCATGGGCATTTTGGGGTCCCTTGGAAGAAACACCTTTTAGTATCAAAGAGAGATTGTATTTCATATGATTTACCTTTCAACAAGAACAATTAAAACAATGGGATAATTTATATAAACTTAAATATTCATTGTCTATTCTATATATATTGGTATCCAGTCCTCGGTTTATACAAATACCACTGATGTAGGTGTTCAGTACTGAAAACAGAAAATGTAAAATTGTGTTTGGCAAAAGATGAAATTGCAAAATCAGATATGGCTTTTTCCATCAAGTGTTGATTTTCATGAAGTGGTCTATTTCCAGGAAAGGCTTAATATGGACAAACAAGCAATCTCAAAATGAGTATTTTTCCTACCATCGCTACTATTTTTCATCCCGGGTCAAAGGAACTCTTAGCTATCAACCCAAGTCTATACATCTAAGTGAGTGCAGTAAGAGCTGTCTTGTTATTCATCTGTTCTTCAACCCATTCTAGCTGCATTAGGTCATGCATTAGAGGACCACAACTGAGCACACTGGAAAATTAGTACATTGTGATAAGCTAGTTTATAATATTTTTCATCATTATTATTCTGCTACTTTTATTCTTACTTTTATTCTCTCCCATTTCTATTCTCCCACCTACTTGTCTCAAATAAATTATTTCTCTGTGTGTTCATTCAATGTGTTATATTGAATAAGACCTTGGGAGACAGCTTTATAGAGGGAGGAAGGGCTGATCATTAATTACATTAATTATAGTGCACTCAGCACAGTCAGTATGCTCAGCCTTCTGGAGACATCTAGTGAATATTTAGATGCAGAGTATACACACTATTGGTATTGCCATAAATACTTCCACAGCAGCACTTCTGTACCTGCCTGACATAGTCAGATTTGATGTCTATTCTTTTAGAACCATATTTTGAGGGTAGGAGTGCATATTGAAGAAGACATTCTCAACCTGCTTGATCTAATCTTTCTAAGCAATCAGTTGGCTTCTCATCATCTTAGAAGTCAGAAGTATCACCAAATTCTTGTATAATGCAATTGGACTCTTGTGATTTAATTCACTGAACGTTACCTAGAGAATCTTAGGAACGCAGATTTCTCACTTGTGTTATGTATTTGACATATTTGACCTTGAATTATTTACCCTTATTTTGTATTTTGCTCTGAGATCAGCAAAGCAACAGCACCATCTAAGCACTGTTATTAATTATAAAGTCAAAGGTTATTCAATGCTTTGTTTAAGCTCTTTAATGATGTACACATTTTACCAGTTTTTCATGTGCAGTACTCTTTTTGTACTCCCACCACCTCCTTTGTTACAGTGCATTATGGCATTAAATGTAATTTCAGAGAATTGCAGTTATCCTATGCTTAATTGACTCCAGGACACAAAATTAATCATTTCACAGGCCATGTCCATTTTATTTCTCTCTCTCTCTCTTGAGTATAATTATGTCTTTATACTGGATAGACACATGATCTACTGATAAAATTAAGAGATTAATTACTTTCTCTGATTTCTTTAAGATCAGATATGGCACTTACCGTAGGACAGCCTAATAAGATCAAGGCAGATAATTACAAAGCTTTAAACTGCATGTTTTGCTGCTTTCACTTTTGGATTATCAATAGACAGAGTATTGTGTCTTCAATTTTAGGGTTTGCTTCATAAATTATGAAAAATTTCAGAGCCCCATTTTAGGCAGCAAAATTTCTTTGGTCAATGTCACCCAAATCCTCTACTCTTCAATGTACAATACACTCTGTTTCAGCCAACGGATAGGTGTCACAGTTTAACCCCAGTCAACAGCTAAGCACCACACAGCCGCTCGCTCAACCTCCTCTCCCTCAGTGGGATGAGAGAGAGAATCAGGAAAAAAAAAGTAAAACCCATGGGTTGAGATAAAGACAGATTAATAGGACAGCAGAGGAAGAGAAAATGATAATGATAATAATAATAATAATGATGATAAAAGAATATACAAAACAAGTCATGCACAATGCAATTGCTCACCACCTGCTGATCAATCACCAGCCCATCACCGCGCAGCAATTGCTGCCCCCCCGGCCAACTCCCCTCAGTTTATATACTGAGCATGATGCCATACGGTATGGAATAGCCCTGTGGCCAGTCTGGGTCAGCTGTCCTGGCTGTGCCCCCTCCCAGCTTCCTGCTGGCTGAGCATGGGAAGCTGAAAAGTCCTTGACTGGCGTAAGCACTCCTTAGCAACAACTAAAACATCAGTGTGTTATCAACACTATTTTCATCCTAAATCTAAACCACAGCACTATACCAGCTACTAGGAAGAAAATTAACGCTATCCCAGCCGAAACCAGGACAGTAGGTGAGAGGTGATGATACAGCACAATCTCATGAAGCACTCAGATGTCTGACTATTTGCTTGAGAGGGAATAATAAGTTAGGATGAAAAGAAAATAATATTTAGTTATTGTTAAATTGCTTATCATTGCTAAATATTTTTTTAATAATATTTATCCTAATTACAGTATTGAGGCAATTATGTTTATCATTAAAATTGGTCTTAAAGCAACTGGTTTAGACAAGAAAAGATTTGGGATGTTAAACTTCTATATTGTACCTGCCATTAATTCAGTCCAGAAATTTTTGTTTTAAGGTAAAGGTACACATTTAAATGATATTCTTTTGCAACAAGAATTGTGCATGTGTCTTTCAAATGTCAATCCAAATAGGCTAGAAAACTCTTAATTCTCATGGTCTGCAATATTGTCACTGCATTTGAAAAAAAAAAAAAAAAAAGGTGATGCACCTTATTACCAGTAAAGAAGATGATGGTTCAAAAATGAGAAGTTTGGACAATTAATTCTATGATGTGCCCTGCCTTGCTTTTCCAACTCTCACCTCTAGGCTGCTGCATATGCAGAAGGCAGGGAGAAGGTCTTCTTGGTTTTCAGTTTCTCCAGAACTTTCTTCTTCAGTAGAGCAGAAAAAAGCTATTTTACAAGATGTCAGAATACACAGCTTATGAATAAAAATGAAATACGAAGAGTCAACTAATATCATTTACTTTGCTCAAGAAGTGATAGACCAATGCTCATTTGGGATGAAAACCTTCATCTCACTTAGAATCTGCAGGTCAATGAAAACCCATTTCTGAACCTGTGAACCCTCTTCCATGAATTCAGAATAATTCAGAAACTGTTCTTCCAGATGAATTTCATAAATATGAAAATAGCTGCACCAATCTTCAGAATGTTACTGGATCATTACTGGACAGCTATTAAATAATACATTATACAGTAATAATACTCATTTTCCCATAGCTTTGAAATAGGTCTGCTGCAGTTTGCTTGTGTCTTCAAATCTAAGGTTGAGCCTCAAGGTGAGCTATCTATATAATTTTCAAATGATAGAAAATAGGATAATTTAAGCCACAATGCTGCTATATTTCAAATCATGTATTCACCATATATGACACTGTTCTTCATTCATCACCCAGCCTGACTGAATGACCAGTTCTGTCTTCTTGCATTTTCAGGAGCCACTTATATAGTAACATCTATCCAAAGATCTGCATGCAGAGAATGGCTGAAGAATACAGAAATTTGCATATAAAAATACATAAACATGTTACACCTATCTATCACATAATTTGCATATATATGTAGAGTCCTTTCAATACATGTATGTCTGTAGAAAAACTTTTGCATGCAGCTCTGAGAGATTTACATTTTGAAAATATCTATCCTACCTATGCTTATGATTTATATTTATTCCCTCTTAGCAACAGAACCTTTTTAGAATCCTCTGCCTTTCTTACTCAAGTTCTAACACTATGTTCTGTAATGTACAGTTTTCTAAATCATGATTTAATGAGATTTTTGTTAGTTAATGCAATGAAAACAGAGATTGTGGGCTCCAAAATCAGCTTCAGTTATGCACTTTCTTCATTGCCTTCTGGTGGCTCTCACACACATTTTGCCCCAGTTGAAAACTCAATAGTTCAGCCAGAGACCCCTCCATTTTCCATTCTGTCTCTCTGCTCTGGTGTACCTTGTCTTCAGCCGCTCAACTTTCCTGAATAGTTCATCTCTTGAGCCTTGCTCATGGTTTTTCCATTGTTCTTGTTAATCTCCTGTTCATGCTTTTTAAAAAAAAAGAAAGTTGGGACTACAGAGACTAGAAATACAAGCCTTTCAGCCTGAAGCTCCAGGAGCTAACAATCTTTTCCTGCACACAGGTACACAGATAGGGAAATAGCCACAGAATTGCTTCACAAACGGGGACTATATACCTAATTATTTACTGGAGTTCTAATGAGAAAGGCATGAGTTCTCTGCTAGACAGTAAACAGTGGGAGATGTGCGTGTTTTTCTATTCGGGGAATATTTGGGAGTCATCATGAACATAGTCAGGTAATTATGGAGACTGAACTGGAGAAGGAATATGACATGAAGTCCTTTAAATCTTTATAAAGACTTTGTAAAAGATCATCTCTTTCCTGGCGATCCTGGGCTGCTGAGAAGACAATTCTCAGACCACAAATCAGTGCTTTAGCAAACTATCAGCAGAAAGGCTGTTGGCGAAAACTCCACATTACTTGAATAAAGGACATTTTTACGGCTGTACTAGATGATGATAGGACATGACCAGGCAGATCTTCACCAGGAATAAGTGCTAGGCCTGCTTGGATGCTTATCACACCTGTAGGATTATTATAACGTTTGTGGATAAGAATCGCTAGGCGGGTATTACTAGTCTGGAAAAGGAGAATTATGAGACAAAAGTCCTTTGAATGTTTACACGACTGATGAGAGGGTGAGATAAGCATGGGTAAATCACTATGATGAGTGCTTTTTATATTCACCTGCTGGTGCAGTGTTTTTTTCTTGCTGAAGAAAACTTTTTTGTTTCATATGTATACTTGGAGTTTGGAGTGGCCAGAGAATTGTAAAGATCCCAGGGGTTCTGTACAGAGATAAATGTGGGTTTTTTCTTGTTGCTTTTTTTAAGAAAAATTCTAGAATGAAGCCTAGTTATTGGTACTCCTTACAACAAGAGACTAAAGGGTTGCAAACAATAGGACAGAAAATAATAAAATATACATAAGGGAAAAATAAACCAGATACATATTCTGACATGAAAATCAATAGTGATGAGCCAGATCTAAAGGTAAAGGAACCAGAATAATAAATGCTAGTCAATGAGATAGATGAACGTAAAATATCTACATGGTAACATGAAGCACTGAAATAATTATGCATTTCTACAGTAGTACAACAAGTTATAAACTCATAGAACAAATGAAGTGAGCATCTGTGTAACTGAACCACATGGCTGCATGGCCACCACCTATTGGAATAATAAATGCTGAAGGAACATACTCTTTAACACGAATATTTGGGTATAATTTATATAAATGATAGAATAGAATTTAATGAGAACACAATGTAGGTTGTCTTTCAAGAAAGTTTCCAGAGAGCAATATTTTGTTTCCAGGGCAAACTTTGAAGAATAATAATCAAGAACTACTTCTTTACCCTGAATCATATAGTTTTAACTCTTGCTGCAGTCAGGTTTTCTGTCCCAATACCTAGGTTCAGTGCTGTCCAGTGACCTCTACTCTGGTTTTATTTAGTCTTGCAAGTAAATGTACTTTTTGAATCAGATAAACCTCTGCTTTATCTTTTAGAATGCTCCTAATTCTCAGGTGTGGAAGTGGGAGGCTTGAGTATGTAGGCAGAGGATACCCTTAGCATTCAGAAGTAGAGTTTTAAAGGCAAAAATTTAGAAGTCAACATGTTATTTTTAATATCTCATTATTTTGAAATATGTAGTTTCAGAAAACCTGATTTGTTATTTCTGATGTCTTCAAAATGGCTGTATTAAGATACTAGGAAGAGGCCAGTGTCATGGTTAACTTCATATAACCTACTGCTCTCAAAACAATCCGAGTGTAAGTCTTCTTGGTCTCTATTTTTGTTCATTTGTTTGGTTGCTTCCTGTGAAGATCCAACCTCTCTTGACAGAAACTGCTGGTTCCATTTCATTCTCTTCTATCATTGCTACAGCAGTTCAGTTCAGTTCGGTTCAGGGTTACACTATGGCTTGATTTGTGCTTTCAATTCTGATGGAAATTAAATTCAAAATGAAGGGAAAATATTGATGCTGCTTCAAACGGGTTGTCTACCTGAAATATTGTCCTGTACCAGTGTGCTTGAAATTGGGCTCAGGTGTGAAATGTAAAATGAAGAAGGTGGCACATACCGCATATAGTATTCATAAAATACAGCAAGTTTAAAAGATTTAATATTATTTGGAGCTAATATTTCACTTCCATCTATGTCTGTGATGCTTTATTATGCGTGTCTGAAGAGTCCAGTATCCATCACAGTAATTATAAATCCTTAAGCACTCAGAAAATCTCTGCTGTTTCTCCCACAATCACTCCCAATGTTATTCAAATTCTTTAAAATACATTTTAAAAAGAAAACATAAGGACTTTCTGGATACAGAAACTTCTTATCAAAATAGAATCAAAGAAATAACTGCTGGAGAAGGAATAAAACTTGGTGGCCTTTAACATCAGAAGAAACATTTTCTACTTCAGGCTGCCTCGCACTGCCAGGAGTTCTGTGACAGTAGTTCAAAACAAGCAAAAAGGAAGGTGTCATTTCTGTACATAATGTTGCTAATGAAGTGCTAAATTTATTTTAATGCATAAAATTCCTTTGAAAAGAAAGGTAGGTATTTAATAAAAAATATCTTCTTCCCATAGTCAGCTATGTTTGTTTCAAAATATTAAATCTCTGATTTTTCCAGGTGGCAGAAGAATTATAAAAACTTGTCAGATAATTTTGAAGCCTGTACTTTATTTCTCTAGACAAAATATAGCTCAGCTTCAGGTTTGTGTGGGGGTTGGGTTTGGGCTTTGGTTTGGGAAGGGTTTTGCACATTTCCAAACAGATATTTCTATCACTTATTTTCTATGTTGTAGTATGACCTTCATTTTAACTAAGAGAGCTATTGTTTTCCTGTTAAAACATAAAAAAAAAAATTTGAAAATATAATCATTGTGAAACTGTTTTTGGAGAGTTTGTCCTGTAGCTCCTTTGGTAGTGTGCAAATGCAGGTTAGTTTAATAGCTCAACAGGAATAGCTCAATGGGAATTGTAGACAACTTAGCAAGTGTGTGGTACTCTGTAGATATAAATTGTCTAATTTTTCATGGCAGAAAAGGAAGGCCTCAGTGTAGGAACTAAGCCATTTTTTATAAACATCTTTGGAGACAAGAAAGATTATGACCACTTTGTATGAAAAGGAAACCAACACAGAGAGGCAAAACACTTCCTAAGAGCAACGGCATCTTAGCCAACCTTGAGTATCTGAGAAAGGACTTAAGTTTTGAACTTCACGGGTTATATTCTTGGGTTCTGAATATTAATCTCTCCTCTTAGGCACAAAGATTATACTGAAACATGTACTTAGCTCCTCATTTCAAAAGGGACTAGAATCAAATCTAGTTTTCTGGATTCTGCTAAGACTGTTTTCCAGAATGCAGCACTACAGAGAATTTCTTCTCTGTAATAGAAAAGTTTGGGTTATTTTCTTATTGACTGTATGCTTTGTTTAGTTCTTTGCTTTTGCTTACTTGTACTCATGTTATTATGGAAAAATAAAATTCTGAAATTATGATAATCCATTTTTTGAAAGCTTTCTAAAAAAGCATTGCATCCAAGTTACTATTACAGAATGCCACCCAAGGGACTTGCCTTTGTGTGGAATTAGCTGCCTCCAACCACTTCCTAACAAGTGACATGGAGGCTCTGGGGTTTGATATGTGGTTCACTGCCCTTCTCATTCTCCATAATAACACTGGGAGTTTTCTTTTCTCAGAAGGGCTTTTGTTACCATTGCTGCATCAATCATTCTCATATTTCCAATTCAGTTATCCAGGATCCTTAGGGTTCTATTGTTAATCTTCATTAATATATTTTCGACTTTCATAACCAATTTAATTTGAATTCTGAGTAAATGAGCACTGCTTACAGAGGACATTCTCGTTTCTCTTTCTGCATGCAACTGATGCAGGCAACTGATTTACACTCTGGGAAGATCATCCACAGTTACTCAGAATTCCTTGAAATTCTGGTCTCACCATGATAAAATATGCATAATTAAAAGGGAAAAATATCTTAAACTTGGAAACTCATTTTACCTGGCTTGTACATCTCTCTGAAGAGCTGTGTGAGGCGTAATTGCTTAAACTCAGTGATTTGCACCTCCCTAGCTTGTATTATATAGTCAGCAGGTGAAATCTTATGTAAGTAGTCACTTTACTCACATAATACATGGCTTGTACCAAAACAGGTTATATTTTTTGCATTTCACCTTGGCTGGTGAGCTGAAGCATGAACTCTGGGCTGCACACTGGGCTGTTGCCAGGCAAGGAACTGATGGCCCCAGGCTGGACTGAAATGGGGTCCTGGACCAGGCAGGCAGAGGTGGGGGGAGCCCCAGGAGAGAATAAGCATGACCAGGAAAGCCTCTGAATACCCTCAGGACCCTGACACTTTACAGCAAATTCTGTTTGTTTTCTTTATTTTGTCTGTAATCATGACCCATAATGGTCCAAGTACAGACAGCCTATAAAGCAAGTAGGAATCACGGGTTTTGACTCAGCAATAAAAATGGAAGTATCTGCATGCATGACTCCAGCCAACTTCAAGTGGATGTCAGAAGTCAAGAACTGGTTCTTCAGTAACACTTGGAAGCTGATATTTTCATGTCAAATTACTTGTAGCTTTTCTTTCAGCTAAAGATAATTACTATGTAAGTTCCTTATTAAGTTATGTTAGAAAATTATTTTCTCATTACTTTTCTTCTTTTTTCCCCTGCTGAATATGTGCTCTCTTTCTCTGTTTTTAAACTCTGTTACTAATACACTCTAAAGGAATGTGCTCTATCTGTTCACAATCAGGTCATAATTTTACCATTTACAGTGGTTAATAATAATTAGTTTACATGTGCCACTTAGTTACTTTTCAGAAATTGGGTGTTTAGGTCAGCAATGTGTAAGTCAGTGATGCTGTAAGGAGGACATGTGATGAAGAGCTCATTTTTCATATTCATTCCACAATCAAACATGCCTCAAAGTGTCTTTTCAAGTTTGTTCATTCTTATTTGCATTCACTTAATTTTTGCGTAGATAAAAACCTCAGCAGAATGAATAAATATATCATTTGACATCAACAGCATGGGGAAGCATATTAACGCAATATGAAGATTGAGTCATGAATTAGTCAATTGCGAAAAAGTGGCCTTTTGCAGTTTCTTACACTGCAAGAATAACAGTGATGTGATCACTCCTGAGACCACAGAACAGAATTCCCTTCCTTCCAAGCATCAGTTGCCAGATCATCTTTAAAGTCATATTCGGAGTCAGATGGTTTCTTTCCTGAATCTAGCAGAAATTGTTCTTCTCTCTGCTAATGATGTAAAGCAGACTTCAGCAGTGATAGATGACAAAAAGGGTTGGATCCTGATGGCTGCTCTCACATTACCTAAATTTTGCCGAACACTCTCTCCTTTTTTGGCTTGGAACTTCCTGCTCAAATATCAATTGTTGAAATACTCTCCAGCAGCAGTGTTTCCACTGATAGTGTCGTTGCCTTGTGATAGGCAAAAATAGCCTTGTGAAAGATGTAGGGATACATAGGGTAAAATTAATATTTTGTAGCAGATAAATGAAAAGTTAAAATTGGTTAAATTTTCTTTCTTCGCTGGCAGTCTTGCTAGGCACAGAAATACTTAACTCTGAAAATCAGCTGATGGAAGATGATCTGTAACACATGAGAGCCCAATTTGGCCTTTAGAGGAATGATTTAAACCAAATGCATTTAGTTCAGCACAGCACAGAGGAATCAGTGTATACTATTCCTAAGAGCATGTACTAAGAGAAGAAGAGGGTGTTGGAAACCTGGGAGAATTGCTGGGAGAACTGCTTCAGGTATTGGATGACTTCCCATGCTGAAGATAAACAGCAGTCAGGTAAACTTCAAACTTAAAAGTCATAAATTTGTCAGGCAGGTTCCTCTTCAAATAACACCTAGCTTGAGTGCTGAATGGCTTCATTGGTTGTGATAAGTTTCTAGGCTCAGTGTCAATACTAACAGGCTTGAGGATAACATTTATCACAGTAAAAGTAACCAGTAATGGTCAGATCCTATTTCCTAGCTTCCATTCAAATTGGTGAAAATTGGAATCACATATAGGTTAAGCTCATATCTGCTCATGACCCTGAAAGCCAGGTAGAAAGCTGCTGGACTTGATTGCAGCCTGTCTGTATGTAACATATGTTGCATCTGCAGGTGTATATTCAAAGGCTAGGACTCCTCTTCATGGTGACACACAGCTTTTCTTTCTCTCAAACTCAGATGCAGACATTTCCTTGCTTTACAAATGTCTGGGAATGCTAATTAGCTTCAGAGTCAACATGACAAGACTGAACTGATTTGTGAGGAAGACAGCATGAAGCAGAGACAGGTGCAGCAATTCTCTTTCTCCTAATTATGGCTTCTGCTCATGGTCTGTAGTTATCATCAAGACAGTCAATGCCTTTTAAGTCTCAGGTGATAGAGGAATATGTAATCACCATTTGTATCCAGCCATACCTCCAAAATGGACCTCAGCATAGTGATCCATGACTGTCATTCCAATGATTCACAGCTGCTTTACTAGGATTATCCCAAGTCAATTCAAAAAGTTTCAGCTCAGGAATAATACTGCTACCTGCTCATTAGTAGGGTATTTCAGTGGTACTCCAAGCTTTCTGCTGCTCCTACAGTTATTGAAACTCTCCCAAGTACATTAAAGTTAGGAGAGGAACTGATAATACAGCGACTTTGACTGAAATGTCTTAGGCAAATAGTTACAATTCCTCCATGCAAAGTTAACCATAACTAGAGTACTGTGGGGTTTATTTGTATTTTAAATATCAAAAAAATTCAATTTGAAATGTCCCTTTAAAAGCCAAAGTGGATTCTGGTGTAATAGATGTAATCTTCCACCAGTGGACTATTTCCAGAGCTGAAGTCCCAGCTAATGAATGAAAGAGTATTCTCAGCTATAAGACCCCATTTCAGAAATATTTCCGCTAGGAAAGGTTTGGCATCACCTGAAAGATACACACATTCACTTGAAGAAACTTCAGTTTGCAGATATCTGAATATAGCCAAGATCTCTATTGATGTATCCTTTGCTTACCAACCCAGTCCACCATTTCCTCACTTTTTGTAGTTCCTCCCTTATTGTTCTTAGTTTAAAGCTCTCTTCACCAGGTTGGTGAGCCTGTTGGCAAAGGTGGTTTTTCCCCACTTGGTCAGATGGATCCCATCTGTTCCTAGCTGTCCTTGATCCTCAGGTGAGCAGATCGGAGCCCTCCATCCCCCATGGCCGGGAATATCCCGCTGCTATCACTCACCACTTCTGTTAAGTCAACTCACTGCTACTTGGAAGCCCCCTCCAGCATGCCTCTCTATGCTCTGGTGAGGATCCTAGGCACATAACACTGAGTTTCAGACTCTGCTCATGTTAATGTACATGACACTGAGCTGTGGAAACGCTCTGCTTTGCAACATCCAAGTACCTGTCTGGATATAGCACTTTGGCCTTATCATTGGTTGGGGGCGAATAAAGCTTATGTTGATACCAGATAGTCTGACAAGTTTAAATACTCAGTTTATGAAAGATTCTGTTTGACTCTTCTTTGCTACCTTCAGTAATGAAATAGCATGTGACAATCAAGGGGGAAGCAGATATTCATAGAGCGTGATCACATCACAGTAAACACTATCTGTGACTGAACACTCAAGTAATTGCAGTGTATAGCAAAATTTGTACTGGCAATCTGATAGCCTGATTATCTCAGCACAGCACCAGGGATTTACTTGCTGCTTAAATAACCTGAAAAGTAACCTATAAGTGATGTTTATTAGTATCAAAATCATAGAGTGATAAGGGAAACAAATACATTATTTTGGGACATAAGAGAAAACAGATTAAAAACAAACAAACAAAAAACCCTAACATTCCTTAATTTGGACTCAGAGTCAAAGCACAAGTACAGGATCTACAAATTTTATCCAAGAGAAAGCTTGCCACCTAGCATTAACAAAATTGCTATTAATAAATGGGATCCCATAGACACCATGTTATTTTGGAGTACATGGGGTTTTTTTTAGCTTTCTATGGACCTAAATGGGTCCCTATCTTAGGGTACTTTTTCAGAAAGTTAAGCCTGAATCATTTGATCATTTAAAGGTCATAAATAAAATGTATGACAAGATCTTTCCCTCAACTTCTAAGCCCCTTTTCCAGCCACGTAGCCATGTAACCTATAAGGCATTTAGCACAACAGAGAGACAGCAGAATAGTTTGCCTTGGAGGTGACTCTTTTCAAATGGAATTCCTAACCTAATGATACAGAAGGAAACTGATGGTCTAATGGAGCAGCACAGGTACTTCATTAATCATATGCACATGGAATATGGTGGCTAGTTTTTGTAGTCAGGTTGAACACTACAAAGGAGCATGTATTTCTCTCAGAAGGAAAAATTAATCAAGGTGGATTGGGCTGGTGTAGACTTTCTCTTCATACTTTCAGGAGAACTGCACAATTTACCTGGAAACCTGTCTTACTAATGCAACTTCTAATTACAGTTTGCAAAGTCACAATAACAGTCTTCCCATTCTTCCCTTAGTTAAAACTACTTTATATTAAAACTTCTAATGTGTGGCTAGTAATTTTCTTGAATAAATTAAACTCCAGCTGTCATTTTCTGAGCTATTTTTGCTTCTCAATAGAATCAGGCTTTTAACTGTTTAATGATGCGTATTACCACTTTAAAATGTTTTGTACTTTTCCTGTTACACTAAGGAATGGTAATGCTCCACTGAAGCTGGGCATACCAGCCATTTTCATCCTGCAGAAGTGTGATTGTTCTGCTTTTGCGAAGATATAACTGAAACCATGGGAATCATTCCCCAAAACACAAACAACAGTCTATCACCTGCCCTAGGAAGGTAAAAAAGTTTTAGCTAACACACTTTCGATGAGGCTATGTGTGTTTGAGGAGATGGTTAGAGACATCACAGAAAAATTATCATCACGCTTGATAAGCACAGGACAACTTTCTAGGCTGAGCACTGACAGTTAAAATAGGAGGTCTGGGATATCAAACAAAGATATTGAACTTTGATGTTGATAAATGAGAAGACTGCATGGTTTTGAAAATAAGTAGGACTGCATAAAGCAATAGCCAGATTCACCTTCTATTTCTCCCAAAAGGAGACAGTCTCCAGTAAAGAAAACAAGGCAAAAAAGCACAAAATTGTTTTATTAGTTCAGTGTACCTCCCCTAAAAAAGGGGACAAAGTTCAGGATCTGGTTGAAATCCTACCTTTATTAATTCATGTCTACGTAATTATCCTGAGGACTGATGCTGAAAATGTTCTGTTGAAAGAAATCTCAGTATTTTCTACCAACAGAGATTCTGGATTCTACCAGCCTTTAGGATCAATTCTGCTCTGATTTGATTACCCAGAATTTGATGGGCCTAGTGACAAGGACAATGTATTTCATTCTTAGCATCTGTATAACATGAAGGATGTTATACTTCAGTGAATTATTTTAGTAAATGTAAGAAAAATGAGCATATTCATTATCTGACGAAGTTACACCTGAAATTCTCACCTTGTTTCTTCTTTATTGCTCCCTTCAGAAATAGCCAAGCTGATATGAAATTGTTACGAGCCTTCGGAAACCCAAATTTTTTTTCCAAATTCAGTGATATAACTTAGAAATTCATAAGAACATATTTAATACTAAACTAAACCAAAGGTTCATCTAGGCCTCTGTCCTGTCTCTGGAAAAGCCCTGTAGCAGATGTTTAGGGATTGTATAAGACCAGGTCAAGCAATACATATTAATGCCTTAATGCTCTCCCAGCCTCCAGTAATTTGAAATTTATTGATATCTTAAGTGAGAGATGGTATCTTCATGCTGAATAATCATTTCCAGACTTTAGTTACATAGTCTGGTTGCTTTGGGGTATAAGTAAAATTTAGCAGCAACACTATCCTGAGTGGAATAATTAAACTACTTCAAAATATTTTATCACCTCATCCTTCACATTTTTCGAAGTCTTCTGAAAGACTTTCATCTGTGTGATTAAAACCAAGAATCTGGAATATGCTTATAAGAATTATTTAAATTATATATATTTTTACAGATTTGTTTATGTTTCATTCCTACTTACAGTACCCATACAAAACTACTAATAAGTAGCAGGAATCTAGGGACAGTCATAAACTGGTAAGTTTGTAATCCTGTTCAGCTTCCACCATGACTGGAAAACATTATGCAGAGCACTTCATTGTTTAAACTGACATGACTGGGAGAGAAACAAAAAACAAGACAAAATACATACTCTTAGCCATCAAAGAAGATCATCATTTTCAAAAAGGGATCTGAAAGTTAGGCTTATATATGCGTGCACTGAGGAACAACTGTTGTGTGTGCACATTACCTTTAAAAGCCAGGACAGTCATCAGAGCAAAGGGAGACTTGAGCATGAAAATCTCATTGGTTAAAGTCTTTGAATTTACATCTAATGTGTATGGCGTGTCTGTAACATACAGGTCAGTAATCTTATCTTGAAAGTGTGACTTTCATTCTAATCTGAGGCCTAGAAAGAGCAAATGCTTCAGAAAGGCGGCAGCAACAAGTAACTGTGACTTCCATGACAACACACTCCATGTGAAGAATAATCTTTGTTTAGCTTAGAATGTAATTTTAAAAATATACACCATTTGATTCCAGGTTACAGAATGTGTGGAGCATCAAAAACACCTAGAAATTGACTGAATGGACAGATGTTTATGATGTAGATCATTTCAGCTGAACTTGCACTCATTCATGCAGGATGCAAAACACCTCATTCACAGGAGAAGATGAGCATTAGAGGTCCCTTAGACTTGTGATCATGCCTTGCTAAAGAATTTTGGAAATTTCCACCTGCACTCAATAGCAATTTTAACTCATCTCTTAGCCTTCATCACATTTATTCATACCTGGATTGGAAGAGTGGTGACTGGAAGGTGTTCAACGAAAAGCTCTGGAATGACATAATACAAAAATGGAAAAGAATAGCCTTACAGTAATTACTTATTTTCAATGTAAAGGCAAAAATCAAAGACATTTTGACAGTGACATTTTAGCCTGATATAAATCACAAGGAAATTGTTAATGTGAATGCATCCCCAGCAGCATTCACATTCTTACAGGTTTGCAATTTATCACTTCAGATATCAGAAACTGAATAGAGCCTTTTGCAGTCACAGGTTTATAGCTGTGACCTGATCAATGTCTCTGGGATGTCCGAACTGAAACAAAAGTTCCAATTTGGCATTTCTATTATCTCAAATTTTTTCATCTTTTTTTTCTTCAAAGCTGCTGCTGAAAGTGTACAGACCTTCCTATTCAGGCAGAAGAACCGACTGTGCTATTAAACTTTGCCTCTAGTTACATATCCACCACATTGACTATGCAAATATGATAGCTGAAGTTACTTCATTGTAATACTGTAAACTCACATACCATTCATGTTAATATAAAATTTAAAAATGTTCGCATACCATAAGTGCACAGGCTTGATCATTTAAACTATATGTTTCCCCCTGCCTTGGCTTCCATTAACAATTCATTCTCCACCACAAAGAAAAATGCACAATTTGAAAAAACTGGAATTACAACAGGGTTTAAATCAGTAGTTAGATTACAATGCCTTTATAACAGAGGTGAGCTTTCAGCAGCCCATCTTCCTCATGGATCACATCCAAATAATGCTAGTGTTCTAAGCCCTGAAAATTTACAATATTCATTCACTGAAAGAAGTCATTTCCTGAAATGAATCTCTCTGTTGTGTTTAAGCCTCTTGCCTAGTTAAATGCTTGATAACGCTTTTAAAAATTGATCCTTTAGGATAGCTTCTGATCACAAAAAGAACATTAGTTCATTTTTATCTCTTCTTGGTTATGTAGGGCAATTAGCACAAAGTCTTGGCAGACAGTTCTCGCTTTCACAGTGATTTTTAAAAAGGTATCATGGGAATATAAGCAAGCTTTTACAACACGTGCATGATGCAAAAAGCCATTTCACCACATACAGCAGCAAGAAAGCATTTATCACCAAAGCTTGCTGGAAAATGTTCAGCAACCATCTGCCAATTAGAGAATAATCTGCTGTTCATCTGCAGCAGAGAACACCTATTTAACTGGCAAGCAGGCATACAGCAGAGGCAGTTAACAGGTACTTTGGTAGTTAGCAGGGCAGTTAGCTCAGCTGGGGACTTGGAAGAGACCCAGAAACTCTGCTCCATGCAGCATGGGACTGTATGACTATGATGGTGACATGCCAAAGGTCTCTGTCCCCATGACTGGCTGGAAGAAGCTTCCCCAGAACATCAAAGTGCTTGGCCCTGGTGCACTCCAGAGGAGAGAGGCTGCCACGCAGGACTGGGGCCACAGGGAGTGCCTGGTCTCACCCGCAAGAGCTGTGCTGTGGCTGAGGCCCTAAGTGACCAGGTACAGGAGCTGTGGGAGGAAATGAGCAGACTGAATAGCATTGGGACGGATGAAGAGGTGACCACAGGGTCTTCAAGTGACATTGCAGAGCTACACTGTGCAAGGAAGGAGGGGCAGGGACAGCCTAGTCGTGGATGGAGACTCCCAAATGCTGGAAGATTGTGACTTCGTGCATCAGGAAGAAGGGTACTTCTCTGCCCTCAGATCTGAATTTATAGAATCAGTACAGTGCCCTAATAGCCAAGGAAGGGGAACAAGTTCCCCAGGGAGAATTCAAAGCCAGCTGCACCTGAATCACACATTAGCACCAAGAAGACAGGCCAAGTGATGAAGGTTCCCTTCTGCAGGGCAGGGAAGCATTGATCAGAGTTGCTGTCATGGGATTCTTATCACTTGCTGGCAGCCCAGATCAAGGATATTGCAGCGAGACTCACAACGCTTTTTTACACCTCAAATTGTTCTCTCTCACTGTTCATCTCTGTGGTCACCAATGACACTGCAAAGGGAGACATGGAATAAATCAACAAGGGACTGCAGAGTTCTGTGGCCAAAGGTTGAAGACATGGGAGTCCAGGTGCTGTTCTCAATTGTACAGGTGTCTGGGAAAGGTTTAGGTAGGAGCTCATGTGTTCTGCAAGTTAGCAGCTGGCTGCATAACTGTTGCTATAGTTAGTGCTTTGGCTTTTATAACTATGGTCACCTCTTTGGGATATGGACTGTTAGCAAGAGATAGGATTCCTAGAGTAGGATATCCCCTAGCATAGAGACTTTCCTGGACAAATTTCTGATCAAATTCCAGCCCAAAACTCCAGACCCCAGAACAGTTTTGCCTTTACAGTACTTATAATGCCCAGTGATACATAGAAAGCCCAGTTTCAAATCACTCCTGCTCTACCTCACATACCCACATTCTGTAAAACTGCCACTGGAGGCAGAGTTAGCATCTGCTTCCTTAGAGTTTTGGTTTGGGTTTTTTTTCATACAAAATAGAACAATTTAAGCAGGAGAAATCAAGAAGGCAACAAATATTGAATCTAATCTTGTGGTTACTGCCCACACCTAGAACAAGAGAGAACAAGTCTCTGTCTCAGGACCTCAATGATTTATACAAAATGGAACAGCTCAAACAAGAACACTTGAAAAATCCTGGATATTTTGAATCCCCCCTCTCTCTGAATATTATTCCCCCCTTCTCCCTAGTCCATCTTCTTTCTTCTCCCCAAATTATAAAACTGCCTCAAAAGTTTCTGATCTGTGCAAATGCAGATCATGAGAATTTTGAGCATTTAAAAAAATTTCCATCCCAGAAAAAGTTTCTTGCCATATTTGTTATATAGTCTGATATAACTGAAAAACAACATGCATAAATCTCTCATATTTTAAAATACGGAAATACTAGTGCAGAGATGAACTATGAAGACATAGAAAGTTTTAGAAAATGACAAATGCTGATCTAGCTAATTGGATGCAAACACTAAAATGCCTTCTGCAAAGAACAGGTGAAAGTAAACATAGGTAATTACTATATTTTTGTTCCCATCCCTGTAGCTATAAAATATGTGCCATCAGTACCATGAAATTGGAAAACAAACTTATGTTCTAAATCAAAGAAACAGGGCTTGGTCTAAACTCCACTATTTAGAAGACATGGTATCACAAACAACGTTAATGTTCTTTGACAATGTTCACAACCATTAGAAAATTGAAGTCATAATGAAACTGCAGCTAACTCACAATCTTCTGGCCCTAGGATGTACATTGTTGATGTGTGTATTCTGGGAGCCCCATCTGTTAGGAGCCAGGCTTTATATACTGAATAATTGCTAAATTCCAAGGAGACCAGGTGGCAGGGCAAATTAATTTGGAAAGAAATAGAAAAGTCATGGGGGAGGGAGCAGAAAAATTGTAGGAGAAAGTTAATTCAGCATTTTCTGAATGTACTGAATGAGGACAGGAATAAAGAAAGGCAGAAAATACGCAACAAAATCTGGAGAGAAAGGGGGAAGGCAGGAAAAGAAGGGACGCTTTTACATCAATAAATGTTTATGGAGATATTTCTGGGACTACAAGAAATAAGAATGTAAAGAAGATCAAAAAAGCTGAAGATATTGCCATGAAAATTTCTATTCAAGAAAATTCATGCTCTCAATAATTACTCAATCATATATTTGTAAAATCAATTCACAATGCCGTGTGTAAACCAAAATAAATTTAATCTCCTCCTTTGTGAATTGTTGAAAATAGCTCTAATGTGAAAAGCAGAAGACAGGAGGGCAAAGGAAGAAAGCCAGAGGTATTTTAACTTCCCAGTTTGAGTGGCACATTCCCAGTTCTTCATGTGAGAACACTCACAGAAAACTAACCAGACTGATACAAACACAACTGCTACTATAAACACAGGAAGCTCTCTGTGCAAGAAATCTCTAGCAAGAACACAGGGGACCATAGAGCTTCATTAAGGTTTCTTTAAGAGCAGCTGGTGTCACATACGGTTCTGCTGTCCTAGTCCTCACATGGTCCCATTGTCAGCAGTAGATGAGACAGAGTAGTTAGGTTAAACTGATTTCATTAAAATTTTAATTACTGTGATAGTCTTTTGGCTATATATGTATGTATACAATAATCAAGCAGATTGCCCAAATTCAGAAGTAAATCTGTAATATATTGGTATAGCCAGTACAGAGGCCTAGGACACCTATAAATTTCAAGTGCAGTACTCAGAATACATTTAGTATTAACTTGCCTTGAATCCAAACATAAGCACACAAAATAGTGAAATCAACAACAGCACAAAAGGATTTATTAACATGATGACATCATACTAAAATACAATGTACACTTAAGTTATATTATTTTACCTAAGTATTTGAGCAGTGTGACCACCAAAAGGGCAAAGCAAGAGGTATGTAGAAGACACCCACATAAGAGAAAGTAATCATGCCAAGAGCAAGATAAGCATGACCATCTCCAGATAGGCCAGACATCCTGCTGAATGCACAAGGATGACTGGTAACATCAAAAAAAAACCCCAAAAGATAAAAAGAAAATCCCAAAGACAAATAACAAGATTAATAGTATAAGGAGCAGAGGATACTCCCTGTTTTGGGAGTCAGGCAAAGTTGTCTCAGTCCTGATCACCCCTGACTAAGCCTATCAAGGACAGTAGCCTTCAGTGCTGACTATATCGCATCAGCTCCATGGCTAATGCAGGATATAACTCTCAAAGAATAACAGTTTCGTATATGTAGTGATGATGTAATCATATTGCATAACAACTATGAGAATGAAGTGTGTCATTAATGAACTAACTTAGCAAAATTTAGTTTTGAAATTTAAAACTGATCTGTTTTATGGGTTTTATAAACATTCTCATAACAGCAATCTCTACCTGACACATATTCAGTTGCAACAATGGGCTCCTGTTGAAAAACGTGACTCAGTCTCCAGATCTAGATCACCTGTTTCCAGGTTTTCTACAAGCAATTTCTTTCTTTTTTTTTTTTTCTCATTTTTTCTTTTTGTGCAGTTCAGAACGTCAGAATCTGTCACCACACAATATTCCTAGAATACATGAGCTGCCAGCACAACAAACATGTTCAGCTTACTCTCTGCCAGGACCCTCATGCTATTTTCCTCAGACCTGCTCCCCAACAGTTAGTTTTTAGTTTGTACAACAGAAGAGTTTAGTCCATCCCAGATGGAGGACTTTGTATTTGTGCATTCCTCCAGCCTGCTGTCAAGCATATCAACTGGCTCCCCCCAGTTTGTTGTCATCTGTAAGCTTGATGAGAGTGCATGACTTATTCTCTTCCACGTCATTGATAAAAATATTACTGGCCTCTAGATAGACCATAACATATTAATCACTACCCCTCTAAGTGCAATCATTCTAATATTTTTTCTCCCACTTGGTTGTCTAGCCATTCAGACTGTAATATCAGAATGCAATGCAATAATATTGTGGCTGGTAGTGTTGAAAGTCAAGGTAAATGCCATCAGCTGTTCTTGCTTCTTCTAAAAACCTGTTACTTTTATCATAGAAGATAGTCAGGTTGGTAATGCATGATTTACCCTTGGTAAGTCCATGCTGCCTGATCCCTATCACCTCCTTCTAACGTGCCCAAAAATATACTCCAGCAGGCCTTGTTCCATGACTTTCTCAGGGACCAAAGTGAGATTGATCAACCTGTAGTTCCCTGGCTAGTTCTTTGGGCCTTCCTTGTGTGTTTCTGATGCAACATCTGTTTTCCACTAGTCATCAGGGATCTTCCGTGATCTCCATGACTTTTAAAAGATGTGAGAAAGCGTGCTTCTGTGGACATCGGTTCTCTCAGCACACTTAGATCCAGCCTGACTGGGCCTATGGTCTTTTGTGGGTTGAGTTCTCAGTAATCCATGACACAGTCCTCCTTTTAATTCAGGTATTGCCCTGTATCTCTCGTTCTCCTCAAGGGAGATATCTCAGGAAATCATTTTTGGTCTGACGGTTTAGCCTGGTTTCGCTATTACTTCACTGATTCATGTGTGTCTGACATACCAATTCCCTCAAATTGTTGTCCAATTTTAACCAAATGTGACAGAATGTATATATTACATATTTCAGAAACAGGGTAAAAGAGAGAAGCAAAAAGCTGAAGAATGTACTTCATTGTGAACATGACTATAGTACTAGTAACCAGAAAGTCTGTTTAAGAGGCTGGCCCTGGAGTTTTCCTTTGAGTGCTCCACACACCTCATAGACACCAGCGATGCAGCCATAAGAAATCAAGCTTCAAAAATTCTGATGTCTATGAAAGTATTTCTTTGAATATATGAGATGAAATCAGCTGGGTCATACATAAAACTATTTCTTTATAATAGTTTTTTCTTTATAATAATTTTTTACCCTCCCAAGTAAGTGGGTAGGTCTTATTGCATGACCTTGGTCTTCATATTTTAAGAAGGTTGTTGGCTCACTGGGCCAATTTGTGCATGGCTTTTTTTTCCTCTTCCTCTGTGCAACCATTCCTACATTAGCAAAACAGTTAATAGTAATACTGTCTTTCCTCCTCAAAATGTCCCAGTTCCCCAAGCAGCTTAGAGCTACCTCATAGTAGAAATCCTCTTACCAGTAACTTTGTGTGATGCCAGCTTGATGAATTCTACAGTTTTAGCAATAGCATGTTTTGTTATTCTGTCTGCCCTTTATTGCCCAAGACATACTTCTGTTGTCCTTTTCCTACCCAGCTTTTTTCTTCCTCAATAAACCTTAGATTGGATACTGCCAATACCTGCATCACTGACTGGATTTTTTAGAACAAGGCATGTGGAATGTTGCATTTGACTTTTGAGACTTAGCTCCACCTTTACCAGAACAGAAATACATGTGTATTTCCTTAATTAAAAGTTCAGTTTCTCTTCAGGCATGTGTAATGCTGTGTTCTCATATGTAGGCACATTCTTTTCTGGACCAGAAAGATAGATATCAAACAGCAGATAAATAGCTGATTTGTTAGGTGCAACTGAGAGTAGGTAAAAATACATGAATAACCACACTAATTCAGATCAAGGGCCTATCCAGCTCATTATTCTGTCTCCAACAGTGGCTGCAAGTGGACCCTAGGGAAGAAGAAAACTGGAGAAAACATATAGACATAAGTATTAATTCTCCTAGATTTTTACTATTTTCAGCTCAGGAGATTACCTGAGTGTCTGATTGCTTGTCCATTTAGTAACTCCCAAAAAATGTCTCTTCCAAGTGCTTGTCAAATCTGCCCCTGAACACAAATAAACTCTCAGCATAGACAACATCCATTAACAAGGAGTTTCACAAAATTAATGCTCATGACATGAACAACCTCCTATTTTGATTTAGAGGATCCTAAGGGCTTAATCTAATAGCTCCTAATTCCTATACTGGAAAAGACAGTGAATAATCAGACCTCCTTAAGTCTTGTCTTTTCATGTACAGGAGTCCCAGACTGCTCAGTTGTTCTGCATATTTTTCATCAACCATATTGCCCCCTCTGAACTGTTTGCAGTGCTGATGTATCTCCTCTGAGACCAAGGACCCAGAAATAAATACTGTACCCAAGGGGAGGACGAACCATGGATTTTATATAACAGCATATGTGTATTCTCTGTGCTGTCTTCTACTTCTTTCCCATTAAGTCTTAAGAATAAGTTCTTAACTAGGTGCAATCTTTAAGGAGGGAAATAGTACAAAGAGGGAAAATAAGACTGACATGGAAAGAGTAACCAACCTATACTACACCGTAGCATAAATCAGGGACATCCCCATGTCAGGAAAACTGCTCAGTAGTTGTCATAGCAGCGCATAAAACATCTCTGCTTTTTATTAATTTTAATGTCTAGAGCCTAACAAGATCCAAAGTAAGTTAGATATCTATACTGATATCTATATTTCAGGTAGTTTTTTTAATGCTGTCAGTTCATAACTAACCAGTGCTTATTTAGGCATTTCTCCTCTGTCCAAATTATCCTGTTGTGTTCTTTGGGCTGTTTCTTGCATCTTTGTAAAATGTGTCTGAAACTGGTCACCACCAGATATAGGATATTAGAATAAATGGACAGCAAGACAATCAGCTGTGACATCTCAAAAATGGATATGCAAGTGCTGCAGGATGGCACATTCGTTTATGCCTTCAGCATCTTTAGTTAATTAAAATCACTTTAGAAAAAGGACCAGTCTGTATTAACTGCACTTTGCCTTCCTTCTCAAAGTAAATTTCCAACTACAAATTATTTTGTATCACTTTTATTCAGAGCTGATGGAATATTAAAAAAAAAATTTCTTAGAAAATATGGGAAATAATAACCTGCTGTTGGAGGTTAATGTATATCACAGTTTTAGATAGCTATCCTATCACAGCCTGAAGATTAGTCAAATGAAATCTTTCAAGAAGAGAATAAGAATGAACTTACAGGGCAAAATTTGAGGCACATTTTACCTGCCAGGAAAACATGAAAACCTGATGATCAAAGAAGAAACAACCAGTGAAGAGGCATATAAAAGTCATTGTTTCAATTTATGTTTTCAGCAAAACCTTTGAAAACCGTTATGTCATTACTGAACAGATAATCCACCTTTGACATCAAGAAGTTGCGCAATACTCAGGATATTTAAAATTCTCTGCTTCATTGCTAGCATTAGTGTTAGTTGTACTTACATGTTGGAGTTAATGTCAGGAAGAACTGCAGTTACTCAAACTTCCATATGAAACTTATGTGCACTCTGCTTGCGTTTTTGAAGCAAAACATAGAATCATAGAATCATAGAATGATTTGGGATGGAAGGGACCTTTAAAGGTCATCTAGTCCATCCCCCTGCAATTAGCAGGGACATCTACAACTCAGGTTGCTCAGAGCCCCATCCAGCCTGGCCTTGAATGTTTCCAAGGATGGGGCATCTACCACCTCTCTGGGCAACCTGTTCCAGTGTTTCACCACCCTCATTGTAAAAAATGTTTTCCTTGTGTTTAGTCTGAATCTACCTTTCTTTAGTTTAAAACTATTACGCCTTGTCCTGTTGCAGCCGGTCTTGCTAAAAAGACTATCCTCATCTTTCTTGTAGGCCCCCTTTAAGTACCAGAAGGCTGCAATAAAGTCACCCCACAGCCTTCTCTTCTCCAGGCTGAACAACCCCAGCTCTGTCAGCCTTTCCTCATAGCAGAGGTGCTCCATCCCTCTGATCATTTTTGTGGCCCTTCTCTGGACCTGCTCCAACAGGTCTGTGTCCTTCTTGTACTGAGGACCCCAGAGCTAGATGCAGTACTGCAGGTGGGGTCTCACCAGCGCAGAGTAGAGAGGCAGAATCGCCTCCCTCGACCTGCTGGCCATGCTTCTTTTGATGCAGCCCAGGATACAGCTGGCTTTCTGGGCTGCAAGAGCACATTGCTGGCTCATGTCAAGCCCCAGTACCCCCAAGTCCTCCTCGGCAGGGCTGCACACAATCCCTTCATCCCCCAGCCTGTACTGATACCGGGGATTGCCCCGACCCACGTGCAGGACCCTGCACTTGTCCTTGTTGAACCTCATCAGGTTCACACAGGCCCACCTCTCCAGCCTGTCCAGATTACTCTGGATGGCATCCCATCCCTCTGGCATGTTGACTGCACCACTCAGCTTGGTGTCATCTGCAAACTTGCTGAGGGTGCACTCAATCCCGCTGTCTATGTCATTGATGAAGATATTGAACAGCACTGGCCCCGGAACGGACCCCTGAGGGACACCACTTGTCACTGATCTCCATCTGGACATCGAGCCATTAACCACTACCCTCTGGATGTTACCATCCAGCCAATTCCTTATCCACCGAACAGTCCACCCATCAAATCCATATCCTTCCAATTTAGAGAGAAGGATATTGTGGGGGACTGTGTCAAAGGCCTTACAGAAGTCCAGATAGATGACATCTGTAGCTCTTCCCTCATCCACTGATGTAGTTAGTCCATCATAGAAGGCCACTAGGTTGGTCAGGCAGGACTTACCCTTGGTGAAGCCGTGCTGACTGTCCTGAATCACCTCCCTGTCCTCCATGTGCCTTAGCATAGATTCCAGAAGGATCTGTTCCATGATCTTCCCAGGCACAGAGGTGAGGCTGACAGGTTGGTAGCTCCCAGGGTCCTCCTTTTTACCCTTTTTAAAAATGGCTGCAATATTTCCCTTTTTCTAGTCCCCAGTGACTTCACCTGACTGCCATGACTTTTCAAGTATCATGGTGAGTGGCTTGGCAACTACATCAGCCAAGTCCTTCAGGACTCTGGGATGCATTTCATCAGGACCCATAGACTTATATACATATCAGGTTCCTCAGGTGGTCACGAACCTGATCTTCTCTTACAGTGGGAGTACCTCTGTCCTCCTGATCCCCATCAAATGGCCCATTGACTCGGGAGGTGTGAGGAGAGAGATTGCCAGTGAAGACTGAGGCAAAAAAGCCGTCGAGTACCTCAGCCTTCTTCTCGTCTGTTGTTATCAGCTTGCCACTACTGCTCATCAGAGGGGGTATGCCTTCCCTAACCTTCCTTTTCTGGTTAATGCACCTGTAGAAGCCCTTGTGATTCTTCGCATCCCTTGCCAGGTTCAGCTCCAGCTGAGCCCTGGCCTTCCTGATCCCATCCTTACACAAGTGGGCAGCGTCCCTATACTCTTCGCAAGATACCAGTCCCTTCTTCCACTGCCTGTGCAATCTCTTCTTGGCCTTTAGTTTGACACACAGGTCATGGCTCAGCCATGCCAGCCTCTTCCCTTCCTTGCCTGATTTCCTGCACCTGGGGATCAAGAGATCTTGTGCCCTATGGAAAGCATCCTTGAAGACCTGCCAGCTCTGTTCTGCTCCCTTGTCCCTGAGGGCCATTTCCCAGGGAGTCCTGTTGATTAACTCCTTGAAGAGCTGGAAGTTTGCTTTCCTAAAATTCAGGGTCCTGACTAAACTCTTCATCCGACCCTTACCTCTCTGGACTGTGAACTCTACCAGTGCATGATCACTACAGTCAAGGCTACCTCCAATCCCGACATCACCAATGAGCTCACTTAGATTGGTGACCACCAGATCCAGTACTGTGTCCCCTCTGATAGGGCTATCTATTACCTGGCTTAGGAAATTGTCTTCTATACACTCCAGGAGTCTCCTAGATTGCCTACCGCCTGCCGTGTTACTCTCCCAGCAGATGTCAGGGTGGTTGAAATCCCTATCAGGACAAGAGCCTGTGAGCGTGAAGCTTCCTGTAGCTGAGGAAAAAAGGCTTCGTCGATAGACTCCCCTTAATCAGTCGGCCTGTAGTAGACCCCAACCACAAGGTTCCCTTTGTTGCCTTGGTCTCTAATTCTTGCCCACAAACTTTCAACCTGCTCACGGCTGTTCTTCAGGAACACTTTCTCACACTCTATCCATTTCTTGACGTAGAGGGCAATGCCTCCGCCCCTCCTACCTCACCTGTCCCTTCTGAACAGCCCGTAGCCTTCAATAGCTGAACGGAAGCCCAGTATGTATTTCCCATACTTTTACACAGAGGTTTACTCATTACATATACAGCAATAAAAAAAGTTAGAACTATGAGTGTGATACAAATTGTAATTGACCATGTAGCAAAGGATGATATTTATCATTTTGCTGAAATAAACTCATCTGACCTGTGCTTATTCTTTTAAATCACACAGTCTGTATTTAATTTGAGAATTCTGCAACGGGCTTAAATCAGCTATCGCTGTAAAAATCTGAATTTAATATTTTCTTCACAGTCAAAACTATGTTACAGACAGAACACAAAGTGCCAAAATGGGAGTACACTGAAAAAGCAAACAACATAGGAAATTAATGTAAGAATTTCCCTCAACAAGCAAGGCAAGATTTATAAAAACTGAGAAGACGAGAAGTTTAAAGGAAAAAAAAAAACAAAAGTGAAGCAAGTAACTGTCTTTTCAGAATTAAGAAACCAAAAATATTGCCTCTGAGTTTAGCTCCTTCCAATCGGGTAATGCCAGCTTTGGAAAGTAATTCATATTTTTATATAGCTATACATTGTATGTTTGTATACAGGTAGTTATGTATATATATAGCACACACAGACACATATTTTAAATGCAGATCGAACACCAATTCAGGCTCTTGCTGACAAATGACTACTATATTAATTTTTGCTATATGTCATACTCCCTTTGCCCATAAGTACTGAGTATTTTTCCATTAATGGAGGTGACCCTGTATTAAAGTCCTTTTATGTAACAGTTTTCCTGGAATAGTCCTGTGCTTTCATGTTATGTCATAGGAGGTTTTTTCCAGAATGTTTGAAAAGTTTCAATTGACACACTTCATTCAGCAAAACAAACAAAAAAGGAATTATGCTGAATGTGTCTGTAAGGTTCTTGTTGGATCAGGACCAGAGCATTCAGTCCAAACAAGCATTAGTACCCTTTTGAGTTAAACGAGCATAAAAGTTCTGAGAAGCCTAACAATAAAGACATTTCTAATAAAAATGATAACAAAAATGTAGCAAAAAAAGGAATGAGAAACCTTAAAGAAGGAGAAGGTGATTTTTTTTGAAACGAGATCTATGTCTCTCATTCCCACTATTTTGTCCACATACTCACAAGCACCAAGTGACCTGTCCTGAATTCAGACACCAAGATGTGTATGTCAAGGTGGTCAAAGGACATTCTTGGTTTTAGGGTGCCTTTTTGTTTTGGATACCCTGAAAAACTGCAAGCAGATTTGCTGTTAATCTAGGTGCCACCAACACCTGCCGTTCTTACAACCCTTCTGCTATTCATATTGTCATTCTGACAGAATGACAGTTTTATCATTCTGTCTTTCAGTGCCCTGACACTCATACTAGTCTTTCCAATTTCATTGGATATTATCTGTGAAAAAAGCCTCACCACTAACAATGCACGCTACTTCCAGTCCCTGGAAAGGTTTCTTCTGCCACATAAGGCCAAGTTCTCTACTCTCTGCTCCTTTTCACAGTCTCACAGGGCAAGCCTGATCTACTGGCTCCCATCTCATTCCTCTTGCTCTTACTTTCCGCTTGCCTTTGCTACCTCATATGCCTGGGACCTTTCCCTTAGGCTGGGTCCATTTCACAAGCAAAGGAGGTCCCCACGTGCTCCAGCTGATCCAGGAAGGAGATGTGCAAACTAACAAACAAATAAAACAGATACTTTCTGTCACAAAACCCAGTTTTAACTCTACGTCTTACCTAAAGAAATGCATGGGTCCAAAGCACTGACATTGTTTACATACAACCACTCCTTTGTAAGTCACAGCTGGCTTCAAATGAAGGCTGTGTTGCGATAATCAGGTCTGGGATTCCATAAACATGGTGAAGAGCAACAAGGCCAAACCTGCTTTCTCCATGACTGAGCTGCTCAGAGAAGAGCTTAATAACACAGAGAAGCAGTAGCCAAACCAAGGACACACATACCTTTTAGGATTCATTTGATTTCATTCACTGTGCAGTTTTTTCCTAGTATGCCTGGCTTCCAGGAACCTTACTTTAAAACATATGCTTGAAAACAGTAGCCTCCAGGAGCAGCAGAGGGAAGGCAATAGCAAAGGAAGAGAGACGATCAGGGAGAAAAAAGGTCAGTTTAACCATTTAGCTTACTGGTATTTGTCAATACCGATTAAATATGACAAGATTATTACCAACTGGAATTACCTTTGTATAAAACATAGGGTGACACATACTATTGTGTATTGATAACAGTGAGGGAATTCAGACCATCACATGGAGTCTTTATGAACATGTATGCAGAAATCTTTCATGGCTGGCTATCATGCTGATGAAGGTGAGTTTAAATCTGAGAGGTTTTCCTGATCGTATGCCCTAACCTCTCACAGAAAAAAATGTATATTCACAGTTCTCTCTTTGTCATGATATTACTTATGTTCAAGCATTAACGGCAAAACATTTCACACTTCTGATTTCAGTCTTGTATCTACCACCAGAATCAATTATTTTCAATATTCCCCATGCCTGGAACAACTTCAGAATAATACTTTCCTCCACCTGGTAGTAGAGAGCTGCTATTACAGAGCAAGGTGAGAATTACAAAAGCACAGCATCTTGTCACTGTGATTTGTAATCCTTTTGCAAGACCTGGAGCGGGAAAGAGGTCAGAGCAGAGCTGAAAATGAAACAGGGACATTGTACTGCATAGGCTCTTAGACAAGCCCCAAATACAAAAAGAGAAAGGCAGTAAAAATCCTTTTATTTTTTCCCCTCCAAACCAGAACAAGCTTTCTACGTCGTATCTACAAGTTCAAAAAAGGAATAGGATCAGGGATTTCTTTTTACATCTCAGAGATTCCTGTGTGTAGCTGCAATGAACAAAGCTAAGGAATGCTGAAAGCCCACTCAGTCCACAGTCAGCTTGTTTCACAAGGCTGAGAAATCAGACTGACTAGAAATTTAGGTTCGAAAAAGTCCACAAAATTCTTCATTTCAAGACTCCAGGTCTACATCATCTTGGTGCAGCAAGAACAATGACAAAAGCTAATAATAATTCAACAGTATGAAGAGTAATACTTCACATGTTTTGACATGAACAATTCTCATTAATGGATCTACTTTTATTGCTCTGTTAATATCACATCTCATTGGGATCTCAACATTAGATTCAACAAGGCTAAGTGCCGGGTCCTACACTTGGGTCACAACAACTCCATGCAACGCTACAGGCTAGGGGAAGAGTGGCGGGAGGACTGCCTGGCAGAAAAGGACCTGGGGGTGTTGGTTGACAGCCGCCTGAACAGGAGCCAGCAGTGTGCCCAGGTGGCCAAGGGGGCCAAAGGCATCCTGGCTTGTATCAGAAACAGTGTGGCCAGCAGGACCAGGGAGGTGATAGTGCCCCTGTACTCGGCATTGGTGAGGCCACACTGCAAGTACTGTGTTCAGTTTTGGGCCCCTCACTACAAGAAGGACATCGAGGTGCTGGAGCGTGTCCAGAGAAGGTCAACAAAGTTGGTGAAGGGTCTAGAGCACAAGTTTTACGAGGAGAGGCTGAGGGAACTGGGGTTGTTTAGTCTGGAGAAGAGGAGGCTGAGGGGAGACCTTATTGCTCTCTACAATTACCTGAAAGGAGGTTGTGGCGAGGCGGGGGCTGGTCTCTTCTCCCTAGTAACGAGTGATAGGACGAACAGAAACGGCCTCAAGCTGCGCCAGGGGTGGTTTAGGTTAGATATTAGGACAAACTTCTTCACCGAAAGGGTGGTCAAGCATTGGAACAGGCTACCCAGGGAAGTGGTTGAGTCCCCATCCCTAGAGGTATTTAAAGAACGGATAGATGTGGTGCTCGAGGACATGGTGTAGTGATGGACTTGGTAGTGATATAGGTTAACAGTTGGACTCGATGATCTTAAGGGTCTTTTCCAACCTTAACAATTCTATGATTCTATGATTATTTTAGAAGTTTGCATATTTACAGTTTGAGATAAGATGATGATCCTGTAATAGTGGTTTGAGAAAATTAGGCTTGTATATCACTACAAATTGCCAATCACATCAAAAGCTCTTGTTTTCTACAACTCATAAATATAGATGGTACTCCAGGATATAATAGAAAATGTACCCTCCACATTGTCGTTAGATTAGTTTATAATGCTAATTTGACTCCACATTTTTATGTTTTTGCAAAGTGGAAATATCAACCTGAACACACAAATTAGTACTTAAAGTAATATTTAGCTACCTGTTTTACTTAGAGGAAATTACTACATTAATGTGTATCCTAATGACTCAATGTATTCTAAGAGATAGAAAAAATAAATACAAATATAAAATGCATAATGTTGAAAAAAGGTGCTGAAATTATCAGATAAAACAAGAGAACTAAAAAAAAACAGAGAAATGAGAGTTGAAATGTGCATTGATTCAGTTTTTAATAATACGGATTTATTAAGCTTCCAAAGTACATTAGCAACCCAAAAGAGCAGGAAGAATACTATAAGAAAAATCAGAATATAACTGATGATAACAAAAAAAATGCACTTTTTTTTTTCCTGTGAATCCTATTTTTTTATTTAGGGAGAGATCGAGACTAGTTGAAATTTATTGTGTTTTCCTCTATTGTGTTCCGAAAACACTGGTTAGAAAATTGGTGGTAGAAAAATTACTGGTATCAGAATTTGGTACGACACAATCTTTGGTCATTTCAAAATATTAGGGCATGTTGGGAAAGAATACATGAGCAGAAAATATGGAAAGTCACCCTTCCTCCCCTTACTCTGCCACAATTTTATCAAGATATGTCCTGGGCACTTCTCACTGTAGGTTCCTCTAAGCCTGAAATTCAGCTTTCCAAACACAAGGAATAAGGAGCTGGGCCATTCAGAATGGATCAAACAGAACTGACTTGTTGATCAGCAGCACATTGTGATTGTAACACTGTAATTCATCAAGGATTGGTTTTCTTAATCTCTGATTGCAGTCAATTTTTTCTCTACACATGACCTGTATATTTTAGAGCAACTCTGAAGTTCCTCTACAGTTTTGTCAACTATCCCCTTGCTTTCTATGTAATATCTCCCATAATAAAAATGCCAGACTTTCTAAACAGTCAAACTTTAAAATATATATTAGTTACAAAAAATTAACTGGCCACAAATAAAACTAGCAAAAGCATCTCAAATAGGTTAACAGTTGTAATTCACTTCATTCTTAGATTCAGTCTGCAGTCTGGATGCAGTAATTTCTAGCTGACAAGACTTTTTTTACTGCCAGCTCAGTGTATTTCAGCTTTTAATTATTCTGTAATAACAGTCTTTATGAACAACAGGTTTTAAAGCACCAGATGCAATGACTTTTGCATTTTCTGACATTAGCATGCAAATCAATCTAAAACAGAGCCAGCAATTTTTTGGCATTTTCTATATCGCTTGACATCAGACTACTTACTGTTTGAAAAGATGGAGGGAACAATGCTGTGTTCCATATTGCTACATGTCATAAATGAGCTATGTGTAATGACTGTGGACCACATCATCAGATGATAATTTTCAAAACTCCTATCATACTATGCATAACTTATCCTTGGATAAACTCCTCAAAACTTGTTTATTTGAATTGAAAACAGAAGGGAAAACCGCTGGATATCTTTACCTTAATTTTAAGTTTTCATTACTTTCACATAAAATATGAACCTATCCTTTATCAATTCAAGGTTCACTTTGTTAAATTGGTTCAGGCTTGTTCTCACCTTAAGTTATGGAAGCAGATGTGTCCAGCTACAGAAAATGTGGTAAGCTATGCAGTATGTTTCTGATATAAAGATCATCATTGTGCTAAAAAATAACTCCTGGGGGAAGTAACTCCTTGCAATTAATGGAAAGAAATTGATGTTTACAGGACAAGATTTTTTTTTGGCCAGATATAAAGAGCTACAGCTGGTCAGCTGCATACAACCTCTGTATCTAGACAAGCAAAGGAATTCTTGCAATAAAGAGCAATTAATTTAAATTTTAGTCTCACAATCCTACCCTGAGAACAGATGCTCTGCAATTCTATTTAATTATCTTCTGGCTAATTTTGTCTTGTTTCTGCTGTTAAAGCTGAAAATTTTTAATCACCAAGTCTGGCTCCTGCTAAGTATTTGTTTGGTTTGTTTTATTTTTTAAAACTCCAAAATATATGTAATCAACTACCATATAAAATTTCTCCTGACACACTCAAATCAAACCAATTCACAAAATTAATCTATACTTCCCTATTCAAAAATTATCTTTAGTTTGAGAAAAAAAACACAGTTCTTCAAAAATGTAGCATTGCAGAAGGACTTTAAAGAGAAATGTTTGTGATAGCAGGAATGTGAAAAGTGAAGTAAAGGTAAGTGACGATTTTAATCTTTGGTTTAGTGACCTGAAGCATGCAAGTATTTTAATTGAATCATTTTGCCACTGGGACTTTTATTCTAGATCCTAAATTTCCATTCTTTATCAAGAGGAATGCTAACTCGTTTATTGCCATGAATATTTGGAAGTTATGTATAAAGAACAGAAGACAGGAATTTCTGTTCTTTTGGTTTCATTCACTAGTTCCTAAATAACTGTGTAAGAACACAAGAATATTCATACCAGTTGAAACCAAAGAGCTGCATAGCCCAATATCTTACCTTTGAAAACTGCCAGAAGTGGAGACTTAGGGAAAAGATACAGGAACACTTACTGCCTTCTATTCCTTTGGCAAATTAAGCAATAAGTTACATCTCTCTGTTAATACTTTGGTAATTTCCCATTTGAGTTCCTTTAGAAATCCTGTGTAAATACCATCTGGTTTCAGCCATTGTTATAATCTAGGTTTGGCAATTTTTATTATCCATTTTATTGACTTGCTCAGAAATGTTTTCTTTTCACACTTTTATTTGAGGCTGCACCTCCAACTTTTCCAGAGAAAAGAAATGCTCTACTGTGGGAAAGTCCTGGTGATTCTCTGTGCTGAATGGACCTTTATCTTCTCTGAGTGCTTCCTCAGGAACATCCCAGTTAGCTATGAATCCTGCATACTCTCCATCTTCCTTCTGTTTCTGTTGTGCTCAAACAAAAAGCCTTATGGTTAGTTTTAACATCTGTAGAAAGTTGTATTGAAAAATATTCCTGGCTGGTTTATTGTGATTTTACATTTATATTTCCACAGTTTACATTTTTTTCTATTTTACTTACTTTGACACACAACCCTCCCTCATGTTCACATATATAATACAATACAAATATAATCTTATTACAATCTCAGTATTCTTGGGGATGGAGTAGAATGTTTTGGGGTTTGGTTTAACATGTTTTTAACCCAAGAATAGGACATTCCTCTTAGGTTTGAAATAAATTTTGTATTTTCAATTTCCTTTTTAATTTGTATGTTTCCTTAGTGGAGACAGTATCCCTACTCTAAGCCACAAATTTTACCCCTTGTTTTTGTGGCTGTTGATGACTTCTTTAGGAAAATACATATAATGGAAAGTGCACCCCATTTCATGCTATCCACTTGTTTGAAAGGAAATGCTTTGTGTGAAAAGAAGTGATTCTAAAGATAGATAATAAAACACTAAATGAAAGTCAGTTAGTAGACCAGAGGTACAAAAAGATATGGAAAATTAGTATGAAAAGAAGGAAAATAAATACATTCAACCATAATATTTGTTGTTTGCCGTCAAGAATTCATTTATTCTGTCTTATTTTACTATTAAAAGCAGGGCTTCTTTTTGTTTTTGTCAGGACCAAACACACAGTTATCAATTATAACACACTATAATTTCATTTGTGCAGCTACTTTACATCATATAGCAGACCTTGTATTTTTCATGACTTGTGATTCTATGCAGGAAGATATACTTGATGACTTCATTGCTCTTCTTCCACCTGTTGGATATAAATATCTGCTCTGACTTAATCTAACAATAAAAAGTTTCCACTTCATTGAGTGCTGTAAATGCTGAACTAATTTGAGTTTGAGAATGCTGTTCTTGCTTTGTTCAAGTTCTGCTTTATGCTCTTTGAAGCCCATCTCCCTCCTGTAACTGGAAAGGGTAACCAACCCTTTCTACATTCGCTAAGCCTCTGTCTTGCTCATCATTAGGAACAGTGGTGCAGAACTCCTCATTAGGGCAGGAAGCATTCAATGCATCATGCTGAACTTTCGTTTGCACTGATCTTTGCTAAAAAAAGATCAGTTATTATTTGCCTATAGTTCATCTTTGCATCGCAACAGGAGGACTTCTACCACTGGAAAGATAACTTCAAAAATTATGTCCCCACTTTGTTAGATCCTCCCATCTCCCACTGTTTTCCTAGAGGATAAATTTGGCTGGTGATTAGCACACTCGCCTAAAGATCAAGAAACCTGAGCTCTACTCGTAATTCTTCTGTGTATTTACTGTGTAACCCAATCTGTTCCTCTGCCCATAAAAATCGCGATAATAGTACCCACTCCTGTAAAGTACTTTAAAGCTTCGGATAAAAAATGCTGTAAGAGCTAAATGCTATTATTAAAGCTTTCTCATTAAGCTGGGTATCAGCCAGAGGAACAGAAGGCTAGACACAATTCCTTTGCCATCAGAAAGACTACACTAAAATGGAGGTTACAGTAAATGACAAAACATTTCAATTCTCATACAAACTTTTAACAAATTCCATCACCACTTTGACATGCATGTCATAGTGCTTTTTATAAACAGGCACTGTTGGAATCTGTCAGTCTTCAGAGAGATTTTTTTATTTTGGAAAAGAAAACTCTATACAATACAACTCCAGGGTTTGCAGAAATCTACCTGGTTGCCAGCACCTCAGTTGTAGAGTAGAATATCCTAGTGGAGCATCCCATGGGATATAAATCAAAAGGTCAGTTGTTGGTATGGAAGGCTACAGACTTGGTAACCTTACACAGGCTTCACATTACCTAAACTGTGACTAGTTGAATCGCCCTGATCAGCCTGAAAAGAACATTTGCCCAAAAGTGCTGTGTTTAGGAGAAACTGAACCTATGTATCTCTAGCATATAGTCTACAGCAGTCTGGAAGCTCAGACCTTTCTGTGGTTGAGCCTATATCTAAGCACTTTCCTGATAAAAGTTGACAACACTGAGCACAAAACAGCACACAACAGCTATGGCCATTTTTTCTTTGAAAACTTAGAGGAGGAGAATGAGCAGGACTTTCACATAACAGGACCCACCCAGAAAGTGGATGACCTGGATTCGAAGAAAGGAAAACGAAATGGCTGTTCACGTGGTGCATGGTTACGCTGTAGAGGTCCTTGCCGCACAACATTCTGGATGACAAAAGTTTCCATGAATTAAAGGGGAAGTTGGATGGTTCAATGCAAAACAATGTACTGAGGCTTACTAAATGTACAGAAATCACCACTGGATCCGACAGTCCCTGTAGTGGAAATTACTGGAGGCTGAGACAATGTTTAAGGAATATACCACAATATGTCTCCTCTATATTATGCATCCACTACTAGTTACTGTTGAAGAGAGGCCACTGGACTACACATACCTTTGGTTTTGGCTACAGGTCTGCTCATGGGTTGTGTGCTGGATCTGCTGGTAAGAGTCTCTATTTTATAACAATCAATGGGTTAAGAAAAAAAGCTCCTGGAGACATGTAAAGTTTTCCTTTAGCTAGTTAGGAAAACTAGCCAGTAGCCTAAAATCAGTCTTTTTGTAGCTTCTTACTTTAGCTACGTTATTCTTATATTCTTTGCCTAGTTTCAACCAAACCAGAAAGCAATTTTGATGGTCAAAGACTTCTCTCAGTAAGGGAGCCCTTCCTAAGGGCAGGAGGGGCTAAAAATCTGTTCTCTTGCTTCCCAAAGAGTATTCAAATTATTAGGAGAAATTAATGAGAAAGATGTGTTCTTTATTTCTCTATTAAAATTTCAGTGATTATGAAATATTAGTTTTCCTTTTTATCCAAGAATGCCCTGTTTGCTATGTTTTAGACTATTAACTGATTTATAAGTAAACAACAATTCACCCCACACAGCTAATAAATTCTCACATCATCTCGACATAGAGTCAGGACATGCAAGGGGAGAAATGGAAACGTGCACATAAACTACAATAACAGCTGTCCGTCTCCACAGCAGAGCTTATTCGAATGTGAAAGATATATCAAAAACCTAAAAACTCTTAAAAATGACTTCACCAAGTCTAAGTCACTTATATCCAAATGAAATAGCATTTTGAATTTTACAAAAGCTTTATATTGCCAAAATAGAGATTTTTTTTTTTTTTTTTTTTCAGTAAATAAGTACAGAAAATCTATCCTGTCCTACCCTACCATATTTCCCTTGGAATTATTCCATTTTCAGTGCACAAAGTGGACAGCACTTACTGAATGGACCGCTACTCATTTTTTTCCCCTCCTTTTTCATTCCAGGATACCATATCTCATTTCCAGGAACCTATTCAATCTTTATTCTAAATGCAGGATTAGTCATTTTCTCCAGAGCCTTCCTAAAGTATCACTGCACTGATAACTGCACTGCACTGGGTATTACACAAAAAAATGATTTTTTTTTCTTCAAAACTCTTACACTCACCCCCTCCCCTCCCCCACAAGAAGAGGTAGTACTTACATACAGTAAAAAAACACAGGCTAGGATTCATCTATCCTGGATGTTTTAGGCAGTCAAGTCTCCTTCTGCCAGAACAGCTTTATTTCATTCATTGTTGTGACCAGTCAGAACAGTAGCTTATTAGTAGCAGTTAGGAACCACTCATCTTCTGTTCTCCTGGGTGAATTTTGGTAACCTGCAGGCCCTCCAAGCAACCACTTGATTAAGGCAAGGCAGGCTCCTGCATCCAGCTCTTATTGTTATCTTGGGATGCTGAATAGGCTGGCAAAGCTCTCATTTTATCTGTTGAGTTGCTCAGCCTGTTCAGCAGCCTTTTCTGCTTGCTGCTGTACTATGAAGGCAGGGGCTTGAGAAAGGGAAATGGTGCGCTGGCTTTGCTGTTGACTGGTAGGATTGGGCTCCTGGGGAGAACAGCCAGTCCCAAGGGCTGATACCTGGGTTGTAGCCACTGATGAAAGTTCCCTGTGCTAGATTAAAATGGTAAGGAAAAAAACCCTGTTATCGGGTTGCTCAACAGAGCCTTTTACATACAAGTAGCTTGTGGTCCCCTTTCAGTGGGTGTCCTTTCCGGATGGGGCACAGACAGCACTCCCCAGGGCCTCTTTCAGCAACTGGCAGCTGGACGAATGTGTTCACTGCACATGAGTAGACGGGAGGTCTAGAGAGGTAGTACACAATCTGACATTAATTGTAATGCTGAGCTGGTTTTCATTATATAAAATGTCAGAATCAGGCCAATACATGTGATTATCTACATTGAAAAAAATTCTTCTCCTGCCTAGAACCAAGAAGATAAACAACTTTGTGGTTTGTGCTGCTTATTTAATTTATCAGCTCTTCCTAAGACGTGTCTGTCCTGGGAGACTAGCCAAATGTCACTGACAGAAATGGCAGCTGGCCTCAGATCCAGGAATAGCCTTCTACCCATTTGCCACCTGGACACTTCTTTGTACTTGGAAACCACTTCTGCAACACATCTCATGTACCTCCACCACCTTTTTGTCCTTTAATATTTCATCGTTCCCTCCTCTTATCACTTTATGTTTGCATTATTTATACAACCTCAGCTGTATTGGTCCAAATCTGTATTGCAACACAGTTCTTTTATGCCTCTGAATCAAACATGGAGACATAATAAGACGGTTTAGATCTGTAAAACTGATTCTTCTCTGCCTGTTTAGTTCCCTGAATCACTGAGTCAAAGGAAAGTCCAGTTTGGAAGGGAACTCCGGAGATCACCTCATCCAACCTTCTGTTGAAAGCAGGGTATTAGATTAGATTATCCAGGGCCCTGTCAAGCTACATCTTGAATATTTCCAGAGAGGACATTCCACCACTCCTCTGGACAACCTGCTCAAATATTTATTTGTTCTTAGGCTGGAGAATGTTTTTATTATACCCATACAAAGTTTCTTATGAAGCAACTTATGCCCATTGGTTTTGTCCTGTCACAGTGCTTCCTTGTGAAGAGAGTACCTCTGTTTTCTCTACAGCCACCTTATACTGGAAGACTGATTAGATCCCCGATGATGCTTCTCTTCTCTAGGATCAGCAAACCCAGGTCCTTCAAACTTTCTTTATCTGTTAAGTTCTCCAGATCTCTAATCATCTTGGTAGCCCTCTGCTGAATATTCTCCAGTTTTTTATGTCTCTCTTGAACTGGGACCAGCACTGGACACAGTATTCCAGGTGTGGCCTAGCAAGTACTGAGTAGAGAAGAATAATCACCTGCCTTGATCTTCTGGCTGTACTCTTGCTGACTTTTCCCAGAACACAGTTTGTTTTCTTTGCTGCAGGCCACAGTGCAGGCTTACATTCATTTTGCTGCCCATCATTTCTCCTAGGTCTTCTTCAGCAGATCTTCTCCCTAGCAAGCCAGACCTCAGCCTGTACAGTGACTTGGGATTATCCTGTGCCAAGTGCAGTACTTTAAACTTCTCTTTTTTAAACTTCATGTAATACCTGTTGCCCCAGCCTTTCACCCTGCTGAGTTCTATTCATATGGTAGCCCTTCCTTCTATTATATCAACCTGCCAGCCCTTGTCATACTGAAGAAAACCAGATCACACAGAGCAAAGAAGAATATTTGTAAATCATTTAAAGCAACAGATATATATGCCAATTGAGAGTTACATTTCAAGAAAACTCATCCAAGTTATTGGAGAACCGTCTGAGTGCAGTTTGGATATCTAAACTCAAGACAAGAAGAGGAAGTGAAAAACAAGGTATCTGTAGCCTTTTTATTCTTTATTTATTCTGAGTAAGGCTTGCATTTTACCTCAGATACAGTTTTGATTAAAATGAGCATCCTGAAATTACCAAGTTTTATTTAACATTTTATGAGGTCCTATCTGGGTCTCATTGTGCTCTAAATCTGTAGAAATATGTAGTAAATGATGATGACTGCTGGGAACATCTAATAATCTCAAACAGGAATGGAAAGTATGCCTGAAAGCAGATACAGATTAGATTCTGATGACTGAGGGAGTGTAGCAGAGTGTTTAAAGCTGTGGGGTTGATTTGGGATGGGCAATTTACTAGGGAGAGTTGAACAGTTGCACAATTGCCAGGAATCCAAGCTTTGTCAAATGACTTTCTGCAACAGCAAAAGATGCTTCAAGCAATGTCAGCCTCTTTAAACATCCATTAGTGACAGCAGACTGAAGCTGAGATATATATCAATATAACCTTCATATTTTATACAAACATCTAAAATACATGCCAGAATTTGTGTATTCACTACCAGTGAAACAACAGGGACTCTGTATGGGTTACAAAATATTTAAATGCTACCCTGCAGAAAGGCAGCTGTCCCTGAAAGACCAAAAGTAAAGTGTAAGGATCAAGCGATAGTACTTAAGTCCTATCAAGCTAATGGAGAGGTGTATATACAAACATCAGTCTAATCCAAATAGCCATAAAGAGATTCAAAATAGTCTGTGACTTTATGTGTAGATATATCTTGTTGCACAGATGCATAAGGTCAGAGGAGGAGACACCTGGGTGTGGTTTACATTAATATTTTCCTGGGTATTTCTAACATTATCTAGAACGAGTTTTTCATTTAAAATCATATTTTCCCCTGCTAATGAATAGACCTGATGGAGTGAAAAAGGGGATCACGATCATTTAAAAAAAAGATGACTACACTCCAGAATGACAAGCAGCAATAATAAATAATAACTTATCTACAACTTACTCTGTTTCTTGTGGGCAATGCATAAAGGCTGAGACAAGTTTAACAGTCCAGGTAGCATGAGCTCAGCCCTACTGACTGACCAGACAGGCATTTTTAGTCCACAGCAAATGTAATGTAGGGTAAATCAGTGACAGAAATTAATGAAAACACACTTTAGCTCAAATTCGCAATGAGCTTGCATGGTTCAGGTGACACGTGGGAATTTATTATGTTTTGGCTGTTTCATCACATTGTTGAAACTTAGATTTTTCATGGATATTTGTAAGTAAGAAGTACTTGTTCTACATCTAAGTCGTTACTGAGATGAAAGAAGACAAAGATGACAACAGTTTTTTAAAGCAGTCTTTGTTTTCTTCTGATCTAGAATCCATGAAAGGTTTGATTTTCTCATGTTTTTATAGATGCCTGACAAATGATGTCAGAGTTTATAGCTCAGAGTTCTGAATAAAAATTTTTGAGGGAGTAATAATACAATGTTATAATGGAAAATGGCCATAGAAATCACATTGGAGGGGGATTCTACCTATTTTTAATGTCAAAAGTCTATCTCAGTAGCATCAATGTAATTCTGGGGTATTTGTCAGGCTTAATTTTGACATCAGTTTCTCAGTGATTTTTAGAACACTTTATTCCTACTTGCAGTATTTCACAAGAAAGATTAATTTAGACACAGATAATAAGCTTTGTAATCACCATACTGTCCTTGTACGATAATGTAACAAAACTTGGGTTTATGCAACCTCTGACTGTCAATTATGCTTTATTCCTTGTTTACACTAAACACAAGAATCCATGAGTGCAACACAAGATCCTGATCCTCCAGTTGACTGTGCCTAAGCTGCCCATGGGACTCATTCAGAACACCATTTTCAACTGTAGTGTCAAGCTAAACATCCTGCAAGAAGGTGAACTGATTTCAGTTTATATTATGAAAGAAATAAGAAAAAAAATGCATAACACTTTGCACTCATTTATAGTAAGACTCATTTATACATCAGCATACAATCATTTAAGTGAAAGTGAAATGAATATACCCAACCAGTCAAATAAAAAATAATTTTGGGTCCATATCCCCAGAGGTATTTGGATACCAACATCCTACAAGATAGAACATCTTAACGCAGTGCTTTAAAGTGTGCAGGTTACTATATCATATGGCCCTGCGCATACATTAGGTATTTTTGCATCCTCTGAATCTGAATCTGAATTCTCTCAGTGCCAGGAGGCACACAAGGCGCGAACATCGTTCTTCCACTTCAATCGGTCTGCGGCTGCGTGCTCTGGAGTCAAGGGCCACAGCGCAGTCTTCTGTCGGTTTCCCCCTCAGGACACGACCGATCCAGCTCCATCTCCTCCTCCTCACTTCGTTACCGATTTTCTCCATCCCTGCCATTTCTGATGCTCGTCGTTTCTACAACTTTTTTTTTTTTTTTCCTGGAGGAAGTAGTTGGCCTCCTGCTCAACCCCCATGACTTGGAGGGCCAGTGGTTTTTCTGTCACGGTGGCCTTCCCTTAGGCTGCGTTGGTTCGCGGCACCTTCTTCAATTTTATCCAGTGCACCCTCCAGAGAGGGATCCCCTATCCACCACCCAGGGGACGCGCCTTCTAGCCGTGCAGCCCCAGCCGAAGGATTTTTGCATCCTACTGGGAGGAAAATTCTATACAAACACCACTCCCTCATTGCTATTTTCAAATTGCATTGAAAAATCATCGTGAAAAGGTATGCAGCAGATATTGAGCTACTTCTACGTTCAATTATAAGTACTATCCCAAAATAACCTTTGCAACCACTACCCACTTTTAAATTCTATATTTCTCCAGCTGTCTTCATTAATTCTAACATGACCATGATCTTCTGACATATTGCCAAGTCACAGTTATCTAAATTGCAACTGTGTAACAGACTTATATACTCTTCTAGACCACTTGATAAAAAATATTTAGCCTTTGTAGAGGAAGGAGAAAGTCTTCCTTTATGTAGCTCTCAGAAGGGTTTAGTGCCACTTGTAAACCCAAACATAACTGATAAGCACCAACTTGGACATTTTTGTCTAATAAACAAGGGGAAAAACAGTTGAAATGTGTTATTCTGCACAGTTTAATGGCAGAAGTGGCTTTCCATTCTAATTAAGTGTAAACATAATTAAATCCTGTAAGGTGGATCATAGACAATATCTAAAAATTAATCATTAACAAGTACTCACTGCCTATTTTTCATCCATGGTGGAAACTTTTAGTTATTTTATCGTTCATTCCCCTAACATATGCTGATATCCTATGAAAAGGCTACTGTAACTTTTTACTCCTTTTGACATTGACCAAAGGATTATGGAAAGAGAGAAGATCAATGTATGCCAATATTGTTTCATTTTTCTTTTATTGGAGCCAAAGGGTAGGTTGGGGTAAAATATTCAATTGACTCAAATAGAAGTGTAAGAGAGGTCAGGCAAGGCTAGAAAAATCAAGTATGAACATAAAGTATTGTATTCCTTAGCAGACAGTTAGCAGAACTGTGATTCCATCCTATTATCTCTACAGCACGTGGTTCTGCCAAAACCGTCACCTGTGTAGCCATAACTTAGACTAGGATGTTAACTTTGAGAAAGTTACTGTGTAAAAGTTATGTTATTTCAGAAACTAGGAAGTTCCCTGTGAAGATGTCATTCCCTGCCATTCTCCCGGTAACACAAGAACATAAGCCAGTTAGAAAATAATGTCCTATCTTTATAAACACTAATGCAACTACATATTTTATTCTGAAGCTCACACAGAGTTAAGCTGAAGGGTATGATGCACATACAGCTTGCTGAAGTCAAGTAGTTCACTGGCTTTGCATCAGACACAAATATAGGCTCATCTCGTTTCACAGTTTCACTACTAAGGGCATGAAAAAAGAATCAGAGCTGTCTGTGGACACTGCTCTCCCTCACAGTTAATGCTGTTGATGCCCTGTAATGTTAAACAGGACTGCTGGCCATTTTTAAAATTGTAAGATGTATCTGTAGTAGGAACTCCATTTTGTATTATTTGCTAACACCTGTCTAATTTGCATTGGATAGCTTATTGAATTGCACTTCAAACAGCTACTCTGACAAAGAAAAGGGTTTAAAACTTCAATAAAGATTATTGTTGAGAAATTGTCAATGCTACAGTCAAGGACAACTGGCTGTTTGTCTTTTAGCTACTGGTGTATTTCCATGGAATGCTGAATCTTTGGTTCAAGGAGCCTTTGCAGAGAAAAGGGAAAACTTGCCATACAAAAGACATGGATGAAAAGGTGGGAACCAATTTTGAATGCATATTGCTAGCATGAGAGGTGGGAATAAGCATAGAAGACAATAAAATAAGCATATCATGCAAGAGGGATGAGGGCAGGATGAGCTCTCCTGTCTGACATATTGAGAGTCCTCAAAGTCACAAAAGGTGAGACCAGAATGGGCAGGGAAAACGTCACAGAAAGTTTGATATTTGGTAGTGAAATCATAATTTCTGAGGACTTAAAACCGTAAAGTGATGGTTGTAAGAAAAATCTTTGCTAGGCTTATTTTTTTTTTTTTTTTCCCCAGAACATAGTCACTAGAGAGTTTAAACTAGAGGATCGGATAACCAACAGGCTTGTCTGGAGCATAACGGGGAAGTGATCATGGTAGTCAGAGTTTCAGACATTGATCTCATGACACAGAGCAGCTGGATGGCTGTGTGCATGTACAAAGTACTCACCAGCTGGGTTGAACCCCAGGAACACACCCTAGAGCATAAAACTAGACTGTGTGGACCTTGTTATCTTATATCTAATATCTTGCTTCCTTGCAAGAGAGAGGTGGATCATGCAGTGAGAGTCCTTGCCAAGTGGGAACAAAACAACCCAAAACTCTGTAGAGCCTGAGGCTATGTAATGGATTCCAGTCCATTGTTCAGACACAGACTGATATCCAGAGAAGCTACATTGCAAGAACCCATTTCTTAGGCAGAGATTTTAATTATTTAGGTTAAATCTTTGTCTAAGTACCTTCCCCTCTCGTTTTTGCTGAAAATGGGAGAAACTAAGGCTTTTTTATGGATGAAATACTATTATTTTTACTTATTCAGCCAAGTGACACCTCTCCTTCTTTTCATATTTAAAAATCAATGATGAATTGACAGTTAAAGAATCTGGCAAAACTTTTAAAGGGTAAGTTGTTGCTTCATTGGAGCATTTTTTGTATTATACATTTGGTGTTCAATCAATCTGTTTGGATATAATATGTCAGTGGCAAATATTATAAAGCTGGAATTATCTGGGAGAAGAGCAATGACCACAAACTTGCAATGTGACTGCCATCAACTCACAGCTCATTTCAGACTTAAAATCAATGCCTGCCTTTAAGCTTGGACTTAAGTCCCGCTTAAAGCAATAGTATTTTAGCACATCTTTAAAGTTAGACGTATAATTAAGTAAGTAAGTGCTTTGTTGTACATAAGCTTGCATGCTGAGGCCACTCAGTGCCTTGCATGATCAGGCTTTAATTATAATTGCACTAGATATACAGGCTTTGATACTCCTGGTTGAAAAGAGGATAATGATCCATAATGTGCTTTTAAAGTATAGACAGTGAACATCTGGAAGAGTTAAGATTAAATCAGGTAGCTGACTGTGATGAATCTTTTGATTTATGATGATCACATCTGCCAGAGATTCTGCAAACCTAGGTACTATATATAGGTAAAATGAGAAAGTGATAATCCCCGTGCTATGTGAATATATCAATTTGTGCATCATTTTTCACTTTTATTACTCCTTGGGTTAACTTCAGATTTAAGGAGTTCTACATATACTTTGATAAACTCAAAAAATTGTCAGAATAAATAAAGATATCGCATCCAGCAGTATTTTGTCACTAATGTATTATTTGAATTATATTTATTGTTCTAATGTATCTTTCACAGGGCTTTAAATTTTATCATACTCTCTGCATAGCAGTAAAGCCATTTCCATTGCAAACTTGTAACAGTAATGGATAACAGCCTTCCAGGGATAGGCTTCTGAGAAATTTATTTCACCTCATGTTGTTCAGCCACCCAGCAAATGAATTTGTTTCCATGACAGATAAGGATTGCACAGATCACTTTTAAAATGATCATGGGACACCACAAATCAGTAGCAAGGAAAAAAAAGAAAATGCAGGATCTTATTATTTCTTATGTTTTCTTTAATCGTCCCAGTTCATGCTGTAGAAGTGTAAAATATGTAATGTTTCATTAGCAGTCATTAAGAAACCCAAGAAATATAGTTTAGATAACCTTTTAGTTCTCCAAATTTTGGATGGTTTTTTTATTTATCATTTTTTAAGAGATGAGTTGAGCCTTGTCTTCTGGCCGATATGCACTGAAATCAATAAAGCTGGATTTCTGCAAAATGTATTTCAACATCAGCATTGTTAATAGAGAAAGAGTTACAACTCAAAGCCTGATCAGTGCATGCACCACTACTGCAAAGATTTACAGAATAGGTTTATTTTGACGCACTATGAGCAACTATTGACTTGAGTGGTCTACTCAGAATGCATGAGATGAGCTATAGATGCACTCATGGGTTCATGTTTACGATATAAGCAGGTTTGTCTCATCAATACAAATACAAAAGACCACAAAGATGAAAACATCTCTAGACCTGGGGAGGCTGTCAATTGGTTAGCCTACATTAAGAGATTTTTACACAGATGTGGCTTTCATAACACTGTATGTGGGCTTTTTCTGCCTTTCTGAGTTGGCGGTTGTGCTTCAAAGCCATTTTGGCAGCCACGTATTAACGGCTTTGTGATGCTGTGTTGAACCATTGATCCTGCAATGTGTGCAAGCTCTGTGACAATGAAAGGGGCATCATGTTGCTTCTTTCACACTTTCTCTTTTCAAAAGCAGAGAAAAAAATCTTTAAGAAAATATTTTCAGTATTTTCATTGAAGCACTTTTGAATAAAAACCTTGAAAATTGTCCCAGAGAGCACTGGGAAGGTGAAAAGCATCCCCTAAATTTCATATTACTGTTGACATTTAAAATACTTTTTAACATCTACATGCCAAAACTCATGTGCATTAATTTAAACTGGAGTTTATAATTATAATAACAACCCTCAGCTTCAGAGGAAGTAAAGTCTGAGGTGATGTAAAGAAGCAGCTTGTTAAGAACACTTGTTGCCAAGAGGAAAAGCAAGACTCCGTTCTGTCTAATTTTAAGTAATGAAGCAAGCATAGCCAGCCGCTGCCTTTGTTCACCTAGTGAACGGGTCAGCAGGAGGAACTGGCTCCTCACAGGCAGTTTGAACACTGGCTCCACCTGAGCAGCAGGAAAAATTTTCCTGATTTTTACTCCTGTCAGAAAACCTAAGACCCAAGAACAGAAGCATTATGTAGATAAGCTTTAACACTATCTAGCTTGACCCATTTTCTAACCCAAGAGAATTTCACCACAGACTACAGTGAGAGTGTGTATGTGCATGTGTGTATGAGAGAAAAATTTAATCTTCTTTCCTTCAGCTGTTCAGGTGCTGCAGGCCTCCTTTGGTATTGCTCTGAATGATTAGCCTTAGTTGTTCTACAGCATTTCTAGTAGCACAGAAAAACCCTGGGCTTAAATGAAAAGCTGGGCTCTGCTCTAATGTTTGTATATGTGTATGCCACTTCAGTGATATCAGTGAAACAGGATTTGCTTATGTTACATGGGCAAGCTGTGCCAAAAATCTCTCATGATTGTTCTTCCCATATATCTTGCTTTGCAGCATTACTTCATGCTATCTGTTTTCACTTCCAAAATAACAAGATGATATTAGACAATATTTTAGGTATGACTGCACGGTGCTCACCCTAGCTAATGAACTCCTTGCAAATTTGAAAGTGTGGCGTAATTAACCTCACAAATCTTCAGGACGTGAATGACTTGCACATGAGAAATGGTGGGAAAAAGGGCAGCTGTCAAAGTTCACGTGTAGGGCTCTGCCATAACAAAACCAAGGAATGAAACCTCCTGACCTACAGCCCTAGCTTTAACTCCCAGGTTGTGCTTGGGTTTTGTACCAACAGCACCTTGTCAGCTTTCAAAGTAGTTACTCCATTCTATTTTCCAGTAATACTTAATTGTAGCATTTTATAAAGAATGTATTTGTTTGAACACTCTTTTTTTCAAGGCAGCAAAGGGTTCCCTTCAATAATTTCTTGTTATGTGATCTGAGGGTACTTTTGCACCCGTACTGAAATATTACCTGAAGTTCCACATATGCAACATGGGAGAGGTCCCACAGTATGGAAATAGAAAATAATATTAATTAGTTGCAAAGGCAACTAAGAAGTTTTTAAGCATAGTACCTCGAAAATGTATTTGTAATGGTGAAGGCAATACAATGCATTGTTGTGACAGCATTTCACCCTGTGTCAGCTGGGCTGCAGCAGTTGCCTTTGTGTTTAAATGGAGACCTTTGCAGAAATGAATCAAAATGCATTCAGCTCTGTAAATTACTGTGGTTCTTATTCTCTTTGCAACGGCTAAAAGCACATGCAGTTACTTCATAGACTTCATTAAGACTCATCAGTTCAGGCTGTTATTTGAGCTCTAAATCAAAGTCTAACTGTAATGCTATTGTCTTTCCTTTGCAGATCTGGCATTGTCTCAGCCCTTGCCAGATATTCAAGGAGCTTTCTTCACAGTTTAGTACATTTATCTTCAATACTGGCTCTTTTGCTGCAGTTTTCCACCGCTGTGCTCCATTAAAAGTCTATTATGTGATATTCATCTATTCTAATATCCTCCATTCCCCAATTTTCTGAAAACTGCCAGAGTATGTAAAACCCTCTTGTTCTCCAAGAAATCCAAGTGACATGATTTAGATGGGAGACCTGCAAAATTAATACGGCATTGTTCTGTAGTTTATTAACATAGCTGATCATCAAGCATTGTTCTACAGTTTATCAGTTTTGCCAACAGAAATCTGAAGTGCTTGTGGTTATTACATTTGGGACTCCTGATTTGTTAAATCTCCCCTCACCCAGCTGTACTGCTAGGAAATTGTGTTTGCCTTCTTCAGAGTCTGGTTGAAATTGTAGCCACCAGGATCAGTCAGACCTGTGATCACTTTTGATAAGTTCAACTATAAGATGCTGATATCATATTAATATCTCAGCTTCAGCAAATACCTTTGCTATTTTACATCTCATGTCTTCGAAGATTTTGTGGACACAAAGACAATCATTCCACCATTTATATTCTGCAGACACATTTTCATGCCATTTTTTCCTCACTGTGCATTTGCAGCTTCTCCAGTGACCTTAGTGTAACCCCTTGTACTCATTCTTTGCTTGCACTGATCTTCTTCACCCTGCATACTCCACGTAATTAAATTTAGCACCAATTATGCTCTGAATTTTTGTTCTAATACAGTTATCAAGTATTTTAAGCTCTTCAAGCTTTTTTTTTTTTCCTTTTCCTTTTTAGTATATGAAGGACAGGATCTTAGAAGTTTTCAGGAGTTAGATTACAAGCCTTTATCAGAGAAATATGAAAGCCACACTAGATTTAGAGATTCTCCACACATGTTGCAAAAAAGAGATGCTAATGTCTCCTGTTTATCACAAATATTCCCATAAAATATATCCTGGACTATATTTTCAGCAAAGTATATCTTTCTGGCTGTTTTGAATGGAAATGAAATTGTTTGATTCAGGAGTCTGTAAATAGCATGACATTCCTGGATTTTGTCCTGGTTTAATTTTTTTTCTTTTTGAAATATTAATCACCTTGCCTTATTTTGTGTGTGATAATGTATTCAAACAAATAATTATTTTTCTACAGATTCAAAATTTACTAAGCCTGCCAATTTTTCTATAAATCACAATGTTGGTGTTCAATTTTCATAACTGCAGGCAATTTACCAATATATAGGGCTTTAATTAAATAGTTATTTCATATATAACATCACGAAATCCACATGAATAAAGGAGTTATCATATTAAAAGGTCAGTCTAAGCAAACAAAAGCAAAAAAAAAAAAAATTCTAAGCTTAGCTTCTACATCTCAATTAAGGATTCCTGATTCACTGTTTTAGCTAAATGCCCACTTTTGCTGTTCTGCTGCACAAAGACTTCTCTTGATATCATTGACAATCCTTCGTAAGAAATGAATGAAAGATCAGAACCCTATCTAGATAGGGACCTGGTCTTTCAAAAGTTTATGCCTTCTATGAGACCATGAGCATTATTCACTTTCCCAAGTATTTTGCATGACCAGAATCTTAGCATATGAAAACATTAGCATTATCAGAGCAATTTCAGTATTTATTTTTCTAAATATGAGTCTAAATTAGCTTAAGACAGACATAAAATAAATTATGTAAAGAAACAACTGAAGGATTCTCACAGCATTTAACAAAAATTTCACAATTAAAACTCAAATTAGAGCATGGAGAACTAAAGACTTGGAGACAGATAATGTACAGCTTAAGTAGTGTTGCAACTGAATCACAATTAATTGGAGAACTAGAGATCTCTGTGAAAGGAGTGTTGAGAAGACCCATAAATCAGACCAGTTTTAAACTTGAGAGCTAAACTTTGCTAAATTTATTCATTCACACATCATGATAGTAGTCAATTCTTACGCAATATTAAGCATCCACATGTACAAAATACATGTACAAAACTGCTAGTTCTTATGACTGCTAACTAAAGTAGGTGTGAGTATACAATACCATAGAAGTGATACCATATATTTAGCACTGATGTGTACAGGTCTTAGTCACGGACATCAAGGTGATGAGAGTCCTTTAAGAAAAGAAGTGTGAACTGAAGCAGATTCTTCTTCATCATTCTTCATGCTTAATGTTTTATGCTATTGTGCCCTTCCCCTTTGCTCCCATACTGCTTATCTTCCTTTTTTTGTCTTGCCAGTCTAAGCAGGATGTCCTGCTTGATCCACAGTCTCTTGGGCTCATCTTGCTCTTTGTCCAGCAATTTTTGTTACTTGGATACCTCCTACATGCCACTACACACATTTTTGTTCCCTCTTTTGTTGGTCACACTGCTCACATACTTAGGTAAAACACTTGCACATTGTGTCTCGTTAAGACATCATAAATAATGTCTATACTGTTGTTGTTTACACTGTTATAGTATCTGTTATATCTAGGTTTAAGGCAAGACATTATTAATTATATCCTGTTTAGGGTACTTACAGGTGTCACAAATCTTTGCTTTGTTTACAGCAGTGAGTCATTACTAAAAGTAGTTCAGTGTTACATTTACAGTTGGACTCAATGATCTTAAGGGTCTTTTCCAACCTAAATGATTCTATGATTCTATGATTCTATGATTGGTTGCCCTATATGTTTTCAATGACTTTCCAAAGTACCTTAATCCGTATGTCCTTTCATCAGTATCATTCCTTTAAAAAAATCCTTCTACAGATTACCTACCTAATGAAGTATTGTCATACATAAAATGAAGTAAAACAGTAAAGCATTTAAAACAATAATGTTGTGGCACTATTAAAAGCTGAATCTGTCCCTGTGAAAAGCATTTGCTTTTAATTGAATTATGGAAAATCAGACTGGATCAGGATGTCAAAACATCTGGTCTATCTTCCTGTAGTAAAACCAGGACTATAATTATTGTATAATTTAGGACATATGCTTGTCTAATCTTTTTTAAAGATTGCAGTGATGAACCATTCATAATATTCCTAGGAAAAGTTCTCTAGCATTCTGCACACTTAAAACACCTGCTTATACTATTAATCTTGCAACTTTTAAATCAATTATTTCTTGTTTTCACCAAACTGAGTGTGGAAAACAGTTTATTATCTTCCACTTTGTGGCTACCTCTGCAAATGTGAAGACTACTATTATACTCCTTGTTTTTTACTCTCATTATTCTCTCATTTTTTGATAGTGTGACAGCAGACTTGGAAATGATCACCCATTGTTCTGCCATTATTCATTATTAAAATTAAAATATCATTCCTTTCTCTCTAAGCTTATTTACTTAACCAAGTGAATAATTAAAAAAAAAAAAAAAAAAGTAACAGATGAATGTTTTGTTTCACCAAAAAGTTTAAAGAAAAAAACAAAAACAAAACAACCAACTAACTGTTTTGAGAGGGCTTGATTGCAAAGCAAGAGCAAACAATTAGGGAATAAATTTATCAAAAGAAAAATAGTGAATCAAGCCAAATTCTGTTCTCAGTTGAATTTACAGATATATCTTAGCTAAAATGGGGGTAGAATTTTTCTCAGTATGTAGCAGTGAATCTTAATCAGGTGGATTAGCAGAGACAAACATACAGCTGTGTCTTTCTGGCATCTGTGTTTTCTGGATTTTTTATTTTGGCCAATACAGCATAAAACTGTATAATTTTGTCGATACTTGAAAGTTAGCCAAACATTAGACTAGATCACTTATATTTGTTCCAGAGAGTCAGCTTTCCTTTGATCCTAATAGTCTTTTTCTACAGGCATCAAGGGCCACCTTGATACTTATTCCCTAACAAATTATCTACCATGCTTAACAGCTGGGACACAGAAAAAGAGACAAAGGTTTCTGAAGTTAAAAATAAACAATTGCACATAACAGGGACACCAGCTTTAATTTTTTAGAATATCTTTTTAAGAAGTTGTGTCAAGTTATCTATAAATACTGGCAAAACTCTTTCTAATGCAGTATTCATAAAAGAAATGTTTAGCTTGTTTTTTAATAATGCAATGCATCAGCAGTCACTTGCAAATTCAGCTTGCATATAAAGTACCTGCAAAAACAGTATTTATGCAAACACTGGAAAATTAAAGAAAAATTCTTTATGGATTTGGTGCTATCTCCTATAAGACTAAAAACTCAGGAACAAAAGAAGAAGGGAAAGGAGATAAAAGAATTAAAATAATTATGGAAACACTATATTTTGACATCACTGCAGCAAATTTTCCTCAGCTGAAAAGCTCAGCAGTAGAAGATCCTATAAAATGATAAAGGGGAACAGATAATCTGAAAGCAGAGACTTGAGTCTTTTTAGCAGCTCTGTTGTGCAAAGTTTCATACAAACTTCTTGCAATGATGAGGACATACTAGCAAAAATGAAACTCAGAAATAATTTCTTTAAGTTCTTAATCTGTCCTAATATTCACTGGGGAGAATCTGCAGAAGTTTCAGATTCTTTGGGAACTATTTTAGAATTTATTTTACCAAAATACATGGAAATACCTGCACTGCTTTTGGCTGGGATAGAGTTAGTTTTCTTCAGGGTAGATAGTATGGGGCTACGTTTTGGATTTGTGCTGAAAACAGTGTTGATAATACAGGGATGTTTTAGCTATTGCTGAGCAGGGCTTACACAGTGTCAGGGCCTTTTCTGCTCCTCATACTGCCCCGTCAGTGTGTAGGCTGGGGGTGGGCAAGAGGTTTGGAGGGGGCACAGCTGGGACAGCTGACCCCAACTGACCAAAGGGATATTCCATACCGTATGATATCGTGCTCAGCAATAAAAGCTGGGGAAAGGAGGAAGAGGGGACATTCGGAGTGATGGCGTTTGTCTTCCCAAGTAACCGTTACATGTGATGGAGCCCTGCTTTCCTGGAGATGGCTGAACACCTGCCTGCCGATGGGAAGAAGTGAATGAATTCCTTGTTTTTCTTTGCTTGCGTGTGTGGCTTTTGCTTTACCTATTAAACTGTCTTTATCCCAACCTACGAGTTTTCTCACTTTTACCCTTCTGATTCTCTCCCCCATCCTACCTGAGGGGGAGTGAGTGAGTGGCTATGCTGTGCTTAGCTGCCCAGTGGGGTTAAACCACGGCAATACTATATCCCAAAAATGACAAAAATTATGAAAAATATACATCTGTGGAGTGCCTGCAAGTCATGTTCATGAGAAGCAAGTGACGCTTCTTTTAAATTACAGTGTTGGAATGGGAAGTAATTTCACCCTCAGCAATAAAGCTGCCATTCCCTGCTACTAATTTGGATTTAATTCATTAAATACTTTAGTCTGATGGTCCCGGAGTCTGGAGTCTATTCACAGAACAAACACAAAGTGGGAAATTGCAATGCATAGTGTAAAATTTCTGCCAATGTGTCTCAGCTAAGATTTACATGAACTACCTCCAAGAGTTATAGGATGGTTGCTCTCTATACCCTTTCAATCAGCCTGATAGTCTGCAGTGAATATCAAGATGACTGCAAAGGATGGTTTTGTTTTCGTAATTAGGTAGTGAACTGACATTGAACAACTGCTTTCAGTAACACATACATATATACATGTATACATATATATGCACACATACATATATAAATACACATATACATATACATATATATATGTTGGGGGCAAATACATACACACATGCATACAAACGCGCGTGCACACACACACTCGTACGTGTATGAAATTACTGTGAAAATCAGAAACATAATATTACATCATCCTAGTGCGGTATTTATCCTCAATGGATATCAGGGGTACTTGTCAAAAAATTATCTATTTGAGATCTGTATAGATAAACTTTTACTAGTGTTCTACAGCCGAAGCACAACAGAAATGTCTTTGTGTAAGAGAGCTTTGATTAGAAATGCTGGAAAATGCTGGACTCCGAAAATTACTTCAGTTATCTATCACATTATTTATCTTTATTGGTAGGCAAAGAGTCATTAATTGGGAACAAACTAAAAGCCCAAGTGGAGATCCAGTCTAAGCTATATAAGCTTGCTATTGAATTACACACACAGTGCAGGCAAACTAATATCTTTGGCATTACATGACTGAATGTGATGGCAAGTAGTTATTTTACCTTAAGTTGTGTTCCCATGACATCCTCATGAGATGCAGCATCTCATTTTTAAGAGGGCCTTAAGGACAGCAGATAAACACATGGACATAGCTTGAATACAGAAATATGTGCTCATACAAGGTATTCACTATTAGTGTCCATAAGGACCACAACACCATTCACCTATAATCATTATGAAATCTCCAGTTAATCAGTAAAAGTTTGATGCTAGTTGTGATTGTTATTTTCAATGGATCAAGTGCTTGAAGTTTGATTTGTTGCTTGTTTTGACTCCTTAGGACTGAATAAAATGCAATCAAAAACTAAATTACTTGCCTTCTTGACTCAGGTTTCATTAAGCAAGTATATTAATGATATGAATGATCAAAATGGGAGGGAATTAAGCTTAGTTAGCAACCATTTATGCAGTAATGTAAACATTCAGTTATTTTTACTTAACAAGATTAATAAACATGTCAAAAATATGTAGGCCAAACACACAGTGGAGTTAACCTGTATTTCTTATTACCCAGATCTAGAAGGCCATTTGTCTTGAGAAGAATGATTTTATTCTGTTCCATTATACGTGTGGCTGTCTGAATAGAAATAAAATTGGATTTCCTTATAGAATTGCTGATTTGTTCAGAGATTAAGTTCAAATATTTGGTTAAAATTAAACCTGGAGCATGAACATTATTTTTCATTTCAGAAGACTGTACTTCTTGCTTTTTTGTTAGTGTAATTTATTCAGAAATACTGTATTATTTCTTAGTAATTCGAATGATTTTCACGTCCTAGAGAAGAATGGCTGAAACTTTACAGTGATTTAGATTATTGTTGAGTCTGAAGCCTCTTTACATACTCAAATACCACTTTTGACAAGATCAAGACTCATTATCCTTTTATCATGCTGTTCAAGAATGCCCACATTGTTGTACTTTGCTGATACCCACCTCAAGCGAGGGATAAACAGAGGGCCTGTTGTCTGGCTCTTACCCTTCAGTTTGCCGAGCTTGGCTTTTCTCTATGACACAAAAAAGTTTCTTCTTTCTACTAGTTAGACAAATAGCTTAAACATAAAAGTGTCAGCCTCTCTGTTATTACTCAAACACTGATGCATTGATAACAAATTCCTAACTTCATGTTTTAAAACTAAACAAGACATTCTGTTTCATCTGTTTAAAATTATACATTGAGGGGTTATTTGTGCCCTGGGAAGAGCTAGACTGATGATGAAATCAGTTTACTGTGGTCTTTTTATCTTGCCTGAAATGTTTCCTTGATCACAAGAATCCCTAACCCTAGATTTTTAGAACCCTATCCCTAGATTTTTTTCTAATTCACTGTGCAAGTGTAACTAAGAGGGGAAGTTAAACATTCACACATCTTTTCTGGTAAGTATGTCACATAGAGGAGAGCTGATAAGATCTCGATTTGGCATGATATGTGTATATATGTAAGATTATAACCTCTTATAGCCTCTTCTAGCTTTGATTCTTATTTTACACTATTCACAATGTGAAATACACATCCCTTTTCTCTGTCGGTGTGGAAAAGTGAGACTTAACTGACACTCTTTGATAAGTGTCTTACAGCTATGATAGCTGTGAGGAAGTAATGACATCACCTGGAGCGCCGGAGTTCACAAGTGCTGGTGTGTTACCTAAACAGACAAGCATGACAGGAAAAGCTTTGTCAGGCAGTTTATTGCTGACACCCTGTGAGTATGACACCTTTATCCCTTATTCCCATGGGCATTCCTAACCAAAACTCACTTCTTTCACTAAATTACCTATAAAACACTCCTAAGGATGTGTCTCACAATATACTAGCTCAGATGATAGTTCACAGTGATAATGTGAGACATACATACTCCAGCCTTGGCGGCGGCTAATTTCAGATTATCATGCTCCGTTACTTTCCTAACAATGGTACAGGATGACCCATTTCTCTGCTGTATTTCTCCTTTTGCAGACTGGGGAGCCTGGTTGTACCTTATTAAGCCTTCTCCATGCTCTGTCCCACCACTGCTAGAACAGGTAGCACCCTGCAGTCTGTTTCGATGTCTCAGTGTGAACGCTGTGACTTTCAAGGACCTCCCCATGTTTGGAGTATTCCTAAGTAGGGAGAAAATCAAGCAGAGCTTAGAAGCAGCCTTTAATGCAAGACATCACCGTCTGCCTCTGTGTATTTAAACAATGGGTATCAGAACCCTTATATTAAAAACACTAAGATGGATGAGGCCAAACTGTTCACACTTGGACCTCTAACGTCTTTTATTGTGTTGCACTTTTATTTTAAGTGGTAGAGGTCTCAATTAGCATGAAAACCAATTGCCTGTTTTTCTTAAGTACTGAGGAACAGTTTACAAATAAACACAATTCAATAAGAAAAATGAAATGTTCTACCTGGAAAACTGGAATATACTACCTGGAAATACGTGTGGAGATGTTAACAGTCAAAACATCACCAGAAGGCATTAGGCTTCCTACTGTCATAAATGTGGCATCTTTTCTCATTTTATTGCAACAAAGATGACTGTGCCAGGCTAGCTCAGACTTTAAATTTTGATTAGGAATCCTTTTTTTTTTAAATCAGAAGGACTGATAATCAGTTGAGATAGTGCCAAATGGTAATAATGAACAGAGTAGCTATTAATGTTTCATTGGTATTCTCCTTATTTCGAACTTTTTGCATTCGGAGTCAAGTGATATATTTACCCTTTAAAAATTGTAAAGAGAAATAAAAGTGTAATACACAACAGTAATAAATATTTGGAATTTTCTTTCTCAGATGTCATAGTTGATACATTTTTTGTTTTCCTTCAGGTTTTACTGATTTTTGTCAGAATATTAGTCCACTTTATACCATCTAACATAAGATGGGGAAACACAGCACTATTAATCCCGAATGTCTTCTTTACACAGAAAATTTATTAGCATTAGGATAGAAACAGTGCACAGTATCCCTGATTGAAATTAATGACTGCTATTAACAAGTAGCCTTGTGAGTCTCTGTAAAAATGGACAGCATTTTCCTATGGATTTCTTTCTCTGGCTTCTAAGAATATTCAAGCTCCAGCTGAAACTTTCCTGCATTTGAGGGACTCAGTTCTCTTTCATTTCTCTTTTCTGGTGAATTGATAAGGGTTAAACACACAAGCCACCTTTTCACATTAATAGGATATTCTTTCTTTACCTCTAAATCTATTCTCATTAAAATTCTAAGTTGGTTGAAGCTATCAAATAGGTTCAAAGACTAGTAGGGAAGACAGAGAGACATCTACACCATGCTTTCATGTACACTTCATTTCCTTTGGAAGTCAGGCTAAAATTTTACTTAATGAGAATTCTCAGTAAAAATGAGTGTAATACTCATCTGCACTTTTGTTACTGCATTACAATTACTCACAGATTTGAATAAAGGCAAATGTATACACATTGTTTTACTGAGAGACAACAGAATTGTGTCATACGAGGCTTTAGTGTTTGAGATGAAAGTGATTCTCCACCTGAAGGAAATAATGAAGATAAAATCATTTGAAGTGGGATCTGTGCTATATTCTTGTAAATGGGTCAAGGAATTGAGAATTATTTCAGAACACTGGAAAAATGCAGGACAAATGGAAAGCGATAAAAAAGGTTTTCATGGTGGAAAATTTGTCTGCTCTGTTCCATATACCTGTTGATCCTACATATCAGCTGTCCTTACTTGTGTCCTCAGACCATTACCATATATTTATAGGGGGTATTTTTGATGCTACCAGAAAGATTATATGATGGGAAGAAACTTCCTGCAAAAATAACACCTTCCAAAAATTATCTTTTTTTTCTAACTTGTTTTGTAAATTTCAGTAGGAGGAAGAGAAAAACAAAAAAAAAAGGCCTCTGGGTCTCTTGCTATGCATGTTTTTTCCATTAGCTTTGTCTGCATCATGTATCCCTGCTCAGACAGGTCACCTAGCAATCCAGTTCAGACATGCTACAAAGCGAGCAGAGACTTTGGAACATAGGAAGAGATCATTACCACGGCACACATACCTTCCAAAGGTTACGTCTTGGTTACTAATGTATAACTCTGTCACAAAAGTGCTTTGAATTGCAAAATGAAAAGAAGCAACCCTTCCTTCCAAAACACTCAGGAGGCCTCATTTTGTCAGATTTGCAGATAGCTGATCAAATTTTACCAGCACATAAGTGAAAAACAATTAGAAATATAAGAAAAGAATATATAGTGCAAGTACAGAATCTGCTATTTATTGTTATTTATTTATTCTAAACAACAGAATCTGCTATTTATTCAGCACCCACTAAGTTAAGATTAGAAAGACATAAAAAAATAGTCCAACCTTACTTCCAAATGTTTGGGAATTTACTCCAATCTGTAAAATTTCAGCAATTTTTATATTCTTTAGGTTTTGCACCATGTAAATTCTAGGTATTAAGAGCATACAATGGATTGCTTTTCTTATATCAAATAAAGACAAAGGAGAAAAGTAAAATGCATTCTCTTCTGCACAGAAGACAAACTGTTTCTCTACAGAGTTTCTCCTTGCCAAATCAAGGACTAAGTTTTTTCTTTTTTTCTTCATGGTTGCATTTTGGGGCCTGTTTATGAAAATGCGATTGCTGTTGCTTCTGGAGAAATAATTTGCTTTGTGCTTGCCAGAGTACCCGAGATCTTTTTAAACACAAACATGGTTAAAGAAGAAAATATCTTTATTCTAGCTTAATAGAAGGCATTAAGCTTAACTAAGGCTTAATACTCTAGACTTCAAAGGCTTAAATTCTTGACTATGAAATTGGAAATAAAGTTGCAAGACAAAAAAAACCCAAAATCAACCCCAACCAGCAAAGCACAGTTCTAGATCACTCTTAACAGCAAGAATCTTCTTTAACTGCTCCAGGATAGGAACTTGGTTAAGCACATAAAGGATAAGAGACCTGTAATCAGTTCTCCTCTTGCTTCTTTCCCCATAAGCTACCTTACACTGATGCACTTTCCAAGGCCACTTTGACTTCTTCAGCTGTAAGGATATGATGACATCATTGTCATTTCAATGCCCAGTATGTATTTTGGTCACATTTCTCCTATACTCCAAATAATACACATTGATATAAAGAAGGCAGAAGCAGGGAGCTGGTTCTGGGTCTCTTGATCCTCATCCACCTAGTTTCAGTAAGGCATGATTTCTCTGTGATTCCTCATTTCCTATTTACAGTTCCGAAACATGATTTCAAACCTTTCGGTCCTCATTTCCAGAGGATTTGGGGCCGTGAGCACAGTAACAGGCAGAGCTAACTGCAATAACTTTCTGTTAGCAGACACTTCCCTTAAATAGGATAATTCTTTTCTTATTTTTCTACCTGACGCAGCAGCAGTCGCACTGAAGCAACATTTTGTGATTTCTAGAGACTCCAACCAAGTGACCATACTTTGTTTAACATTTCTGTGAGGCTGCTGATGTAAATACCTTTCATCATTTTCCGTAGTACAAAATTTTTATACAAAAAAATTAAGAGGCTAAGTTAATATAGCCATATGTATTCTTAATAACTATATTCTGTCATTTACACTGCTGGTCGAATATAGAGGCTGATTTTTCCTGCTTAGTTTCTGCTACAGTACACAGATTCCCATGATGAGTTAAAGGGAATATTTTACAGTTAACTGCAAAAATTTATTTTTTTTAAATGACTCTGGTACTGTCAGGTAATTATAATGTGTCTTCCCGAGCAGTAATGGGCACCACAGGAAATAAAACTGCAGTACAGACTTAATCAAATTGGAATGACAAGGTCATTGGAAAGTTAAATTTTTTTTTTTTTTTCATATCGACAACATGTTCCATAAAAAGAATTACATTCAAATGTAAGATAATGTACCCAATCATTTGCTCATAATTTTCATTTCATTAGCAACATCTACTTATTTATTAATTACTTAAGAGCAGTAGCCATTCTGAAGTGTGCATTGTTGAGATCTCCAATGTTTTTCAAAATAAAACCCTGCAGTGTCTGAAGTTCAGTATCTGTTTGTTTATTTTAAATTTTTATCCTTTCATGCCATACACAGATTTAATATATGCAAGGGCCATCTTCAGTCATAACTGTTTCATTATTAAGCCCCCAAAATTTAAATAACTGACAGAATTTTCATTCTGTGTGCCTTCAGCTTACCTCATGTCTTCATTTTCTGCAAACAAAAAAATGAAACTAGTGCAACTCAAAGGCCTGAAGTCTTTGTTTGAACTAAAGGAATAAAAGAGAGAGCAACTTCATCAAAGGTCGGCTTTCCCCTCCTACCCTTTTGAGTTGGGGAAAATGGTGGCTTGAAGGAAAATCTCTATTAGGTTGTTATGAACTGCTTTTGAGGGGAAGGTATTGCTCAAATTTATGGGCTGTCCCGAAAGACTCCAGGACTATTTTTTTGTCCTTCCAGCTGGAGTCATCTTTTACCTTGTTCTAAAGCCCTGAAGATGTATGTTGGAAAGAAAGAAAATAAAAGATTTCACCCATGATTCAGGAAGGCTGGGCCTGTCTGGGCAATATAACCTAGAAACAAATGTATTTCATTTCTTCTCTTTCTGTTACTCCAAAGGCATTGTAGATTATGAGAAAGGGTCTTATAAACCACAATATTCCTGTCTATGAACCCCTGCTTTTTAACTAGGCATGTAAAATTGCTCTCACAGGCTCAGTGGTAGATACTCATAAGTATGTTCAGTCAGCAGAGGCTTAATTTAATGTCACAATATTCACAGACAGAGTTTTTGACAGACAGGTGACCAACCATCAGAATGAAAATCAGGCCTGCTGACCTTCTTGAAATCTGATTGCAAAGTTGCAACATGCCTGAAGTTTTTGTTTTGCATTGCTTAGGTTTTAGGGGCTTTTAAAATTTGTTTTGCTCGAGAAGCATTGGGGGTTTTTTTTGGTAATGCCAAATCAAATTGATTACAAAGTTTTTGCCAAAAGAAAACAGCAGAAGATTAGGTTCTCAAAACTGGGAGTTAGGCAGTAGGAGCGACACCGTATTATACAGACCAGAAGGTGACACATACCATATACTTGCCTTTCTCCCCATAATGTAATAGGAAGAACGTGTACAGAGTAAATGTGGGATGTTTTAATTTGCATGAGCCACAGTTAAATTCTATGATACTAGGAGAGACCCACTTTGGATTCCTTTTCTGTGCAGTTATTTCCTCTTCAATGAACTACCCTTGTATTTCTTGATTACGTAAAAAAAAAAAAAAAGATGCAAGGTAAGAGGCAGTTACTTGCATTCAAATCCCCTTCCTGTCTGATTCAAAGCAAGCAGTACAACATGAGATCTTCTGGATGAGATCCTGGATCTTCTGAATGCCACCGGGTTTTAGCACAGATACCTTACAAATTCTGTGAATAGCTGACATAGGGTTGGAGTATTTCTTCTTTGACATAGATAGGAAGAATCAGTTGATAATTCAAAGGTATATGCACTGTATATCGAAAACTTTCTATTGATTTATAGTAGCAGAAACAAGCATTTGATGTTGATCAGGCATGATATCTGTGTTATATTGATGTTGAGTATGAAATTTTACTGAAAAAATCAAAATACGTGCATTTGTCTTTTTCTCTCTGGAGACCAGACATCACTGTCCCATGTGCTATAAAAATCATAATCTTCAATAGAATATAAACTTTAATGTCATCTAGATTTAACATCAGATTGTAATCCAGTCACACTGTTATACCATACCTGATAGCACAGCTACATGCAGATATTTTTTTGTATAGCCTTTTTTGAGGATTTCAGTCATTTCAAATCATATCAGAGTTACATTTTCTCATGCTCATTTTTCATATTAAATACTATTCAAATCTATTAAGCTATTTGGCTTGAAAGATCAGTTCTGAATTATCTACCCCTGAATTATGAAGGGACCTTTTTATTGTGCAGCATTTATATACATTACTTAGACACTTTAATGCTCTTGACATGCAAGCACTTCTGTTCTGGAAAGAGGAAAGCATTTAGTCATGCATAGCAACATTAGACAAATAATTAGGAAACTTGGTGAATACTATACCGTTATACACAATAATGCAAACTGATAAGAGGAATTTGTGAAAAACAGTATGTGGCTATCCAAAATGGAATCTCATCAGGACAAACACACTCCCACTCCTCACTGAAAAAAAAGTGTGTAATGTCCCCCAGCCTCCTTATGCATATCTGTGACTTCTTGATATTGTTCCTGAAAATACAAGCCTCCTTACAATGATACCCCCACCTATGCTGCAAAGGCTTCCTGAAGGTTTGACTTTAACTCATAGACGCTGCTGTTAAACACAAATGAATATGTTGATTTTATAACTCTGCAGCATCACATGGGTATAAATTCAGGGCAGGTAAAAGCCTGACGGGTGCAGAACAAAGAGATCAGAAAGCGGCCTTGAATTTTCTAAGCTTTCTGCTTTACCCTTTGTGCAGTGTCAGGCACAGCTCCCTGGGTCCCAGACAAGCACCCTCCTCCCTGTCTAGCTGGATGCAGCACTGCACTGGTCACCCTCCTTGTTCAAGAGCCGTCAAGGGGGTTATTAATGCTGCAGTTCAGCCAGCCTGTGCAAGCAAACGAGTGCTTCCCTTCCAAGCGTTGTCAGCTGGATCTCATGAAACTTACTTTGAAGGGTGGGATCTGCCTTCCATGTGGCAGGCTGGTAATACTCTCATTTGTAGTGGAGGTAACCAACGGCAGCGAGCTGTGAAGAGTGCAGCAGGCAGCCTATTGCCTCAGGTTCCCAACAGACCAATTTAGAAAAAATAAATAAATAAAAACTTGGAAAACATTAGCACTGGACACTTTGCCACTTCTCCACTGGTGTTTCTCCATTGACATCGTTAGCATCGATCCTGATGAGAACCACGCTGCAAGTTTTTCAGTTGGCTGTGTACATCTGGGTGGAACGAGAAAAAGTGTTTTAAAGAGTAGAAACACTAAAAGGCCAATCAATATTTTAGCAACCCCACCACTTAATCTGTGGCCTTGACTCAGTGTAGACTTATCTTAAATGAAGCTGGCACACAGTTTCAAATCATGTCAATTATTGTTCAAATGTTTTACACACCAGCTTATGCAAAAATAAAGCAATAATAAGTGGCAATCAGGGTATTTACAGTCAATTAATGACAATTTAGGGGAACTAAAAGCCCAATGCTTGAGCCATAAGATGCAATCATTAACTGCTTTGAAATTCCTAATCTAAGATTATTAAGATGAACTATGTGAAATTAATGAATGAAGATAAAATAATTGATTAATGATGTAATCCTATTCTTATTAACAGTTTAATACATATAGTATCATGACATAATTCAGGTTGGATGGACCTCTGGAGGTCATATAGTCTATACAAATAAATACAAATATATTTAGCATTTTACAATATAATTCTTTCCTTAGCATTTAAACACAATTACAAGCAAGACAACCTTCAATGGAACCTAGTGAATTCATCACACATAATGCTCTTCACTGGAGCCTGAACTCCGTTCCTCCCTATTTCCTACGGTCCAAAGCACTATCAGAACTTCTGAATGCATTTCTCAAGCTGAGGGACAAAGGTCTCTCCACTGAATTTAGTGGAATATTGACACTTAATAGTCAAGGAAAATGTTCTGTTCTGTGTAAACCTGAAAAAGATGATACTGATATCCTTAAATATGGAATAATAGCTTAGAAGCAGCTGGTACTGGGGGTCTTTTTGTACCCTTTTCTAAAACAACCAAAGAAGTATCTCTTCTGAGTTGACTGGTAATAATAAGGCATTTATTTTTAAGGAAAGTGTAAACATGAAATACTAAGAATTTGAAAGTGTGCGGGAGCTCTTACAGTTTATGAAATAGATTTTCGTACGTGGTAACTGATGAATTATCTTAATTTGTTTTACTGACTATAAAGTCAGTAAAAAAAGTATAGAGACATCACTATTTTTCTCCTCAGGCTTACGAGACAATCATTACAATGGTACAGTGTCATTTTCTCCATTTTTCTCTTACCCAGTCTAATTAGTATAATTTAATCTTATTCTTATAATGATCTCATAGTGAAAAATTATATTTCCTCTGTATAACAATACAAGGAATTATTACCATAACTGACCAAAGATAAAACATATTATAGAATCATAGAATAATTTAGGTTGGAAAAGACCTTTAAGATCATCAAGTCCAACCATTAACCTAGCACTGTCAAGTCCATCACTAAACCATGTCCCTAAGCACCACATCTACACGTCTTTTCAATACCTCCAGGGATGGGGACTCAACCACTTCCCTGGACAGCCTGTTCCAATGCCTGACTACCCTTTCGGTGAAGAAAGTTTTCCTAATATCCAATCTAAACCTTCCCTGAAGCAACTTGAGGTTATTTCCTCTTGTCCTATCACTTGTTACTTGGGAGAAGAAACCGACATCCACCTTGCTACAACCTGATTAAATTTCAAGAATGTTATTTACTACTTAGAAAATGTGAAAAAAATGAATTTGTCCCACCAAAACATGAGAGGAAGATTAGTTTGCATATGAGAATATGGAGGCATTTCCAAGCATACGTGATAATATGAAAGGCAATTCGTAATCAGGAGGGGATAGAAGAAGAGTTCTTAGAAGGAAAAAGAGGGCAGAATAAGAAGAATGGACTTTGAGACTATTACAGGGTAACCTTCTCATTGTGCAAGGCTTTGAAAATGAGAAGAGGACCTCAGCTGTGGTGTAGAAGGAGACAAAGACTAAAAGAGGAAATAACAAAGTGGGTTGTCTGACATGATCAGAATGACAAAAGGAAGATATCTTACCCTTATTATTCTCAGCCATGGAGAAGGTTGACATTTTTGACATTGTGCAATGTGTTCTTTAAATATACACTTAGAACTTCTAGGAAATGAGTGCAGACTTTTTAAAAAAAAAAAAAAAAGCAAGCAGCTGTATTGATAAAATGTTCAAGTCTCATACTAACTTCATCTCATTAAGTATGAAGCATTTCTCCAACACACATCCTAACCGCTTTGCATTCTCATCAGAGGTAATATGAAGAATACCACCAACTAGCACTTCTCCAGGGCGATGTTACTCCAAATTCACCAGCATAAGTAAATATATTTTTTTCTTCACAAATTCTACTTAAATAAGACAAATAACTTGTCTGACAGTAACCGTGACCACAGCACTTACTACATTAACATATATTTTAAACTTATTTTAGTTTATGTATGTTCTTCAAAACCACCTGCAACAAAGGACGTTATTGTTGGCTGCTGTTTCAGCAGATAAATCTGCTACCACAGAAACACAGAACAAGGATGTCCAAAGTCATTTTGCTTGGAAGACTCATGTGTTTTCTGAAAAAGACATAGCAGTTGGGGTATTTATTGTATGGCTTCTAGGGACAGGCATTACTTCAAGTCTTTAGTTGTGCCTTTTTATGAGCAAAAGTCACTACAAAAATTATATTCCTTTTCTTGTTCATTTTAGTTTTCATGGTAGCCATTCTAGTTATATTTTATTCAAGCAATGAAAGTTAAAAAAATGACTTCACGGTACATTAATTTAATGTTAAGGGTCTAACGAGAACTGACAAAAGCAAAGAAATTCTAGCTTAAACTGTCATTCCACTCACTCAAAGTGACAACCTACATTAGAAATGTCCTTGTTTTCATTTTAATTTGTATCTCTAATATTATTGTAACATATTGGCTGCAACTGCGTTATTTCAGAGCAATAAAAGAGGCAACTTTAATGGACATTTAGATAATAAGATACATGCTTAAAACGTCAAGCAGAAAATAAAAGCACCACAACCTTTATTTGCTTGATGGGTTTGATGAATGCTATGCACAATGCTTTCAAAAGGATGACTGTACTTGGCTGTGAAAGTTCCAAATAATCATTTGCCATTAGCTTTGAGAACACCTCAGTGCAGGTTTCGTCCCCATTAATTGAATCACACTACTAGCACTGGGAATTATAAAGATGTTCTATCTTCAGATTGACATTTCCCTTTGAGAAGAAATGTATAAGAATTACATTGGAATAATACGCATAAAACTTGGGTTTGAATTGGGATGAGACCATAGCTTTGCCAGTTAACAGAAAATTTAAGTGACACAGATCAGGTTTTCTTTGACAATGAGCACAGATTTACTAGAAATTTTACAGATCAGGTTTTCTTTGACAATGAGCACAGATTTACTAGAAATTTTACATCTTAATTGGGCAGTATAGTAAATATCTGTAAAACCCTATAATTGCTATAAACAAGTACTAAGATTATTTATAATAAAAATATTTTTTCTCAAACTTTGCTAACTCAGGATATCTGCCCCTGGCGCTTCTTCCTACCCAGACACTGAGCAATACTGAGAAAGAGAACAGCACTTGTGAAACCCTGACTCTGACTCCAGCTTGTCGGGTGAGAGCTGCTAAAATGATTGATAGCTTGCCCTTTAGACTCTGTAATGGTAAAGTGTATTCAAAATTTATGCAGAGTACAGTCCTTTAAATAATGTGTGAGTCCCGTTTCTATTCAAATGCTGAATTGACAGCCCTGGAGATGGCAGTTCTCTGTTCCCAGATCATACCTACAGAACTGGCAACAGCCTGGCTGTCAGTCTGGAAACTCAGCTCTAAATTCACACATACAACGCAGTCAGAAAAGAAAACACTGATTATTTGAATTATTCAAACCCCTCACTGTGTTCTTCAGTTCAAACAGGACTAAGCCCAGGAAATGCTAGGACGTTAGTTAGTTACTTTTCTAAACAAAAAAGGAAAAACAAAACATGGAACTGAAAACGTCTCAAGAAAGCCCCTTTAATCAACTATCTCCAGCTCAGCTTCAAGATTAAATCGTTCTGCATTACCCAAAACAACATTAGGGTTCGGTTTTGTTTAGGGGAGGGTGAGTTGTTTTTTAAAATTCCTACAAAACACTGTTTTGCCCCTGGAATATCTTCTCTGCCAAGTGACGCTAGCATTTAAGAGTCTTAAAATAAAAATAGCACTGAATTTTAGAGACATTCCTGAAATTGGCACAACCAGCTGTCAGTAAAGTCACAGCATGCTTCAGCTGAAACTACCTTAGCATCTCTTCCATCAGTCACTCCTGTTCTCTCCATAACCAGAATCCCTTTTTAATGTTTTTGGGACTGTTATGGAAAACAAGACCCTTGCCAGATCTCAGAAACACCTCTATTCCCAATTAATGCATGCAAGCAACACAGGCTGGAGAAGCAAGTCTCTAGTTGCCTTGAGAGGAAAACAATTTCGCTTATACAGCAAGAACAGATAACTTTTAGTACAGTATCTGAGGCGTGGTTTGAAAAGTGTTGAATTTATATTCCAACACTTTTATGCTTCAAGTGAAAAATAACTCCACTAGTGTGTTTAGAACACTTTTGTTTTAAATTCCACTAATCAATGAAAATGAAATGTTGGCCACCAACAGTAGTCAGATACGTTGGTGATAGATGCATATAAATTCATAGCTAAATAGGCTTTAACTTTATTTGTATGGAAATTGTTACTTAAAATATACTCTGCACTCCCTCCGGTCCATTACTATTTTAAACTCTAATAAGGAATTTTCTCAAGGGGGAAAAAGAGCATTTATTTCTAAAACAAATTAGCTTCTCCTGTGGTAGAACAATTAACATTTTTAATACTTGCTGTATTCAGTTCATGCTTTGAATACAGTAAGTCAGATATTACTTCATAATGGTAAGCTTTACTATTTTTTTCAGAAACCATGGAAAGTATCACTGCCTATTATGTGGGTTTGGATATATTTCTGACACCCTTATTGAATTTACTGTTCATGTCATTCTTTTTATTAAAAAACCCAACATTTTGGTATTTAGAGTTAAAAAGGCAGGGAAAAATTTATTATCCTGTTGCTACACCAGCTGTATTCCTCCCATAGATAACTTTGTACCCAACTATTTGTAGAGCAAATAAAGCAAAAGAAAAATTAAAATTGAAGAGTTTCCATTTTCCTCAAGTGGCATCTAGAATTCTCCATAAACAGCAAAAAAACACCATTCCATAATTTAAACTATTTCATCATAAAGGAATAGCAATTGTATTCTTCAGCAGCAGAGTCCAGGACTTGTGTGTGGAGGAAACTCTTAACCCAAGCACCACTGGATCACAGCATCTCTGCCTGGTAGGCAGGCAGCCTCCACTGAATCCTCAGACATCTCTGAACTCATTTTCTTTTTTCATTGCTGTTCACTGGCTTCTCCTTCCTCCCTTATATTCTTTCCAGCCTGTGTGCTGTGCCTTACACCACATATCTGGTTCTCAGGATAATAAATAAATAAATAAATAAAGAGGAAACATGTTTTTAGCCAGCTAGACCATGGCTAATCACAGGCTCGAGGCTGCCCTGGAGAGATTTCCATCTGGTTTGGTAGAGGTTCGTAACTGGCTCCCAAACCAGCTGTTACCCATCATTCACAAGGTTTATGCCAAGTCCTCTGGTGCCCTTGAAGTTTTCTCAAGGTCAAGGGACGCACAGCTGTGTTCCAGTCTCTGCAGGCTCCTAAAAGGACATCTGCTGCTGACAGAGGCTGATAAATCAGCCTGAGGACACGTAAGCCCCAGGTAGCACTCGCTGAATCACAAGGTCTCAGGCACCCACCAAGGCACCCTACTACCTTGGTTACCTGTAGCCAGGGGGGTGAATTTTTCTCCTATTGCTTGCTCACATTCAGAGGTATCTTTCCCTCATTCTGTTTCCTTTCCCACACTCAAAGCTTGTGGAGCTGGTTGTTAGCATGGCAGTAAACTCCAGATATATGCCTCTGCAGAACTGAGAGGTTAAAGAGCAGGTTGTTTGGGCAGCTACTTTATTTGCAGGGGGTAGTTATAACAGGTTCCCGTTTAAGTTACAGCTGCTGCAGGGTTTGATAGACTCTAATAGCAGTCTAATACTTCAGACCTCATGCACCTTATAGGCCTCATGTCCAAATTTCCAGACCCAGATGGTATGAACTGCTTCTATTTAAGCAGATGAATGAAGTCCTTAAAGTCAGTCAGCTGAATTGTGTTCTGTAGGCACCTCTTTTGGCATCATTACTGTATAGGCAGTTATATGTAGCTAGCATAGAGACAACTTCCTTTGGTCAGTTCAGCTGCACCCATCATGTGCTCATGGCCTTTTTCTGAGATATCAGCAATGCTAGTGATTAAAGGATGTTAAAGCCACGTGTAGACTCTTCAGACTCATACTAGAGCATACTGGGTCTAGCTGGGTTGGAGCTAAATTTCTTTTTGTGGATAAAACAGCATCAGGTGGAGAGTCTGACTGAGGCAGTACACCTGTGAAACCATTAGTAGTCTGGGAGGGGACACAGTCAAGACAGCTGATCCAAATTGGCCAAGGGGATGTTCCACACCATGCAATGTCGTGCTCAGCGTTACAAAGGGAGATAGAGGATGGTGGTAGTGGCTTCTGAAGTGACTATTATTTAGAGACTGATTGTCTGACTGAGGTGGGGCTGAGTGATTTTCTCTGTTTCTCCCTTTCCTTCACTTATTAAACTGTCTTTATATTCACCCACACATTTTCTTGTTCTTGTTCTTCCTATTTTTTTCCTGTCCTGGTGCAAGTGGGTGCAGTAGGTTAATTTAATCTAACCTTAATGCTTTTTTTTTTTAGTATTTCTTTTTTCTGAACTGCTTCTTTCTCCTAATTAACATTATTGTGCAGTAAGCTAGTGCTTTGAGTGACTAATAACATTTGTGAACAGATATTTTCAACCTCTCTAAGTAAGTAAAGCTATACTCACAATAGTTAACACTCAAATATGAATAATCTGTTGCGTGACCAATTTATCCTGTCTAGTGGGAAAAGACACAGCTATGAAAAGAAATGTGCCAAGTCTTTGGCATACTGGCAACTCCAGGTTTGAAAATGGCACTCTGATTATCTTTAAGTTACCTTTAAATATTTTCTCTTTTATTTCCTAGCTCACTTAAACAGTCCAGAGCTGTAGTGATTTTTGTCAGTGAGCTTGAAATGTAAATAGATTAAAATCCAAAATTTTAGTCAAGTGGTGTACCATCTCACAAACACTGGGAAAAGTCCTATCTGAATGTTGCAGCTTGTGTCCACCTCTGCTCTCATTTCACCAGTGTTTGCTTTTATTCTGTTATCTCTTAGCTGAGTCTGCTGTACAGCTTTATTTTTTAATGGAGATCTTCCATAGGAAAGAAGCATGTTAGCCTCCTACTGTGGACAAAACAGCTTATCCAAGGCAGACAACTGAAAATGGTGTGAGAATAGTTCAAAAGGCTTTGATTTTATGAATGAATAACTTGAAATAGAACTGCTACTACTTGTTTCCTAGCTGTTCAGTCCACACAGAACAAGAGGATGATATGTCCATTGTGCAACATGAAGCAATACCCAGTTGCACCATGGCAGAGGGTCCCATTACGTGCTTGCACAGCTGCCAGAGTTGCTCTTCTGCTGCATGTTCTTTGGGGTTGAACTAATGAGTTCAGCTTAGATTTTAGTATGCCAAAACATGGAGAGTCAGTTTAAATACCCAAACCACCGAGGCTGGATGTTACTTATGCACTATAAATTGGTATTATAACACTGAAAGCTTCATAAGAAAGTCATGAAATATAGACATAGACTTTCTTATAGCATTTTGATCATGTCACTGCTCTGGGATACTACATAAGGGGAAGATAATTTTTCCTTGCATTTTGAGGTGAAGTGATATTACCTGAAAACAAAGCAAGGGAAATATGTTGCCACCTGTTTGAACTATCTTTTTAGTATCTGACATTTAACCCATATAGCTGTGATTTACGTGTTAAGATTTAAATCAATGGTGGTATGTTTCTGACTGTAGCTCCGAGAGCAATGTTTGTATTGTGCATATAATTTTCAAAATACCTTGGTATTGTCTTCATATTAGTGCATCTCACTACTTAGAACCTGATCTCTCATGTTAGTTCTTGGGGCCACCTGTTGGGACTACTACAGGGCCACCAAATCCCACCAGTCCATAGGGACAGCATGCAAACCAACTGCACAACAGTGTAATACCAGGTAGTTCTTGATGGTTTAAACTCTGGTTGGTGCTTGTTAACAAGCAAGTAGAGATGTTTATCTAACTAATGGCAACAAAGACATTTTCACATTACTTGGATCCAAATTAAATACTGGCCTGTAGAGGAAACAAGATAGAAATCAAAGTAGAAAGAAGCCAGTCACTGTGACAGTCTAACTTGCTCTCCAGTAAATATTCAAAAGCATAACTGGTTAAAAATCATGAAAGAAATGAGATTTCGATATTTGACAAGTCATACAAATTATAGAATACCAGTAAAGCAGATGTTTTTTATGTTTGTGTGATAGCTTATCTTGTTCCAATTGCAATTACACTCAGGTGTGAGCAGGTCCCTTAGTTGCATGTCATCTTCTATCTTTTCATCCTTTAGTACAAATTTGAAAATCTTACCTCATGCTGTGATATTACCTTGTAATATAAAATCTTGTCTGCTTTCTCTTTAATTGAACCAGCTTATCTCTTTAACCTGTCAACTTTGACAAGAAATTTCTAAGTTTATATCTCCACTATGCTTCTTATGCTGGGACTAAAGCACATCAGCTAGACCTGACAGGAATCCGACAGTTATTTTATCATTACTTGTTTTCCAAAACCAATTAGAAATAAATTATAAACACTAGTTGGAAAGCAAATTTTACTGTACAAAAGAACACGCTTCTAGAAAATCTAGGGCATATTTCCTTGAATTAAACTTAAAATAGAATATAGTAAAGTTAACAGTGAGCTAAGTTTTGAGCTGTATTCCTGTCATGACTAGTTTGTTTCTTGTCATCTGTGTCAATGTGACTTTGAAATTACTCATGTCAAATAAGATTCAGTGCCCTTCATAGATTTAAGATGAGTTAATTTCAGACTTAGTCATTACATCATTGCATAACTGTTACTTTTATTTGTTTAAATTTCCCTGTAACCTAAATCTTGATCAAAATGGGATACAATTCAATGATTAAACTCAAAGTTTACTTGAAATACCTGTCAGTTTATTATTATAATTGTATAACCCAACAGTTTGAGTAATGATATATATTTTATATCACAACACTGCAGGGCTTCAGGAAGAAAGCCAGATTAATCTGCTGTAGCAAGGTTTCTGTGGAATCAGAATTTCTTTCCATAAGAAGCGATCATATAACACCTAGCCATAGGAGGATTTATGCAGAAAAATGAAACACCTTGGGTGTTTAACTGCCAGTGTCTGAGATGAAGAGAATATGATCCTCCTGGAAGGCTCCCTGGAACAAGGGACAGTGGGGGAAAGAATGTTCTGTTCTGGATATCCTGCTGTGGTACCAAAGGTGTACATGAACACCACTGTTGGGATTCATCTGACCAAAAATATGTGTCCATGTCTGTACAGGTTATTTAGATTCCCTGTATGCGAATACAGTGAAATAACCCTTCTAGATTAATTCACCCTAAAGGTGTTTACCTTCGGATACACCTATGTCTATGAATCCAGTATCTCAGGCTAGCCTTGAAGAGTCTTTATATCAACCTTGAGCAGTTCTGGATCTTTAAACAACATGGGTCATTAGCCTCTCTGCTTTGCAGTTTTTTGAGGGTTTGCCTGTTTGCAAAGTTTAGCAATTCTTTCTTGTATGCTGACATAACACCTTTAGATTAGTTTTTTTCATTTATTTCTACATATATTGGATATGCTCTTTGTGGGAAAGATATATTCCAGGAAAAAGAATAATAAAAAAAAAAATACAGCTGTCCTAAGCAAGTATCTTCCCTATACCACATGTATATATGAACTCTAGAAAGCCTCTTCATATACCCAGCCTTATGTAGTCATCCACAAAATTCTATCCTTAACGTTTCTGAAATACCCTGGAGGCTTCAAAGCCTGTTTATAGGATATATTCAGGAGAAACACACAGATTCCTAATCTTATCATCTGAATACACAACCCAGCACTAGTCTAGAGATATGCAGCTGTCTTTTAAGGAGGGGAATACCTTGATGATTCCTTCAGATATTTCTGAGATTTGATGGAACATGTGCTTATCTTTGCTTCTTTTCACTGTAGAAGCATTTTTTTTATTTCTCATTGCAAAACAGAAACTGTATAGGAGAAGGAGTCTCTTCTCACTGTGGCTGAAGAAAGCCTGTCCTAGAGCTCAACTTCTTCATGCCTAGAGGAAGTAAAGTACCCCTTCTTAAAGATTCATCTCAGTCAGATAGTACAAGTTGATCCTCCAGGCAGAGAGGCAAAAACATTAAAGAAGGAGCTTTATTCACTTAAAATACCATGTTCAAGGTAAAGCAAGACACAGAGATGGAGTGAGTGACAGGACCCAAGGTGGGAGAGAAGAGAGATGGCTTCAAAAGACTGTTCGCAGGCAGGGGAGAAGGGCACGTGTCTGAGGAGCCTCATCTTCTAGTTAAGACATACAAAGACCTGCACAAAACACTCTCTGCTTTGTGTTTCCAACTCTCCCCTCCTTGCATCACTGTGCAGAAACTGGAGTTCTCAGGCGCACTCTCCTACCCCCAATCACATCATCAGAAAGTCTTTTAGAAAGGGCTCTTTTCCTTCCCCTCTGCAACCAGTAATTAGTCAGTCCACTGCCCCCCACCCCTCCCTGCTAAAAAGAAAGAAAAAAAACATCCATAACAGGTTGAATATTTGCAGGAAAAGTGCTTACCACACCAGAATGGGCAGATTAGATGGACCAGAGGTGATAGCCTCATCATTCTTAAGCATTCAGTGAGAATTTTGTTAGTCCTTGCCTCCTCCTCCTGAGTTGCAAGATGAGCGACTGAACAATCTTGAAGGGTGAGCTTGGAAGCAGGAGGAGTTGGATGATGCCTGATTAGGAAGCTCCCTATGAAATTGATAGGCATATGGATAATTTCATGCAATATATGAAACCAAACAAGACTAAAAGAACTGAGCCATATCCTGAGCTTCAGTTTTAAACAGCCACTAAGTTTTGCCTATACTTGGTTTCAGGTTTTAGTTCTAATCTGATTTCTAACAGCCATATTAGAAAATATACAGTCAAGCATTTAAAATCTTCCAACTATATCTTCCTTTAAAACTACAGAAGTGGTAAAACTGGCTGGGCACAATTCCAAAAATACATGTAGAAATACAAGTTTCTTTAAAAAACACTCCAACTATGAACTTACAATGGAGTTTATACAAAAGTAGGGCATTATCCTCCAAGAATAATTAAGATATCACCAAAGAAATACAGGAACTGTAGCTAATGAAAAAAATGCAAATGTGGTTCATTACATGTTAGTATTAAGTGTTATACTGAATAATGTTCCATAGATGTGTTTTGCAAATTTGGCAAGCATTACAATTTGCTTGTAATGGCAATAGAGAAAAATTCATTCTTAATTGTAATACCTTTGGCTAGGAGGGCAAAGCAACTATCAACCATCTTGTAAAGGTTTTTATTGAAGCATAAATAACCTCAATCTTATTATATTTGATTGTTCCTGCTCATGAAAGTGTAAATGTTTTTTTTTGTGTGTATGTGAATAATCCATGTAATGTTTCCTGAATGAACCTCCTAAAGCAGTAATATTTAAATACAGGAGCAATGGGTTTTAAGTGATTATGTCACATGACCCACCAACTGAGTAGATGAGGAAATTCTGAATGCTCCTTTTTACAAATACACAGTCCAATGTAAAATACTGGAGCTAGATATTGTGGTTCAAATACAGAAGGTTACTGGATACCTCATGGGATTGATAATGCAGCACAGAGCGCTTTAACTTTTTCTTTCCAACAGGGTAAATCAATGCACCTCATTCACTTCACTGATGTTTGAGGATCTGGATAAAAGATTTGATTCCCATTAGGATATGCGCTATAAAAACAGACTGTAAAAATGAAAGTTGTATTTCACATCAGAGAACAGGACAAAGTTTTGCCCAGTCTGTGAGGGTAGCTTCAGACTAGATATAAGGAAGAAATTTTTTACGATGAGGGTGGTGAAACACAGGAACAGGTTGCCCAGAGAGGTGGTAGATGCCCCATCCCTGGAAACACTCAAGGTCAGGTTGGACGGGGCTCTGAGCAACCTGATCTAGTTGAAGATGTCCCTGTTCGTTGCAGGGGGTTTGGACTAGATGACTTTTAAGGGTTCCTTCCAACCCAAACTGTTCTATGATTTTATGATATTTGTGACACGATTTTCTCATTTACACTAGAGGTTTCAGCCTTGGGACGGCTAGTGGTTTTCACCAAGTTAACTGAAGGATTAGTCTGAGCTGCTTTGGTAAACAGGATTGCATGACATAATTTACTGAAGATCTTTCCTTAAATCAGTCCAAAATTTTAAATTAGGGAATTACCATTTTGACTTTGTAGAAAATCTGTTCTGGATTTCCTAATTTGAGATATTTAACTTTACTCCTTAGCCTTATGCTTCAGCTGTGAATTTTTAAGTTTCATTTTGTAATCTCTGTCTGACACTGCCAAAAGTAGGGGGAAAAAAGTAACTGCTGTGCACAAGAATTGAAAGCATGGAAGCAAAAAAGGAAAGCAACAAGTACTGGAAATCACATTAGAGAGATATGATTTCACATACATTCAGTGTGGAAAATGAACGATTTGAAGAAAATTAACAGGATGGGTCTTAGAAGCATTTTATCATTTTAATTAATCTTACTGAGGCTCTAAACTCTGTAAAATTGCTTGGGACAAAATACATTCAAAGAAACTCAAATGTATCTGCCCACCCAGAAGAAATGCCATGATTTTTAATTCAGAAAAAATCTCATTGCGGTTAACTAGTTACACATGTTCTGTTTCAATGAACAGTGTCTGTAGATCATTTAGGAAGTAAAAATATTCCTGGTCTGTGACTTCATTCTCCAAAAGAGCCATTTATACACTAATTTTGTTTGCTTTCATCATCATGGCCATAGCTGTAATTTATTATCACAAGTATAATTTACATTATCTTTTACATATATTTATAGTGTGTTTAGTATTTAAAGGACTCTGTGGCCTGCACGTATGCCAAAGAAAAGCAGGCTGCAGAGTGAATGTGGCTAGACAAAAACAGGACATAGAGCTGAAGAGCCTGCAAATCCAGCAAGTCACATCTAGGGTTCCCCTAATTTAAACACTTTGTTTCGAGAAATGGTATGCATGCAATTATGTCCAGTCCCTATCAGGATCTAGTAATGAGCATTCTTTACTCTCACTATTATGTTGGTTAAGGATTAGTTCCACATAGGTGTACCAGAACCATGTATGAGCATATGTAAAATTAGGGTCGTGTAAGCCTCCCTTGGTTACTGGCTTTTGGGAGAGAATATCTTTACATTGTACAAATGAGCTTTTGAAGAATCAAGCTGTTTCATGAGTTTGTCTGGGTTCGGTAGAGTGAGGCTGCACTGCAGAAAGTTCCCCGTGTGACAGGGTTTGTGCTGGTGGCAGAAGAGGCCCATGAAAAAGCAGATCCAGCTGATACTCTGAGTAAAAGAGACATCACAGTGGGGTGCCTAGGATGGAAGTTACAGCTAGAAGAAACACAAGTGAGAAGGGAAATGTAAGAAAGTTTTTTTCATCCAAACCCAGTTCCCTTTGATGAAAAGCAACATGTAGGGAAGAGGTGAAAACTGGATCCCAGCTTTGAGAGAGACAGGAACTGTCCAGGGGGTTACAGAGCCTTTGTAGTTAATAGCTGAATAATACACTACTACTACCTTAAAGTCAAACTCAATTAGAGTTATTAGTACTATTATTTTCTTTCTCTGCACCTCTTAAATGATTGGTTGCAGTATAATAAACTCAAGTTTCCTTCGATCTTATAGACCGTCCAGCATTATGAGTGATTTCAGGATTGATAACTAATTTCCAGCATCCTAGACTCCAGGGAGTTACGAGTTCCTGTAAGAATACTGATTTCTTTTAAAAAATCTTGTCATTCAGTAGAGATTCCCATAAGTGGAGGGGATTCACCTTCCTTCAGCTGCAAATTGCCAAGTCTTCAGATGGAAAACCAGAGCTCAAACCCCTTTCTCATAAGGAAGGGCAATAGATAGAAGACCCCAAACTGTTTTCTATTCCAGATTATGAAAGAAGGAATATTGGCAAAGGCCAGCAATACAAATCCACAGCCTTTGTGAAGTAAATTAAAATTTAATTGCAAGTTGATCAAACCAGTCTGCTATGGCCTGATACAAGTTCATATTATGTTCTCTTTGGTTTTTCTTTTCTCCGTTCTCCATTAGCATAAAATATGCATAAGTTAACCAAATGGTCTAAAAGCATTTGCAAGCAACTTTCTGATTTCAGATAGTGTTTGTACTTTCATGACTCTTGGGGTCATTTATCTCTCTCCTCCAGTTCTCCATAAGTCCTCCAGAGTCAATGAATTTAACATTCACTTCTACCCTTTTTCAACTTATTTTACCAAAAAAAAAAAAAAAAAAAAAAAAAAAAAAAAAAAAAAGTCCATATTCTCAAAACCTGTAATTAAAGCATTAAATCAATTTAAAAAGAAAAACATTTAATTTACGCTCAGTGTTCTTTGGTCAATTGTGTCATGGACTCATAGCCAGATCTGATGTTCATTGGAATAAATGGAATTTGATAAAGGTTCTGAAAGCTGTAGAAATCCAATATACTAATGGAATTAGATCACTGTAGTTCAAAGTGCACCTCAGAAGACCTTTTGACTCATTTAATATTTTTCCCCAAGAAGGCAGAGACAAATTTAGATAAACTCAAAATCCAGTCAGAGTAATAGAAAACTCTCACCAAGTCTTGAACAAGTCATTAATCCTACACATTTAATTTAGAACCCAGTATGGTGCTGCTACTCTAAGCCATCATACAAATAGAAGTGTGAGTTTCAAAGATGTTAAACTTACATGTATCACAATTACAGACAGAGTTATGACAAATGTTTTTTTCTGATCTGCAGTGAGACCGCAGTATTCAGTATCCCTTAAATATTTCATTTCGATTATGTAGTGTGATGGTCTAATGTTTCATACTGGAGAGATAATGAAAAACTGAGGGGAATGAAAAGGAAATTAAAAGGAAAGGATGTGCCAAAGAGAAAAGGCATACAACATGATGTAAAAAACCTTTCTGGCTTGCTTGAACTGAAATGTCAAATACACTATTTCTAATGCTTCTAGGTCCTCCTGCTGTTTCTGATTCTGACATTCCTAAAAGCCTAGGCTGCAAAAAAAAAAAAAAGTAAAACTTTTTAAAGTTTCAAAAGCACCAAAAGCTCAAGAATATCTAAGTTTGTTTCAATATGGTCATTATATAAGTGTACAGGTACTTCATTAGGGAAGTATATTAGCTCATACAGTACCTGGACAACAAACCTGCTAGTACTTTGAAAATCAATCCTCATTCCCCTAATGTGGGACGTAATTTTCCAAAATCACAAACCACTGTTACCTACCTCCTAGCAACTGCTAGAAAGCCTAGCAACTGCAAGATTAATTTTTATTATTTTTTTTTTTATTCACCTTCAGGGAGTACATTCTTATCTGTGATTGCATAAAGAAATAAGAAGCTTTTAGAGTCACTGGACATGGTCTGTCTCAGCTCAGTTGAATGGAACCGTATTGTTTGGATAACTATATACATCTGCTCTATACAGTGCTGCTACAGTACATTATTGTTTTCCAGAAATTCTTAGGCAGTTGAAGGGACTATTCAAAATGGATTTAAGTTTGAAGTTCTGCATGTGCAAATCCTTACAAAGAAGAGATTCCAGTCTGTCTATCGTGGCAACCCAGGCTATCTCCTGGGCAGATAGCACCCTCCTTGTTTCAGCAGCTAACAAACATCTGGGAGCACCAAATGTGTTTAACAAATGTATGTTTTTTAAGGGGGAAGAATTCAGTAAAGTAAAGGCAACCCTACCAAGCCAGAAGATACTCCCCCAGACACAGAATGATACAGCCACAAGGAAAACTACACAGCCTCTTCAGATCACTGCTTGGATTTCTACATGGAAAGATGTCTAGTCAGAAAAGAACGGTATTTTGAAAAATAAGCTGTACTTTTTCTTGAAGTTGTTCTTATCTGAAAAGTATCAGAATTTTAGCACAGAAACTTTCATAGGTTCCCAGAAATCAGTAAATGGAGTGGAAAGACTAATTGTTGTCATCATTACAGCAAAGTTGATGGACAGCTAGAAAGCAGAAAAGGAAAGTACTAAAATACAGTCCTAAGTTCTCAGGCACTGTACAGAGCATAGATCTGAATGTCACCTCCACATAGGCCATAGAGATTTCAGTATTTTCCATATAAACACTGTTTAAGCTAATTTCTAAATTAATTATTTTCTACTCAACAGATTAAACTGAAGGAATATAAAATGAAGATGAGTTCTCTAGAGGGGTAAGTGAATCCATTGACTGGATGAGTACTGTTTAAGAACAGGGATGGACTCTGAGAGTGTTTTGAGAGCTAAAATGTAGAAAGAAACTGAAAAACAGAGTTTCCACTAATAAAATAAACACTTTCATACAAAGGACATGTATCCTGTTATGTCTTAACCTCTGCATGCATTGAAGCAGCATGCTTCCTGGCTTTCCAGTTGTCATTTCTTTTCATTATAAAGCAAGGATTGTTAAATGGTTTTCTTAACTTTTGCCATTTTGTGTCATTCATACACAAATATTCAAATTAGGGACCTCTAGTCAGTACTGTAACTTAGGAAGGCTCTGCAGGAGTTTTCTAAGTAATTTATTCTACCTAGCAATTCAACATTAAATAGATTGTGAGTATAAAAAAGAGTATAAAAAAGAGTGTGAGTATAAAAAAGATGCTCAAAAGCATCTTTACATGTTTGTTTTTTCCTTTTGTTTTTTTTACATTAGAGACATACCTGATTTTTATTCATTCTGATCTGGTTGAATGAGTCCTTTTTGTGTTATAGGATGTCTACGAAAAAAAAAAATGACTGAATAGTGTCCTGTGCATTCTCTCCATTTTTTAATTCAGTTCTCTCAAATGATTCAGACCTCTCAAATGGTTCTCTGTTCACTTTCAATCCTTGTTTTGAAAAACTTTTGTTCTTTATGCAGTATATAACTATATACTTAATTCCATCTATGTATTTATCTATCTACAAAAAATATAAACAACAAAGCAATGCTTGAGCCAAAAAGTTCCTGAAGACATACTAAAAAACAGTTTTATCCCACATAAATACTGGTAGAATACTCATCTAAGTATAAGGGTCTGACACAAGTTTTTTATAAGAAGAACTTTGTGATTAGGTAGAGGCTATAAGTTGGTAAAAAAATTAGAGAAAAAAAGGATAACATTTGAAATATATCTAAATAAGAGAGAATGATAGGCAATGACAACTGCAATGTGTTTTTTGAAAAGTCTTTTCATACCTACAGAAAAGAAATTACTAAGAACCTCTTGTCTATCAACTCAGAAAAGGTGGCTTTGGGTCTCATAGTCTAGCATTACCGCAATACTTTTTACCACATCAGAGAAGAAAGCTACACCTTGAAATATAATGAGTAGTTTTACTATTGCAAATCACTATTATCATAAAGAATGGGTCAGTGAGTTTAATTCTGAATGTGTTTGTTTTCCATTACAAAGCAGAATGGGATATGGATGCTTTATCTCATCTTCATTAGTTCCTGGGAAGAGAAGGGCTGGCAGGCTTGAGAACATATCCTACAGTTCTTGAAGGGATCGTGAGTAAAAGGGAGATTTTTAATAGCCTTATAAGCAGATGATGTTTTGCTGTCTATCTCTAATCCTATCGTTTCTGTCCCTGCTGAGAGTCTTTGACATTTTGAGAGACTGTTGATGTGATAACACTTTTTTTTTTTTAAGGCAGACATTCTGTTAAAGGGATGTGCCATACTGATAGGAAACAAAAGCTGTCTGTGCTGCCTTCTGCATCTGTACATTCAGGAGCTGGCAAGACTCCTACACAGTTTTTTCCTCCAAAACCATGGAGTACACCTGCAGAAATCATACATCTGCTTTGAATTCTGATAACATGTCTCGCAGTTGTTCACTTTGTTTTCCATCAGAAGCCTGTAAATACAGAGCAGGGGTCAGGAAAAAATGGATGCACAACAGAGAGAACACATAAGTCGTGGAGTGAAGGAGAAACTGAACCACTGGTATCCCACAGAGTGGAAAAGGAAAAGATGCTTAGTAGAGGTGTGTATCTAAGTTTTTCATGGATAGGCCTTGCTAACAGTGCAGTGATTTGCCACCCTGCCATCATTTATGTTTATCTAGGCAAACAGCTACTTCTGGGGAAAGTAGCTGTGGAAATGCCTTCAGAAATTCAACAAGAGCTGCTTCCCTAAATAATGTCCTGCAACCACCACGGACTATGCTGTCTTCAAACACAGCTGTCTTTGTAGCAGCAATATGTCCCTGATCACTGCTATACTGTCTCTGGTACACTGCAACTCTGAGTCACAGCTTCCTTTTTTTTTTTTTTTTTTTTTCCCCTTTCTTTCTTTTTCTTTCTTTTTTTAAATTTTTTTTGTTTCTTTCTTCTTTCTTTCTTCTTCCTTTCTTCTTCCTTTCTTCTTTCTTTTTTTTCCCTTTCTTCTTCCTTTCTTCACCCTTTCTTCTTCTGTTTTTATTTTTCTTTTTTTCCCTGAGCTCAGCAGTATCTGGGAAATCTTAACCAACATGTAGAAGCCTTTCCTTCTGCAGAGCCGTTGCCTACGCAGCAGCAACAGACTTGCAACTTCTGCTGAATATAGCTAGAGCATGGCCCACACTAGGCTTGTAATCACATCCCACTTTTTATCACTGTACGTAAAAACAAACAGCCAGCCTTAGAGAAGCGTGTGAGGGTGGAGCGATGCTGTCTGGTATTTCTTATCCTGCTGCTAGGAGAGCTTATGCTCATGTTGTGTATTCCCATACTTCTAGTGCTAAAGGAACATATGCCACTTATTAAGGAAGAGAACTACATATCAAGAGAGATCAATTCAGTGTTTTGATTATCAGTAGCTTTTCTATATTTCTGGAATTAGATCCAGAAAGGGACATAGGCAAGGATGAAGTGGTTAAATACAGAAACTTCATCCTCAATGTCTTCCCCCCATATACTTCCTAATCTGTTTCCAGAATAAGAGTTTCTCAAGTACCCAAAGTTTTTTGTTTCTAGCACTCAAGAAGCACCTCAGCTGACATCTAAATCATGCAGATTCTTAGCAGGATTGACAAATGACACTTCACCAATTTATCCTCATTATAAGTATACTCTTGTGGGGCAATTTTAATAATGTACTAGTAATGTTGTCATAACTGGAAATATTGGTAGCAAGTGGTTACCAAAACATTATCTGTATGCACATGGGCCTTGTAACTCATCACTGTATTCAGAGTATGCAGTATTAATAATCCTCAAACAAGGATGTGTGGTATAAAGAACCCATAGCTTGAAGTCTCTGGAAGAAAAAGAGGTGATTGCTAGAGAAGGCCCCAAAAGTACAGATAAAAGAATATGAAAGTGGGTTTCAAACTGCAGGCACAGAATGATAACAGGGCTAGAAGTAAAAAGCTCAAGTGATCTTTTATTGTTCATTAAAGGAACAGAAAATTGTTGCTGGGTAAAACTGATTTTAGGGATAATGAAGAGAACAAAGGTCCTATATCCACCCTAAGTAAGAGATGTCATATATAGTTGAATTGCGAACAAACCAGCAAAGAACAAGTGAGTGGACTGTGTTAAGAACCATCCAACCCCTCTAGTTAGATGAAATTTGCAACTTTGGTCATCACTGGTCCTCAGTGGCCTTGCTGGCACACAAGGGTATGTATGAGATTTGTGTCATATTGGCACTCACCCTTCCCTCATTAGTACTAGCTCAAATTCCAATCCTTTTCATGTCCTTACAAGTGTTGAGAAATACTGGTCATCTCTGGGAAAGAAGTTTTGTTGTTTGAACACTTTTGCCGACTGTTTTTTGTTTAGCTGTAATTGGTCCTTTCACTTGGATTTTTGGACTTTGATGAAAAGAAAGAAGACTGGGGTTGAGGAGAGGGAAAGAGTTGGAGATAAAGGGGACAGGAGTTCCTATCTTACTGGGGAAGAGAACAGGGAATTTTTCCTTGGCAAGATGGCACCTTGGGTATAACCACAGCCCAAGTCTCTGAAGAAATTTATAAGCTTTGAGAAGCAGCTGTGAGAAAGTCTGTCCAGTACAGCCAGGCAAAACAAGAAAAGTAAAACTGCAGACAGAGGCAAGACAGGGCTCATCAGGAGAACCAGGATTTGGGAAGAGAAGCTGCAATGTGGAAACATACAAATACTGAAAGGAAAAGAGCAGAGTCAGAAAATGGCAACTCAGCATTATCAAGGCTCTGTTCCAGGGAGCAGCAGAAGCAAACCCTTGCCCACATTAATCCTCATTAAGCCTAGCTATCATCTGCATGTACTAAACTATTAATAACTGCTTTGTGCTTACAAGTTGTGTGTATCCTGCTTATGCAGTCTTTTTGTGCCCAACTAAAGATGCCAGATGAAGTGACCAGTGAGGGAAGGTTACACCTGAGTCACAGTAGCTGCTAACACATACAACATTATACTTCTGTCCCTTCTTCTGTCCAGCAAAATAGAGATGAAGCAAACCCTCTTTTATCACTTCCCACCTTCTCCCAAACCACACAGTGCTATTTGTTGGCTACATTTTTCCCTAGTTAAGCATGGAGGCCTAGGCCCATGAGTTTCCCTGAAGGCTGCTGACATGGGAACCAGAGTTACTTGATACAGGAAAGGTCAAAAACAACATAGAGAACATGGAAACACATAGCTGCAGTAATCATGCTTGCCCAAAAGGTGTAATGTCAGTGAGTGTACGCAGGGAAAGGATTAGACAGATGACACAGGCTGGTATTGGAAATCTACCACATCTCATGAGACTTGGCTCACTGCACAAGTCATCAATATGTCATTGCATTTACCAACAACAGTCTCAGTGTGCTCCTGGATGTTCAGCACGTTGAATCTTCAGTGCATGCCTCCAATTTGGAGGACATTGACAATGCTGCCATGCAGTCTCCTGCACGGATGTCTCACTATCCTGCCACCAGGGATTCAGGCTGGAGTCTGCATCCCACAAGAGCCTCCACAATGCAGAAGCCACAGAGAATGATGGTCCAGATGTGCTTTTCAGCATCTGCTGCCTGTACTATCCAAAAGTGAGGGTTCAGTGGATATTCTTTGAAACCTCAGTCACAACTTTGTGCACCCTGGAATGGTTAGCCACTGGTAAGTCATGAGGTTCCAGAATCCATTAGTCACTATCTGGTTTATGAGTATGGGCTCCTGAAATTTTGTCTGGCAAGTCATGGTGTCAGTTGGTAACAGAGGGCCTTGGTCACTCTGCTTCCAAAAGTTCATTGTCCGTTGTTGGCTGTTCCATTTCCCAAGCATGATGCTGTACCACCAGCCTTAGCTGATCTTCTGGGCACAGAAGTTGTGGCTTACAAGAGGCAGAGCTGTGGCTTACAAGAGGCAAAGCTGTCACAACACTGAAGTTTCTCAGAAATCATATTTTTTGTCAGGCAAAAAGAAGTCCAGGATGGCAGGAGTCAGATCATTCAGAGTATAATCCCAGAGTAGCTGCCACAATGGACTAAGAACATACCATTTTCCTCATACTGAGCCTTTGTTCAGCCAGTGGAGGTTTGGGTAGCAGGCACCAGGAGGTCATCAATAAGCAACAATCAGCAGAATGAGCAGAAACAAAAATAAGGCTTGCTTCCACATGTGAGCTTTATATAAGCCAAGGGGCTGAGAAAAATGACGCACGACATCATCTCCAGGGTACTTCCCAGCTGAGCAACTCATACTCCAGAAGGCAAATGTTTGTGGACAGCTTTCCTTCAAGCAGCTTTGAGCACCATGTGCAGGAACAACATGCAGTCAATGTAGGTAGACAGTTCTATGCAAAGCAAGCCTTCCGAAATACACACACTGTAAATGTAGAGACCTCAGCAGTACCTGCTTTAATCCACCCCTATAGAGGTACATTACTTGCCAATATGGCTCCATTGTCACTGAGATCCAGGAAGGAGAAGCACAAATTATTAGTATTAAGGACCTTATAAAACTATTTGGAATAAAAGTAAAACCTATCACCATTCTTATCAGGAATTATAACATTAAAAATGTGTGTTTCACCTTGACTTCTACAGTGTTTGTGATAGATCATTTATCCCTGATTAACAGAATACAAAATATTTATTGCTTTGAGGTAAAAGGAAACTACCATGCTTCCAAAGAAATTACTGTATGGCCTATTTAAATATACCTCTGACTGAATCATGAATTGGCAAGAAAGTTTCAAGATTAAAATGGAAAAATTATCATCTCTATTAGTGGACATTGTTAACGTGCCCATTTATTAGAAAAGACAAGTGGAATTAAATAAAAATGGTTTGCCCTTGGGTGAAAATTAAAGTGAGTGTTGGGAGGAATTAGAATAAAGGAAGGCGATTTTTTTTCTCTCCCAAGATCAATTGAATTTTCTAGTGGTTCCAAGGTGCTAGACAGGTTATGCCATAAAGATCAACTATTGCTTCAGGGAGGAGAAAATTGATAGACTCATTAATTCACAAAGAAAACTCAAAATCCTCCTAACTAGTCCAAGAGGGGGCTAAAATCATCATCACTTCTGAGGCAATATACCTCAAATTTAAACACTTATTCACAAACACTTAAATGCTTTGATATGTTTTAAAGCATAACCCATAAAACTCTATGGTATGTCTTCAGAAGAGTGATTAAGTCATGCAAAATCTCTTACATATTTTTAAACGAAAAAAAGACAACAGACCATCAAAAATTAAGAGATTAATATATATGCAATAAAAGAAGAGTTCATTTGATGGAGATGATAAATCTTCTGGGAAGTACTGAGATTTATTAATGCACTAGAAATAACATGATTTTCTAGAAAATGATTACATACTTAGAGCCAATAATATCTCACTCAGGAAGTTCTTATGCAGATTGACTTCAGGGAAATTTGTGACGAGGAGGACATTCCAGGCACTTGCCCTGAATAGAGTCATCCAGTCTCTAAGGTTTCCAAAGTAAGGATTCCATGTTTTTAAGGACAACACATGCAGAAGCAAAGCATCTAAGCCATCATTCCAAATCTTGATTTTCTTGGCTACCTGAAAAGGGCCACTGCACAGACAGTGGGTCAGGCAGAGCACTCTGGTTCTAGCCCAGTCCCTCTCCTGCCACCACACTTCCAGAAACGGTGGAAAGGACAGAGGTTCTGCAGCTGGAATAGCTGCAAACATATACCTCATTATGTAAGTGAATGGAACCTGACACTGAGAAGAAGAAATCTGACAATTTCTAACCTGATAATTTTGTGTCAGGTGAAAGAGCTGAAATGCCCCAGGCTAGAGTAAAGCAAGGTCAACAATGTTTTACTAATGTTGGGCCCCAGGTGCAAGATGGTGAGGGGTGGGGTGGGGGTGTGGAGAGAGAGAGATGAAAGAAGGTTAAAACTATTTGCTAGTGTGTTTTAATGGAAAAAATATTTCCTCAGTGTTTCCATTGCCAAGCAGGACACTGAGGCCTCTAAGCAGAATGAAAATCCAGCAAGAGGAACAGGGCTTCATGGATCACAAGATGTAGCATCCATTGCAACCACTTTGAGAACATCTCTGACAAAGAGTTAATATTTATAATGGTTTATAAAAAATATTACTTATTTAGTCTCCGATTACGTGCATTCAAAGCTAGAATGTGGTCATTATTCACACATACCAGGTCCAGAGCCACAACATCCCCCCTTCCAAATAAATAGAAACTGAGTTTCAGAGCTCTGGCCTTTCATGCACACATTTAGCTCATACTATTTAACAGCATGACAACACAGAAAAGTTTGCAAGCTGGGCTTCAATTACTCACAAATGCAAGGTAATGCACATTGGAAGTGGATAAAATATGAAGAGTTCATACACTCTATAGGGCTCTAATGTAACTGCAGGCACACAGAAAGAGAACCCCGTCAGCACTATCAATAGTTCAGTGAAAACTTCAAGTCAACGCTCACCTTGGCTAAAGAAAGAAATATTAAGACATATACAGAGCAAAATAAAATATCCTCAAAATATTACCACATCATAGTAATATAGATTAATAGTAGCATTTTATCTGGCATACTGCATTTATTTTTGGTCATGTCTTCTCAACAAAAACATAATTAAACAGGAAGAAAAGATGAATAAATGTAAGGACCCTGAGAAAAACATCTAAATTTTAGGTATCTAGTCCTGAGGGCCTCCCTGTGCAATCATGTAAGTTTCCGGTGTAGCTGAATGAGCGAGAAAGACAAACTGAAGATCTCCAGTGAATAACTTAGTCAGAGTCTAGATATTTACTACTGAATTGAGTGTATAAAGGATCAGTAGGGAATATTCAGTTCATCCACCAAGAATCTGTTCTGACAACTCTCTCTTGAGCAGAACTACATAATGGAGCAGACTTCACTCAAATTTAAAAAAAAAGAAAAAAAAAAGTTGATGGTAGTGATAATGTCTGTCCTCTTACTTCAATCCTTGGGAAAACAACGGAATGAGTCCTAGAAAATATTAGAAGCCAAATGAAGCAGGTGATTAGGAAAAGCCAGCACAGATTTACCAAAGACAAATCATGCCTGACTAACCTGATCACTTCTACAACAAAATAGCATCTTCTGTCAACCTCGGAAGAGTAGTGGATATTGTTTACCTGGACTTCAGCAGAGTGTTTGACACTGTTTCCCAAAGCCTTCTCCTGGACAAACTGGCAAGATACAGATTGGATGGGTGGTCTGTGACATGGGTAGGAAATTGGCTAACAGGCCACACTCAGAGGGTGGTGATCAATGGTTTTTACTCAGGCTGGCAGTCTATCACAAGTGGTATTGCCCAGGGACTGATACTGGTCCCCACACTGTTCAACATCTTCATGAATGATCTGCACAATGGGATTGAAAGCACCCTCCCAAGCTTGCAGATGACACTAAACTGGGTGCTGAGGTGGACATGTTAGAAGGGAGAGCCATCTTACAGAGAGAGGCCTGGACAGGCTGAAAGAATGGGCAGGCAAGAACTGTATGAAGTTGAATAAAGAAAAGCGCAGGGTCCTACGCCTGTGAAATTGTTTACAGTGAGAACAATTATTCAATGGAACAATCTCCCCAGGGATGTGGTAGAGTTGTCAACACTGTAGGTTTTCAAGAGGCAATTGGACAGGATGTTAGATAATCTCATCTAGGCTCTCTTTCCCACAAAAGGTTGGACCAGATAATCTGTTGAGGTCCCTTCCAACCTGGACTGTTCTATGGTTTTATGATTCCCTAGATATTGTATTATAGCCTATGCAAAACTGGTGTAAGAAGTGTATCTGTGGTCTGAGGGGAACTGGACCATCCTCACAGCAGATGGCTCACTCTCCAAGACTGCCCTGTGTAGCCAAGAATGCTTAGGGAGGAGGAAGCCATGTTCTCAGGCAAGAGAAAGGTATCCCAGACTCTGCTTTTTGGAGCCTGAGGAGGTTACATGAGACCTTCACTGCAGTAACTGGCTAAAACTCTAGAAATATTAATGGGATCACAGATCAGAAGCACAGGTCTTCCACATTCCTGGTTGATTGTCTCAAATACTAAATGTAAAGTCAAGTTCTGTCTTGTCTGCTCTTCTGTTCCTGTAAATCCTCTATCCTTGACTGCACATAGCTGAGTTTCAACAGGAAAATGAAAGGCGCACCCGCCAGAGTACTCTAAAGCCCAATAGAATGCTTAGAATGACAGGCTCAGCCTACCTAAGACTGCCGTGGTCTTAAAATCAAAACTTCTTTCTTTTTGAAAAAGCAGTCTGAACAGTTGACTGCTATACAGAAAACAGAAATCACTGATAACTTAAAAGTTACCTCATGCCTATTATGTAGTTTAGGTGACGAGTTCTGATTTAGATTGACTAGACAAGAATATAAAAAAGATATAAGGAATAATAAATATAATCTAGAGAGGATAAATGCCCTTAATAAGCTTCTTTTATAAAACAGAGGAACAGGAAAACAAAATAAACAGCAAAGTAATAAAAGTAAATGGATAAGAGGAAAGTGTAGTTTATGCTCTAAAACCAACAGTTGAAAGTCTTGAAAGGGTGTCCAAGGATGGAACGAGTTTAAAAGATTGCATTCACACACTTATGCATATATATGTACAATACATTGAAAACATCAAAAATTGTATCAGGAAAAATGTTAAAGAATGCGCTTTAGGAATAATCCAAACTTTCTGAGAGCATCAGATGATAGAATAATCTATAGAGTATTAAACCACCATCCACTTCAGGATTGTGCATACATCCTTTTGAAGCATGTTGTCCTGCTCACTGCAAGACACAGGCTGGAGAAATCATTGGTCTGCATCAAAATGGAAATTTCTGTATTTTTCCTTGTTTCAGATCTTCCATATGCTCTTGAAAATTATTAAAAAATATTATCCATTGAAATAAACATCCTGCATTCACATATGACTTACAAAACTGTTGTTGCTAATGTAAAAATTAAGATTAATCACTATTTATCATCAGATCTGTATTTCTATTATAAAATAGAGTTATCTGCAAGTCTTCATACATCTGACATGCCTCATTGATCAAAATTATACTCATAGAAACTTTCTTCTGTTTTTTCATGGAATGACACGGGCTTTTCTATCTTATCTCTGTAAAGTTTTTGCAGGTTGCATTTTTTTTCCTGTTGACTTAGAAACTCCTGCTGTTGCAGTTGTGGTTCAAATTGAAATTTGGAATCATCAGAGCAGGCATTATTTTAAATGTATTGTCTCTCTGAAAGGTCCTAGATGATTGCCTTTATCTCCTTTGTAACAAAAAATAAATGAGAAAGAAATGAGCATTACCATAACTGCACTTGTCTGTCTTTGCTGTTATTTGAACATGAGCGTCACCCCATAATGTTCCAAACACGGCAGCTTATGACTTGTCTAGAGAAAAGAATATTACTTCCTCTATGTGCTAGAATCAGTCCTCCTGGCACAAGGTGAAAACTGCACTGCTTTCCACTAATAAGGCTTGTCACATGAAGCAAGAAACTAACTCTGGTTCTGTCAGGAAAGCAGCTTTAATTTCCATCTTAAACTCTAGATGGGAAGAGTGCCAAAGGGGTATCCTGACTCAGAGCACAATTCTCTTCCCAAGCGTATCCATGCTTTTGTTACTTTGAGGGGCAATGCTGGCTCTTCTGTAGAAGTAAGGTAGCACTTATTCTACTTTGGAAAGTTTGTTTATGATGAAGAATATAAGGATAACATATCTTTGTTTTTCATCTTTTTCTTTATGTATCTGCAAATGTTGGCTGACAACATGATCCTTTAGCCTTTGCCTGTACTTGGTGCTCCAATCTATTCTATGTACTGTGGTTAGGATAAGTATGAGTAGAAAAGGAGGGAAAGAGGAGATGATGATTTGAAAGAAGATGGACAGGGAAAGTGTTTGTTTTCTTAGTCTAAACAGAGTTTTACACAGTCCCCTCTTGTAGAAGAGTTATAATTCTCCGCAGCTAATTGTGCATATTTTCCTTTTTGCTTGAAGACAGATTCATTCACAACATGCAAGATGATCATTGCATTAGAGAAAAATATTCCTAGTCTTGAAGGGCTCACTTTTTGAGGCATCCACACAGACAACATTCAAGATCCCACCAAAAACTAGACTAGTGTGAAATAAACCAGAGAGAATAGAGAACAGAATAAACTTGTATCATATGATTAAAATTCAAATTTATGCAAGCTAATGCTTTATGGAAAAAAAAAAAAAAAAAAAGAAGAATTTGTCCTTTTAAGCTCTCTCTGTAATGAATGGAAAAAAACTATGCACCTCGAGAAAGCAATGTAGACTGCCTAAATTCTGAATCCAAGTGGACATGTCTAAGGAGTACAAAAAGATTTACACCCCAGTGGAAGACTGGTAGCCCTTGGCCCGGACATTCAGATGAGCTTCCTAGTTTATGGATTACAAAAATCATATAATATTAATGTAAACAGCTAAGATCTTTAGCCTCCAAAATGTCAAAACATGGTTTTTATGAGTATGCACTATAGTATTAAATTTTTATGTTCACTAATGAAAAACTTAGTCACAAGCTGAGCCAGTAACTTAGTGTTGTTGTTGTTGTCTAGATCATATCCAATATTAAATTATACTAAAAGAGCAGAAACCCTAACACAAGCCTATATATCTGCGTATGGCTGTGGAGCCACCATTAGTTGCTGTTAGGTGACAGTTACTGTCATTATAACTGCAGTACCAGAGAAAAACCTATTAAGCAAGTTCATAAAACAACCTTCTCCCAACAATATGTTTGTCTCCTTATTATGTAGGAACAGGCAACAAAGAGACAGAAGATATCATATATATTTGATGGTTATACTAAATAACATAATTTGCTTTTCTTTTTATGGTCATTCCCACTGTAAATTTGTCTTTTGAAGTCATGCTACTAGTGAAGTCAGCACAGAAACAATGTCTTTTTCTTTTTATCATGTACCTCTTTTAGCATTTGGGACCAAAAGTTTTTGTTGTATACAAATCAGAGGGGAAAAAGAAAATCATACTGAAGAACAAAACTAAGACCTAATTTGAACCTGGTGATAGTGTAGTTGCTCCCCTTAGCCTGATCCATAGCTGAAGCAGCTGTAACAGAAGGGGAGAATACCATGCCTTGACAATACATGGAAGTATGATGCCAAGAGGATGAAGAGAAGCCGAACAAAAGGACTTCTTTTGTCTAATGTATGCCACCAACGTGCTTTCCCCAATGGCTCTCTCTGCCATTGGAAATTTGGAAAATTATATTGTGGGAGGCACAAGCAGAATGACTACAGGATGTAAAAAATCATCTCCTAGAGGATGAGAAATATCTGTATCCCAGAATACATATTATTAAAAATGAAACGGCTCCAGTACTGCTATGAATTGATTGGGACCGAGGAGTCTCTTTCTTCCATTACATCTCCAGCATATGGAACAGAGTACTTGGTTCACAAAGGGCTTGATCCTGAACCTGTTTAAGTCAGTGAGGACTCTTATGACTTCATTTAATTTGACATCACCTACATGTGGGGTTGATGGTATACTTATAACAAAGTTTTCTGTGAATTTTTTGTTTGAGACTTATTCTTCAAAATACTATAATTTAGGGCTGAGTCTTCCACCCCCTTTCGAGTTGTGATCTGAAGTATCATTCAGAAAACAAATCATCTTGTGACCTTCATCCCCTCAATTTCAATGAGCAAATTAAAAATATATATCATCACTTCTGTTTGTTCCTACTACTTGATAATTCTCACCATTTTCAAGGTAGAAATTTTACTGTTGTACATTTTACTTTTCTGAATGTGTACTGCAATTATGAACTAATTAGATATTAAAGCCAATTATTAGAAGTAGTTTTAAAAGAAACTAATATAAATGTTGTGAGTAGGATGCTGGTACTTGCCAGGCAAAGGTAAACTGTTTGATAATTACAACTGGTAAACTCAACATATCTGATGTACACGCAAAGTTCTTAAGCAATTAAATGGGTCAGCTAACTTTTTGCAGGTAAATAATCTGACAATCCACCTCAAGGTCAATGAAAATGTCCATGTTATACTGATGATTCTTTCAGTAGCTCAATATTCATTCTATAAAACCTGAATTCTTTAAAGCTTTGTCAGAAAAAAAATTATTACATGGTCTCATAATTTCACCAAATGTATGCACCAAACACAGGCATATTTTTTTCATCTTCTTCAGTAAAAGCGTAATCCATCAAACTCAGAGGACCCACCGCAGAGTTGTTATATCAAACCTTATGGACATGGGCCAGTGGCTTGCTTATTGTCTTCAGACACTGAGTCATTTTTTTATTTCAAAAATCTGTAAACCAGAAACAGGTTTTAATCTGGATATTTTTTATAATATAGTCCTAAAATCAAGGTTCCCACTTGCAGATAGAATCATCATATATCAGATCACTAAAACAAAACATACATTTATCAGAGGAAGACGTGTTAAGGAGAGGAACAGGAGGCCACAGCAGCTTCAAAGGATGCTGGGTCAGAACTCCCCACAGCTCTTCCAGAAAGAGAAAAGAAGCCTGCAAAGCGTATGGACTAGCACTCAACTATACATGCCTTATAAAATGCTTTTAATATTTTAGGACGAAAGGCAAATATGAAAGATGAATCGACACCAGCCTCATTTCTCCAAACCTTCACTTTAGGAGAAAAGTGTAAGGAGGATCCTAAGCATGTATATATATATATGTGTGTGTGTGTGTGTGTGTGTATATATATATATATATATATTTTTATATATATATATATTTATTTTTATATGTATATATATATATTTTTTTATATGTGTGTATATATATATATACACACACACATATATATATATCTGCTTTTCCAATATATATATATATATATATATATATATATATCTGCTTTTCCAAAATGAAACCCTGATAAATATGTATTATGGAACTGAAAGTGCCAAACAGTTTCCATGCTCAAAGCAGAAAACTAGAGCTTAGATTCTCCTCCATGCAAGAGGCACTGAACGTGTACCTCCTGCAGAGAGAAGGGCCTCATCTACCAGTTCAGACAGTCAAGAATGAGAGATCCCTGGCCCAGATGGGGAGCAGAGGGAGCTTCAGGCTACACTAGCAATTGGAGAACTCCTTAGGAAAGCAACGATTACACGTGCTTTTGGCCTTATAAATCTAGGAAGAATTTTATTTTTCTCCATTGTCACAGTGATGTGAAATGCATACATATTATTAGAAGAGTCTGAATTCCTAAGGCATCTCCTAGGCAAATGAGTGGCCCAGTCAATACAAAAAATCAGATGCCATTTATCAACAGAGTCAATCATTGTTATACATGGCTTTCAGAAAAATTTTCTGTTTCATATTTTAGTGATATATACACTGTCATACATGTTCTTGCTCTGACTTGCTGGCTTCAGGAATTTTCCTTCCAATTTAAAGTTCATAGAGCATTCTCTCTAATCATTTTGTGTTCATTTGTTTTCCTAGTGCAATAGTAAAAAGATGAGTTGTGAGGAAGTAGAGAAGGTGGGAGAAGTATCAAAACAGCATCCCACATTTGACACCTTCAATTCTGACAGTGGATTTTCTTGAGGGAGGTTTATTTCCTCAGAGGTTGTTCCAAGTTAACTATTTGAACTCACTGTGCGTTTGCTCAATGAAAAGAAAGAATATCTTAAACTTTCTAAGCAAGGTCAACATTCAAATTGTCTTTCCATATCACATTCCTGAGGAAAATGTAAATTAATCTTCAAGGTTATGGAGCAGATCATCTTGAGTACCATCACATGGCACATAGAGGACAACCAGGGGATCAGGCCCAGTCAGCATGGGTTTAGGAAAGGCAAGTCCTGCTTGACTAACCTGATCTCCTTCTATGACAAGGTGACCCACTTAGTGGATGAGGGAAAGGCTGTGGATGTTGTCGTCTACCTGGACTTTAGTAAGGCCTTTGACACTGTTTCCCACAGCATTCTCCTGGAGAAACTCTCTGCTCATAGCTTCGACGGGCATACTCTTTGCTGGGTAAAAGACTGGCTGGATGGTTGGGCCCAAAGAGTAGTGGTGAATTGAGTTAAATCCTGGTGTTCCCCAGGGTTCAGAATTGGGGCCAGTCATGTTTAATATCTTTATCAATAATCTGGATGAGGGGATCGAGTGCACCCTCAGTAAGTTTAAAGACGACACCAAGTTGGGTGGGATGTTGATCTGCTTGAGGGAAGGAAGGCTCTACAAAGGGATCTGGACAGGCTATATCAATGGGCCAAGGCCAACTGTATGGGGTTCAACAAGGCTAAGTGCCAGGTCCTGCACTTGGGTCACAACAACTCCATGCAATGCTACAGGCTTGGGGAAGAGTGGCGGGAGGACTGCCTGGCAGAAAAGGACCTGGGGGTGTTGGTTGACAGCCGCCTGAACAGGAGCCAGCAGTGTGCCCAGGTGGCCAAGGGGGCCAATGGCATCCTGGCCTGTATCAAGAATAATGTGGCCAGCAGGACCACGGAGGTGATAGTGCCCCTGTACTCGGCATTGGTGAGGCCGCACTGCAAGTACTGTGTTCAGTTTTGGGCCCCTCACTACAAGAAGGACATCGAGGTACTGGAGAGTGTCCAAAGAAGGGCAATGAAGCTGGTGACAGGTCTAGAGCACAAGTCTTATGAGGAGCGGCTGAGGGAACTGGGGTTGTTTAGCCTGGAGAAGAGGAGGCTGAGGGGAGACCTTATTGCTCTCTACAACTACCTGAAAGGAGGTTGTAGCGAGGTGGGGGTCGGTCTCTTCTCCCAAGTAACAAGCAATAGGATGAGAGGAAATAGCCTCAAGCTGTGCCAGGGGAGGTTTAGGTTGGATATTAGGAAAGATTTCTTCACCAAAATGGTTATCAAGCACTAGAACAGGCTGCCCAGGGAAGTGGTTGAGTCTCCATCCCTAGAGGTATTTAAAGAACGGATAGATGTGGTGCTTGAGGACATGGTATAGATGGACATGGTATAGATAGGCATATATATGGTATAGATAGGCATATAGACATGGCAGTGATAGGTTAATGGTTGGACTCGATGATCTTAAGGGTCTTTTCCAACCTTAACGATTCTATGATTCTATGATTCTATGATTCTATGATTCTATGGTTTAGTGGTGGACTTGGCAGTGCTACGTTAATGGTTGGACTTGATGATCTTAAAGGTCGTCTTCAACCTAAATAATTCTGTGATTCTATGTCCTTGGTTCTCCAAGTGATGAAAATCCAAAGAGCCATTCATGGCCCAAGACTTGCAGGATGCTCCTTCTTCAACCTCAAGAGACTGATTAAAGGAAGAGAAAGATCCTCTTTCCTGCTGGGTAGCATCTTCCTCCTGAATGTTCTGGGCAGAATGGGGTGCAACTGAATATGTGTGTAGACATAGCTATATAGGGATTTAGGGAATTTAGGAGATTCTCTGTAGGGAATTAGAAGAATTTAGGGAATTAGAGACCCCAGTGTTTAGACTTTCTAGAAGATAGTTTTATTTTGTTTTTACTTTTTGTTTAATATTGATTTAAATTTTCTACAACTGAGGCAGTGGGAAGCAAAAATCAGTTTATTTTTGTTTTAATTTGATTTAAAGTAATTGTCTTTTAAAGTCATATTCTTGGTGTTGCATCATTTGGGATTCAAAGACTACAAGAGAATCTTTGTCTACCAACATGGGACAGTTCAAGTCTTTTTAATTACAAAAGCTTTCCTGCAACTGTTAGATTTAATTTAATCTTCTTTTTTTGTTAAATTTAAATCTAGGGCCAAATTTAAGCTGACAATGCCTCTTTGATTCTTGGTCCTAAATGGGGAACATTTCATTTGTTTTGAAGCCAAAATTAGGAATGAACTACAGCTTAAATAATGTAAACTAAAATGAAGGAAAAGCGTTATCTAGGTAGTCCTGTATTTATCTCCGCGTTTCCTTGCTTTTCTAAATTTTATGTCACCTGAATAAATCGTGTGATAATTTAAGGCACATAGACAAAGGAGAGGGCACAAGCAGTAATTTGTTGCACTTCCAGTTTCAAATGTTGACTCACTACAACAAGAGAAAAGGTCTGTTTGTGTTTAAAGTTAGAATCTACTGCAGCTCATCAGTTTTTGTAAAACCATGTCCGTATTCTTGAAGGAAACAATTACATAAGCACACTTTTTCTTTACAAGAGAAGTAGCTCAGTCTTAATGTATCCTGAACAAATGCAAGGAAAATTGAGACAGCAAACCATTATCTGACTGAAGGCTAGAATTATATTCTAACATTCTTACAGCAGATCTATTTCTTTCTCCAGTTCTTCCTCTGCTTCTTTTATTCATGTGGCCTTTACATCTTCACTAGAAACTGCTATTCACCATTGGCATTTCCACCAAATTTTCAAACCTCTCCACCTCCTGCTGGTAAACTCTAAAAACTTCAGGACAGTTGGGAATAGCCTATAAAATTCCTTTAGTGTACAAAAATGATGGAGGATGACTATTTTTTTTTTTCTTAAACCATTAGATATAAGTGTAAATATCTATTTACATATAAAATAAACAAAGCCTTATTGATTCTGTCAGGATAATAGGTGGTGGAAATGACAGGATACAGACAGAAAAGCAAACTTTATCACCATTTCCATTTAAAATATACCGAAGTAAGGTATATTCCTTGCTTGATATCTTAGTGCTTTATAGAAATAAAAAGTACCTAGAAGGAGTCAAACAGCCATTTGCCAGGAGAGGGTAAGGTGTAATTTCAGTCTGTGTCAACCACAGTTCGGCAGGTTCTCAGAAGACCACCTGATATCTCTTCTACATGGTAAATGCCAAACCTCCAACTGGGTAAACAAAAACTATATAATTGTATTTAACGCTCTAATGTAAAAGGATCTGAGTGAAAGATTATCTAAGATTTCTATAGCTGGAGATTAGGACAGCATGATCTTCTATAAAGAACAAAACTCCATAATATTCACATGCTGTTTGGACATTTGTTGCTTTTATGACTGACCACTTCACATCCTTTTGCAGAATTGCAGAACTGTTCTAATCCTACTGAATTCAGTCAGAGGTAGCTGGTAAAGCTGAAAATACAGGCTTTTATGTAGGAATCAAAGCAGAAAAGGAAAGAGTCAAGAAAGTACAATACACAGGGTTTATTCTTTCCTCCACATTTCTTATTCTGTCCCATTAAAAAGAGTCTGAAAGTAAAAATCTCAAAAATTCAACACATACTTAAAAATAATCATACTATCCTATTATCAAAATCACTTTAAGAAATTTCTCAGTTGCAACAGAGGTACATACCTGACTGAAATCCTTTTTTAGTCTCCACTTTCAATATTTGCACCAAATGCCAATCAGATGTAACAGAAAACTTGGTATTTGCTGCCCACTTTCTCCTACGTTGTGAAAACTGCAGAATTCTTGATTATCTACCAATTCTTATTCTTTGTATTATCATCATAGCCTTTGCATTCACCTCAGCCGACAGAAACTTTGCAGAAGAAATACTGTAATATGCTGAGTACTACAGTGTAATAAGTGTCCAGGTTTCTCTGTTTAATTCTGATTAAGCTAAAACATTTCACAGCTGTTCTTTCAGTTAGAATGAATATTTTGCATTCATTTTTTTTAGTAAAAAATGTAGGTTTCATTTAATCAAGGCATTTTGTAAATTTGTGAGATTGTTTCAGTCAAAATGAAGCAAAACTGTATAACAGACACATTTTTTTGCAAAATACATGAGCAAGGAGGAAAGTGAGGCATTATGGGCCAAGCAGGCTGGTAATGTGGGCAGGGTATTCTCTTCTGTAGATATCATGAATTGTTTATTCGGTATAAGATATTTCTTCAGGGACAACATCAGAAACATTTCTGTTAGCCCATTTCCTCCTGCCTGTCCCTGCTCTCACTTTCTTCTAAGATCAGGACTACCACGTTGAAAATGAGTGAGTCCATGATGTGATTACTAGGTTTGAAAAATGTTTCGAAGAGACAGCATGTAACACCTCAAAATCATGAGCTCAGCTATCTAAAGGCAAATCAGGTGTTTCCTGGAGGTGGTAAATTTCTTTTACTTGATTAATGGTATTTGATCATGAACAGGACATAATCACAATGTGTGAACGGCATAAGCCAAGATATTGACCCTTTGTATTATAACTGTTTCAGAAATTGCTGAACTAGGACTGTTGAGTTTAAAATGGCATGGGAAAATCTTAAAGAGAAAGTTTAAGCTCTATTTAACTTCTAACATGGTTTAAAAAATGTCCTGAAATATTCAGAACCACATCTTTGCAGGTTTACATTGATTTGAGGGGTAGCAGAGGCCCTGAGTTGCATGACCCAGAACAAGCAGAAGGCACTATCATGACAGGGTTGACAAGAATCAGCACGGACGTGGGCATGTCACTTTCCCAGATTCTCTAGGAATTAGGAAAAGGCACATGCCCTATGGAAGAGTTACCCCCCCCCCCCCCCCTTTTTGAAATTTGCTGTATTTTAGAAACAAATAGGACATTGAATAATCTGAATGGATTTTTATTTTTTTTCCCTGCAATATGCCTAAGGGAAGAACTTGTGATAATGTGGAAAGGAACTTGTGTCATCACTGCAGGAGCATTTGTTTAATGTCATTCATTTACATAGAAATATGCACACTAGTAGGAACAATTCAGAAATTCAGCAAACAGCTTGTGATTTCAAGAATCTGTTGACAATGTTAACAATTTGCAGTGGTAAAATGCCTTCTGAGTAGTTTACATTATTATTTGTTTGCATAATTGTCACACTGAATCATTCCCTACCCACCGTTCTATTTTCTGCAGTGGTCATTTCCTCATTTTTATTCACTCACAGGCAACCTCTCATTTCATAAGTCACAACTAAGTTTTTTTAAAAGATTATTATTAATTGTTGTAAGAATTTAGAACAAATAATGTTAACTCTGCAGGTTTATGTAAAAGTAGAAGATGATTAGGCTCGGGTGGGAAAATCTTTGAACTTCTGCTCAGTTGCAGTATGCACAGAGACACACTAGCGTAGTGATAATCAACACTGCAGTGCGCAGACGGACTCAGCTCCAGAAGTGCTGCGACAGTTCCTTCTGTGGTGTTAAAGCCAAAGTTCATTGTTATCACATGGGATTTAGGCATTTACAAAAGGGCTTCACAGTCGTCTGTACAAAGGGACACATAAAACAGCCAGCAGGAAGTGCCTAAACCATCCAACAAGAAGCCCTGGTTTGCTCCTGGACCTAGTCACTTGTCTGGAAGCTAGAGTGAAGCGCCTCCTTGAAAGCTGTGTTCAGGACAAAAAACCATTTTCCATACCTGGGTTCTTAAACAGTATGTTTTGGTAATGACAATTGCACACTTTATTTTCTTCTTCCAGATGACTGTGTTGGTGATTTCATCATAATGATGATATGACCTATATTGCTGTCTAGGAGATAAGATACCTGGAGTTCAAGTGATTCCCCTGTCAGGGAAGATTCAAAAGCACTTTTCCTGTATCTTAAAAGACCCAATTCCCAAGCCATTAAGCTTTATATCCCTCTTGGAATCAGGAGCCTGGTACGCTATATTGGCAGTGGGAACTTACATTTGGTCCTGGGAAAAAAAATTCTCTCTTTTCTTTATCTCCTCCACAGCTGGAGTAGAAAGGAGGAGGAAATAGCTAGTCACCTTTTACAGTTCTTGTGGATACTAGAAAAGCAGTGAGCACAAATGACAACATGACTTTGTAGGGAAGGGGAACTCACCACGTCCTGCTCCCTGATACAATTAGTCTTTCTATGTTAGAAATAAAACCAGGAGAAAAGACTTATCCCAGCTAAAAGGTTAAAACTTTGAAAGTAAAACAGTATATTGTAAAATACCAGTTAGATCCACTACAAAGAAAGGCTGGGCTTTATTTTGCATGATAGTAATGAACTATGATTATTATTACCTATATTATAGCTACAGCAGGCAGTAACACTGAAAAGAGCTTGTTTGACCTTCTTTAAAGAACAGAACTGCCGGACAAAATGAATAGGCAAGGAAATATTGAGCAGATTAACAAGACAGTTTGCAATAGAAATGAAAATGTAATTTTCCTTATAATTGCCCTGGTGTCTAGACACAGTGCACACATAATCATGAGTTCAGTACATTTGTTTCTACAAAATGAAACATATCTCTAACTTGTCAAATCAGCTTTATGATGTGCTATTGATCCAAATGCCCACAAAAATGTTAGTGAGGGATAATTACGATTTCTTGAACTCTCTAAGCTTTAAGGCCTGAGTTTTAAGGCCTATTTCAAGGCCTTAAAATATACTTTATGACAGCATCATTATGTCTTGGTGTTCTACACCAGACCTGTGTTAATTATCCTGTTTATTACTGTTTCTATAGTAATAATTGTACATCTTTATTTTTGTGGATTTTGAGCCCAAGACACTGTGTTTTAGTGGAATGGGACGTCTCAGTTCTAAAAGTAGTTTTGTCACTGCTTCCCTGCATGAGATCACACAATTCATTTCTTCCCTAGTTAAGTCTCCTCTCCTGTAAAATGAAGTTACTAATCCTTACCTACCTCACTGAGGTGTCATGAAAGCCTGCTAACATTTACACAGTGCTTGGAAAATGTAAAGCACTGTGAGCTAAGGTGTGACTTGGCCTATATTGCAAAGCTGAGAATCCTCCTCCCATCATTGCATGAGCTACACCCAAAACATGGGCTGGGACAGAGACGACTCAGCAAGGATGCTTTCTGCCAAATTCTGGATAAAATTGTGTTACAATTTACTGTTTAAATTGTTGAACAGCCTATTTTCAGGTGAGAGAGAAAATCTGAGGAGTAACTGCATCATATAAATTCTTCTGTCTCTATAATATACATGTCAGAAATGTGGTAAAAGCAGGAGCAGGGCTAAAAATACCAACCTTTTTTGAGAAACCAAACACCACAGAATAACATGATTTTAAGTTCTCTTTGAGCTTCTCTAGTGTTGTACAATATGCACATCACAACCTTTTTTTTTTTATTTTGCTCTTGTTAAAAAAAACCACACATATATATATATATATATATATGGCCATATGCCCAGAGAGTTTTACTTGTGTTTTATTATGTTACTGTGGATAAACATTTAGACTACAAATAATAAAAAAGAGAATTTTAACCTTATTCAAAATTATAGAATATTCATCCTAATGCTACATAAAAGAAGATTTTACGAGATTTTCGCTCACTTATTTCATCTGATTCTCTCTACTGGCCTGATCCTGCTGCTTTTACACATGTCGAGTAGCTTTAAATAGATCCTTCTGAAACCACTATGCAAAACTCTTAGAGGAAATGCTTTGCAATATTTCATATTCCTGTTCCATTAAAAACACTGTAGGGAGTTAAAAAACATCTTTTTAACCTCTAGCCTTAGAAAGCAGGGAAGGGAAGAAAGCCTCTTTCTCTTTTCCTACAATTTTCATATCCAAACATAACATTATTAGATTAAAATGACCTTGAAGTATAAGTATGTTTTCTTTAACCAAAGCTCACAAAAGGTGAGATCCAAAAACTGTGCTACATGGAAGTAGTTCAAGGAGGGATTGTAAAACTGAACAGGGCTTCACTCTGCTTACAATGCCACTCACTAAACAATGGCCATCATATAACAGGGATACATACCTAACAATACATATACCTTTATAGCACTGCTTGTCAGATAACAGCCTCGAGAACAAAGTTGCTCTCCTTCTTCCTCATAGTATCAGTGAATACTGTATGAATACTGTGGAAGTCAAAGACTAACATTTCCATAAATTCTAAAACAGTCTAGTTTATTCTAATGAGCCATACATTTCTATATCATCAATCATTGTATGAAAATACACAGCTATTTTTTCGATTTTCGGCAGTACTGTTGGCATGTGGCCTCCAATATGAAGAAACAGCAGAGCTGAATGGAACATTTTATGAATTTCACTCCCAGTACAAATCACTGAGTGATGCTGAAATAATAGTTTATTGCAATCTTCCCTAAATATAATACAATTATAATGTACATGTAAAAAGTATATTTGATAAAATTTCAGAAATCCTGATGACACCGTATGTTATTTCATAGAATCATAGAATCATAGAATAGAATCATAGAATCGTTAAGGCTGGAAAAGACCCTTAAGATCACCCAGTCCAACCGTTAACCTATCACTGCCAAGTCCACCAGTAAACCATGTCGTCAAGCACCACGTCTACCTGTCTTTTAAATACCTCCAGGATTTCTTCGTATTTCTATAAAAGCATACTGTAAAATGTAGTATTTCCAAGATACATATTTTAAAGATTACTTTATCTGTGGGAACAAATTTCCAGAGAAGACTAACATATAAAAAAACCACTGTACTAGGAAAGCAGATATGTATAGCTGATACTAAAAGGCTGCTTTTACAAGTTTTTTGGCTAACTGAATGACCCTGGGGACCACTACTTAGCTCAAAAGATGTTTATGCTGTTTATGCTCATGTGTGCATATTTATAGAACTTCCACTGACTTGAATTAATTATTCTGGGGAACAAAATAAGAACACCTATGTGTATTTGCATGTTCAGTGAGTAAACTGAGTTTTTCTCCACAATGGGCTATAATGGCTTAGTATAACGAAGTGCATATCAATATGTCTTCTTTGAACAATTAGGTATGGTAAATCCTCTAGCTATGAACCTAAACATGTCCTGAGACAATAAAGTCCCTTTATCTCAGAATTCTACCATACCCTGGCACTGCAACAAGGAGCAGCTGGCACAGTCAGTGTCAGTCTGTTTCCCCAAGATATCCGTGGATTCAGTATATGTGACAATATAGTCTGTGCTTTAAATGCAAACACAGAAGGCCTTGCATAGAAGTATGGAAGCATTGAGCTGTAAGAATCTCTTCATCCTCTCTTAACATTAGTCAACTTCTTCATTTGTGTGACAGAGATACCACTGCTACCTATTAACAGATATTAGACCATTTAACAGTTTCTCATGTCATATAAAGGTAAGGTAACTTCTTAAAAACACTGAAAATAAACCAAAAAGATTTCACATATAGGTCAGACAAAAATGCCTTCTTAATTTCTGGGCCTTGGAAGCAATTTTGCAAATAATAAACACTGAAGATGCTCACTTTATTTTGTACTCCCTTCACTTTCTGTTTTGCCCAAATGAATGTCCCTATGCCCATCAAAAAATGATCCTTCTCTTAGGACCATAAGAGCCGTTGCTCTGTATGAATATCAGACATCAGATCAGTGGACTTACAGAGATGTTATGCTGTTTTAGAATAATTGCATTGCATCAGAGGAAAAGGTTTAGGTCCAACTTACTGGACATCTATCTCATCAGCTCTGACAAACTAGCCACTTGAAAAAGCCACATATGTTGATTGTTATTGCTTAAAAGGGCTCACAGGCATTAGTATGATGCATTTTTCAGGCTTCTTATTTGCAAAGGTTTTAACTGGACACTATTTGTTACCAGCCTTTAAACACTGTAGTTATTAGCTTGTGAGGCTTGTATTATTGGGAAACAAAAGCATATAAAATACTCTAATTAAGAAGAAAAAAGGACTTTTTTTTTTCTCTTTCAGACATTTAGCAATCATTGTCTATTGGGAAAGGTATTTTTTCCTGTTTCCTTGAGCTTTGTATGATGTTTGGTATCAAAGCCTTCCCTTCCCATGCACCTGGAGCTCCCTCTAGTGATTCAGCAAGCAGAGTGAAACCTCTTCGTGACACTTCCTCAGTAACCAAACTTTAACGAACACATGCATTTCTAAGCAGTTCACCTCTTCAGAAAATTGAAGTCATTTTAAATGTGAAGCCCAACTATTATCAAGGAATATGTGTTGATTTCAGTTGGGAATAGATTTAACTGGGGAAATGTAGTCAGTCTCAATAGAAGAAAAATATAAGGGAAAAGGCTATACAAATAAAAATTAATATATGATCAAGAATTCATCAGATTCATGACAGTTAGGAGAGTGGACCAATATATTTAATAGCTTTTATTGTTTATTGGGCTTTTTTTTACTTCAAAGGAGGTAAACCGGTACTATAATCATTAGCTGACTAAAGGTTAAATTTTCACAGACTAGAAGTACCCAACAATGTTCCCAAATGTTTTCTGTAACATGGAATAACTTTCTGATTTACTATACCTGTCCTCCCAGTTCTTTTCCTCCTAAATCTGTTGGCTTCTTATACAATCAACATCAGTGCTGCCGCATAACTAGAAAAGCTGAAATAGCTCCCAGGAGATCCATTGAACTAGATTTGAAACTCTTGCACAGCCTGCCAGTTCTAATTCACAAACTGGAATTCATGATTAATCCTCAACCAACCTCAGAGCTGCATCAGCCTTGTTTATTTATTACTATATTTTGTAATATTGAAAATCGCAGCATATTTTTACAAGCAATGAATTAATCACATTCCAGAATTGAGACCTGACCCAGCAAACTTTTATTCTGTTGATTAATCCTTAATCATGCCAGGAGTTCCTTTAGAGCTTAGGGAAGAGTGTGCTTCTTCCCTAAGAGGAAGAAGCGCACAGCTGACAGTTGAGCAACCGGGCTCTCAATTCCATCTGGAAATGTGGCCCTCTAGGAAGCACTGATTCTTGCAGCTGAATCCATGCCAACAAAGCTTTTGACACACAGAGCCACAGGGCTTCCCCACGGATACAGAAATCTGACCATACATAACTACAAGGTCTTATAATAAAAGATTTCTAGGGAAGAACTACATTGTCGTTTCAATCTGAGTAGTGGGCAGCAGAATGATTTCTGTGTTAGAATCTCAGACTTGAAGAGAAAAATGCTTTTTCAACATATAAAACACTTCTTCAATGCAGCATACTCAACGAAACTATTTTGCTAATGGCACCCAAGTGATAGGCAACTTAACATTAACTTAACTCTAATTTTGCACTTTACATTTAGAAATAAATTACATCCACTGCGGCTCCCATTCAGTCTCATAACAATTCAGTATAGCCACACAATAGAGGTCATTGCTTAACATTGGATAAATAATGTCTTAAAGGATATATAGTACACTTCAAACTGCACTAGAGGATAATGTCAGGGGAATAACACTGGTTATTCAGCATAGTAAGCTGTCTAGCTAACTGATCAACAGCCTTGAAACAGCCTTTCTTATGTATTTTGTATGTTTAATCGTTACCTTTCAATGCAGCAGTGGCTGAATTATTTAAAATCCTACATACTCCAGGCATATTTCAAAAAGTAAAACCTATTTAAAATAAAACACTTTATAAATCAAAATAGTTCTCCAACATACCTATCTATGCAACTGACATCCTTGAAAATCTCGGGAAACTGAGCCAGGTATACAGTGGCTCTTAAGTAAGTTTGTCCTTTGATAGCTTACCTGATGATACATAACTTTTAAGTGGTCATTAGTAATAATAGAGGAAGTAAGAAAAGTTTTGGATTGTAGACAAATCCTAGCATAAAATATGCAGTTTTTGAAAGGGTACACTTTGGACACACTGAAGAAGGAGAGCTATTCAGCATCAGAATGAGAAAACTGCTGTATTTCAACTACCAGAATGCTCGTAGATGCAAAGTAACCCGGTAACCTCGGTTGCTTTCATAAGGAATCCTACTTGCTGTCCCAATGCATCTGGAATTACAATCATAACAGCATCCCAAACACCACTTAATCAAGGTCTGTGGAGCACAGGGCCACCACACACAGGCCACTCTGGAAATACTTTGGCAGTCCTGAATTGTCTGCAGTTTCTTTTGCATGAAAATGATACCTTCTCTTTAAGAATGAACATTAGAGTGTGTGCTGCAGAGGCATTTCTTGGTGTCCACAGGCTTTGAGCCTTTCTCAAGAAACTCAGAGGGAGCTGGTTCATACCACATACAGAGTGGCAGAAGCACTCAGACTAAACACTACCTGTTTTAATGAGTCCTTGTGGCAAAGCAGTCTTGGACTTTGCCCTCAGCTGATCCGAAAGAGCCCCACGCTAGCTGATCTGAAGGGCAGAATAACTCTGAGAGCTGTATTCTCTTGTTTCTTGAGGAGGTTACGAGCCAAAAGAGAACTGTGTAGTATCTTGTGTTTAACAGCATTGCAGAACTGATTAGCCACAGTTTAGAGCAGATTTCAGGTTTTGTATTTTTATTGTATTATTTGTCCTTTCTTTTGCATTATTTGTAAAAGCTCTCATGACAACTTGGATATTTTATTTTAAGTAACAAAACAAATTTCTTCATACAGCCCACAACAGAATATTGCCTCATAATTGCACTGCACTATAAAATACAGCAGATATGAAAGCTAAAGGATGACATAAAATTGTTGCTGATAAACTTTGCAAATGACACAAAATTTGGTGGAACAGTAAATAATGAGGAAGCTAATCTACTGCTTCAGAGTAATGTATTCCCTAGTTAAATGGTTATAACCCACTGAAAGTTTTAATACAGTTGGCATCAAGACATCACATTACCACTTCAATGTGACATCTGAATGTAATCAAAAAGAGCTAGGAAGGCCTTTGAGATTAAAAAAAAAAAAAAAAAAAAAAAAGGAGCATGTCCAGGACTGTGCTGGAGGTGGTGTGGTCCAGTTCACCTGACTGGTTGTTTAAGTTACAGCTTTCTAATGTTTGCATTGATCCAGCAGAGCAGCCCCAGGGTTCTGGGTTTCTGGGATGCTCACCTCCCACCTCCATTCTTGCAGCCATACGGCTGACTGCCTGTCATTGGTCCTTCCTCTCACTACAGCTGACTGAGCCATATCCTCCTGTTCAGCTTGTCAGAAAACTTTTCCTCTGCCATACCTCAGTTTTCTTCACAAGGAAAGCACAAGCACTTGCTCAGATTCCTGTCTGGAAACTCCCACTTGTATACATATGAGATAGAGGGGAGAAAAGATACCCATCTTATCAGCATCCTGCCCAGGCCCTGTCCCGTACAAGATGATCCTGAAATACCAGCACACACCTGAGGAGCACTGCAGAAAACTAAAAAGTGTTCTGGTGCTGTACACAGCCTAGGAAGCAGCTAGTCTGCACAATGAATAAATAAGGACATAGAAATACAAACAAGAGTTCAAAAGAGAGACATAAAAATGGCCCAAGCAGGAAACCAACCTTTTAAATGTGAGGATTAAAGAACTCAACCAGTTTAACAAAGAGACTGCGAAGGCACAGCTAGGTGACTGCACTTGCATACAGAAAGGCTTGCAGGGATGGGATCTTTTTCCGCCTTGCTAACAAAGCTGGGTGCAGTCCAGCAGAACACAGCTGAAAGTCAGACAACTTCAGTCTTGCAGCAAAAAACAGTTTGAGAGATATGAGGCAATTCAACATTGTAACAGCTTTACCAAGACAGCTAGTGGGCTCAGTGTGCTTGTACCCTTTAATATTTTTTCAGTCTCTGTGTCTAGGATTCATTTGGCTCGTCATAGTGGTCCCCATGGGGTGTACGTGCACATAGATGTTTCTGTTTCTTTCCTGGCCCACAGGAAGAGCCAGATTCCCTGCATTGCCTCAGAAAGTTGATAATATTGGCAGCTGTACATTAACAGAGTGTTCAAACCAAGCCCCTGGTCTCTTGGTTCATGACCTGAAACGGTCAGAAAGAAAATTTCTACCTATGCTGTTTCCCAAGTGTATTCTCAGTGTAATTTTTACCTTCATCTGAAGTGCCAACAGTTATCCAACATAGGGACATTGACAGGAGCCAGAAGGACACTTTCCCTAGGCATGGTCCCTTCCTCCCCCACCTCAGAGACAAAACAATCCATTTTCCTTTGCTGAGAATTATCCCTTGCTGCCTCCCACCAACTCTTTTCCCCATGTGCTCTGATCCCAAGATCCAGACCTAAATGGACTGGAAAATAGGAGGAAACAGTATGGTCACAATGCTGATGCCATGCCCTTTCTGTTTTCGCCCAGACTGATGCTCATGTGTATTATTGACATCACCATCTCTGTGGAATGGTGCTACCCTCAGCATCCCAGCTATTATTTCCTTTCAGTGTTTGGAATGGAGCTGCTCGTATGTGCCAGTCCAAAACCTCCGGGATCCCACAGAAATTCAGGAATGCTCTTGGGGAGCTCATAAAAAACTGTCTTTTGGATCATGAACTCAGAACCTGAGTTCAGTCTGTGGACCTCCAGCACTTGCTGGGGCTGCTCAGCTGGATCTGCATAAGCATTAGAAAGGTCTTTGTGATGTTCTTATAGTATTCATTATTTGTCGGAAGACACCTGAGATTAGTACTGTCCCTTTGGAATACCATAGTTTTTCTTCTCCAGTAAAATGGTCCCTGAGAAAAGGCATGGCAGCAAATATTCCCAGTTGCCCTCCATCCTCCAGTTTGTGGCCCTCGAGGAAGTTTGTGATTGTGGTTGTGCACTCCTTTCCAGGACGCCAAGTCCCTCTAATGTTAACAGAGCTCCCTTCACATGTGACTACTTGCAGACTGTTCCCTGCCATGGTGAGCATTGAATCTAAGACTTTCACTAAAGCTGAGCAGAATTCAAAATGGAGCAGAGTAAGTGTTTCATTTTTCAAATTTCACGTGGTTCCTTGTTCCTCAGTATCTATTTCTATCTAGGCATGTTTCTCTGAGGGATGTGGGAATTCTGCCTCAATTTCTATCCTAACACAGCAAAGACATTTTCTGTGAAAATACACTGGAACAAATTCTAAAAAAGATATTTCTCCTCAGAATCTGGGTTTCAAATACACCTGTTAATAAAGTAAAACACTGTTCCATGCTTCCCATCTTATACTAAAAATTATTTTTATGTAATCAAGGAGGTCTCAGCAAGCTAGCATGTTAACTTCAGCTTAAGCTTGTGCATCCTTAAGAGCTTTCCTAAAGAGACAGATGTAAATACACACTTATTAGCATTGATGAAGTACTGTGAAAAGTGTAATCCAGTCCTCTGTATGCCACCACTGATCATATATGTCTTTTTCTCTTATATGCCATGATTTTTTTATTGTAATTTATACCCTCTTTGCAACTAGAATGCTCAACAGGGATTCTCTTTTCAAAAACTAGAATTTGCCAGCTGTTCCAATGAAGTTAATTGTATCAGAGACACTGCAGTTATTTTTTACAATAAGTATGCAGTAAAACCACATTATCAGAACACTTGCTATTGGACAAGGGCTCTGAGGACAGCTGGAGCCTCCTTCCAGTTTTAATAACAAAAAATGAACATACTTCAGAAATCACAAAGCCGTTCTTAAATAGAAGAGAATTATTTCTCATTTTTTTCTCTCTCACTGCTCCTGCAGTTTCTGAATATAAAAGTACTCACTTTTCCTTACTTTTACTCCTTATTTTAACAAATAATTAAATCCAAATAGTAATTGGATAACCTTCAGATAGGGATCCAAATGTCACCAAGCTCATCTGAATGAAACTTTTGAACCTCCAGAGGTTCACCTGAAACAAGCCATGTATCTTTTGTTGCTGTTGTTACATAGCAGGAATATCAACAAATTGAGCCCTCACTTAATACAGGCTATGGTGAGTCATAGTCATTGGCATTTGATATATCATGCTTTGTTTTGGTATAGGTGATATAGGTCCAAATACAACCACTTGCATAATGGGGATCCAGCATAAATTCTACTGTTTCTTAAAATTATGTGATTTAAAAAAAAAAAAAAAAAAAAAAAAACTCAGATAAAACATCTGAGGTATGTCTTATTGGGGATGGACTATATGGAATTTCACTCTGTATAGGCCCAGAGTCAGAAGAGGCGGTGAGGGGAGGGAATAAATACGGTAAGAAAACTCTATTAGACACTGATAAAATACATAAAACACATACTCTACCTCAGTAACAGTGGTTTTATACTGTGCTCTATAAATGCTAACTGTTTTATGAGCTACAAGCCAGGCCATAGTAAAAAGTACCAGTAAAATTACCCAGAAATGTGCAGTCTCTAAATGTATTGCTGTTACACAAGTTGCTTTTAGTTAAAGAGCAATGATACAAGGAGAAGCACAGAGATTCCTCAGGGAAAAAGAATGGGAACAATTCCTGCATTTACCAATATCAAATGAAAGTGTGATCTCAAATGAAAGTGTGATTTATTTCCCAATAGGTAAGTGTTTCAGAAAAGGATAAAGCACAACTCCAAATACAAAAAAAAAGAAAATACAAAGTGCTGTTGAAATAAATTTTAAATATACGAACTCTATAGATAACAAAATTATGCAATAGCAAGACTAGTATAACTTCAGGATGATTCATCTTTCTATGGAAAACTATCCTGAAAAGCTGGCTTTCCTGACAACAAAAACAAATTCGCCACTAACTTTAACAAGATGTGCATTTCACCCTGACTGTAGATGATCCAAGCTCTGAGGTCAGGTTTGACTACTCTGAGAGCCAAAGCAGCAAATTAGCAACAGCCACATAACCAAAGTCTGACAGAATTTTCATGGTTTTCAACTCTGTTAAATGCCTGCACTTTTGTAGATTATGACTGCCATTGAAACTGATGTTTAAATTCTCTTCTGGCACACAGGCACCTACCTGATCTAATTCATGCAGAGATTATGGACAAATCACATTTACAAGATTATTGGCCAAGATGTTGCTTATAAATTCAGGTAGAAGCATGAAAATTCCATAAGCGGTAAAATGTCAACTTGTTTCCAATAAAAATAATTACTTACAAGCAACCGCAAAGGCAAGTAAACTATTAACCAAATTCAGTTTAGCCATGTGTATCTCCAACTCAAAACTTTGATGTAGCCAGGTACCATTGAAGTACAGCATAGAAAATCATTCATTATCAGTGTGACCTCAAAGCATTAGTGGCATAGTCATATTTGGGTAGCTATTAATGAAGTGTCAAGGTTCCTTTTAGTTCTGGATCATGGACTTAAATTATAGAGAAAACTATGTTTTACTATATTCCTAAGGAACACAAAAACTCTTGAAAAGGTTTTTGCTATGCTTCACTCTATGCTTTTAAGCTTCCCAATGAGCAAGCATTATACAGGAAGAGAAAGATTTTCTTATTTTTATGAATGCTCCAATCAAATCTTCCTGTACTGCTTTTTCAAATGATGGCCATTCTAGCTCATTAGTGCACTTGACATAAAGGTCACCCTGTAAAAAATATAATAATGATATCAATGAGGTCACATTTTCACAGGCCTTGTCTGCTTATTAAAATGAGTTTTAAAAACTTTATAAACTGGTCAAATCACTCTGTGGAAATTCTTAAACTAACTTGTAGTTCAAGGTAGCATACCTTATACATTCTCACTACAAAAAGCAGAAGTGGTTAAAATGGAGTTGTCTACAAACTGCTTGAATCAATTCAGCTGGGCCACATGGACTTGAGTATTCAAGGCAAAACTTTTTCAGTTCAAGACAAAGCCAGATGACTCATCTAAAACTGCTGGTGAAGGTGAAATGAGCCAACTGATTTAGTCCTGCTGCATGAACTGAGGGCTGGTAGACAGGCATATGCAAAAAGTCATTCTACCCCCTCCTTTCCAACGCAAATCCTGCAATTTGCTGGAGATCAATCATCCAGGGAATTCTTGAGCTGGAGACCATTGGGACCGTGGTACCTAATAAGCCTGGACAAGTCTGTTCTCTTGAATTTGCCTAATCTTTTTATATATGATTATACTTTGGACACCACATCATCTTGTGCAAATACATCTCAATTTAATCTTTCGCTAATTATACTGTCAGTTTGTTTTAAATGTGCTGCCCAATAATTTCAGTCAGTGCCCTCCTTTTCTTTCACTGTGGTAATTACTGAATAAATTCTCTCCCCATCTTTACATAAATTTCAATTTTATTGATATTTGGATGTTTTTTCCCCAAAGTCAAAACTCTTTGTCTACTCAGATTCTGTACAGAAGTTTTTCCATGCTTCTGATGACTTTTGTTGCCTCTCTTAGTACTTTTTCTGTTTCTACTCTATCCCTTTGAGATACAACGGACAAAACTGCAAACAGTGCTTAAGCAGTAGGGACAGCCTGGATGTACGCAGCCTCATAATGTTGTTTTCTAATTTATTCTGTTCTTTTCCAAACAATACCTAAAATTCTGTTTAGCTTTTTTATCTACCTATTTTGGTGCTAGATACCGCTGAAAGTAACAGAATGGTGTAAAGGAGGGAGAAGATGGTTTGGACAAAACACTCCTCAAGCCTGTGTGAGTAGGTAGTAATGGGTTGTGATGAGTAGTCCCTGCCAAAAGCTAAGGCCACAATGAAGATCATTAATTTAATAGAACATATGTATAGCTAATACTTGTTATGATATGTAATTTGCAGAAGATTGAAAAAGGCTTCCAACTGTAATAACCCAGAAAGTGCTTTAAATAGCAAAGTTAGTTTTTGCCTCTGCTGCTAGATAAGCTATCAGTGCTTTGTTTAGATTGAGCAGCACTGCGCTCGGATGTGAGAATAAAGGATGGAGAGGGAAAGAAAGGAGGATTTGTCCTGAACCTAGAAGGTGTAAAAATAATTTAGAGGGGATCACCAGGAAGGGCATGCCTATGGGGAGCCTATATTCCCACCTTCCCACCACTCTTTAACTGAGTAGAGGACTGGGATCTGATGGTGTTAGCTGCTGGGAGGAGAGAGGGAAGAGGGGTATTCTTTGAACTCTAAGGTCCCAGATTTTTAATACAATTGAACAGAATGTTACTAAAAGAGAATGTTTTTCTTTATGCAACCTTTTCCCAGCTCTCTAATAAAATATCTGACCTAAAGTTCTACTTAATAAGTGCTATCCTTTTTATCATTCAGCCTGCTCAGTGATGTTGCAGTATATGGAGTAGAATGAAGATGTCAGATTGTGGGTGAACTGTTTCCTCAGAAACAGAGATTTCAGAGACAGCAGTGTGGATTTGTGTCTTGGGTGGATTTGGGAGAAGTGGGGGCTTATGCGTGGGTCATGTCAAACTGCAAAGACCTATGTGGTCACATACTTCGGAGTGCTGAGTTTTGGGATAAACTTTCCTCTTGCATTTACAGACCAGCAGTCTTTCTGCAAACCCAGATAGTGCCACATTTTCCTCTGCTTTGAAAGCCCTTCACAGACTGTCACCTCGTACGCAGAGTTCCATTCACAAGATACCTGCAATATTCAGTGTTGTTATATCTTCAGACAAACACTATTTCCACCTCTTCCCACATGTTGCCTTGTTTCTGGGATGAGTAGTCTTCAAATATTCACCAGTCTTATCTTTCTCAAAGTTCACTTTTGCTATGATACCCACAGGGTACCCTATGTTGGGGTATTATGACTATTCTTACATTGGATGCATGGTCTTACTTATGTTAGCACTGTTTCATCTGTCTGTCTGTATTCATCCAAAGGTATACTACATATGGTCTGATAAATACTTCTGCAATGTGTATGTGCATATGTGAGTGCGTCATCCTAGGTCGCTTTACTCAGAGGAGCAAATCAGCTACTTCAAAAATAATCCCACCCAAAAATGCAAGTTTCAAATATGGCAAAATGAATTATTACACTCTGAAAGGGTCTGCTAATTTTGAGTAACTGTACAGGGAGCCCAGAGTCACTAGCTCAGGCTTTCACAAGTCCAGTGAAAAGAATCCCGTCCCTCCATTTCTTTTCTTATGGGTGGGCATACAAAACCAGGAACTATCCTTTTTTCAGTATATGTATGCACATGAACACTCACAGGCAGCACAGCAATATCATAAAAATCATAGCAGAATGTTATCCTGATTTTAGATTTTATTTTTTTTCTTACAGTTTTAATAGCTTCCACTCTTACCAATTTCTGCGGTGTCTAGATTAAGCCAATAGGTCCAATTCCATTCTAGTTGCTCTCATAACCAAAACTGCAACATACTTAACTAACAGAAATACATTTTTGTAAGCTGTTATATGCTGTGGTTGAAAGCCACTCATACCCCTTGTCACAGCTGCAATCATTGTAATTATGTTGTTAGTGCATTAGTTGGCTTCAATCTGGAGCACAGTGTTTGTTCTCAATAGATGTCATATGGTTGAAAGGCACCATTTAACTATGAGTCACCCTTTATTGATGTAATCATTCTTACTTTATGAACACAGATAATTAATATAAAGCTTGTCTGTGTGCAGCATTGGCAATCTCACTTTGGCAGAATATTTTTTTTGAACAGAAACATCTTTTTGAAACACTCATTTCATGTCTTTTTTTCTGCACTTAGCCAGTACCATCCCATTTAGCTGAGACAAGGAAATATAAAAAGTTCTTACTTGCTTTTATCTGTTCTTATCTAAAAGCTTGTGGTCTTTACAGTGACCAGGACCAACATCTTCCTCTTTGACTGTTAAATGTGCAAGGAAATCCTTATCTTTAAACTCACAATTACATTGTATTTTTGTGCCTGTTCTCTTCATTCTTAGCTCAAAATCAGAGCTGACATAGCTACAATCATCTTAGTGTTGGGGACTACATTTAGACCTTAACACACCCTGTAATCTGCCCACTGGAGACAACAGCTCTTCCTCACTTTAGAAAACCAAAACTGCCTTCATGATGGAAGAGGTCTGTTAGCATGGCGGTACTAGCAGTAGTTTAGGACTTGGAAACTTGTGTCCTGCGTTGTTCCAAAATAGCTGAATAACTTTCAAGCATGGTGAAAAAAGCCAGGTGTCCAGAAGTTCCATGGCAAAAAGGAAGGTAAGTTGCTGGGTAGGTTAGGGAGAATGTTTACTCCATGTCAAGGGATAACTAATTACATAGCTAGCTGAGATAAATATTTTTTCTCAACCCATTATTTAATAGAACTGTCCAGTAAAATGTTCACATGTTAGTTTTAACCTCTGCTAGCCAAGTTAGCACTTTTTGGAAGGCTTGTATAACATGAACACCCTTAGCACATTTTTGAAAAAATGCTAAACCCAAGGAGAGGATGAAAATAAAATGCAGTTTATCCTTGTGTGATCCTGGTTTGAGTCTAGGACAGACATGAACTCTTTCTTCTCTCATGTGACTTTAGCCAGCTGACCCTAGAAGTGAAATGCAGCCAAGCAACCTGACTGCTCTGTTGGTTAGCTCTTTGTCCTTCTCCTCACACCCCTTTTCTTGCTTCTTTACTTGTTGCTTCACATCTAAATCTGAGCCACAGTTTCTCAGGGGAGGAATCTTGTACTGTTCATCTGTTCCATAACGCACTTACTTACACAATTTTAGGAACTCCCTAAATAGTAATAAAAACATATGTAACAAAATATAATGATTAGATAAATTTAGGTTATGCAAGGAACCAGAACGTATCCTCATGTTTACCTGAGGAGTTTGCCTGTTGTCTAGTATTTTGCTGTGAGTTTGGGTTTAGATTTTGATGTTTAGGCTCAACTCTGTTATCATCATTGTGGTAAAGTAAAAGAAGCAGGAGACTGACTTTTCAAAGCTATCTGGTTCTTTCTATTTGGCAAACAGTCAATTTCATTTTGCTATTGCTACAAAAGAAGCAAAAAAAATGGAAAAAGAGTAGAGCAGCATTCTACAATAACCATAATCCACACAGACAAAAATGAGAAAAGAAAGCCCTGAAAAGTCATATTTACCTCCTGTTTCCCTTTGTTTAATTCTCCTAAGGCACAACAGCAGCAAATCCTTTAATTTAATATGTATAAAGTACTTGCAGCTAATTTTTTAACTTGTTTTGTTTGTCCATTCAAGATTAGTATTAACATTTTATCCTCTTCAAATTAATAAGGTAATAATCATCCCTGGTGACTCATTCTTAAATCCAGTGCTATGACAACAGGTGAAGTCATCACAGTATGTGAGACATCATATTTCCTCCTACAGCTTCTGTGTTCCATAGGCTTAATTTAATTTGCAATGTCTCCTGATTTCCCATGGTCTCACTTCTGTCCTCCTTCCCTAGCCTGCAACCTGCCATTAGATCACCTTTTCTTTCTTTGTACCTTTGTTAAAATGCATGTTTTTCTCCCTAGACTTCCAGCTAAATCTAAATTATCTTGTCTACACTTCAAACTCTCCCATTACTGCCACTGAGCCATTGCTCTATCCTTCAGTGTTGGCTGTGATACCATCCCCTTTTGCCCATCAGTTCAATTTGAAATTCCAGCCCATTGACCTTGCTGTGTATCTATCTTTTCAAATTTTTCCTCTGCCAGCCTCTCTCAATTTTCAGACCCTTCTATTCTCCTTTTCAGAACTGACTGGTTACTCCTTTCTTTTTTCCTTACTTTTCCCTTTATGTCTTCTTCCACATAACCCTTTGCCAGTTACATGTCAGCCCCAGTCCTTGGATCAGATTATCCTTTCTTTTGCACTAAATAGATTTGTTTCGTCGTGGTCTTTTTGCAGTCACACTTCAATCACCAACCTCCATCCACCACCCAGTGGTCCTACTCTGACACCATACTATCAAAAGCTAAAAAAGCAAGATATCCAGAAATAGAAGGATCATTGCTAAACTGGGAGGGAAGTGAAAGGTGTTGATTTTGAATGACTGACTGGAGTTCAAAACATATTGAAAATTATATAATATTCTATAAGATTAGAGCGAGAAGGATGGAAGGCCCAAAGGACCAAAGGAGGGAGGGAAAGAGGGAGGGAGGGAGGGAGGGAGGGAGGGAGTGAGGGAGGGAGGAAGGAAGGAAGGAAGGAAGGAAGGAAGGAAGGAAGGAAGGAAGGAAGGAAGGAAGGAAGATTGCTCATCTACTTGTTTGCAAAGAGAATTCCAGCCTAGCACATATTAAATAAACACTGAGGCCCTCATCAGATGAAATGAGTTAAATGCATTGAATGAAAGTCAGAGACAACATGCCAGAAAAAGAGAGTGTGTTCAAAGAAGGAAAGGTAAAAATACAAGAAGAAAAATAATAAGATTAAATTAGGGAAGTTTGGGAAGAAGTATGTTAAGATTTGGACAATTTTCACTGAGGCAGAAGCAAGGTATGAGACAAACATTGATGCCATGCCTGTTTAAATGTTTGCTTCCTATTAGTTTGTTATTATATTCTTTGACCATCTAGTTTCTTTCCCATGTAAATATTCCTGATTTCCTTGGTTGGTTTTTGAACAGGCTCATGTATTTTTTAATTTCTGTACTGGAATTCAAAGACAGATGAGGCTAAACCTGCCTGACCAACCTAGTGGCCTTCTATGATGGAGTGACAGCACCAGTGGACAAGGGAAGAGCTATGGATGTCATCTATCTGGACTTCTGTAAGGCCTTTGACACAGTCCCCCACAATGTCCTTCTCTCTGAATTGGAAGGATATGGATTTGATGGGCGGACTGTTCAGTGGGTAGCAAACTGGCTGAACGGTCACATCCAGAAGGTAGTGGTCAATGGCTTGATGTCCAGATGGAGATCAGTGACAAGTGGTGTCCCTCAGGGGTCCATTCTGGGGCCAGTGTTGTTTAATATCTTCATCAATGACATAGACAGCGGGATCGAGTGCACCCTCAGCAAGTTTGCAGATGACACCAAGCTGAGTGGTGCAGTCAACATGCCTGAGGGACGGGATGCCATCCAGAGTAATCTGGACAGGCTGGAGAGGTGAGTCTGTGTGAACCTGATGAGGTTCAACAAGGACAAGTGCAGGGTCCTGCACGTGGGTTGGGGTAATCCCCAGTATCAGTACAGGCTGGGGGATGAAGGGATTGTGTGCAGCCCTGAGGAGAAGGACTTGGGGGTACTGATAGATGAAAAGCTGGACATGAGCTGGCAATGTGCTCTTGCAGCCCAGAAAGCCAACCGTATCCTGGGCTGCATCAAAAGAAGCATGGCCAGCAGGTTGAGGGTGGTGATTCTGCCTCTCTACTCTGCTCTGGTGAGACCCCACCTGGAGTACTGCATCCAGCTCTGGAGTCCGCAGCGCAGGAAGGACATGGACCTGTTGGAGCGGATCCAGAGGAGGGCCACAAAAATGATCAGAGGGATGGAGCACCTCTGCTATGAGGAAAGGCTGACAGAGCTGGGGTTGTTCAGCCTGGAGAAGAGAAGGCTGTGGGGTGACTTTATTGCAGCCTTCTGGTACTTAAAGGGGGCCTACAAGAAAGATGAGGATAGTCTTTTTAGCAAGACCGGCTGCAACAGGACAAGGGGTAATAGTTTTAAACTAAAGAAAGGTAGATTCAGACTAAACACAAGGAAAACATTTTTTACAATGAGGGTGGTGAAACACTGGAACAGGTTGCCCAGAGAGGTGATAGATGCCCCATCCTTGGAAGTGTTCAAGGACAGGCTAGATGGGGCTCTGAGCAACCTGATCTAGTTGAAGATGTCCCTACCAATTGCAAGCAGGGTTGGACTAGATGACCTTTAAAGGTCCCTTCCATCCCAAAGCATTCTATGATTCTGATTCAAATAGTATTCCTAGTCATGGCTGTGAAACACCTCTAAAATGACAATAAGCAGAAATTGCCTCATCTCTTGCAATTCTATTTGGCATCTTCAAGATACATTGAAGATAATATATTCATTCCTCAGAGTGCTGATGTTTCTTTATAACTGTAATACATTTGTAACATCTGTCCTGCCATCTGTGATTGCAAAGCAGTTCTGCCTCCATGTCTGTTTTACATATACAGATTGATTTCTGAAGCTATATTCTGGCCAGTCAAATACAATACAATAGCATCAAGGAATTATTTCTTGAAGTGTTTCCAGCCCATGTAAAATAAAATCCCGAGGGAAGATTTAATTAATTAATTAATTAATTAACTTGCATGCAAACAAAGAATATGAGGATATTGATTTCATCTCCTGTTCCTGACTGCACAAATTAGCACCCAATAATAATAGGGGCAATAAAACAACAGTTTAAAATTTGCTTCAGTATCCTCAAGGTATTTCTACCCTAGAAAAAGATAAAACAAGGTTAAAATCAGTAGTTTGAGGAAGTAAGATGAAGACTGAAGGGATGGTTAGTGTTAAATGGAAGAAATGCTTGCCAAAAACATGATTGCCCAAAGGAAAATCTTGACACAATTTAAGAGCAAAGTAAAGTTCAGAATGTTCAGAGTTGGAACACATCATTTTGCTATGGGAAATTGATGACAGGTTAAAATGAAACCATTTAAAAATGTGTAATTAATAACAATCATGAATTTTCATTAATAATAAAGCACTTTGTTCCGAGAATAATGTAGGTTCATTTAATGAAAACTATAAATTATCCTTAATCACCCATTTTTTTGTCTGTATGCATTTATAACATTAGCAAGTCTTTGCCCTGGTTTTAGAGTGGAGCCTCATTTCAATAGGAGTATCAGCCGTTTCTAGCCCAACACTAAAATGCAGAAAAAGGAAATCTATGGGATATAAACCTACTTTGAAAAGTGATTTCCACAAATACATGCTGAAAGTACTCTCCAAGGGATTTTAGAGCCATTCATTGTCATCTCTCATTGTGAGATTAACGCAGCTTCCAGAATGAAATATTTTTAACTTCTACTTTTCTAAGAAGAAAGAGGAAAAGAATAACCTAATGTACTTTAAGTGGGTGTAACTCCACTGATTTACACCATATTTTAATTTGGCAAATCCAAGCTTTTGTCTACTCTGTTGCTTCCCTGTAGCAGTCAAGGATTTATACACATGCAACACAGAATGTTCAATTTAGCAAAATTGCCTTTTCAAAATTGTATAGTCAAATGTTTAACTAGAAGTGTTTGGGGAACAGATGGACTATTTAATTGTTGATTTTTAAGAAAATCCTTGAAACAAATAAACAGCCTATTTAAATGCAGTTTTGCTTGAAATATTCTCAAGGGTATAGCTGTTAATGTATGAATAAATGTGTCTACAACTACATTTTTACTGCTTAGGCAAACTTACAAGCAATTGAAGGAAAGTGTAAATATCACTGCATTTAACATGGTTTCTTTATGTTACAAGTGGTAAAAGAATACAAATCTTAATGTCTTATATATTTGTGACTGGTATATATGCTCCTTGCATGAAACAATGTGGGCTCTAGAGGACTGAAAAGTCTCCCGTGTTCTCTACTGTACTAAGAAGCAACACAGGAACATAGAGGAAAACATCCCTACAGCAACACAAAGGCTGTTTTTCTCACAAGTACCAAGGGCTACTGTAATGTAGCTCTGAACATCAACTGTGAGACTGAAATAGAGCACTGCATCTAACTCGACCCAAGGTAGATGTCATTTGTGAGATGTTTTCATCTGTGTCATGGGTATAAATTAGGCTAGCAGTAGACCTGGAGTAAGTCATGATGGGCAGTACTAAATCTCTGTACCATGTTCACAAAACATATCTTCCAGGGACTGCAACGCACTTGTAAAAATCTTTGAACATGTTTTACACCCCCCTCACCCCGCCCCCCCTCAGTGAATTCGGACAAAGTAGAACAAAACGAGGTTTTGAGTCTCATTTGAGTCTCAAATGAGTCTCATTTGAGACTGAATGGGGAAGGACACCACTTTATTTGCATAAAAAGTACTAGATTCCTCAACCAAAGAGATCAGATTTGTATAAATAACTTTTTTACAGCACAATTCAGAATGACCCATAACATTTTGACAGGCCTAGAGCAGTAACTGCTCTGAGGGATGCAGCACAGCAACTACTGGTATTTATAGTGTGAGACAGGGTAAGATGTGTCATTTAGTTGTAGGTGAGTTACCTCACTTGTCTTATTACCAGTTCATTTGCCTCTCTCATAGGCATCTGTTCATTTCCTAGCTCAGAGAAGGAGCATTACTAGGCCTCTGGGCTTCTGGAACCAATGGGTTTACACACTTTCAGTATCTTTCTTTTCTTTTTTTCTTTTTTTTTTTTTTCCCCCAAAACACTTGCCAGGATTTTTTTTTTTTTTTAATTTGAACAATTTTTTTAAACAGTTTTATCAAGAAAAGAGGCTCATTCTGCCAGGGAAGCCATTCTCAAAGATGTAAACATGCTCAGCTGAAACAAATTTTATAACCTGTTTCTTTCTGTGCTCATTCATTAAGTTTCTGCAGCATCTCAGAGTCAATTTTTAGAAGAATGTTATTAAGTCAAGTCAATGACTAGTTTTATTTGCTGCTAAATTAAAAGGAAAAACTATTCTAAATGAACTGATGTATAGTCCATACAACTACTGAAACAGAGGAGGACATTTAAAAAAAATTACAAGCAGTCTTTGAAGCAAAGCAACCTAAAGCATCTGACTTTATTCCACTGACTATGAGTGTTTGAAACAAATTAAGCAGCTTTGAAATCCCAAAGTTCCAGAACAACCTTATCCTGATTATGGCTGTATCTATATTCTCTTCAGTATTTCTGAATTGGGCAGAAGTGAACTCACGCTCATCACCTCCTTATCAAATGCGTTTTCATCCCCATCACGACAGCACTTCGTCAGGCCTGTCTCTCCCATGGACACCCTGAATCAAGCATTCCCTAAAGCAAGTGCTTTATTAACATCAGCTTCTTGCCCAAAACAATGCATGTGCTGCACAAGCAGACCTCCTTCAGCTGCTGGGAAACCAGACAAGGGCATAACCAGGAGAAAAGACCTGTCGAGACACCATGTGAGGGTGAGGTGCAAAGGAGACAGTGAGCTGAGCATTTCCTTGGCTTATACTCTACCCTTGGCACCAGTCTCTACTTTCCTGGCTGGGAGAGTCTGCACTTCATTAAAGTCATAGCATAGATGAGGTCAGCTGCATCCTCTTCCTTCTCCCCTCCCACTTGTCCACAGGGCAGAAATTCTAGGGAATGAGACCAACCCCCTCTGACTGTAACAATATTTGTCACACGTCACAGTCAGTGATGAGCACAGAGCTCACTCTGTGATAGCATCTTGTGCTTGCCTTGCAACACCAACCTACAATACACAAGTTCACTACCCCCATGCTCAAGATGACCATTACTGCTGTCTGGGATCTGGCCACCTCTGATTACTCCCATTAAGTGGTCAGGACTGGCTATTTGGGGCCATCTTTGTCTGCAGGTGGTTTCCCATTTGTCTCCCACAACAGAAACCCAAATAGTTGCACCATGCAGATAATGTCTGTTAGCATGTGGAAAACACTCACTCAGTCTTTTAAATCATTCTCTGCACTTAAATCATTCCCTTTCCCAAAGCATCTTGCGGTTTTGAAGAGAAGAGAAGAGAAGAGAAGAGAAGAGAAGAGAAGAGAAGAGAAGAGAAGAGAAGAGAAGAGAAGAGAAGAGAAGAGAAGAGTTGAGTTCTAGTTGGAATGGACCTACAACAATCATCTAGTCCAACTGCCTGACCAATTCAAGGCCCACCAAAAATTATAGCCTATCATTAAAGGCATTGTCCAAATGCCTCTCGAACACTAACAGGCTTGGGGCATTCACTACCTCTCTAGGAAGCCTGTTCCAGTGTTTGACTACCCTCTCAGAAAAGAAATGTTTCCTAATATCTAGTATGAACCTCCCTTGACACAGCTGTGAACCATTCCCACATGTCCTATCACTGGATACCAGGGAGATCAGCACCTCCCTCTCCACTTCCCCTTCTCAGGAAGCAGTAGAGAGCAATGAGGTTGCCCCTCAGCATCCTTTTTTCCAAACTAGACAAACCCAAAGTCCTCAGCCAGTCCTCATAGGACATGCCTTCTGCCTTCTTCATGTTTTCTTCCTGAACACTCTGCCTTAAGAGGATGCCAAATCAAGCTGATCTCCCAAGCCCTTGACCCAGGCAAACCCAGGTGAGATCCTCCAATGGCTCTCATTCTTTTTCTTGAAGATGATAGGGATATGATTATATTCACCTAATTTAATATGTCTGCAGTGCAAATAGCTACCTTTCCCTTAGGGTCCCTCTATAATTAACATAACAAAACAGCCCTATCTACAGCACAACCTGTACAACCTATTTTGCACATCAATATTAAGAGAATAAACACATCTTAAAGTGCTTATTTCTCTCCACTGAGAGTTTAAAGTCTACACAACTGATGTGACCTATCTGCCAAAGCCTGAGATTTACCTCTTTCTTATGTCTCTGCTTCTAGATTGCCTAATTCACCTGCTTTTAATCTTTGGTGGACAGCCAAGAACATCCAGTCTTAAGAACATGTAGACACCCCTTGAGGCCTTATCAAAGAGATGCTCCATTGACTCCACATGGGAAACAGTCACTCACCAGTTAGACTGCACATATGTGCCAGAGTTCAAATTAGAATGAGCAGGAAAGGCCAGGTAACCACGGCTCCACCTTTGCATTTCCTAATTGTCCAGCCATTCCTGTTTCTTTAGCATTGTAAGTGACAGTGACTAATTGCTTTTTAGGTGAGCCACTTCCTATCAGTACCTGTGTTACTCAGCCTGTTAAATAGCAGGTGTGCTTTTCACTCTTTTTTATTAATATATGTCCCTGTTGTCAGACCTGTTTGTTTTTCTGCTTTCCTTTGTTTCCTGTAGTTAGGCTTGGTAGAATATCACAAAACAGAGCTGTACAGTGTCATTATTTTCTTTAATTAAAATTGTTGAGAGCTGGGTAAGAACAAACTCAGCAGTGAAAATGAGGGTGAGTGTGGAACAGAGACCAGTCATGTTCTCCAAATAGAATAAAAGTCACTCTGTGCAAAAAAAGATGAGAAATCTACCCATGAATGAGTGATAAAGTCTTGACTTCTATTTCCCAACCTACTGATGAGGAAACTTGCCGTTTCCTGGAGACCACATTAACCTCCATTTCCCTCATTTTCCCTACCAGCCTCTATAGAAGCTCAGGTTAACACCAAGACAGCCTCGCTCACCAGCATCCAACACGAGCTCTAAGAGGTGGCTTGAAGACAGCATCAACAGCTCTGCTACTGGCTGCAGTTAGGGCCAAGCTGATCCCTTGGAGGATGCTGCCCAGTTCCCATTCCATGGACCACATGGGGCTCCAGCCACTCTTACTGCTCCTACTACTTCTGCAAGTCTTGTAGAAATGGTTTTATGTCCTACAGAGCAATTGCTGTCTCCACCTGGGCCACTGCTGGAGGCTTTCACACAGCGGCTGGGGCACTCTTGGACTCAGTGTGTCTGCACAGAAGAAAAGTTAATGTTATTTCTTTTAGGTCTGGAACCACAGTATAAGGTGCAGTTTGCTACACCCAGACTATCAAAGCATCCTCCCTCCAAGGGAGGCTTGCTACTTTTTAACCTTCAGGCCACGATTTCTTCTCTGAAACCTGCCTTCCCAGAGAGTCCATGGGAAGAAGTTGTAGATGAGCTAAGTGCCAATGGCTGGGAGCCCCTCAAGGTGGAAAGATCCTGGTGCCAGACCTGGAGACCTCTTCAGTTATAAAGCAGGGAGGTTAGCTGGATGTAGAAGGGGGCTGGTAAGCGTGAGGAAGAGAGGGGGGAGAGGCATTGCTGGTCTCTATCTGTGACTTCAAGCTTACACAACCTCTTGTACGTTGCCCTGGAGTGAGATGTTGTCCAGCCAGATGCAGCCTGCTTTACCCCAGCACCTTAGTAGCAATATGAAAACAGTTTAACACTATCTTTTCTAAGTACACACCTTTGCTCAGAGTGTGAACTGGGCTTTGCACTGATGCACACACTTATTCAGCACCAGCTGAAAACTCAGAATTCCTGATACAAAAGGAAGAAAATGCTGTAATTTATGTAACCAGCCAAAAGCTGTTAAAGAGTGTAGTAACAGTTCAGTCAAGGAAACAAAAATAATTACCAATTAAACAACGCAACCTCAGCATATCAGAGAAGATTAGTGAAGACTTCATAAGAGCAAGAAGGCAATTCAGCAGCTCAGGCATAGCTTCCCACAATTTAAAAGGGATGTATGTAAACAATTAATCCTAGATACCCTTCAAGAACCCTTCCAGGCCAAAAAAGAATGCCAAAGATATCAACTAAACAAATAAAACACATAACTTTCTAACTGACTTGAATTTTCATTCTTCCCCACACCCTACAGTAACAAAGTAGAGCTCTGAACAGCACAGAGGTTTCCTCAGTCTCTGCAAGTTCCCTCTCAGCCATGCTTGCTGCCTTTTGAAAAGGCAGCCATGGGGCAGGAATGAAGATTCATGCAAGCTGCATTGATGGATGGCAAACCATGATACCTATGTTCTCCATGTCAAATCACTGGAGTGAACTGCTGATGTGAATACATTTTGAATTTTTCACCGGAGTAGCAAGAAAATGATATGATAAGAAAACTTGAAGTTTTATACAACAGTGAGGCAAAGGACAAGTACACGTCTATGGGGAAGAAGTTATGGGTTATGTATAAGCCTGTAGGTGCGAGTGCAGATCTTCCTCTCTTTTTCTTTCCAGTCCCCACTCCCCCACCACACTAAATCTGCTATTGCAGTAGGGAAGCGTTAAAGATTCCAAGAGCACTCTAACAGTTTTGCATAGATTTTGCTGAGAACACAAGCTTTAAGATTCTTGCCCATGGCAAACTTAAATAGGCATGGTGGCAAAAAAAGTACTACTCTCTAAAAGCAATTTTAAATTAAATGGGTGCCTTAATTTAGTTGATTGGATTGGCAGAAAAGATTTTCCATTAGAAATTACTGATTTCCATTTTTGAAAATCAGCAAAATTAAATTATTACCTAGGAAGCTGGTGTGAAACATTCACGCACAAAACAGCAGCCGCCTTCCACAACTTCATGAGCTTGTGTAATAGCCCAGAACACAAGTGCATTACCCCTGCTGTACACAGCAGCAAAAAGGCTGAATTGCTGCCAGAAATGGCTGTCAATTCCCAGAAGGATTCTGAGTGAGAAAAGCGCTGTTAAGAAGTGAACAAGGAGAAGTCTCTCACGCTGTATCATTTTTTTAGCATCCTGAACAGCAACAATGAAACATCACATACAGGGAGATGTTCAGATGTACTAAAATTGATTCCAGCTATCATTGTACAAAGATGTGACGGTCAGCTCATGAAAAGTCTCTGTTGTATCGCCTCTTCTTTGGGAGACCTCTTCCTTCCTACCTTCCATTTTCTTTTCCTTTACTTTATTTGCGTTTGTGATTATATCATTTCCACTGAATTTTCAGTTTCTTTCCTTGCAGAGGAAGGGGGCAGATTTGTTTTTTGTCCTTCTGTTCTCTATCTTTTCAGTATGGTCCCTCTGAGCTGCTGCATTTGCCTCTTCATTTTATTCACTGATTTTAGCTTCAGTTGTTGTTTTGCTTCTTTTATTGCATAATCCAGTTTCTGACCCCACAGCAACTATCTGTCCTTTGCTGATGGGAGCTTCTGTTTCACTTGTTCTCTGACGAAATGTCTCTGAACTGTCTGCAATCACTAATACATATTCTTCCAACTACTTAAGATGCTGCATATCAGGACATCTTTTCTGAAGAAACAATAACCCAGTCTGGTTCTCCTTGTCTCCTTTTTTCTAGCTTCTGCTTTATCTCAGCAAGTATCAGATGTTCTGTACATATAAACAAATTTTACTTCTTCTTTGTTGGGATTGAAACACTTAGATTTGTAGGATGATCCTGTTTATTCAACTAAGGTCTCTTTTTTGTGTAAATGGTAAAAAGTCCCCTTAAATTTTTAATTCCCAGTGAGTGCAATAGCTCCTGCTTAGAAAGAAAAGCTAAAAAATACGCAACCTAACAAACAACTCTCTGATAAACCTTAACAAACTTATCCCTAAATGTAACTAGAGAGGACTAGGAGAAAGAGAAGGAGGAAGCAAATTGCCCCCACTGCCCTTTTTAGGAGGCTGACAAATTTCACTGCTTTAATGATAATAAACTTTTGCATTTTCAGACTAAATTATACCTGGGTAAACAGTAGCATTCCTTGCCAGGGCAAAATTCCTATTGGTTTATTGACAGCTTATTATAATGGTTATGTGTGGATTCTTCTGATAGATCTCACTTTCTGATGAATTTCAATAAATAAAACAACCAGATCCTGTTGCAAATACTAATTTCATACTATTTTAGATATTCAGTTCTTCTGTGAGAACCAGTGGAGTAAAACATTTAAAATACCCAGGTGCACAAATGATTAAGCTGTATAATGAGATCGCTAAAAGAGCAGAATAAGATATCAAACTAGAAAGGAGGCCAAGTGATTAAAATGACTCAAAGCCTACATGCATTATAAGAATATCCAGTCTCTGGTTACACAGATTACAATAGAAAGCATTAAAAAAAAAAATAAAAAAAAGCTGGGATACAGATTTCATCTTTAAGTGTATTCATTAGATGAGATAGGAAGAAGAATGTCATTCCGCAGAAGGTGAACCTGTATTTGTCCCCAGGGATTTCTTCCTCTTCCCTTTGATACATACAGTATTGACCTCCAAAGCCAAGGGCTGAGGGACCTCTGGAACTTAGCCTCTCTCTTTCAATGGATGTGGTTCAAGCATTAAACAGAAAGATTTGCAGGAAGAAGGTCTCAGCATCCCCCAGGAAACAGGGGAACAATGACTTTTCAGACCACATGGCAAACCAAAAATGTCAAGAGTCCATCACAAGCGCTAACAGGATAGGAACATGAAGTGTGAAGGAATGATACACAAAGTGGCATAAAGAAGAACACATTTGATCCCAAAATGGCTGGAAGACTAACATTCAAGCAGACTGCTATGCTGACAGTTTTGTAAAAGACTTTGATGAGGTGACAGTTTGCCTGACTGAAATGCTAAAGTTAAGCAATGTAAGCATTTTCTTCTGCTATGCAACTGCACAGTTTGCGCCCATCTAGATTAGTCTTTGCCATGTGGACTAGAGGTTGCCACATGGTACGGAGGGGAGGCGGGACATGATTCTCACTTTACCAAGCACCTGTTTATCTTCAGTCTACACAGTCTTGCATTTTTCATTGAATTTTCCTCATATTCAGGGCTGATATAAAAGTATGTATCCTTGAAGGTACATGTTTCCATAAAATTTTAAAATTTGCATTTTGTTGCAAGTTCAAATGATGACTGCTCTCTATAACAAGTAATACCTAAAAATAGTTACTCTGCCTGGACAAGTTAGAGCACATTCAATTAAAAAATACCTACACAAGAGCCTTATTCTCTTGGAATAAGTGAGACTGTTATTTACATTGAATAACAACTTACACTGAGCAGTCAGCTAGGCAGCTTGTGAATTAGATTGTAACATACAATAAATAGCTATAAAGGAAGCTGAAAAATAAAGTAATTAAAATGAAATAAAATAAAAATATGAAAAAAGATACAAACTACCACACTGATCAAATATCTTCTCCTGGAAGAAGGAAATCAGTCATTCTGCTATTGCTGTCAAGACATTCCAAACACTTCATTGCCTGTAGATGCAGGTTTGAGGCTCTCCAGGAAGTACTGTGTTTTTAAGAGAAACCAAAAAGCAATGTATATAATGGGCTTGTGTCAAAGAAAGACATTGATTTTAATTGCATTTCAAAGTGTTTCATTATTCCAGATGAATGCTTGTCACAAGCACAGAGATCCAAAGTTCAAAATAACATTGTTTTAAAAAAATCAATCTATGTACAAAGCTTTTAATTACTTACAGGTTGACTTTGGTTGATTTTAGTTTTGTTTTTTGTTTTGTCTTTTTAGTTGTTATTCATTTTCCAGGCATAATCCATTGATTCTCTCAGAAACCAGGAACTTGCGTCCTTGACTCATAGAGTAGTTCCAACTTTTCTTCTAAACATTGTTTTGACCATGTTCCACATTTTTGTAATTCATATTTTCTTACAGCTCAGTTTTAACTCTGCATTATACTATGAGCATTATACTATGAGTTTTAACTCTGCATTATACTATGCCCTTCACTAGTGTAATGAGATTTCAAGGCACCAGTGATAGGATTTTCAAAAGCGGTTAGTGATGGATTAGCTCTACCCCTAAGCAAAGGCAGTAAGAGTTTTACAACTGGCTTTCATGGGAGCAAAATCAGGCTGACTCCACAGGCTTAGGAATATCGTACCAGTCTGATGGGTTTGCTTGTTTATACCAATACTGTTTTCACATATAAATTTTGTTTCATACATACAAATCCTACAAAAATAAGGTGACGTGACCAGAAATCTACTGCTGGGACAGATAAAAGCTACAAATGCAATAACAGAATCTCAAGTTTTGACCGTGTTACAACCTTTAGTCAAGGAAAACCAGAGGTTAAAAACAGTATTTACACATGCTAACAGTTGTATCCAGTTAAGAAAGGGAAGATTTTTTTTAAGGGGGAAGGGGCTGTACATTTCCGTAACTAAAACTCATACTTCTTGCTACTGTATCATATATACTTAACCAGATGCTAAAAAAAAAAAAAAAAATCTTCTTTTTAACACACTTCCCATTGCTCTTAAACTGATGGTTATATTCTCGATATCAGCAAATAGGCTTACAAGCCAGTGTGTCTGGCAAAGAAAAACAGAAATAACATTAGTAGATGGTTATCACCAGGGGTTGTGTGGTTGCTTTTATACTGTTGGACATTTTTAAAAGCACTGCGTAGAAAAGAGCACAAAGCGTGCCACTTTTTTCAAGCTTTATCCTTTGTTTAAGCTTCTTCTTGATGAGGTGTGCTTTGCTGCTCATTAAAAGCAGGTCCTTCTGTATCTCCATTGACAAATCTGCCTTCTCATCTCCTCCCCTTCTTCGAAAGCAAATGATCACCCCAAGACATTGAGCTGTTGCAGCCAGTCTTTTAAAGAGCAAAGCTGGAGAATCTTTTTCAGTTATTGATACCAATATATGGTCTTTGTATGTGATGCTGGGGTATAAGGAATTGTGACAGTGTCCACAAACATTTAGTTCATCCTTACCATGGGAAGGCTTAACTGCCACTCACTTTCTCCACTGTATTAAAAAGTTTTACAAAGAAGAGGTCATATAAAAAGTTATGAAGACACAGAGAAAAAAGGAATCAAGGCTATGTGCATTTCCATGCTGGGAATGTGTTGTCAGCCTTTTTGCCTAGATTGTTTGCCTTCTCTGGTATTGATAAAGATTCACCCCTTCTTAATAGACTCCGCAGCAATGATATCATTCAGACATCTCATGAGCTTACAGAAACCTTAAAAAAACTTCATTAACTGCATGATATTTGGGCCAATTAACAAGGCAGCTCTGAGTTTCATCCCTCCTTAATTGAATGCTACTGCTCTGTCTCAAGGGTTGTAAAGCATCTGAGATTGCAAATACAATAATTATTAGCATTCAGTTTTGATTCATTGAACTCAAAGGATAGAATTTAACATTGACTGAGGCTTAAACAAATGCTGAAAAAAGTTGTTTCATTCCATGTTGTCACTATCGTCTTCAGAGGACACCAGGGAGTAATCTGCCCATGTATAACCACTCAGCACTGTCGGCAGGAATATCACGCACATCTGAAGATCTTTGTAGTGTAACAGATTTTGACAGGATGGCATGATAAAGCCTGGGGCATTGTTTTTCTTTGTTTAGAAATTCTTCCCTTTCCTCTGCTGATAATTATCTACATTGCCCCACAAGGGCCTTCTACCTTGAAAGATAAACAGATAGATAAATTTCATAACTCTTGCTTTAACAAACAGTGAAAGCTGTGATTGAGAATGAGAATTGAGTTCTACACAGGAACAAGTAAATACATACACGTAGGCTCAGTTTCACAAATAGGTTCATGTTCAGCTGTGATCTCAGAATAAAAGGTGATTTATTTATTTTTCTACTTCAGTAAACTAGGTCAGCTATTTTGGCTTTACATGTTTTGATACTGTGAAAGCGGATCATTTTGCAACACTCTAGTTCAAGTGGCTGATATTAAGACTTCACAGGAAATTTGTTTTATTGTATTTAGTGAAAAAGATAAACTACCCAGGACATAAATCAGGCCAATCCTTTTGTACTTCAGATATCCAAAGACATAGTGATCAGGTACTATGAGCAGCAGAGCCTCTTCAATTTCTGCAGAGGTCCCTTCTGAGAATGTTTTGTAACTAGATTGATTAACTTCCAGCATAGGGGTTAGGAGCTGTCAAAATCCAGCTCACTTGTCTATGAGCAGCCCTAGCTTGTCCTTTAGTCCATTGTGAAAAAAAATCTATGACATTTTACGTTTGGCACAAGTTATTATTTTTTGCTAAAAATAACGATATTTGCCATGGCACTAGAGAGGGAAGTAGGAAGAGAAGTGATTCTAAGAGTCCACACAGTGCCTCTGTGGGAGCAGAAACTTCTATGAGACTGCTCCTGGTCAAAATAATTATCCATGGAGCAGGCAGCCTAAGGAAGTAAGTAAGTAAGGTTCTAATAGTTGGAGGACAAGGGTCAAATAAATTAAGGCAAGAAAAATATCCTATTTCTACTTATGAATTTGCTGTATTTTTAAAGAGAACTAAAGAATATGTCAGTCTTTGTTTTGGGACTAATGTAATTAGAAGAGCTTACAAGGAGAAGTAAAGCTATAATAGACACCAGTTATAGCTGACGTATGCTTTTAAACTATGTAAATTTAAGTACTGCCGAGTATGCAATATTATATTGCATGTCAATAATCTAAATGCAGGTTAGGACTACATTTTTTCTTATCTTCATCTCTGAGTTTAAAAAATTTAGAGGAGATGAAAAAGTCATCAAAAAAAAAAAAAAAGGCAGTTAAAACAATTGGTACTCCCTTCATAGCTATAGTCTAAAGAATATGAAGCAATGTAGATCATAGTATAAGTGAGTATGAACTGACAGTCACTATCAAGAAAGATAATGTGGATAACTGTAAGAGACAATAAAAATGAAGTGGCAAAGTGAAAATCACAATATCAGTTTAACAAATGAACTGAGATAGGTTTAAGAATGCATTAAAGCATCTTAGCTACTTCAGTTTTCCCAGGAGTGACACAAAAATCCCATTCATGTAGATAGTCTTCAGAAAAAAATTACCTACCATGGTTTTAGCTGATCTATTTTTATATATATATATATATATATATATACACACACATATACCTGATCTGTCAGTTTACTGAGTATCGTGTTTTATGTTCACTTGGATAAAGACTCAAGGCATTTTGAAAACTTTATTTAATATACCATATGGCTAAATACACTAAAACTAAAAAAAGATTCTTTAACAGCTTTATCACATCAGAAAAAAATGCACCTCCCTCTGTGCTGCAGGGTGTACCAGATATGTAATGACAACCATTTTGATTTAAGTATTTAGACAAAATGTCAAAAGGATGCCATGCTGTAGACATAAGGAGAGAAAAATAACAGCTCAGTGCTTAAATATATGGCTCCTTGTATTTATGGGAGATGTGAGACACAGATTAGAGCTCCCTCCTTCAAAGGAAACCTGAATTTGACATATCAGCTAAAGTCAGTGTCCCATCTTGCTTATTATCTTTTCTTGGGCAGCAGCCAGTATTTAATGTTCAGAATAATAGAGGGGAAAAATCTTCCTGCTCTGCACAAGCAATTTACTTATATTATAAGCTATAAAGTTTAATTACATTGCACTACTTTCTTAGCTTGTGCAGTTCGATGACAATGATCCTTTTCTTCCTCTGTTTAAATAATTAAAACTATCAAAATATATGAATCAGAAACTTCCAAAATCCCACTTCACAACTTTTTAAAATGATGAGTCACACAAAACAATCTGAGATCACATGTAAAATAGCCTCACTGGTGAATAACTGAGTATCACGAGAACATGGACAGAATTGTACATCAAATACTTTGAATGGGATCCAGTCTTAGCCATCTGTGTCATCTATCTATTTGCCTGCTTTCTGGGACTGCCACATTCTCGGGCAGATAAGTTATTTAGATACTGTTCTATTTAGTCCCAAACTTTGCTGGGCTTTGCCTAGCTTCATTTGTACACCCATGTACAGAAATACTTATTCTGGGAATACTAACATCTAAAGTTCAAATATGATCCAAGCCTAGGTGGGATCACTGAATTGCCTGGCAAACTTTAAAAAGAACTGTGGTAGGGTCAGAGGCCAACACCTCTGGTGCAGCAGACTATGGAGATATGAATTCTGGTCTTTCAACTAATTGGCTTGAATAAGTACCATCTTCACTCCTTTTGCTAAAACTCAAATTTTCAAAAAGCAAGAGGTCAGAAGGAGAAAAAGGAGCAGAGAGTATGACTAAGGTCAAACTGAGAAATTGAGTTCCTCATAAAGAAGCCTGTAGTGCTTATGCATTTTATACTTAAATCAGTTTTGGATTTAAAAAAAAAATTAAAATCATTGTTGCAGTAGGAATCAAAACCTTCCTTCAGTACTACCCTTGGTCAATTCAGTCAATAAACCATTTCAGCTCCTAACTCCATTTCTCTCAGTCTAACCCTGTCATTCAGCATGGAGCTCTCCTATTCACCACAAAGAGTTGTTCCCTTGGTCTTCTCCAAGCACCACTTTTTTTTTTTGTTGATGATTTTAGCTCTCTTACTGTGACATCAGCCCCCCCTTCTTGCCTTGCCTCCTCTCCTCTCCTCTCCTCTCCTCTCCTCTCCTCTCCTCTCCTCTCCTCTCCTCTCCTCTCCTCTCCTCTCCTCTCCTCTCCTCTCCTCTCCTCTTCTTTCCCCTCTTCTCTGTATCACTGGTGGAGTTGCTGATTCCCTTTGTGCTTTAAGTCTCCCCCTTGACTCTTTTCCTTATCTTTCCTATTGCAATATTTCTTTTGGTAGTTTTAGATGTGGCTCACCTTTGACATTACTTCCTGCATTCCTACTCCTATATTAGGAAATATCTATGGCAGAAATTCTGAGACCAAATGAGTTCATTATCTCTTCCTTCAGTTTTGCTATCTTAATTTTTCAGATCTGTTGCACAAGGCTGTCCTTCTGCCTGTCATTCAGGTCTATTGTCTTCAACTCAGGCTTCACTGACAGTTCTAGCTTTCAGACTGTAAACCTTACACATTCTTTCATCTCTAAGATCAATCTTTTCTACACAACCACCCACCTTGTCATACAGCCCATATTCTTTTAACAGTATGTGGAGCAATGCTGCTCCAAAGATGATTAATAAAGTCATCTCTCCCTTTGAGTCCTGTTATTAGCTGCCCCTTTTTAATGTCAAATACAAGCTGATAGTCTTCACTGTCAAAGCGCTTTTTGCTGTACACTTACTTACCCTATCAGCTCTGGTTTGAAATAACAGCATTGTCTCTCCCCCATCTGACAGCTTTATTACATTTTGGAACAGATACTTCTGGGATTTTACATGTTTCTCTTCACATGTGGAAAGCTATCTATGAAGATGTTTCATTGTTTTTCTCAAATTCTCCTTAAACTTTCTCTTACTGTACTATTTAGAAATAAAAATGGACAACAGCCTGAGTGGGACCAGCTCTTTGTTTCATCCCACACCCATCTATCTACATCAGCTGAATCTTGTGTTGCATTTCAATTGCAAGCTATTTGAAATAAGATCTATCATTATAACCTTGTATCTTTTACTTACATAGCACCTTGAATAAGCTTCTGGGCACTGGGATAATACAAATAATTTTAATAAAAGAAACAAGTGCTCAGGAAGTTTTTACTCCAATTAAAACCAATTAAAGGATTATATGGGAGTTTTGAAGTACCTTTCAGGGTAGGAAACATGATATGACCACACTATCCCACCAGAAGCACCTGGGGGAGAGCACAGGTACGATGCCTCTTGTAGAACAAAACGGGGGATTGGGACTACTGTTTCAGCAGTGCAAATGCAGTGTGTGTTTCCACCTCCTTTGCTCAATATGAAAAGGAATAAGCCATTTCCCATCTTTTGCTGTCAGTGCAATGCTACTCTTCACAGCCATCCATGCAGCTGAGGCAAAGCACAACTTTTAGTTATGCCTGTTCCTGGCTCTTGCTTCCTGGAATTCTCCCATCCTTATATATAATTCTGCTTTGCTGGGTGCAAGTTAGCCCAAAGCTATTAGTGATTCAGTGTAATGAGCAGAACATACACAGGGTACTTTCCTTATTGATTGAACAGAATTAGAATATTAATTAGAGTTTGGATGTATACACACAACTAAATCATAAAATTATCTCCAGAGAAATACAACTCCCTAGCTGTCTCAATCCATATAATATGCCAAAAAGCAATTACTCCCTACAGCTTTCCAAAAGCACTTTATCTTTCTTTGAAGATGGCATCAGAAAATATCCAACAGCTTTAATGTTCTAGCAGTGAGTTTCTGGCACCTCTGAGTCAAAAGCTCTGTAGGACACAATACACAACCATTCTCAGTGCGAATTCAATGTGCGGTCAAGTGATTGCATATTGAAATGTCTTTGTACAACTGTGTAGTCACTCAAATATAAATCAGAATTGGGATTGCTGAGTTTTATTACAGTGTGTTGAGATGACTATAGGAAGCAAGCTTATAGTCTGCCAACTTTTTGAAACTGCTGGCAACTTTTCCCTCCCTGCTGCAGTTCAGCAGTGCTTACTGAGCTGTACCACAACCAAAGTGATGCTTTATGTGTTGAGTATACTAAGAGTTAATTCAACTACACGGCCTTCTTTTGAGACGAATGCACTCAAACATATCTGTGTAATGAAGATTTTTTGTATTATACAATGCCACAGAGCTATCTCCTTTATAACAATGAACTATCAAAAATAAATCTCTCATCTCTGTTATTTAATTCAAGCTGAGAGGGAGAATGAAGACGAGATAGGGAAGAACAGTAGCTGTAGAAATGAAATCAGCTTGGTACTGCTGAAAGATCATTAAAGGGAGCCATATGGAATAAATTAATTGTGGTATAGCTGATATCCTGGCAGGTGTTGGCACTTACCTGGACCCTGCAGAGACCACTCCAGGACTATGGGAGCAGTATATTATATCCAAGGCCTTTGTACTTCATTTTGTTGTCAGTCTAAGCAGCCAAGAGCAGGAATACATGTTTCAGGAAATTAAATATGAAATATTCTAGTGTCAAAGCCTAGAGTATAAAGTATCATTCCTACTTTAGCTGCTCAGAGTGATTAGAAAGGAAAGTTCACAATTCTTTGTTCCAGAAGTACTGGGGGTTTTTCTGCATGTGGTAGTATATGGTTTAATTCTCGATTGCATAGTAACTTACTTAGCTGCTAGCTGAAGGGGTACAGAAAATGTCCAAAACACATAGGGATTCCAGGGGTGCAGTAGAGCTGACATTAGGTTTACTTATCATCTTTGCTCCCAGCCAGAGACAATACAACAGAGAAATGTGGGCACTGCATAATGGACAGTGTTTCTTTCCCAGGATCTGAAACTTTTACCTTTTGGAATATATTTTTATTCATTTGCAGAGATAGGAGATTGTTCTTTTTTTTGTATGTATGTCAGTGAATATGGTGGGAATAGGGAAAAAGACTTTAAATAAATCATTTACAATAAACAATTCAAGAATGTCTATGAGCATAATACGGTCCTACAATAATTTCCTAAATCTGCAGAATATTTCTGCATATCCTTAACTTTAAGCACACAGAAACCCCATTTGAAGCCAGCATAATGTAATGAGTCTTACTCCACCATAAAAAGCGAAAAAACCCTAAACAAATAAAAAATAGGAAAAAAAATCAAATTCCTTTGAATCCTAATCCTTTTCTGCTGTCATTAGACTCTTTGAAAATGGAAATAAGAAAGAAAATTAAAGGAATGATAGAAATGACCTTTTGTATAGCCTTTATTAACAGTATTGTGGTAGATTGGAGTTGGATTGGGTTGTTGTCTGAGATTCTTGAAGGAATACAAAAAGCCATCATAATCTCTACCATGCAGTAGATTTGGATGTAAAAGCTACCTGTATTAATAAGTAAAAATAAAAAATTCTGACCATTTCCATAGGGTCCTCAGCATGTCCTAATATCTCAGTATGGGTACAGTGAAGAAAAACTGCAAGAATCAAAGTTTATTCTTGACAGCTTTATTTTTGGCAGAATACCCCTTTTTTAAGAGGAGACAAATATACCTACAGGCATGCACCGTACTCCCCACATAGCTTGTTTACCTCCCCAAAACAGCAGTTCCATAACTGGATGGTTTTTGGTTTTTATGACAGAGAATTACAAATCTGCATGTTACAGGTCAAATCCTACCCTCCAAGGTTTGAATATTCAGACGATGCCAGTGCTTTGATAGCATTCCACATCTATTCAGGAAGACAAAATTTCACCAAATAGCTCCCAGCCAAAGCCCAGGCTTGGATGATTCCAAGTCCATGGGGCCAGATGAGATCCACCCGAGGATACTGAGGGAGCTGGCAGAGGAGCTGGCCAAGCCACTCTCCATCATTTATCAGCAGTCCTGGTCAACCGGGGAGGTCCCGGATGACTGGAAGCTAGCAAATGTGACGCCCCTCTACAAGAAGGGTCGGAAGGAGGATCCGGGGAACTACAGGCCTGTCAGCCTGACCTCGGTGCCAGGGAAGGTTATGGAGAGGATCATCTTGAGTGCCATTATGCAGCAAGTGCAGGACAACCAGGGGATCAGGCCCAGTCAGCATGGGTTTATGAAAGGAAGATCCTGTTTCACTAATCTGGTCTCCTTCTGTGACAAGGTGACCTGCTTAGTGGATGAGGGGAAGGCTGTGGATGTTGTCTACTTGGACTTTAGTAAGGCCTTTGACACTATCATCTCCCACAGCATTCTCCTGGAGAAGCTGGCTGCACACGGCTTGGATGGGTGCACTCTGCGCTGGGTTAAAAACTAGCTGGACGGCCGAGCCCAGAGAGTGGTGGTAAATGGAGTCTCGTTGGCGGCTGGTCACAAGTGGTGTTCCCCAGGGCTCAGTGTTGGGGCCGGTCCTGTTCAACATCTTCACTGATGATCTGGACAAGGGGATGGAGTGCACCCTCAGTAAGTTTGCAGATGACACCAAGTTGGGTGGAAGTGTCAATCTGCTGGAGGGTAGGAAGGCCCTGCAGAGGGACCTGGCCAGGCCGGATTGTTGGACCGGGGCCAACTGTATGAGATTCAACAAGGCTAAGTGCCGAGTCCTGCACTTGGGTCACAACAACGCCATGCAACGCTACAGGCTTGGGGAGGAGTGGCTGGAAAGCTGCCTGGCAGAAAAGGACCTGGGGGTGTTGGCTGACAGCCGGCTGAACATGAGCCAGCAGTGTGCTCAGGTGGCCAAGGGGGCCAATGGCATCCTGGCCTGTATCAAGAATAATGTGGCCAGCAGGACCAGGGAGGTGACAGTGCCCCTGTACTCGGCATTGGTGAGGCCGCACTGCAAGTACTGTGTTCAGTTTTGGGCCCCTCACTACAAGAAGAACATCGAGGTACTGGAGTGTGTCCAGAGGAGGGCAACGAAGTTGGTGAAAGGTCTAGAGCACAAGTCTTAGGAGGAGCGGCTGAGGGAACTGGGGTTGTTTAGTCTGGAGAAGAGGAGGCTGAGGGGAGACCTTATTGCTCTCTACAACTACCTGAAAGGAGGTTGTAGCAAGGTGGGGGTCGGTCTCTTCTCCCTAGTAACGAGTGATAGGACGAGAGGAAACGGCCTCAAGCTGCACCAGGGGAGGTTTAGGTTAGATATTAGGAAAAACTTCTTCACCGAAAGGGTAGTCAGGCATTGGAACAGGCTACCCAGGGAAGTGGTTGAGTCTCCATCCCTAGAGGTATTTAAAGAACGGATAGATATGGTGCTCGAGGACATGGTATAGATGGACTTGGCAGTGATAGGTTAACGGCTGGACTCAATGATCTTAAGGGTCTTTTCCAACCTTGATGATTTTATGATTCTATGATTCTATGACTCTTATTTCCTTCAGCAGCCCTTAGGATCAAGGAACAGACCAGATTCATCAAAGCATTTGGAAATACCCTTAAACATGTCTAAAACTGCACACTTAAATGTTCTGCCATGTAGGGATCAGCTGTTCCATCTATCTGCGCAGGGATGTTTCTCACAAAGTCCGCAATGCAAAGTGGAGCACTGCTCTTTGGAAATCTTTCTTTGGAAGCATCTGTGAATGTTAACCAGAGACAAGCTGGAGGAAGTGTCACTTACTGTGAAGCGACACAGAGAAATTGGCAATGATGCACCAAGAGCTCTACTGCCAAAATCCAGTCAGTGCACCGTCAAATCAATTTCTGCCTTCAGAGCTATATTCCAATCCGTCTTCAGCACTGAGCACACATTTACTACACCAGAAAACTGGTAAAAATGAACAAAGATAACAGCTCTATTTTATGTAGGATGAGAAATATCTTCTAGCTATTGGTCCCCATCTTCTGCTTCCTGAATCCAGAGAGAAAACCCTGTGATTCTGGGAAAGACTGTAAATATCTAGTTAATTGCTGCCTGGAAGAAAAGGAGAAGGGTCACCTACCCATATAACCTCTCAGTGCTTTTGATTACTGGTGTTATCTGTCCCCTCTGGGAAGGGTCAACTCCTCCTCCTGCCCATCTCCTGCTCTTCCCCCTTGCAGGCTGGCACAGTTCTGGGGCTCTGCTGAACCAGCAACAGGAGCAGTGAGGGAGGCAGGGGCGATAAGGATGGCTGGCTCCACTGCTGGTAGTCACCTCTGGAGCCTGACAGCAGGAGCTGCCTTTCAGCAGAGGCTCTTCACTCCAAATTGCTGTGCAAAGAGCAGCTACTTATTAGATCATGGGTATCCATTAGAGTCACATGAAAGTGAGGAACTCATTGCAAATTCAGCACGCAGCCAAATTCTTGGTTGTGTAAATCAATTTAAATTTAATTAATTTTAAGGGAGCTATGTACCTTTACACCATCCGAAAGGCAGGTCTGCAGAAGGTAAAGCTGCCTTGCCCAAGCAGACGTTACTTGCAGATTCTGCAGGATAGCACACAACGGGTGAGGGAAACAGGCCGTTAGCCCCGATTCTCCCTGCAGTGATCTCAAAACAATTAGTAGCAAAGGGGCTTCTTTCTACATTGAAAAGAAGGTTATGAACAAGTAAGGGGGAAGGCATGGCTCACATACCCCCTTTCCTCCCTGCACTGTGCAGCAAGAGGGAAGGGAGCAGCTGGGCAGGACAAGAACTACAGGAGTCTCCCGGAGAGGGGCAGGTGGGAAGATGCAGAGAGGGCTTTCAACAGGCCAACAGCATGTCTCATAAGAAGTCTCCTGAGATACTGAAATCTTCCAAGTGCCAAAAGCCAAGACCATCTGGAAAATAAAGATGTAGATTTCAATTTAAGAATAAAAGGACAATGGGAGTCCTCCCTTCATTACATTAGATTGGAGAAGAAAGCCCACAAATTACTTCTTGAGGCCAAGAAGTACTTGATCAAAGGCAGGCAGAACAAAAGTCTTAAGCATCAAGTTGTGTTTAGCAAATGTGTCTAAGCACTCTGCAGGATCTTAAATGAGCTATTCAGGTGGGTTATGTGCTAATAAACCTTCGGCTGGGGCTGCACGGCTAGAAGGCGCGTCCCCTGGGTGGTGGATAGGGGATCCCTCTCTGGAGGGTGCACTGGATAAAATTGAAGAAGGTGCCGTGAACCAACGGAGCCTAAGGGAAGGCCACCGTGACAGAAAAACCACTGGCCCTCCAAGTCATGGGGGTTGGGCAGGAGGCCAACTACCTCCTCCAGGAAAAAAAAAAAAAAAAGTTGCAGAAATGACGAGCATCAGAAATGGCAGGGATGGAGAAAATCGGTAACAAAGTGAGGAGGAGGAGATGGAGCTGGATCGGTCATGTCCTGAGGGGGAAACCGACGGAAGACTGCGCTGTGGCCCTTGACTCCAGAGCACGCAGCCGCGGACCGATTGAAGTGGAAGAACGATGTTCACGCCTTGTGTGCCTCCTGGCACTGAGAGAATTCAGATTCAGATCAGATGTGCTAATAAGTAAATTACACTGAGTTTCAGATAACATTGCTTTGCCTTTTTCTGCCCAAATCCACAGTGTTACCAGATCTTTCCAAGAGTACATATTCCTTTCATTATCCCATCCGATCCTACTGCAATACTGTGAACCTGCTGTGAATATCTTTTTCAAATGGAGAGTCACTGCAGAATATTTTCATGGAAAGAAAAATACTGTACAAACACTTGAAAAATATATACCAGCTTAATTAAAAGTTTAGCACAGTAGCACAGACTTATTAAACCCATCAAGGAATTTAAAGAAAATCCATCAATGATTTTCAGTTCTTGCCTTGTTCTGTAGCTTCCAGATGAGAAAGGGACCCTAGATACTGAGACATTATTCAGTCAGTATCAGGAGACCCTCGGGACCTAATTAGCTCAATACTCACTACCAGGTCTTCTGTTCCCTATAAAAGCAAAGATAGTATACAATCCATGTGTGTGCAGAGCAGACTTCTTGCTTTCAGTCTTTGCAGTTGCTAATACCTTTAGGGAAGCCTGGTTTTACTGGAAAGAGATAATTGATTGTTGGAATACTATTTTAGAAGGGATACTGTTTTATAAGCTATGTTATAAAAGTCAAAATAAATAAGAAAAACATCTTCCAGAAGGAGAGACAGGAAGAATTATATGAAGTCCTTGGATAGCTTTGTTATTAACAGGGCTCTACTTCTGTTGTGGTCTTTAGTCATTTACCACAAAAATCAAAGAGAATGCTGCACTGTATCTCAGTAGTTTCTCTGCTTGGTAAGTAATTGTAGTTTGGCTTTCCAGACAGTGTCTGGGGACGTTGTGCTGCTATAACACATTCAGGGAGTGGGAATTGGCAGGCTATTTACTGGCATCACAGAATCTGACAGATCATAGATTTTATCACCTTTCATCCAAAATCAGTTATAAGTTGCAAACACGTCTTAATAATAGTGATGAAAAAAACCTATATTTAGAACATAGGTTGCTCTTCATTGCCATTCTAATATCCCTCTTCTCCCAGTTCCCAGGATGAATTAAAAGAAATATTGGACTGCAAAATTGCTATTTATTTCTATACCACTATTAGTCAAAAGATACAACATGAACCAACGCAATGCAAGTATTAAAGCATTCAATATATATGTTTTATTGCTCCTAGAAAGGACTGATGAAAATAGGCATGTATTTTTTTGAACCAGTGTTTATGCTTATTAAGAAAATGATAAAATGACACTGTTCTGGGCTCAAACCTGTATCTGTAGGCTGGATTCAAAGTAAGTAGTTGCAACGCAGAATTCTCAACTTTATCCAACCTTTGACCTTAGCTCAACAAATTGCCTTTTCAAAGATGAGAGATGATCCATTTTCCCCTGTATGCATGTCCAAGAATCCCTGGGATAAAAGGTGGTTTTTTGCTTGGTTGTTTTTTGGTTTTTTTTTTAAAAAAAAGCTCTTTGGTCCTTCTGATCTATGGATTGCAGCTCTTTTTTCCTGACCAATTGTATCCAGTCGGGATTTTTTTCCAAAAAGCTGAAAATAGTTAAAGTACTCATTTTATCCTTCACTCTGGCTTGCTTATGTAGGTGAACATTGCTCCTTTAGGCTTTGCTCAATAAACTATCCATATTATTTAACAACAAGTAGCCAAGAAATAGAGCCAGTTTACACTTTAACAAAGTTCTTAAACACATGCTTAGGTCCATTTCTATTCGCCAAAATACACAAGGACATGATAAGATATACCTAATTAAGAACAGAAGATTACAGATAGATTATTCCTTTTAAAATGGTGGTATAAATGTATCTATAACCAGTATGCCATTGCAATTCAAATCAAAGGATAAACAAGAATATTTCACAGGTTCCCTGGAAAGTGATATTGAATAAATTCTTCACAACCTTTTTTGTATCCAGTGCAAAACTATGTTCTTTTTTCAAAAAAGAAATCTCCAAAGGAACTTTATTTCCACATAGATGAAGTCTTTCATGTAGACCTCTCTACATTGTGGTTTCCAATAGCAGCTGAAATCTTGTTTTTACTGCCTGAACTCAAGTTCATTTCTTTTATAACTCAGTTTCTGACGTAAACTATTTTGCCAGTGAAAAGCTCTCTCTTGTTAGCAAGGAGTTCTGCCATCTGTGGACTAAATTAGTTCAGTGGGGCAGAGTTCAAGGACATCTGTAGTAAGAAAAGCTGCCCTGATGGAGGCTTTTTTTGCAAAATAGAAACTCACCTCTTTCCCTGTACAGAGATCCCGTGGCTTTCTCATAACATGGCCCAGAAGTGGATAGCACTAGTCATGAAGCAAATTATTCTGAGCCAGCCAAATTCTTCCTACATGTTTCCCATCCTGAGAAGACCTCAGGAAGACAGTCAGTAGTGTTCAAGATGAGTATCCTTTGAAAACAATAATTATTGTAGCCAGTGGTTGCAAAAATTTAAACAAATGTCTTGTACAGTTCTGATCCCCATACCATGGAGGACCACAATTTGTTCCTCTGTATATGAGGAAAAGTGACAGTATTTTCAACTTCATATTGAAAACCTTAGATCAGGTCTCAGGGGAACATGAGTGTGGCTATTTGATGTGGAAAGTGTGATGCTGCTACATGGCCTTTTCATTAAAATAATGGGCTCTAATGTTATCCTAAATGACTTTCAAACCTTTTTCTTGAAAGAAGTTGTGTCATTCTCTAATGATTTCTGTTTACAGATGAATCTGTTATCTGATCATGGCTGATGGTCTTTACAGTATAAGTTGAAAGAGCTATCTATGTCTGTGCCAAGGTCAGTGTCAGGGTCTGGTCTCTTGCCAGCATCATTTTTTCTTCACTAGTTTCCACATTGCTTGTCTGCTGCAGAACCTGGATGAATCTGGCTTGCCTGGAGCATTTCTCTTCAAGTCTGGTGAGACCACACTAGACTGTTCTTAAAGAAAGGAATATCTACCAGACTTCCTGCAATGCTAGTGTTTTTATAGAAAATGAAAAGCAGGTTAAACAGCTGCTTATTCCCTAAATAGAAATATCCAGTCGCCTTCTAATAGAGATGTCACCCAGCGTCTCAACTCCCACAGAAACTAATCTATCATTGAATGGACATTGCTGGGAGCTTCCAGGCTTTGGCTGTATTGTGTCTTGAAGCCTGAGACAACTGGAGTCATTGGAGGGGATTGTGATCCTGTAAACATAAATATTCTCTCCACATAGTTTTTTATCATTCGAGACAGCCGTCTCTCAGAGAATGAAAAAGTTTGGAAGATTAAATGAAGTGACTGAAGAAATTGGGCTAAGAACTGGTTGGCTCCCATTTGCTCCTGCTGCCACACAGATTAAGAGGAACCTGAGCAAAGAACCTCCCTAGCCTTCAAGTTCTTACCCAACACTATGGGGATGTAAAAAGGCAAACAGCAAATACATAGCTGTAAGGTTATTTCAAAAAAATGGCATGCCCATCTACTCTTCCACCTTGTGACTCATTGGCAGTTGGATCTGTTTTAGCACAGACCCATTTGGTCTGTTCCAACAATGACATTTTATCCTTTTAAAAATAAACTTCTGATCATACAGCAAGGTTTCTTCGTCAATGCTTTGCTCCCTTGACAGTTGGAGAAAATTATTGTCAAGGAGATTTTGCTTTCAAAGTAGCTACAGTGAAACTTACCTTCCTGAAAAAGTGTGTGTTTATACAACAATCTTCAACCCACTGCCTGTCACAGAAACTTGGAAAGGCTTGCCTAAAACCAATCTTTCATCTTCCATTTTCTTGACTGGGAAAGTTGGAAACAGGTTCTCCTGCCATTAAATATATTTGCCTCTCCAGATTTTTTTATATTCTTCTGTCTATAGAATCAATTACTTCAATGTATACAGTAAGATATATCTAGATAAATCCAAATTTTATCAGAAATCAGAAAGTCCAGAAACATCAAACAAAGAACTGTCAGAATATTTTTGTTGAATCAGGACTACAATATTGGAATATATTACTTGTAAAATCCTAGTACGAGAACACCCTATATGATGATCTAAGAATTTATCATTAGGCTAATGGAAGTCTTATAGTCCAATCAAAATAAAACAAAGAGTTATTAGTCCAGTTACAACAATCCTAATACTCATAGTTCAAATTATCAAATTACAGAAAAGCCTCATTGGTAATACAGTTAAAATTGATATACATAATACTACATCCTAGTATTTTCTCTAGTGCTATGCTCACCCTCCCAATATCCCTCTGCATCCTAAGGCTCACAACTTCAGTCTTCCTCAGGAAGAATTTGCATGGCAAGAGGGGAAGTGTAGGTATTAAAAGTCATCAGTATGCTTAGTTCTTCACCAAGAAACATATGATACTAATTGGCATGAAAAAGTTATTTTTAGTTCCGCTACTCCAAAGCTTAGGTAGACTTGAGATTACTTTTAGGTTTTTGTAACACAGTCATCTTACTCATTATTCACTGCTTCCCAGCCAAAGTTTCCGTATCATACCAGTACATTATTAAAGTCATGCAATAGCCTCCACCAGCCCTAAAGGCCTAATGTTTGTTTCTAAGTGCCTATGTAGGATTTTTAGATCTTTAGCATACACAGAGGGCTAAACTAAAAGAAACTAGTCAACAGTCACCTCACCTCTAGACAATTGTTATCACAGAGAAAACAACATAAAATCAGTACCTGCTAAGATAAGCCCACAGCAGGCCTAAAGCAGTGAGTTAATACAAAGTCAAGTCAGTCTTTTAATAATATTGGAAAAGTACTATTTACTGGGCCACAGTAGCTATGCCTTACGGTATGTAAATACAAAAAGACTACTATACTAATGAAAACAAAATGTAAATTAAGAAGCATTTAATCTTCAACTGGATATGAATCTGTTACTGAAAATTGTCTAGGTTCATCTGATTTGATTTTATCACAGACTGTTCCTTAAGAAACAAATACAATCTCCTCCCCCAACCGTTATGGTGAATTAACTATGAAAACCCAGATATAGGCTTCCTGGAAACTTTTATTTTCGGAGAATGTGGAGAAAACTAGAGAAGTCGATTTGGTCTGTAAAGATCTACAGGGCTACCTTAAAAATCACATAATCATCAGTGAAAATGTAAATACCAGCTTTTATTTCATTTCACTGGGCTTTATATAATTTTTTGGCTGCTTCCTGCATCCTGCTGTGCTTCCACAAGCAAGCAGCTATGTCTCTCTCATTTCAGTGACAATTTAATATGAAATCACAGTTCTGCTGCTGGACATCCTGCAAAGAAATGCTCTTCATGATAAATTCCAGTCATTTTTGACCCTCAGCTTTCCTTACAGAGCCGTATCAACAATATTGATAAGACTTCATATTACCATCTCAGGAGTATAACAAGGTTAAGACGATTGCTGTGTCAGCAAGATGCTGAGCTTTTGATTCATGCCTTTATAACAACAAGGTTGGATTATTGCAATTTATTGTTGGCAGCTCTCCCAGACTGTTCACTATGTAGGTTGCACTTCACACAAAACTCAGCAGCCTAAATGTTCAAAAACTAACGCAAAAATATCCAAACATGACTAGTAGTAACATCACCACCAGACACATTATGGTGAAATCCTGATCTGGTATAAAAAACTGTGAAACAAGTACTTGCTGTGAAACCTGTGAATAACCAGGAACTAGTTCATCTAAGTGTTATCTGCTTGTCATTTTAGAAAGTAACCTACTGTTTCTGCTGCTATGTCTCTGGCAATACTTTGTCTCTTCCTTTCATCCACTCTCTGTGGAATGTCTTATTATGCTGAGCTCAAAGCTTCTGTTTCATTTCATTTTACGTGTGAATATATTAATAAGAATATCTTGGATGGATTGGTCATTAGTATAACCTAATGCTTATTATGCTGTGCATTTTTAGATAAAATGCTATAAAAACAATAATAAAAGGATGTGTAAGTTGCGCACTGGTTTTTAAGCAGATGACCTTCTGCTGGGACACCGTCAGGTTTACAAATATTAACTCAACAGTAGCTGAAACACTTTAAATATATTTAGCACTTTCCATCTCAAGCTTTGAATATGTTTTACAAAAAGGTATATAAGTACCTACACGTACTGTATATTTTTGCAAAACAGAGCAGATAATAATTCCCTGATTCAATTATTAGTATTTTAAATAATAGAAACATTATTAAAATCATAAAGATCTAAAAAGCAAGCGGTGCAAGGTTTTGAGCAGCTTATTTAGTTGAAAATGAACAAAAGCTTTCAGAAATACTGTCTTTTCATGGCATTTGATATAGCAGCAAACTTAAAGCTCAGCGAAAAGAGATCATTGGTTTTGGTTTAGAGGTTTAATAGGAATGGCATTGGCTGGAACAGCAAATTGTGAAGACAGAAAAGATACCTATATAAAGCCCAGCTGCTCTATTTTACCTATACCAGAGCTTGGTGAAATGATAGACAATGGTTACTACTGCTGTTGTGAAGGGACACCTTAGTGCTTCCTTTTGCTATTAATAGGAACACCATCCTGAGTTCCTAGGGATCACAGAAACAGAATAATTTATGTTGGAAAGTGCCTCTGGAGGTCATTTAGTCTGACCTTCTGTTTATGGCCAGTCTGGATAAGGTTTCTCAGAGCCTTGTCCAGTCTTGTTTTTATTATCTCTGAGTATGGAGATCCACAACCACTGGGCACCCTCTTCCAGTGCTTGACCACCCTCATGGTGAAAAAGTTCTTCCTTATTTCTAGTCAGAATTTCCCGTGCTCCAACTTCTGTCCATTGTCTCTCACCTTTTCACTATGAGAAGAGTCCAATTAGGTAGCTGAAGAAGCAGAAAGATTACCTTTTAGCCTTCTTTTCTTTCAGCTGGACAAACCCATTTCTTCCAGCTTCTCTTTGTTCATTTGTGCTCCATCTCGTGATGTTGATGGCCCTTCACAGAACTCACTGCATTGTGGTTTTCTTGCACTGTGGAGTCCAAAACCAGAGACAATACTCCAGATGCAGTCTCACAAGTGCCAGACAGAGGGAAACAATCATGTCTCTTGACATCTTGCACTTGCTGATACATCCTAGGTTACACCTGACTTTCTCTGCAGATGCTTCTTTGATCGCACGTTAAGTCTGCGTCCCAGGTTTGCCCTTGTATTCACTTTCCTTCCCACAGCCAAAGCAGAACCACTCTAATCTGGACCTGACTCCTCATGTTGGGATGATAACTTTAACTTTTTCCTGGACTGATGAGAAGCATCAAACTGACTCTGAGCTGGAAGGTGAAAAAGAGTATACTGTAAGAAAGACTGGTGTGTGTCTTGAGTTCATACTTTTTAGTACTCATCAGAATTATGATTTTTAGTCACCAGGTTCTTCTTGTGAAGGTCTTTTGCAGACTCCTTGAGGATCAGGACTGATAGATTAGTGGTTATTTTTGAAAAATATTCTTCTGTCCTTTATGGACTGTGTGTGTCAGATCCTTTCTGGTGCACAGAGGCTGTATGATTTCATACACATATTTTCCATGAGGGCATTTAGTATAATGGATGGAGTAGATCATACCTAGAGATAAATCTGTGTAAGACTTATGGATGTTAATGGTCTTGTTCTAGAAGAGCACTGATGATAGCGACTCCAATCCCCACTGACCTCTCTGACACAGATGCTAACAACCCATTTTCCCTCTGTCATACAGCTCTAACAGTCTGTTCCCTGCTGGTACCTAGCTCTGCACCACTGGTGTTGATCACTCACTTTCTCTCAAGTTGTTTAATCAAGAAAAAGAACAGATTAAATCAGGAGCATCCAACTGTAAGGTAACATATACGTCCATAAAATGTGTGTTCTTGACTTTAAATAAAACATTGACCTTCTGTTGTATCATAACCTGAAAAAAACAAGTCCTCCAACTTCAGCAGTCTTATGATTCAGTTCTTGGTTTAAAGGTCAGAATATGTGTCTGTCTTTCATCCACCAATAAAGCCTTTTTCAATGACATAACGCTTAAGAAGATTCTGAAATGGAAAACAGTTCCCTTTTAGGTGCAGATCCAACTCAACACAAAGCTATTCATAAGGGTTCAAGCCTGAATATTTACTTACAAAACTCTGCCTGTTCCTCATGCCCAACCTGATAAGGATATAAAAAAAAAAAATTTCCAGTCATGTCTGGAACTACTAATATTTCCAGGTGTTCTTCTTCCAGCCCAAATGCAGAAATATAAACTCTGTATCTAAAGATTCAACACAGTAACTCCTTTTGTCCTAAGTATACAGTGACAGCAGTTTCACATTTGAATTATTTTAGTTAATTTTCTATGAATTATCACAGTACTAGAGAATAAGTACTTTTAAACCCACTTGACAATATGACTTTTTAATACTGAAGTTGTACAGTGGCACCTGTAATCTTTTACATGGTAGCCGCAAAATTACTGGGTAATCTTTTTCTCAAAGATATATTAGTGGCCTCATTAAAAACAAGTTCAATTTTAAAAGACAGCCCTTGTTATATCACAAGTGAAATAATTGATATGGCAAATTTCTGATGGATAATTTATTCCTTATAGACGAAAAATGCTTGAAAATATTGGATATATTAGAAAAAAATAATGAAAATTTAAGTACCTCCACATATTTCTGCATATTTCTGAAATAAGTTTCCTTCTTAATGACAGAACATTTAACTGCATGAACAATTACAAAGATTACACAGTTTTTCTGTTCCTGTAAATTTGTTGACTTGTGTAGATATAACAGCCAAAATAAAATATGTGGATATTGTACAGCATGAATTATTAAGTACCAAGTAAGGATTTTTCTCAATTAAAATGAAAGATTTTACTAAGATCAGTCTAATTTTCAGTGTTGTGGGGAATTGCTGTCGTCCTCTGTCTAGATAGTTTTCATTCAGAATATAGAAGATAAGCTGTTTTCTTTCATGTGTCTAATACACACAGACCTACTCTGGATGCTGCCAAAACTACAATGTCTCTCCTTTGCATACAAACCACAAGTAATTAATAAAATTTTGTCTCTACCTATTGAAGAGACAGCAGTAGTATTTGGATAGGTACTGTTCAAAAACTTATTCACTACAAATATGAAACCAGGTTACCGATGGTAATTTTTCTTAAATAATAAGGAGAGCTCCTGGTATCTAATCTTGTAGCTGTGGTCCATCTCATCATAAATCCAGAGCACCCTGTAAATAAAAAGAAGCTCTCTTCACCCTTTTATACCTGTGAGATTTTCTGAGATTTATGAGAACATCCGATCCTTCTCTGACTCAGAGGTATTTAGTAGGTCTCTCAATGTCTTTCAGAGTTACTTCATGTCATCCCTACAGCAGCTCTCCACAACCAACCAGAAGTGTCCACTTGATGCAAGCTAAAAGGCAAGACAATGAGAAGCAACTCTCTGACCATTGCTGACTTATTTATTAGACATATTGCCCTGACAGGAATTTCAGTGCATCCTCCAACTGCCTGGTGTACAAGGTCAGAAACTTTACATTAGTGCTTCAACTTACCAAGGACCAAGGACCAGTCCTTGGACTTAACAGAGCTCTGTCACTGTCCAAATAAATCATTTGTACCCACATCACAGGGGAATGTCTCCAGATGATACAAATGTAACAACAATCTGTTGTTTTCTGATTATTGTCAGTAGATATTAACTGTTAGAAACCTAATCCCCTCCAGATGACCAACACAGAAATAAAATAAATAAAATGTGAGATGAGATTAAGTGAGTTAAATTAAATTATTAAATAAAATAAAATAAATAAAAAATAAAATAAAATAAATAAAACCAAAAAAACCCTAGACTCTTACTAGTGTTCCTGCAGATGATTGATGTACTTTGGGTTCCTTCTGCAGAACTGAGATTGCTGGAACTCTTGATTCGTATTAAGTACTGAAGATAATCTGCATTCTGAAGCATGATGTGACCTTTTAACTGAGACCATGTTTGATGATTGTATTTTAATCTTCAAGACAATTTAGTTTTACAATAGTAGCCATACAGTTAAACTAGTCAGCTGGTCTCTAAATTTATTAAATATGATCTTTTTTAACCATCTGGACAAGTTCAGGTTTTATTTCATTTCTCTCTGCTAATGGGACTTCCTTTAGTGCATGCAGTTTTGGCAGGATACCAGTGACTATATCCGTGTGGTACATTCTGTCCAGAATGCTCGGTAGCCTGTTAATCATCTCACATAATTGTTAAAGACTATCCTATGAATCTTCTTCAGAAATGATGTATACACTCATTTGCTTATCTACATTTGCAGACTGCCCTTAAGTCAGGCTTAAAGTATGTGTACAGTGGGTCTCCACAGGGAATTTAATTTAATCACTGAAGTTCAGGGCTAACTTTATAAAATAATGGTTGATGACTGTCTTATGTGCACTACTAGGAAAGTGATAAGATCTAAAATCTAAAATCATGTACAACAGGCAATACAAACACATATCTAAATGGCATATTTATGTTACTTAAGTTAAAATGTCAAATGCATAACTTCTCAAATATTTATTGCACTTTTTAGCTAATGTGTTTAAATTACACTAATTACAGTCATCTCTTATTGACTCTTAACACTGTGTTGCAGCTGGCATGATCTAATGGCACAACTAACAATTTATTATGTATTGTAGCCCAGCTTGGATTTAAAATAAAGTAGGGTTATAAAACTGGGGGGTTTGCTGTGACATAAATCTGTATTTTATGGATAAGAGGTGTATCTCTTCCCTTTAGGGTGTACTAAAATATTTAGAGTAGAACTCATGAATATGTTTATGACATTCAAAAATTTACTAGCCGACATTTATTCCTTGTGTGAAATTTGTATTTGATAATGAAAATATAAGACACGGTGCAGGCATTAGTTGATTTACACAATGGAATTTCTAGGGTAGATTTCTTGTGTGTCATCGTGACATTTAAGATATAATAAAAAATTGCAGTGATTTTGTTGTAAATTGTTCAATTTAATCTTCTGAAGTGATTTTTATTGGCAGTGTTTGGAAGCTGACCTTTACCTGCATGACACTTTCAACAAGAAATGTCATGAAAGTTTACAAATTATTTTTACAGTAAATTAATAGTTTATAAAGTTTATTTTGGATCATTTAAGGAAATCCACATACTATATAAACACCCTGCTATAACAGAGGTGTTTGACACATCAGAGCCCTACTGAAAAGGAATTTGATTTCTTTCAGACCATAAAGGAATATGAGTAGTAAGGGCCAAACTGTGCCACTTTACTTATTTTAAATTGATCTTCTTTTTATGAATTCATGCACTTAGTGTAATGGAACAACTAAGGAGTAAGATGCTGTTCAGCATGAGGCATAAGGGTGTGCCTCCAGCTACTTCATCCTTCTCACAAGGAGAGCACTGACCACATCAAACGTCTTGAGAACTTGGCTCATAAAAATACTTCTGTGCATTCACTTGAGGAAGAACTCACATAAAATGGATGCAAAGCAAGGCAGTCAAGAAGGGTCTAATTCCATATTTCTACCTGTACTTATTTCCAAGTCTGACAGCTTTTCTAGAGAAGTTTTGCCAGAGACGGAAGTAGAGGATCTAATCTAATCCAGAAAGATTAATTGTCTGAGATTAATTTTTTTTCTTTTTTAAGTATGCTAATGGTAAGAGAAGGTCTAAGGAAAACATTGGACCAATACGTGATGAAGATGATAGTCACCTGAAAAATAGAGGTTAAGAAAAAGTGGAGGCATTCAATGCCTTTTTTGCCTCAGTCTTTAATATTAATGGTAGACTTTGGGCTGCCCAGTCCTCTGAGTTGGAGGACCACGACTGCAGGAACAGTGACTTTCCATTTGTGGTCACTGAAATTGTAAAGGACTAGCTGCATCAGCTGAATGTTCTCAAGTCCATGGGGCCTGATTCATCCAAGAGTACTGAAGGAGCTAGCCGATGTTACAGCAGGACCCCTCTCAATCATCTAGCAAAGGTCTTGGGAGTCTGGGGACGTCCCTGATGACTGGAAGCTAGCCAATGTTATTCCAATTTACAAGAAGGGCAAGAGGGAAGACCCAGGAAACTACAGACCTGTTAGTCTAACCTCAGTTCCTGGAAAAATTATGGAGAAGATCATACTGGTTGCTGTTGAAAGGCATTTAAAGGACAATGCATTTGTCAGGCACAGTCAACATGGGTTCACAAAGGGAAAGTCTTGTCTAACTAATTTGATATCCTTCTACAATAAGGTCACCTGCCTAGTGGATGAAGGGGAGGCGGTGGATGTAGTTTTTCTGGATTTTAGTAAGACTTTTAATACTGTTCCTCACAGCATCCCTCTGGAGAAGTTGTCTAACTGTGAGTTGAGCAAGTACACAGTGCGTTTGGTGAAGAACTGGCTGAACATCAGGGCTCAAAGGGTTGTAGTGAATGGGGCTACATCTGGCTGGTGACCAGTCACCAGTGGTGTTCCTCAGGGTTCAATTCTAGGGCTAGTTCTGTTCAATATATTTATCAACGATCTGGATGCAGGATTTGAATGCACCATTAACATGTTTGCTGATGATACTAAACTGGGAGGTGCTGTTGACTCTCTTGAGGGACAGGAGGCCTTCCAGAAGGATCTAGATAGATTGGAGCATTGGGAAATCATCAATGGCATGAAATTTAACAAGACCAAATGTGTGACCAGCAGGACCAGGGAGGTGACAGTGCCCCTGTGCTCAGCATTGGTGAGACCACACCGCAAGTACTGTGTTCAGTTTTGGGCCCCTCACTACAAGAAGAACATCGAGGTACTGGAGTGTGTCCAGAGGAGGGCAACGAAGTTGGTGAAGGGTCTAGAGCACAAGTCTTAGGAGGAGCGGCTGAGGGAACTGGGGTTGTTTAGTCTGGAGAAGAGGAGGCTGAGGGGAGACCTTATTGCTCTCTACAACTACCTGAAAGGAGGTTGTAGCAAGGTGGGGGTCGGTCTCTTCTTCCTAGTAACGAGTGATAGGACGAGAGGAAACGGCCTCAAGCTGCACCAGGGGAGGTTTAGGTTAGATATTAGGAAAAACTTCTTCACCGAAAGGGTGGTCAAGCATTGGAACAGGCTACCCAGGGAAGTGGTTGAGTCTCTGAGTGGTTGAATCTCCATCCCTAGAGGTATTTAAAGAATGTATTGATGTGGTGCTCGAGGACATGGTATAGATGGACTTGGCAGTGCTAGGTTAACGGTTGGACTCGATAATCTTAAGGGTCTTTTCCAACCTTGATGATTCTATGATTCTATGAAATGACAGATTCTGCGCCTGGGATGGAATAATGCTGGACACAAGTTTAAATTGGGACAGGAGTGGCTGGAGAGCAGCCCTGCAGTAAGGGATCTGGGGGTGCTGATCAATAGCAGGTTCAATATGAGTCAGCAGTGTGCCCTGGCAGCTATGAGGGCAAACCCCATCCTGGGGTGCATCAAACACAGCATAACCAGCCAGTCAAAAGAGGTGATTATCCCACTGTATTTAGCATTGGTGTGGCCTCACCTTGAATACTGTGTGCAGTTCTGGGCACCGCAATTTAAGAAGGATGTGAAGGTCCTTGAATGTGTCCAGAGAAGGGCAACAAAGCTGGTGAAAGGTCTGGAAGGAATGTCCTACGAGGAGCATCTGAGGACTTTGGATTTCTCTCGCTTGGAGAAAAGGAGGCTGAGGAGTGACCTGATTGCGTTCTGGAGCTTCCTGAGGAGGGGAAGCGAAGAGGGAGGTGCTGAGCTCTTCTCCCTGTTATCCAGTGATAGGACATGTAGGAATGGTTCAAAGCTGTGTCAGGGGAGGATCAGACTTGACATTAGGAAACACTTCTTTACTGAGAGGGTGGTCAAACACTGGAACAGGCTTCCTAGAGAGGTAGTGAATGCCCCAAGCCTGTTAGTGTTTGAGAGGCATTTGGAAAACATCTTTAAGAACATGCTTTAACTTTTGGTGAGCCCTGAATTGGTCAGGCAGTTGGACTAGATGATCACTGTAGGTCCCTTCCAACTAGAACTAGTCTACTTTATTCTACTCTACTCTACTCTACTCTACTCTACTCTACTCTACTCTATTCTATTCTATTCTATTCTATTCTATTCTATTCTAACAAATCTCCCAAGGTTCTCCTTTGCAATACTTCTTTTTAGGTGTCTTCCTTCATTCTCAGAAAGAAGTTCAATTGCTATATTGATTTAACTATTAGGTCAATATGAATAGATAGTATGTATTTTTAGGAAATATTATGTCTCTTTCACACTTTTCTTTACTTCAGTGCACAACTCCTGGTTACTGCATTTAAATAAAACTTCACACACCTATGTTATTTCCTCTCAAGTATTGATATGACTGTTCAATAGACAGCATGAAATATTATTCTGAAAGAGAAAATGGCACTTATTTGGCTTAGCACAGCAATCAGAAAGTTCATGTGCAGCAAGTCCTTTATTTTTTAGTATTTATAAATGGTAGAATTCTAACATGTTTTATTCTAATTGATCTTTTGAAAAAAGTGCTGGTTGTGGCATTCCCAATGAAGAATAACCCCATTTATAGAAATGCTTTAAGCCTAACATCAGCGAGCATAAACCAGTCTTCCTTTGGCTTTACTGCTTAGTAAATATCAAGAATTTTCCTTAAAATTTAGTTTTATAGACCAACTAATGGAGAAAAAGGTCAAAGCAAATTCAGGCTGAATATACAACACTACACCAGAAGCAAAATACCACATAACTCAAGTGAAAACAGGTGTACAAAGCCTGCCACCCTTGTTTGCAGAAATGCATAATGAGTAAAGTACTTCTACTTACCAGAAAGAGTCGGATATGCTGGATCTAGGATAATTTATACATGTCATTTTGAATTTCCTACCAGTGGGCTGAAAAAATAGAAGGAAAGTTAAAATTTTTTGTCTCAGATTAGTTCAACACTTGTCCAACACCACTAGGGTGTCCACTTTAACCCTAAAAGAGCAGTCAGAGTCTCCCTGTTCACACTTTAGAAATACTTCATCTGATGCATCAAATGTCATTTGTGGATGAAACCAAACAACTCCTGCAAAGCAGAATAAACTCACAGACAGGCAATAAAGGACAGAAACATTTGGTTAGCAACAGGGGGAAGACTCTCCACTAAACAACCACACCATCTCTGACCTCTCAGTCCTGATCTTCAAGGAAGAACAATAAACTCAGAACAATTTCAACCTTAGAAACAGAGGCTGGGAACTACAATTCTTTATTCCACTGGACACGAAAAATAGTGGATTTAGTAGAAACACTGGTTTCAGGGTATGTTACAATTTGTGCTGCTTCCTGCTGCAGGAGGTAATGATGCGTGTCTCTGTCTCACAGTGATCCAAACATTGTTTCTTCCCTTTGCTGTCATGCCCTTATGTCTCATAGGTACCAAACACCTATTTTTCATCTTGGATTGTCTTATTAACATAATTAAATTAAACTGAGAGTAATTATTCTCAGCCTATACTTAGTCTGAACTATGTTGCTTCTATATCTGACCTACATCTGGAGGGCTTATGTGCCTGAAACCTTGTCTTTTTTCTTCCAGCTACAGCCATGGGTCTAGTAAAGGATACTGCTACTTTATACAGCTCGTTCTTTCTCTGTATCTTGAAACTTATCATTGTTATACTGCTATTGCAAAATGCAGTTATTCCACATTTCTAAAGTGGAAATAAAATATAAAAAAATCAGAGAGATTGCTATGGTGGATTTTTTGGTAAAGTGGGTTCCTGTTGAAGTGCTGTGTTTGATGTTGATGTGTATGACATTTCATTTTTGGAATACTACAAATAGAGGCTAAAGGTTGCTCAAAACAGCTTTCAGTGTTCTCTGCTCTTAGAAATCCACTCCAGGATTATAATCAAGCATTTATTTATAAACCACTAAGGCTACAGTAGGATGATTTGGCATTTGTAAGCAAGTCTCTTGTTTGCTCAATTTTATGTGTATATGTGAACACCCACAGAGTTTACACACAGGATATAATTTCCAGAGGTGATTTTTGGCCTGTGTAGAATGGGAATTAATTTTGTACGGTAACTGCCTTTTCCCAGCAGCTATCATTTCCACAGCTGGTTGCTGTTTCACTCACCCATAGTTTCCCATTGCATACTATTCTTTTAGCAGCCTTCTTTTACATCCCCAAAGACAGAAAATATTTGTCTACAACAAATCAAAGGCAGTGAAAAAATGCCAATAAAGTGTGCTGTTTTCTTTTGTGATTGGAGAAAGCTCACATCTTTGCTCTTTGGACTTTACTGACCCAAAGTCATGGTTTCAAGACTTTAAGGGTCAAGAACTTTGAATTCTGTTTATTTCGACAAATAATATAAAAATTAAATACTTTATTATATTAAATAACACAACTGTTTTATTAATACACTTTAAAAATAATTGTTTTAGATAAAGTATTGTTATGCTTTTATTTCTTTGTCTATCAGAACTTCTTAGGAATATCTGCAACTGAGGTAGCAGAGTGCTGCCTCTCCAAGAGAAAGATGACATTATTTCAACAGAGAAAATGAGATTAGAAGGAGCTTGAGAAAGCATTTTTGAGATAAAGCTCAAATGTCAACACACAGAAGGGACTCACTACCTCCTGCTGTTGAACCCTACAGAAAAAATACTTATAATAGATTTATAAACATTTTTGAAGGACTGGAATGAATGACAGTTATATTAATGCTTGAAGAAGTCCTGAATGATAAATCAGAGTGAGGGCTTTTAAAGCTTTTCTTCATTCTAATTAACTGATGGTAATGATAGGTGTAAGCTCAAGGCAATGACATTGTCCCTTCAAGCAAGGACAAAAGTTGGCTTGTTTGTTCCAGTATAGGTAAAGATTTGATTTGCCTGTTTACCATAGTAGAATTGACACAAACTTTAATCATTCAGCTGATGAATGAAGAGATGCAAAGCTGTAAGTGATGCGTCATTTGTTTTACAAATTAATAAATGTCATAAACATTGAAAATCACCCTGTATTAAACAGGGCACAATGCTTTCCAAACCATTTTGATCACTAAGAAAGTGAGGGTAACTTAATGATTACTCTAATGTATTATACAGGGGCACAGGCAGAAAAGCACTTGTGAAACCTAAGGTGTCAGCCCAAGGGGTCTCTGGCTCCTTCTCTCAGAAATTACTCCCCCTGCAATAGAGTCAGCTGGAAGGATTTCATGCTTGTGCTTCAGGTGTGTCTGTACAGAATACTGCAGCTTAACTTAAGTGGCATGCACAGATGATTTTAAGATAGATGACAGACTCTGCACCCTACAGCTATGGCACAAGCAGGCGCTTTGTTCTGTCTCCCCTCCTCAGGGAGCAGTAAGCTCCAGCAGGAGGAAGGAGCAGGCAGTCAAGGATAGGTATTTCGGGAAGATTGGTTAGAACCCCCCTGTTAATCCCTTATCTTCCTGTATGTGGCACATAAGACTACTTATGTCAGCAAGACATACCTTCCAAGGAAGAAAGGGTGAAAGAGACAAAACGAAATGTGAGCAGAACATTAAAAACACTCAAAGGGCTATGTTTATGGCTCCTTTAGTATGCAATTCTCCTAAGAGCTGGCATTTAGCATTAAGTATTTTGAGAACATCTTTTGTATGGTAGTAACTGTCATCAGTAATAACTCTCATTGGTGTCCATGCCTTTTATGGCTCAGATGAATACCACTGCCAGTACACCTTTCAAAGTCTATAGTCCCTGTCATGAGGGAGTGTAGTGGGTCTGGCTGGGGTGGAGTTAACTTTCTTCACAGCAGCCTGTATGATGCTGTTTTGAATCTGTGACTAAACAATATTGATACAGACCAATGTTTTAGCTACTGCTGAGCAACTGCATCAAAGCTTTCTCTGTTTCTCCCTCTGCCCCACTACCAGCAAGTAGGCTGGGGCCAGGCAGAAAACTGGGAGGGGGCACAGTCAGGACAGCTGACCCAAATTGACCAAAGGGATATTCCAAGCCTTATAATATCATGCTCAGCAACAAAGAAACTGGGGAATTTTTTTTTCCAAACTAGCCATTGCTCAGAGACAGGCTGAGCATTGGTCTGGTTGTGGGAGGTGATGAGTGATTGCCTTTTGTCATGGTTTAACCGCAGTCGGCAACTAACCACAACATGGCTGCTCGCTCACTCTCCGCCCACCCCTGGTGGGATGGGGGAGAGAATTGGAAAAAAAAAGTAAAACCCGTGGGTTGAGATAAAGACAGCTTAATAGGACAGCAAAGGAAGAGATGATAATAATAATAATAATAATAATAACAATAACAATAATAACAATAATAATAATAATGATAAAAGAATATACAAAGCAAGTGATGCACAACACAATTGCTCACCACCTGCTGACTGATGCCCAGCCTGTCCCTGAGCAGCGATCGCTGCCCCCCAGCCAACTCCCCCCGCTCATATACTGAGCATGACGCCATACGGTATGGCATAGCCCTGTGGCCAGTCGGGGTCAGCTGTCCTGGCTGTGCCCCCTCCGAGCTTCTTGTGCACCGGGCAGCGCATGGGAAGCTGGAAAGTCCTTGACTGGTGTAAGCACTCCTTAGCAACAACTAAAACATCAGTGTGTTATCAACATTATTCTCATCCTAAATCCAAAACATAGCACTATACCAGCTACTAAGAAGAAAATTAACCCAGCTGAAACCAGGACAGCATCCACCCCTTATTCTATACCATCTACATCATGTCTGGGTCCTACACTTTCCAATACATCCCAATTAATTGCCACCACTTTTTAATATATACACACAGATATCATTCCCTAAGTCTATGAGTCATTCCTCTAAAATGTTCGAGTTCATTTAGTTCATGACTTTGGGCTCCATATAGCCACCACAGAAGTGATGATATACAGTATCATATAGCAATTAACATCATACAATTCAGTTCATTGGCTATTTTCACCCAAAATCAAAACCCTTGAGGTACACATTGGACTTTCCTACCCTTCCACATCACCCATCAAATGCACCCAGGTCCTTGAGCAAAAGCAATCCCATGAATGGGTTTACTTTTGACGGAGGCAGGAGTAACCCAGACTGTCTTCCCCAGCATATTTTTTATGTGCACTACAGAGACTTTATCCCCTTCTACAGTACGTAAAAGTTTTGATTGGGCAGGGCCAGCTTGATTGGCAGATCTCCTAGTGTTGACTAATCAGATGCTTTTGTTAAATGTGTATCCCCAAGTTTGAATGTCCCAGCACCCATTGCTCTCAGCGTAGTCTTTAACAGTCCATTGTATCACTCGATTTTCCCAGAGGCTGGTGCATGATAGAGGATGTTATATACTCACTCAATGCCACGGTCTCTGGCCCAGATGTCGAGAAGGTTGTTTTGGAAATGAGTCTCATTGTTTGGCTCAGTTCTTTCTAGGGTGTTGTGTCACCATAGGACTTGCTTTTCAAGGCTCAGGATAGTGTTCCAGGCAGCGGCATGGAGCACAGGATATGTTTCCAGCCATCCGGTGGTTGTTTCCACCATTGTAAGCACATGGCGCTTGCCTTGGTGGGTTTGTGGGAGTGTGATATAATCAATCTGCCAGGCCTCCCCATATTGATATTTCAGCCACCGTCCTCCATACCAGAGAGGCTTTAACCGCTTGGCTTGCTTGATTGCAGTGCACGTTTCACATTCTTGGACAACCTGTGCAATAGTGTCCATGGTCAAGTCCACCCCTCGATCACGAGCCCATCTCTATGTTGCATCTCTTCCTTGATGGCCTGAGGTGTCATGGGCCCACCAAGCTAGAAATAATTCACCCTTATGTTGCCAGGCTAGATCCATCTGAGCCACTTCAGTCTTAGCAGCCTGACCCACCTGCTGGGTATTTTGATGTTCTTCAGTGGCCCGACTCTTGGGTATGTGAGCATCTACGTGTTGTACCTTTACAACCAGGTTCTCTACCCAGGCAGCAATGTCTTTCCACAATGCAGCAGCCCAGATGGGTTTGCCTCTGCGCTGCCAGTTGCTCTACTTCCATTGCTGCAGCCACTCCCACAGGGCATTTGCCACCATCCCTGAGTCAGTATAGAGATAGAGCACTGGCCACTTTTCTCATTCAGCAATATCCAAAGCCAGCTGGATGGCTTTCACCTCTGCAAACTGACTCGATTCCCTTTCTCTTTCAGCAGTTTCTGCAACTTGTATAGGACTCCATACAGCAGCCTTCCACCTCTGATGCTTCCCTACAAGATGACAGGACCCATCAGTGAACAGGGCATATTGCTTCTCATTTTCTGGCAGTTTATTATACAGTAGGGCCTCTTCAGCACGTGTCACCTCCTTCTCTGGCGATATTCTGAAATCTTTGCCTTCTGGCCAGTCCATGATCACTTCCAAGATTCCTGGGTGACTGGGGTTTCTTATTTGAGCCTGTTGTGTGATCAGTGTAACCCACTTACTCCACATAGCATCAGTTGCATGATGTGTAGAGAGGACCCTCCCTTTGAGCATCCAGCCCAGCACCATCAGTCAGGGTGCCAGGAGGAGATGTGCTTCAGTACCAATCCCTTCTAAAGTGGCTCGAACCCCTTCATATGCTGCCAATATCTCTTTTTCAGTTGGAGTATAGCAGGCCTCAGATCCTCTGTGTCCCCGACTCCAAAACCCTAGGGGTCCACCTCTGCTGCTTTCTGCCAGAGGCTCCAGGTAGGGCCATTCTCCTTGACTGTAATTTGGAATATGCATTCTCCAGAAACCCACAACACCCAAGAAAGCTTGTGTTTCCTTTTTGCTAGTTGGTGGAGACATGGCTGTTATTTTGTTGATCACATCCATTGGGATCTGACGATGTTCATCTTGCCATTTTATTCCTAAAAACTGCATTTCTTGTGCAGGTCCCTTGACCTTACTTTGGTTTATGGCAAAATTGGCTTTCAGGAGGATTTGGAATATTTTCCTCCCTTTCTCAAAGACCTCTTCTGCTGTGTTGCCCCACACAATGAGGTCATCAATGTATTGCAGGTGTTCCGAGCCCCACCCTGTTCCAGTGCAGTCTGGATCAGTCCATGGCAAATGGTAGGGCTGTGTTTTCACCCCTGGGGCAGTTGATTCCAGGTCATTACTGTCAGTGAGTTGGCATACAATGATGGTGTGCTCCATACAAATTTCCACCACATGGGTCATGTGCGCTTGACTTCATCGGGATCTTTGGATAACTGCTTGTTGGCCAGGTCATCATAAATCACCTCCAGCATGGCTAATTCCCTCAGGTACTGGATATCTCTCTCCACGGTGGTTCACTTGCCTGGGTGACATATAACATCTTCCTTGGAGGGATACCTTTCCTTCACACCTGACAGGAGTCACCTCCAGAGGCTGAAGACTTGTGCCCCTTTTCCACTCGCTTTGTCAGTGCCCCCTTCTCTAGAAAGGGATCCCAGCTGCTTAGCTTCTCTACCCTCTAATTCCAGGATACTGACCTCATTATCCCAGCATTGGAGAAGGCAAGTAACAATGTGCTCACCTGGACAATGGCTGAAATCCTTTTGTATATCTCGCAACTCACTCAGGGATAGAGATTAGAGATCGGGTGGTTACCATCTCGTTTTATGAGTTCTTCCTCTCCCTCCAAGGAAGAAGAGGAACCCTCCCGCCGAGTTCTTCCTCACAGAGCATGGGAAGGTGAAAAGTCCTTGACTAGTATAAACACTCCTTAGCAACAACTAAAATATCAGTGTGTTGTCAACATTATTCTCACACTAAATCCAAAACACAGCACTATACCAGCTAGGTAGAAAATTAACTCTATCCCAGCTGAAACCAGGACACCTTTGGATCACTGTTTTGGTTTTTATTCCTCTCTTTCCTTCAGTTATTAAACTGTCTTTAGCTCAACCCACAAGTTTTTCTCAAGCTTGCTCTTCTTATTCTCACTCGTCTTGCTGGGGGCAGGAACTGAGCAAGCAGCTGGTGGATGCTTAGTTGTTGGCTGGGGTCAACCCACGACAGACAAGCATAACCAAAGTCAGTATGCCAGCTCATATCCTGGCAGAGAATGCAGTACATCATTTAGATATACCCTGATATTAGTAATCATTTCCAGCCTCATGACAAACATACAAATAGGAATATGCAATTGACTCCAAAGATCTCTACAAAGACCTCCTACTCTTTAATGGAAAGCTTTCATTTTTAACTAAACTTATTATTTCTTTATTTCTAGAATATTGTTAAAGTATAGACCATACTAGTTGTAAATACCTCTAAATCATTCCATTAATTTTTTAAAATTATTTAGTACTTTTCCACTTATATCAGCAGTGGCTTTGATTATGATCCAAGTAAACCCTTATTAATAAAGCTGGATCAAAACCAGCAACATGGTTAGAGATGCAGTGTTTGATTTTAACATTTCTGGTAGAAGCATAATATTAAAAAAAGTTCATTAATTTGAGTTACTCCAGATTTTCATCATGGTTATTGATAGGACATTTCAGACTATTAACTTTTTTCCATGCCTCCTATTTTCTGAAGTCAATGTTTTGTCGATCTTTACTTTTAGATTCAGGAATGCAACCTTACAGTCACTTAGTAGCTGATTCATAGTAACACTAAAGTTTATTTATTTGGCACATGTGGAGATTAATCAGTGTATGCTTTAACTTATAAAGGCAGTATAAATTGTATAATGTTTTGCTCTGTTCATCTAATGGTTCCATTTCAGTGTATGTAATCCTAGCACATCATTTTCAGGCTTAGGTCCCTGCTTTACATCCATCTTATCTGTACAGAATGAAATGATTTGAAGGTTTTTGTGATCACAGCAAGTAAGGTTAAGATCACAGTTTAAATTTTACCTGTCTTGGTAATATATCTTCCTTAGCTCAGAAGATGTTATTCCATACTGTGTTCTATCCTCTGTCATGGGAAATGAAGTCTACCTGTTAGCCTCATAATCCTTCTGTTGACGAGACAGATTCACCACACTTCCCCATCTTACCTACATCAGTTCCTTAATCTTTATTTTCTCAGAAGAGAAAAGCTGTACTTTCAGTATTATGTTCTCCATCTCATAATGCTGCATTCTGAAGTTTTCTCCAGTCTCAAAATTACAAGCCACTTTCCCCTAACAGTTGTTTAGTACCATCTATCATAGCTCAGTTCCTCAAATTCCCTTATATGATTTACATTTTATTCCAGTATCACTAGCAAGGATCAACAGACATTTAATATTTTTTTCCCATATTATTTCTCCTTTCTCTTTCAGATTTTGTGATTCCACACTTGAATTTTCCACATTAACATTCTTCTCCACTCTCTGCTTCTACTCCAAAGATTTGGTAACCATGCTATCCCTTTCTTTGCCTGCCAAAAAGTAACTGCAAAAGTAAATTTCAAGGAACTGAAAAAGACCGGTAAGAAAAAGCATCATACATATTAATAAGCCTGAAACAATATTCTACTAACAACCTACTATTATTCCTTTACATCAAAAGAAAATATAGGATGTGAGCCTGAGAAACCACAAAAGTGAAATTGAAAATTACACAGTATATGACAGAAGACAGTTCAAGGAAATAAGTCAAAAGAAAATAAAAAAAAAAAAAAAAGAAAAATAAAAGAACACAAAGTTAGAAGTACTCCACAGTGGTAAGTGGTGTATACCTATAAACTGGTAGCAGAGGTATCAACCGTTAAATGATAGGTGTGCAGGGTTGCTCAGCCTGTAAGCAGCCGTCATAATCCTGTGTAAGGCTCCTCAGTTTCATCCACTCTTAAGAATGAGGGAGGGGAAGAGGGATAATGACAAATTTAGAAGAATACAGCAGGAAAAGGTATCATTATTCATGGAGCTAGCCAAAAAGCCAAATACCAGCACCTCACAGAGGCCAAGCCATTCTACAGTCAGGCTATGAAACATTATGGCATGTTACTCCACAAGAAGTTTTAGTGGACAAAGAACATGTGTAGAAAAAAAATGTGCTCTCAGTGTGGGTGATAGTATTGCAATCTGGTCCATGGTGTGTGAGAATATATTTGGAGCAGATTGAGGACACCACCTGTTCACACTACCCAGAAGCTTAGCTAATAGCTATAGTCAATATTATCAGAGTAAATTTTAATGAAAAGTGTTAGGAAACAAATCCCTCTTTGCTTGTGGGCATCTTGTAGGGTCTGTAGCGTGACGCAGTGATACTGAAATTTCTGCCTGGCAAAACTCACCAGGGTCAGGGCCCACATTCAACACAACCTGAAATCAAATGGGGTCATTGTTTTATCTGCAAAACCTATTAGACTAGAATCAATGTGAGATAAAAGCCTATCAGGATGCGGCGGGTCTGCAGCTCATTGTAGAATTAGATCTGATTCTGCATTCTCTTATACCAAATTACTTTACCAAATTACACTCGAAGAAACCTGTCTATGTTGGTTTCAGCAGTTATTTTGGTAAAGGACAAGAATGACATAATGAAGGCTTTGCTTCCGTAATAACAAATAATAGTATTGAGCACCCTGATCATACCAACTTGCACTTATGCTATAAAAAGCCGTATTTACCCGATTTTACCTGAATTATATTTAAACCTCATGTATTTCTTTAACTTCATCAAATCAGATTTGGAAGTAGCAAACTAGAACCAAAAACCTTTCTTGCAAGAACTCTGTTATAACCTGTAAGGATGAAGCACCAGAAGTGGTTTTGGAGACCACTTCTGAGAAGTCTCCAGTTCAATCCTAAATCCCAGAAGAGCTAAAAAGTATGTTCAAGGATTAAAATTCTGGGTACTTATTCATGAACCCTTAGGTCCAAGATAGTTCCATTTTCAGGGTGAAATGTGTGAAACAAACAAACAAAAGCTAACTGGTTTAGAAATTCTAAAATCAATGTCATCTTTAATAATTCTGAATCAAACTATATGCTTGCATCTATACTACTTTAATAACAGTGGAATATAACTAATAATCACACAAAAGAATGATACAGAGAGATATGGTATGACTGGATGCATCATGAGTATCTAAACCTGAAACAATTACCAAACCACAGAAATTCATGTTTCTATGTTAAATATAATGTTTAACAAAAGAGTTCCACAGCTATTTATAAACTCATAAAAACTGTGCCTTTTTTATGGAGAAATACAGAACATTCCCTACTGACTCCATTAAAAGTAAGTCCCCTAAGGCACTGCAAAACTAAATATTTTTGTACAACACTTCATAGTCAGAGCTGTACTGTATATGAAAATAGGCCTCAGGGCAGTAACACACATCACCAAATTCCCCTCCGTGAGAGCAGGTTGGAATTGTGCTTTCTGGCATACAGATAAAACAGAATGATTACTCTTCTATTCAGAATTGAAGCCATGTACTGTTTTCTTTTTTTAAAGGTACATTCAAGATGTTGAGGTTGTTTTTATAAATAATCAGCTCATGTCAGCATCAGTAATCTCATATCAAAAGAGCTCTGTTTAGATCTGACAATAGAAACGGAAAACTTGATGGACGTAAAGTTTGTTGAGTAGTATGCAAAGAAATGCAGATCTTTGTTATTCTATTCCTACAGTCAGCTATAAAAACAAGTCTGAAGAAGCTGGACTAACTCCAGAAGCATCATACATATTTATCACACTGAATCAATAAGGACCTAATCCTACTTTCCTTTAAGCAAATGGTAAAATTCCCATAGATCTCAGACACAGCTCAGTGTAGGTTTTCTAAATACAATGATGTGAAAGGGCTATTAAAGTGAAGGAGAGATTTACTGTACATCTTCTTATATAAAAAATAAGACTATGCTTACAACAGTATGCAGAAATGAGCTTATAGAAATGTCAACAGGAGAGAAAAAGAATGTTATATTTGTTGCAAAACACATGAACAAATTACATCTCCCTGAAATAAAGAGACGTTTTGTGGGGGACTGTTTTCTGGTTTCTTTACCATAGGATTATCTCCTGTGCTCTGAAGTTCCTGCTCTTTAATTTTTTATGGTCTGAAATCACCTTGAGGTCTGTAAGCTATTCTTTGCCTAGTTTCAAGAAAAGCACCACAGGAAAGAAATAAGATGATTCTACATAGAGTGTGAACGAAATATTACATTTGACTTAGCAGTCTCTATTTGAAGAAGAGTTTCATAAAAAAACAGCCTGTAAGTAATGGTTTATTCTGACCCATGAAGAATATTGTTCACATCTTCCTTTTCCTTCAAGTTATCAGCCTGGAAAACATAGTAATCCTGATGTCCATTTTGTTCCTCTCTTTTTTTTTTTTTTCTTTTTTTTTAATAGGCTTTGGATCAGACTCTAGGAAGAGGATTATCATCCTACATCTGTTTGGACACCAACCTTAGCTGATTGAGTTAGGATACTGCTATAAGGCCACTTAATATAGCCCCCCAAAAAAACTTTAGCATCCTATACTCAGTTAAAGGCCAAATATTAGCTGAGGAAAGTACCCTTCAGTCCCTTAAATAACACTAAATACCACTGGGCTCCCTAGGAAACCAAGAGTTGAATCTATATATTTCAAAATCTTCAGATCGAAATTATACACTCCTTTTTGCCAGCTAGAATTGAGGCCACCTTGGTTGAGATCTATGTGATTATTAATACATAAATACTTATGTTGCATAGCAAATTAATCGTTAAAATTGTTCTTGTGGTACTGGGAAGAGACTTGTTTAAATTTTATGCTTTTCCTGATAATTTTTTTGATTAATAAAAAAGCTGTCTCTAGAGATGGCAACAGACTAAAAAGCACTAAGCTCACACATGCCTGTCAGCCTGACCTCGGTGCCAGGGAATTTTATGGAGCAGATCATCCTCAGTGCCATCATGTGGTACATCATACAGGACAACCAGAGGATCAGGCCCAGTCAGCATGGGTTTAGGAAAGGCAGGTCCTGCTTGACTAACCTGATCTCCTTCTATGACAAGGTGACCCACTTAGTTGATGAGGGAAAGGCTGTGGATGTGGTCCTTTGACACCATTTCCCACAGCGTTCTCCTGGACAAACTGCCTGCTCATGGCTTGGACAGGAGTACTGTTTGCTAGGTAAAAAACTGGCTGGATGGCCAGGCCCAAAGAGCGGTGGTGAATGGAGTTAAATGCAGTTGGCAGCCGGTCACAAGTGGTGTTCCCCAAGGCTCAGTATTGGGGCCAGTTCTGTTTAATATCTTTATCAATGATCTGGAGGAGGGGATGGAGTGCACCCTCAGGAAGTTTGCAGACAACACCAACTTGGCCAGGAGTGTTGATCTGCTGGAGGGTAGGAAGGCCCTACAGAGGGATCTGGACAGACTGGATAAATGGGCTGAGGCCAGTTGTATGAGGTTCAACAAGGCTAAGTGCTGGGTCCTGCACTTGGGTCACAACAACCCCAGGCAATGCTACAGGCTAGGGGAGGAGTGGCTGGAGAGCTGCCCGGCAGAAAAGGACCTGGGGGTGTTGGTTGACAGCCGCCTGAACATGAGCCAGCAGTGTTCCCAGGTGGCCGAGAGGGCCAATAGCATAGATTCTGATTCTATGAGTGTTAAAGCAGATTTTTTTTTAAAGAAGATGAAAGAAGAGAACATAAAAATGATCAGGCTGTATCAGAAAAAATATTAGTCTATCCATAGACTCTGCCTATGATAATAGACTATAGCAGATATCAGACAGATATAAGAACACGGCAAGCAGTAGTGATATTTTCCCAATATAGCCTCTAGCAATGAAAGTTCAGGAATCCTAACCTAGAGGTGGCATTTTTTACCTTATTAGCTGGTGAGGAATTTTTCTTCTATGACTTTGTTCAGCTACTTTCACAATCCACATAAAAATTTTAGCATCCATGGTGTAGTATGTCAAAAAGTTTCACAGCTATATTTTGTACAAACTTGTCCTGAATCAGCTTAATTTCATCCCCTTAGCCACTCCTCACACTGAAGCGAGTCTGTCTGTCTGACCACCCTTGCCATCCTTGTCTGGAGAAGCAGTGCTGCAAACCGTATCCAAGACACAGACATTCTCTTTCTACAGTGGTAGAATGCCATTTTCTAGTTTGTTTTCTGCTCACTTTTTCTGATTCAGTTTATTTTGCTGGCCCCTGCTCAGCACGGTATGTTTCCATTGAAATACTCTAGTTCTTTTTCCTAAATGCAGATATTTAGTTCATGGTTTAGTGTTGTATCTAGACATTTAAGAGCTTTTTCACGTTTTTTATATTCATTTACACTGAATTCTATGTACCATTTTCATTCTCTAGTTACTCCTTGTCATGAGGTTCTTATAAAGCTCTCAAAAATTGGGTTTTGGTTTTGTTACCCTACTAACTTAGCAACACCACCAAACCGTCAGCTGATCTTTCAGTTCCTTTTCAAGGATATTTATAATTTCATTCCTTCATTCTTTTAGCTTTTATATATAATAAAACTGTAAATCAAGCATTAAATTTTATATGAAGCCAATACTGGGTTTAATATTAACTGTGGATTTGACGGTTTAAGGAGTGGAAACTTCTGTAGTTTCTTTATTTGCAGGTCTGCTGCATCAACTTCTTAGTAAACTATTAGTAACTTCTAAATTCATTGGCCAACTTAATCCCAATTTAACACAGATTAAGTTCTTCAAAGTAAGGTTCATTATATGCTTGTCAGAAAATGACCATCAGAAATTCATAGTCTTAAAAAGTCAGTCAGAAACACAGTCATATCTGAAATGTACTTATCATTGGGTGGAATAAAAAGGTGAGATAAAGTAATGCCTGGGTTCTAATGCATGTGGCTAGTGTTCCAAAATCAACTTTAATTGGAAGGAGAGGAAGAGCAGGAGAAATGCTGTGATTATTTCCAATGGCTTGCAACTCATTAAACCTATTGGTTCTTTCATAAGTCCATGAAAAGACAAAACAGAAAAAGAGAAAACAATCTTTAAATCTTAATACCTAAAACATTTGCCTTAAGAGCACACAAGTAATGGGAATTAATGTGTGCACTAGATGCAGTCCAGATTCCTGAGTAATGAGTAATTAGTACTAAGCTATACTACATTAAGGACCATTAGGGGATAATACTTCTCCTTAGCTCAGTTTTACTGGGGCATTTCTTTCAGATTAATTTGTTATGTTCCCAGACAAAAAAAAGAAATAAATTGAGCATGATGGAATAGATAAAAAGCAACAACAAAACAGTAGGCACAAATGACTTCTTTATATTTCTGTGCTAGTTGCCTTAAAGCAAGCACCAGTGCGAAGTGGAAAGTCTGTGCTTTAGGATTAGCGGAAGGGGAAGGGAGAGGAAAAGAAGGTGGGTGGATGACTGGTGGTCTTCTTCACACATGTTGTTAACACAGCTGTACCAACAGACTGAGAAAGATACCCTAAACTGGGTGGTTATCTCTCCTCATAGAAGTCGTTGAAAAAAGACTATGATGCCCTGATTCACCATTTCTTCTCTCATTACCCCATGGTCACTAGCCCCTTCCTTTGGAACTGTGAAAAAGCCACAATACAGTAAGATAACTTCGTCTGTTAAAATCAGCTATGAGCTACATGATTGTATTGTTACAAATCTCAAATTTGTTACAAATCTGTTTGGACTGTTGTGGCTCCTTTTTTGAGTTGTCTATGCTTGAAGATTCCCCAGTCCTAAAATAGCAATAAACTCTCCTGGTTTTGTGTAACTGTGGACAGATTGTAAATGCTGTAGTGCCTTTCAGTTGAATATCAAATCATGAACATAAAATACGCATTTGTGATTATTATTTTCTAGTGATGGTGTCATCTTAAAGATTCTTTGGTGGGTATCGGGATAAACTGACATGCACTGCCACAGTAATTCACAAGTTGACAAGTACTATCTCTCTTTAACCTTGCCACCAATGAACAGCCAGACAATTCATAAGAGGATCTTTAAGACCAGAAAAATCTGGCTTAAAATGCTATGGAAACTGCCCATCAAACAAACAAGTGAGGTCTTTGTGCTAGTGCCAATGTGCCATTTCAGCTAGCCAATACCTGCTGATATGCCTCTTTTTGGAACAAGAAACTCTCTGCCCTAGACTCACTAGGACCTTTATTTTAGGTAAATACAAAACATTTAGGAATCTTGAGTATTCTAAATTTATCCATTGTACACATGGATGCTCTCCACTGAGCTGTGAATTTAGATTTTAATTTCTGTCCCTTTAAATATGTGCTGTTTAGATATCTACTGGAACTAGGTTGAATACTGTTCTTCTAAAACTAAATTTCCGAGTATATATGTATGTATATACTGTATATATCTGTGCATTGTATTTATCCACATATGTATCTTAGTTCCACAACTGGGAATTACAGACAAGAATGTAAAAAAATTGTATATGCTATACTGAAAATGTGCTTTTTTTGAACAATTAGAGGATTCTGAGTAACAAAAGAAGAATAAAAAAGTATGAGAAAGAAGGCTGATATTTTCAAATATGCCTGAGTAATTCAAAAGCCTAAGACTTATTTTCAAGAGTGGATAAATGGAATTTTGAAACTTTCAAGACTATTTTTATTGTCACTATTATTGCTGGAGTGGAGGAAAAGGAGAAATTACTAGTCCCAATGTATAACATTCACACAAACTAGTGTAAAACTTTGTAAAAAAAAAGACACTTCTTGTGCTACTTTACAATGTCATCTTTTTATTCACCTATGCCTCAAAAACAGAAAATTGACTTAAGTTGAATATTCTACCTATGTCCAATAAGTATAACACTGAGTACTAGAAAATAAGGAAGCTAAAATTTCTGTTAATGTAGGTTTCACACTTCATACTTTCTCTTAATGTAGGGTTTTGCCTCCCCTAGTGTAGCTTTAGTGGACAACTTCACTCCTAGCTCCCTGCATTTCACTCTTAACTGAATTTAGATTTTACCTAGTGAGGATGAAGAGGATGTACCATAAGTTCAAAAGCACCTTTTATTTTTCAAAACATTGAGAAAGCCCATTTCATCAGTTGCACTGAGAGTCTGGCCATTCTCCCTATTGAAAGGTACTTGGAGAATAACAGGTGATGCCCTTCTTGTGTGACAGCCAGCTCAACAGTTCAGATGGAAGGAGTCATGAATATCGACACCCAAGCAGGTATCTAAGTCAGAAATGGATGGAGTGTCCTCCTGAGGGGCCAGCATCTCTTCTCAGAATATAGAGGAAGCCAGGAATAGTGCTATATGCCTAACATTTACATGGCTCAAGTTAGATGAGATCAATAATTCCTGTCGGTCTGTGGCAACTGGATCACTGTAGAGAAAACATGACTCACAAACTTCCTTCCCTGGTTTCCTTCATAGGTTTAGCCTAGAGCCAGTTTAGCAGCTGCATTTCAACTTTTAAGGTTTGTACAGGCAGGATTTCCATAATGGAAAGTATTTCCTATTCTGCTTTCATACACAGATGAAGAAATCTTCCTGATTTTCTGAAAATGAAAATTAAAGTTAAGCATCAACTTGAATTGCCCTAGATGTCACAGGCAGTTGAGAAAATAGTAGACGATTTGGTGTTTCTCTCTCTCTCTCTGTCATATCTGAAAGGACCACCTTTTGAGCTACAATTCCCAATGAATTCAGAAATGTATGTTCTTCTGGAACTATGCTGACAGATTTCATGCTCCCTGTCACCTGGGAATGTAGAAGACCTACACTGTAAACTAAAATATGACTACCCACTGTTTTTTATACATTTTTTTATGCCAGGTAAGTCAGTGGGAGCATATGCAAAACTTTCCTGTGCACTAAATGGAAGTCCTTGTTGAAATGAAATGTTAATGGCTTGGTATCTATTACCTTTTCCTATACCTATTCTTTTTAAACAAAATTATCTGGAAATATTAAAACCACTTCTTCAGAAAATTAATGTTCATTCTTTATTCCTATTCTTTTTGGTCTATGCTTGTTTTCTTTTTTACTGTGGTAGCACACTAACATGAAGAAGGCTATCAATGACACAAGTCTGTGATTTATGCCACAAAGAAACAGTACCTAATCCATTTTATTTATGCCAGATTCTGGTGACTCACTTGGCAGACTTATTGTAAACCACTGAAAAACTTACACATCGTACAGTATATTGCTAGGACCTCTGAGCTAACTCTGCACTTTTCAAGCAATATTGTTTGTTGGCTTTTTTGACCCTTACATTACTGTTTACAAAATTATTGATCTCAGGGAATTTGAATCCTCCACAAATTCTTAAATGTTCACACCTTTTTTTTTTTTTTTTCACATTTTAGAGTTCCATATTCTGTAAAGAAAGGATGGAATAATAGTATGAATGGCATAATAATGGAATAATATGTGCTTTGCAATACATACTGTCATGTATCATGAGATATTTATTGATAGCTACTGACAGAAGAAGGAAAAAATTTGGCACTACTATCTGATATTGTCATGGTTAAACCTATTCTCAAAAATACCTAGGGAATATCTGTTGATTTGCTAGGCCCAACATTTTAGGGATATGTTGCCCTAATTCTTCATCTAACATTTCTTCCAGACTGGAATTATAACCTGTGTACCATGTACCTTAGTTGTCATGTAGAAAAAGCTCCAGAACTTGTATTCTCTTTGTTTTATACACTAGCTATACCTCTGCAAGGTGGAAAGGTGTAATTTATTTATGATGATAATAATTAAAAATGTTATGAAAAACTACTACACTAAGACAGAAATATTGCATGCCAACTTCGTGCAGAATAAAGCAAAGTTAAGGGACTAGGAACTGAATTCAGTAAACATTATCTTTGTTTTGTAGACTAAAATCTCTTTTCTCAAAGAGACAGCCCACATATGGTTACTGCATAATGACTATTTTCTGCATAGAGAAGTATAATAGCTTCTATTCTTAACTACTTAGAAAAATAATTATGTGATCTGATTAAAAAATTTTGTATACCTGAATACGAAGATATCAAAGACTTATTTTAAACAGACTTGAAAGAGAAAAGCTCAAGAAGCAAATTCCTTTGATTTCCTTCTCGGCTCAGTTCTGTGCTGCCTTATGTGCCTTTAATCTACACAGGCTTCAAGCGGCAGCAAGGTAGCCTCTAACAACTTCTGTTAGTTATGGAAGGGTGTGGCTCAGGTTTAAACCGTTAAAAAAAAAGTTAAGTGACTGAGTGAAAAAGCAGTTATTGCACATGGCACTGTGCTTCTTACTGACTGAGACTCTAAGGTTGTATCTACTCTGTAAAGCAGAAAGCACAAGAAACTTTATCATCAGTTTCCTTCTTTTCCCCTTTTTGTTTTCCAGCTTCTTAATCTATTTATAGTTGGGGCAGAAAGCACCTATGCTCTGCTAAGGCAAAGTATACGCACTTGTGGACTGAGCTTTGTCCTTCAGTAACACTTAAAACCAAAATTAAAAGTTTTCCTTAAAGGCATGTTCCCACACAAAGAGGAATTCAGTCAGAGGAACACAAAGGCCTCATTACATGAGACCAACTGATTGCAGCAGTGCCGCTAACATCCCACACAATTCACAAAAGACCATTTCTGCCACATGCTGGTACAAAGGAGCCTAGAAAGTTTTCATAATTGTCTACAAGGGATCTTTTCAGTTTTACAAATCTTCATGTCAAAAAGACCCCTTATAATCATGTCACTCAATGTCAAACAAAACATGTAGCTTTTCTCACAGAAATTTCTGGAGAACTTGTGGGTGATTAAGTGTTCTTGCTGTCTGTAGTATCAGTATGCTGAGGCAGTTTTGCTTTTGAGCACTATGGAAAGAGCTGGCACATTTTTAAGACCTAATCCAAACCCCACTGGAGCCATGGAAAGCAAATGCAGATGTCTGTATCTGAGCTATTGATTTTGCTGCCTTCACAGTTAATGAACATAAATAGACACAGTTTATCTCATATCAAAATAGATATCTAAAAACAGTTATATGAATCACACCTGGAAGTGCCTCTTTCTTTTTATCAGCTGTAAAAGAAGCTTAGGATGAATAGTTCAGATATACACATCCACGCTATACACATCAAAAGTCAGATGAAAGGAAATCCTCCCAGAGAATCTTTTTGAAGACTGTAACTGAATTTGGTTCAAACCTGTCTTTGCACTGCTATTGTATATGATAGGACTTTGCAACACAACAAATGTTGTAATAATTCTCTATATATGGAAAATATAAAAGGTCACCTATAACTATAGGAGTCAATGGCTTTTGCTTCAGATAACTTTTGAAATTTAAAAAAACAAACACTTCATATGATCATACAAGTGAAGGTGCTGGCTAAAGCATCGCTACAAATCTGTTTCAGTGAAGAACAGATAACAAATGTGTGGTATGCAATATGCATAAAAACTGCTGATTTGTAGCAAGTTACAACATAATAACTGATCTTTTACAGACCACAAAATATTTGTGCTTATGATAGCAGTATGCTTTGAAGCAATATTTAGTATCTTGCAAGAAGTACAAATGAAACTGTAAAAGACAGATAAATCACAGCTGTAGCATTTCATCTGTTCAGGTAATCTACACGTTACTTCTCTAAACTGGAATGTTTTTAATTTCTTCAACATATTGACTATAAATGCTATGTGAAATTGATGATTTTACAGTGAATGGCCTACACCAAAGATAAAAAGCATGCTGATATGGCATTCTGCTCAAGAAATATTTGTTTTCATCTCCCTGGTGTTATCAAAGACTTGACTTGCTTTAAAAACTGTTAAAATTAACTACAGTACTTCCTTTGTGTACTGACATCTTCATAATTTACAGTCTACCTGCCAAACTGAGAAAGTCATTTCACATCAGGTTTAGCTTGTCTAGATGTTAAAAACAAACTCATCTGGTTTTATTAAATAAAACAAGCTCGTGCAAGACCTCCAGTTAAAATGAAGTAAAGAATGTGCTGTTTCAGAGTAATGCTAATAATGTCTGTTATTTGTATTTATTGATTGGAGGAAAAATCACTGTTCTATTTCAGAACTGCAGAGGAATGAATTTTCTTAAATCTCAGAGCTATATTTTTCATGAGCAATGCATGTGGCTAAAGCCGATACTGTTAGATTTATTAGGAAGGTGATGCTCAGTATTTTTAAGAACTTAAATCAAGGATATTAATCCGATAATGTTAATTACAGAGCTATTTTGCAAACTCCCATAATTATTCAGGATCAAGAGTTAGTTATACCATGGTAAGTAATTTATTCTTCTGTCCTTTTTTAAAAAATAATTTTGAAAGGATCACCATAATACAAAATGGCTTTCATAAATGTTAAGCATGTATGTTGATCTAGGGTAAAAATCCTATTTTTAAGAATGAATTAGGGACTTAGGAGTATGAAACACATACAGATTTACCAAGGCTTATTAGTTCCAACTCAGCACGATACTAATGCGACTATATTGTTTCTGCATAGACCTGGCTTGCATCCAGCCAGCTCAGAGTACAGCAATGAGGAGCGTCTGCAGCCGTCCATGGAGACACATAGTTCACCACTCAGTATCTAAAGGTCTCATTCAGACCAGCCACCACAGCACCGAGGATGGATGCTGATTCCTACTATAGCATGCACATTCAGAACACAGATTAGCGGTTTACATTGCCCTCCTAGCCAGTCTGCCAGGTCCTTTACACATTTTTCTCAGCCTTTATAAATGACGCACCTCCTAACATTTTTGGAGAAAACACATGTAGTACTCTGTGTTCCCCTGTTTGGTGACTGCAGGAATAAGGCTGATAAACAAAATACCTAGCACATAGCCCAATGAAGGTTATTTTATATTTTTTTAGAATACAATAACTCTTCTCCTCATCCCACTGCCGGGGAGTGAGCAAGCGGTGGTGTGGTGCTTAGTTGCTGGCTGGGGTTAAACCACGACAACCATAAATCAGTAGAAGATATTTTGTTTTAACTGCATGCATAAAATATGAAATATTTCAGGTCAGTTCCTGCTAACTCAAATAATAATAGAAAATTTCCTGAAACATTCAGGAACTAGTACTATGGGTTGTTAGAAAGAAATAAGGAAGAACTTCTTCACCATGAGGGTGGTGAGGCATTGGAACAGGTTGCCCAGAGAAGTTGTGGATACCCCCTGCCTGGAAGTGTTCAAGGCCAGGTTGGATGGGGCTTTGAGCAACCTGGTCTAGCAGAAGGTGCCTCTGCTTGTGGCAGGAGGGTTGGAACCAGATGATCTTTAAGGTCCCTTCCAACCATTCTATGATTCTATGATTCTATGATTAAATACCTCTGTGTGACACATATTAATTGAGAGTACATTAAGTACTAAACAGAAAGAATGCTAATTCATGGTCACAGAGCAGGCATTTGAAAGGTAACTCATACTGAGGGAGTATGGAGAGAATTTCTTTAAATAGTAAGGTGCACAGAAAGAACTATTTTAAACACCAATATCCTGTTTTTAGGAAATGAGATGACATCTGGCATATGCTGGCAGTGTTAATGTTTAAGAGCAAAAAAGTGGTAATATTGGTACTCTTGGAACCTAGAAGAAGGAGTCTTATGGCCAGGGTCTTTAAAACTGTGCTGTAATGAAACTAGCAGAGATGAAATAAGCAAAAGCACCTGGTACTTGCCATCAGAGGACTGATCTGTTTCTCCAGGTAATTGACAACTCCAGCCAAGGGTTTTGAATGTTCATGGACTGTTGATCCAGCTGACACAGCACAAGCTAAGTTTCATGTAAAAGTCTGTACTCGAATCAAATTAGAGAATAGATGAGTGACTCATAAAACCTCTATCAGGTCTAGCACAGAGAAAAAAGAAATTGCATCAAAATGGGATGTTTCATTAAGAGGCCATACCTCTGATCATGCCAGAACTTCTTCCATACTAGCATTATTTATTTGGCACTTCTACCAATTATTAAATATTTTCTACTGCTACGGTGAAACAATTCAATGGCCGAGTTCATTCTGGTAGGGAAAGAGGAGCCAAACCACAGCCAGTGACCCAGTACCTTGTATCAGTATTGTCCCAACAGAACATATTTCTAACTGAAACACAGGAACACTGACCGATGAGCGTCATTTTGCAAGGAGTAGAGTTCAAAATAACAGGTCTAGGGATTAGGGAGGGAATCCATGGAGGAACAAGATTTTTGCAAATCTCAAAACTGAGATTCATCAAATCTCTCTTTTCTCAAGGAAACTCAATTTCTGTGTTGCTTACAGATGTTTCCCAACAATGAAACAGCAATTCTTTCATGCTAGGGAAAAAAAAAAATAAAAGAGCAATCACATTTCAAGATACAGCCAGCAGAAACTTTCTGCAATATTTAAATTTTAATCTTTGTATTGTACAGCAGACATATACTTTGGTATTACAACTAAATTTGATACATTGTGGATCTTGTACTAAGTAATCTGGCGTCAAAAAAAGTAAGGAATTTCTAATAATATGGTATACAAATATGTCAGAGATTTACACTTTTCAACAAAAAGACCTACAGCCTGATAAAGTAGATGGAAATGAAAGTGAGGTGAAATTTAAAGGAAAATTACAAATATTTGATACCAAACAGAAGTGTTAGGAAATTAATATACCCACAACATAGCATCTTAATATTTTAGTGGAACATTATCAACAGTAAATTGTCTGTGGTCTAAAAGGCTATGACAGTTCAAAATATGTTAGCACATATTAAAACAATGACTATATTTCTCATTTCAAATGCATCTTACTTTCATAGAGCACCAGAAAGTCATTGTCCCTGCTGTGATCACAGATTACAGAAAATAGAGGCTGTAGATTGTCATGCTTCACTGAACATATTTTTATTATATTTAATGTTATTTAAAAGATTGCAGAGCATACTTGAAAAATTGGTGCTGCATCCTTGCCCAGAACCCTTAATGAAAGGCTGTGACTACAGCAGTGAAATATATGCTAAAGGTTATCCAATTATTGGCATAAAGATTGCAACATTTTTTTCTATTATTATTGTAGTGTACATTCAACTTAACATTTAAGCACAGTTGAAAAAAATTGAGTAAAAATAATGTTGCATAAATCTTTTTTTCATCAAAAAATAAAAAACTTATTTTACAAAGTGAATCTGTGAGTAATGAAGATAAAATGTAACAGTCTTTCCTATGGACTGTTTGGATTTGTCAGAAATCTTCATCTCAAAAAACAGAAAGGAACAGCTACACTTTTTAATGGGTACAGATAATCAAAAGAATAAAGGCCTTTACAGACACCTGTCACTATCCAGAATGAAGCCTCCTGCAAGGCACAAAAAGGTTGAAGAATTTCATTGGCTTTTGCTTTGCAAAGTTTAGGTAGCCATGAAAGGAAACCTGAAAAGATCAGAGACTCTGTGAGAAAAGACAGCAAGGAAACCACTTCTGAGCAGACAGGCGACGTACACTAAGCAAAACCAGTTCTGCATTTTAGTGAAATGGGATTTGGGGCTGAACAAATATTAAAATAGATGTCACTGAACCTCCGATGCTGTCATGAATTTTACCTAACAGAATCAACCTCTACCACCATGAATCACTAATTATCAAAACAGAGCAACAACATACTGCTTGAGCCCATGAAATCTTTTCACATCTTCTTTTAAGCATAGATGGATCTGCTGAAAGTCCCCAGTAACTTTACAACATCCTGTTCATATGTGAAAACAATGAAGAGAAAGACATTGTTTTAGGTATAAATAGAGCAAATTAATTCTTTCATTTTAAAACCTGTGTTTTTAACTGAAATTTTTAAGTAGAAATTTGCATTTTTCATGTTTGCATGAAAAAGGAATGACATCTAGTGGCAGATTAGATTAGTTACTACTCTGTAGTGCTAGTGAAGGACACTGTAAGGAAATCCATCATCTGGTTGCAGTGGTATGGAATTAAATGGAATAGATCCTGCTAACATTTATCAGTGTGATTCACTTTGCACCTATCAGAGCAATTACTGACCAAGTCTCTGTCTTTAGAAAAGCTAAGGGTATACACACAGGACTGGACCTGAGAGAAAATAAAATACAAAAGGAGTACCTAGTCAAAACAAAATATTTAAACTATACTAGCAAATACGACTGCAAGTAAAAAAACAAGCATAAAATATGTCTTTGTACATGCAAAAAACCTTACAACAGTCCGAGGAACTCCCTATCTCTTTGCAATTTTTGCTCATTTGTGCTGATTTTAGGTTAGCCCAGGTACCCTTTTTAAAGATAGGGTAGCTGGAATGCTTTCTGATTCATGTAATTTTTCTAAAACAAGGTAATTCTTTCCCAGCCCCATTGTGCCATCTAAATACATCATTTGAGGAAACTGCTACTTTTGTACTATCACTTAGTGCTTTTTTTTAATTTATTCTTTAAATGATGTAATAAAAAAGAATCACATCATCCAAAGATACTGTCCACTTCCAAAAATTTAGATCAGAATATTGAAGAGATCAGGTTTTCTTCAAACCTGATGTTTTGGGAATGTATGCATTATTTTAATGAAACTGTATTTGTGGTCTGTTCTCAAATATGCGGTGATTCACTGGCGCAGGTCTTGTGTCATGATAAGAAGTATAGGTTACTGGGTCACTGCCATTTCAGATAGGAGAAGGAAAGGCAAAAGAAAATCTGATGTAGTACCAAACCACAGGTAAATTTATCAATTTATATTCTGCTAATTTCTTCTTTGCCTTCCGAAAGCTTCAGTATTAATAGGCAAAAATCACAGTCTTCAGTTGATGCTGGATGAAACATGCTGTGAATAGAGATCAAATTCCCTCAAACCTCATTTATTGCCAAAACTTGACTTGTGTTGCAGCTTTGATAAATTACAGCAATTTCCAAATGCATGATTGGGATTCAGGAAGATATGGCATGTGTTATCATGACTGATATACAGCTGAAGACTGTCAAGAAGATGTAAATTTATAAATTAATTACTTTTTGTTCTTGAGTTGTTTTCTATGTAGAATATTGGCAGGTATATTTTGCTTGTCATTTTAATCTCTACTTTTAGAAATATGAAGTTTTATGAATGGATCTTCTGTACTTGGAAAGAAACACTAATCAAGGCACAATGACAAGCATTCCAATAAGACTAGCTGACAAGCATTCTGTTTGCATTGCATTTTATCTAAACATTATTAAACTTTTACATTGAAATTACGTCAATGTAATTTCATCTGTAAGGGTTCAGCTTCATAAAATAGATTGGATGAAAACTAACCATTGATTGGTCAAAAACTGCTCCAGTCCTAATTAATGAGCAACCTGTAGACTACAACAATACATTCTCTGTGTCCCCCATACAAGTGTCCCACTCAATAAGTATGTCAGTTCAAGATTTCCAGGTCATGGGCCCACAAAAGCTCAGGGTTTTTTTGCAAAAGCTTGATAACTCACTTTTTAAAACTGATTACTGGCTGCACATGCAAATCCCTATTTCTGCACTTGGCCACAGTATGAATGCCTAAATGTGGAGATGTGTTAACATTGACTGATCATAAATAATATATACATAGAAATATCCCTCCAATAGAAGCCTTCCATAACAAGTTTGGAGCTCTTGTTTTTAAGTGTTATTCCACAAGTAATTGAAAAAATTATCTTAAAAGTTAATCTACAGTCTTTCTTCAGGTGTAAGAGTTCTTGATATCACGCTTATATCAGGCAAAGTGGACTCCAGGCTCCCTCTACAGAAGCAGCTGTAAATTCATCTCCAGGCACTGCCTCAGTTGCTGTTACAGATCTCAGGTAGGGTCCTAAATGTAGGTTTTTCTAAACACAAGAACCAGGAAGTGGAATTAAATTCTGAAGGTCCTTATACACTGATACATTATTTTCACTCTAAGTCTCTTTCCTGTCAAGCTTCATTAATTCTTTCATGTCCTTGGTTATTTACTTTTGTATCCTTATCACCTTCCTCTTATCCTTCCTTTCTTCCTTCCTCCACACTGATACAATTCTAGTCTCTTTGCCTGCCCTCCATTTCTCCTCTCATCATGTCAGTTTGAATCTAAAAATTTTTCTCAGATAGTACATCACATTTCTAGATGCTTCTGAAGTCACTCTGTTATAGAAGACCCATTAACCCAGAATGATGAGGGCATAACACCTATTTAGGTAAGTCATTACCAAGGTTCAATGTGTTCCGTTATTGATCTGATGAGCCTTATATGGCAAAACTACCTAATTCTCACCTGAAATAAGAAAAATATATGCAGATTTCAGAAGGTGAAGTCTACTGTATTAACAGAATAATATCTTCCCAGTCTCAAATCAGAAATACACTACCTAAAGGTTTGATCCTCTCTGGCTGAAGTTAATGCCAAATCTTCTCCAAAATTTAATGAGACAAGAATAGGTTTCAAATTTCAAATGTTGAAGAGCATAGATGACAAAATTAATCAGCATCTCTTCTAATTTATTGCAGCAATTAGCTATTTTGCCAGAGCATATGAATCCAAGTGAGATATTTGGCTGCAAACCTTCGGTTTCAGCATACTACTGATAAAGCTTTCATTGCACAGCAGTGCTAGACCACTATTTAGCATAGTGACACACAAGTTTTGCTGAAAGTTAATCCTACACATTTATTTTATTGAGAATTTCTTACAATAGAATTAGGCATTACACAAACTGCATCAGAAATGTGTAAGTGGCCCACACCCCAACTTTGTAAAAGTAACTGCCTCCATATTTTCTTCCGATTTCCAAATGTGCAAGCAGCAACACTTACTTAGTTTCAACCAGCTGACAGAAGCAAACTGGCAGCCAGACATGATGGAAATAAAAATATTTATATAATGAATAGCATGGACTTCCAGATGCTGGAAAGAGTGAACTTCAATAGCAGTCACTGACATGGGTTTTTCAACTGACTTCAATGACTTCCATGCCAAATAAGCAGGGAGCTGCTAAACGGCTCTTTCCCTCCCCTCCTTTTTTTTTTATTCTTTCAGATGGAGATATAAACACCTGGAAAACAGCTCTCTTATTGTTATTCACAACTATTGTGCCAACTGGTGAGAAACATTCTATTTCCACTATCACATTTTTTTCATGTTGCAAAGATATTAGCTTTTGAAGATCTAAACAGATACATACCCTTTCCCCCTAGAGGTAAGACTTGTCCTGGATACAATTATGCTGAATCTCAATGATGTATCTAAAAGAAGATGCAAGCATCTCATTTTTGCAGTAGTTAGCATATTAAAAAGGCACAGATAAAGTTCTTCTCCGTAATGTTACTGCACTATTTCACACGCAGAATAAATGAGGCGCAGTAAAAAGAAGAGTAGTTTTCATTTGGAGATAATGTAACATAGGAACAATCTTCAGGAACTAAAAACGCACTGCGGTCTATGGCATGGAGCAACAAACCAGATGCTGAAAGACCTGGATTTTATTCTTCACTCTGCTGCTCTTCACTCAGCTGCTTAACTTCAGCCAAGTTACTTCACAACTTGTGACACGTCCCATCTGTCTTGGCTGTTTTGCAGATATTCTAAAGCGCTGAGATTCTGGATTGCTAGAAAGAAAAATCACCTTTGACATACATGCACCCAGAAGAGTGCTGTAACTCTTGGACAAGCGACACACTTGTCCCTTGTCACGCCCCTTTAGTCACACTTCTAGACCTCCTATTTCCTCTTGGCTAGCTATAAAGCAGCTTACTGTTCCACGTAATGGCTTCAGAGACAGGGCTTCAAAGACATTTAACTTTCACCATTAGGGAACCTACACACCATAACCTCTGTACTTTATATCAACTTGCTCAGACCAGGTGTCTCACCACTAAGTGTTGCAAAACATAAGTTGCAGGCTCCTTAGAGAAGTGACCAAAATCTCTCCTTTAGTCACATCATAAGTAGCATACTCTACTTCTAGTTCTAGTGCCTCTCTGCTGGCAACTGAGAGTGGCTTACGGTCTTGACACTGCATTGGTTCAACAAAATGTTTATTGCCTTTTCAAAGCTTAATTGACTTCTCAAATGTGAATTTTTGTATCAAGCCACTTATTGTGTCTGTCAAAAGATCTGTAAGTCAACACCCAGAAGCTGTTTTATGGCTGCTGTCACCTGTCCCCATGCAGATTGCTACAGGCACACTCCATCACATAGGCCTCTTGCACAGCCATCAGAAATCTGCAGTAAACTGTTCGTCCTTCTCCTGAAAATGTCGCCTGGATATTCAGCTGGAGATCACTATCTTAAAGCACAGTAATTCAATAATAATACAGCGGCTCCATCTGAGCTTTATAGTTTGGTAGCTACATGCATATTCTATGTAGAGACTTTTAAAAAACACATTATTTACCTAATAGGCTATAATGACTCCTTCAGCGCCTTTGTAGTAAGCTATATAATTTCTTGTGACTTCATGGATCATTGACATGATAGATGCATTCTCCCTTCATTCTCCTGCAGGCACATAACTTCCATTATCATTAATGAGACTTACAAACACATACTGAGAAGAGAACATATCCCTTACTGGTATTTGTTACCCAAAGCATCACATTTGAATTAACCTCTCTGCTATGAAGCAGCCAAGGACAGATACTAACAATCAGATTGTTCCATGATCTCCACTACCCATTGTGTATTTAGTTTGTTATTTATTATCACCATCATACTTGAAAAAATGAATAGTGAAAGAATCATTAGAACACAGGGCAATTAATTTCTAATTCCATGTCTAGAACTGAATTGCTGTGTGACTTTCAGCAAGTTGAAACCTCTCTATTATTTGTATAACGAGGATAATGCTACTTACCATGTCTCCCTCAAAGGGACCTTCTGATGCTTAATTAGTATATGTTTGCAAACCTCTATTAGATTGTTAAACAGAAGGCAATGTCTATGTGGTAAAAGAGCTCTGACTACCCCTCATAGGCATTTTCATAATATAAATACAAAGAAATTATGATTAAATAAAACATTATTGCCTGCATTAACACTTCTACTAACATAAACAGAAAGTGAGTGTTGAAGAGGTTTGCCATTTATATAGGAGAAATAAAAGTAGGATAGTATGCAATGGTTTACCTTTGACATAGAAGAGGTCAAATGCTTTTGTTAATGAAGGAAGAAAACTTTCAATGCATTAATTCGTTAGACTAAAATGAAGAACAGATAACGGAGCTCTTTTAGCACTTCAAGTCCTTAAAATAGAAATTTGAAGCTTGGCTTTCTTGACATTAAAAAAAAAAAAAAAAGGGTTCTTGCAATGTTAAACACTCATAAAGCTCCTGTTAATGTTAAAGTGATGTAAATGTGATATTAACAAACACAGTTAGGGATCCTAAATAGATTATGGGGCACATAACTGCACATAGCTCACAAGAAAATGTGAGCTTGTGATGGGAGAACTTGGATGAATGAGGAAGGTAAATGGAGTTTTTGTCTTGGAGCTGTTTTCTCAAATCCATAACTATTATTATTTATTTTGTTTCTACAAGACCAAAGAGTCTGTTAGTAGCATAACAACCTGCTAGAGATGTTATTTATTTTATTAGAATTATGATTTTGTTCTGTCAATAAAACACGTTAATCTTATTTGTTGTTTATTTCTGATGTGCAAGTGTACCTCCAAAAGGTAAAAGAGAGGCTGACTTGTTTATGCAAATTTCGTATTGCTATTTTGTCAAATTTGGCAGAAGTTACTGCCCTTCTCATTTGAAGTATAAATAAATCACATAAATTCTCTCTTGTTACATTCCAAAGTAGGAAGTGTCTTTAATGTTTTTTTTGTTGGTATGATGTAAGCGAGAGAAGGGAGCACAACATTTAAAGAGTCAAAAATAATGTGGCATGATTCTAATATTGCCCATTTCTCTTTGACATATATTAAAGCTGAAATACAGTATCTCCTCACTATTTTATAATCAACACACTTCTTGAATTGGACTAATAACACTGCAGTAGTCAGTTGTTGCATTAAACAGATCATCCAGATATAGTACGGTTCTGGAACCACAGCTGTGTATCAGGATTCCCCACAAGAAATCAATGGCAAGAAAAGCTGAAAAATTAAAACGTAAGCTGTTTTTTTCTAGTCATGTCAGGAAAAGGTTGCAATAGAGTGATTTACCGCATAAGAAAAATCAGTCCAGGTTGCTTTTGCTGCCTAATAAGTACACACAGGCAGCTTGGGAAGTCAGGGAACTAGAAGACATATAGAATGATATCACCCACTTGACCTCAAGCTAGCCTCAGATTTAGATATAACTTCTGAAATATTTTTCAAAATTTCAATGTAAATCCAGCAGGTGCAAATATATTTGCAACCAAATTTAAAATAAACAAATTCATTAAAGTAAATAGTTTCACAGACAATTGTTGAGGGCCAAATGTATCACTAGTTTAATAACATGACAACGTACAACAGGGATGTTGATTGACAAAGAATAAATGTTAGTCAATGGGAAGGGGTGGTACTTTAGCTTTAATGTAAGCTTTAGAAAGAAAAGAAAAAGTAAGGCAGGAAAAAACACATGAAATTAACTTTCAGAGAACTGGATGCTGAAAAGCTGGAGTGCATTCTTGGGCAGAATTCTTCATGGGACCTGCCAACCAGTTATGCACCCTCACTAAAATTGTTCCAGAGGGTGGCTGCAAAGGAAAAATAAACATTATTGAATAGGATGAAAAATTAAGAAACAAGATAGAATCTCTTGAATGGTGAAATATGGTTTGCACGCACTTCATCTAACTAGCAGTCTGAAGAGAGTTTAGAGGATGGAATACGTTGTTTATGTGTGGCAAAGTGCCTCTTGCCTCCTTTTCAAAGCTCCTGGTAGGGAAAGTACAGCCAATGTAATTCCTTGTCCCTTCTCAAACAGCAGTCCTAACCAGCCTCTGGGATAGAGCGTGTATATGATGCTCTTCATTTTCTCTCCCCTTCTACCTCCAGTTTGTGCACAGATAGGCAATGTCCACAGTCTTATCTGAAGTGAAGAGAGAAAAACTGTATTTTGTAAGATCTGACATTTATTTGAGATCCAAGAAGTTAAAATGCCAGTTTCTCCATCAGGGAAACAGCGCAATCAAGTTCAAGGCATTCAGTATACATTCCTGTTTCTGCTGAGTCTTTGCTAAAAGATACCTATTAAAATTACATTGGTCTAAAAGTGATATCGCTAGGCATGTGTAAGATTCAAATGAATTGATATTTAATTGGTTGAGACAGCCTGACGCCCATGCTATTTTACTGAAAGAATGAAAGATAAAATATCATTACCACTGCAGATCCATCTCCCAAGAAAGGAACATGACTAATATAAAAGCTTTTCAGCCCTGCATTAAAGTGTCGGTGACACACAGAATAATCCAGAAGCATTGTGTGTCTGTGACCAGGCTGAAAAGTTTGCTCATTTATAATGAAATACTCATCAAATGAGCATCCATCTTATACCCATGTTCAGAATAAAAAAAACCAGAGAGGCTGATACTGTGGGAATGAGTAGAAACATAGATGGATTGCCTTGATTAATGGGAGTAGCTGCATTGCCTCACTTGTTCCTCAAGCACAGCTACTCTGCATAATGCCTAATTTTCCATGACAACATGTTTGTGGCATTTATGATCTTAGTTTTGTATATGCATGTACCAAATGTGGATTAAACAACATTTAAATTTTACTTTTGTTCTCTAATTACACTTCAGCATACAGACGAAGTCTTGCATTTTCACTCTCCAGCAGTTTTTCAAGCTTTTTTTTTTCTTAATAATAAGCAAGATTAGTTCTAGATGGCTCTGACATTTTATGTAGGCAGAAAATGGAACATCTTTATTACCTCCTCAGGGATGTTGCCTTCTTTACATATGCTCTTCTACCTCCCATTAGTTTTAATGGGATTTCCTCATGCCAATCCACATGAGAACAAATATATATCTAATACATGTAATCCTTTGTTCTAGGGCCACAAACCTGAAGAAGAATTATTCTGTAGGGCTTTCAGTACATAAGGCTATACAGTAGCATATCCTTCAGATCTAAACATACGTGTTTTGGCACTTTCTTTTTACATGTGTTGAAAAATCCTTAGGAGATACAGGATCAAACTGAAAGTGAAAAAAAAAAAACATTATTTTAACAAAGACTAGTTCACAAAAAATGCCAGAAATGAAAGGGGGAAAAAGATGTTAATCTAACCCTTTTCTGCACTACAGTATTACTCACTACATCTTTCTCCATAAGGAGCCACAACGAAATCAACGAGATACATCGAAACACTAACATGGAAATTGGTAGAAATTGGCCCCAGCTCCTCATAATTATTTTTAATACTAAAGATAATAATGATTCATTCTTATCCAGAATCTTACATCCAAGGACTATAAGCATTAATACATTAATTCTCACAGTCCATCACTGAAGTTGGTATCAGCATCCTCATTTTACAAAGGAAAAAAGGATATGTTCTCCCCTTGAGCTACCTAAAAAGGGCACCTGAGTATTGAAAAGCTCCCACAGGGATTCACTAGTATGCTTTTCCACTGATTAATCTACTCAAGGCAGGTCTGCACCTACTGAATTGCTCCTGCCTTCAGCAAAATGGTAAGACTTGTAGAGATTTGCCTGATAGAATAAAATTGGAGGTGGCTTTTCTTTATGTGGGATAATGTGTTTACAAAGGGCACTATCCCACTATCTAAGGGGACAGCTGTTGTGGCATGGATTAGGCACAAGAGAACAAAAATCTCAAACTGTAGGGATTTCTTCTTTATTATAAATGATTGCAAACCACTAAAGGAATGACAACTTTTTTTTCTTTTATGTAGATTGGCTAAATACTGTGATATTTTGGTAATAGCATTATTACAGAAAAACTGAATACTAATATGTTAAATGTAGTCTTATCAGATTTGCCTAAAAGGAATAGCTAATTGCTATCTAACTTACAATTGCATGAGAGGAAGAACACTACTATAGCCAAAACAAAGCCTTCCAAAATAAATCTATAATTTTTTTTTAGACTAACATAATTTATAGACACTTTCTTTTCTTCTTTCTGTCAAGAAACAGAAATTTCACAACTGCAAAACTCTGTAGCAAGCTAAACAAGATAGTTCTCTAATTAGAATTTGTTTTCAGCTACTGACAAAAATCCAGATCTAAACATATTTATATTTCTAAAGAACATAGAGCTTCTTAAAACAGAGGTTTTGTCACCTCTGGGTAAATAGTAGTGATATTTCCCAAGTTGTTTATATAATTTATGCCCACATCTCATGGATACGCTTGTAAATCTATTCCTAGTCGCTATAAAGACTAATGTAGACTTGAGAATATACCCTATATGCACATACTAGTTCTGAAAATATTTCTAGTCCTTATACTTTACCCCAAAGCACTTCTCAGTATTTCGATATTCAAAAAACCCTAAGCTTCTGAAGTTTTTCCGGCAAAAAAAGTACATTCATGTAACTGCTGGCTCAACAGTGCATTGATATTCATGAAAACACTTCTGGCATGTTTAACGTTAGGTTTATTCTTAAAAGCAAATTATGTAAGTGCTATTGTAGCATTTTTATGAAATTTAAGCATTTTTTTCTTAATGGTTTTCTGAACTGAGGTCACAATCCTTAAATGCTACTAATAACTGAAATTTTTAAATATACCTTCTGTTGCTATTCTTCAATAGTCATCTGCATTCAGTTATTCCTATGAATGTACCTGCCTGTAAACTTAAATTGAAGCATTATTTAGAATGCACATAAAGGATTTTGAATACAATCACTGTAAATCCCTGTTTTTAAGACTAGAATTACATTCATGCAGAAACAAGTTAAAAACTATAGTCACAAACTAAATTGATTTCTATGAATGTAAAAGTATCAAGGAGCTGAGAAAGCACGTCATCATGGCTTGATGAGCCCACACAGCAGGTGCTTTGAAAGTCAACATGATTTTCAACTCTACACCTGTGCAATGATGAGAATTCAACAGTATAATGTTAATGAGGCCAATCATATTGGCATGGAAAGAGAACTTATAGATCAGTCAAAGCAATTTTGCACAGTGATAAGTATTTAGTCCTCTAAATTCAGACTAGAGCTCTACTGCTGAAAACTTCAACATTTAGATAAACACCAAAATGATGATATTTCTAAAGCAGTATGCCTCACTATTACTGCTCGGGGAGAGTTTTAGGAATTAATTTTTTACATGCAAATACATACATGCAAATTTAGAAGTAATAATTATAAACATTCGTAGCAGTGGCAATTTACCTGCTAAAAGCTAGTTCTGATGGAAAATTTCCATCAAAATTACTTTTTGACTAAAAGTGCATTTTCCACTGAATTCAAATGTTCTCATTGGTTTCTTATTCCTGCCTGAATCCAATACTTGGTGTGAGAAATCCTGGTGATATAATCTGGTTTGCATTAGAATGTTGCATTTTAAGTTTCCTCTGTCTTAATCACCTCTTTTCTGATCTGCTGTAGTGCTTCAGGGGAATAGCACTTTGACTTTGCCATTGTTTCATTATTCCATAAAAGTAAAGATCTCCATTTAGATTTACACACATAACAGCATACTGGCATTTTCCTCAATCTGCAGTACAATTGCCACATCACTATCTATCACGGACAACAGAGGTTGTCCTGAGAGCCCAGTCCACAGAGAAGAGTAGGACCAGGAGATATTCAAAGAAAAACTCAAGGTAGCACAATGCATCCACATGATTTCTCTTCAGAAATATGTGTGCTAGATGACCACTCATGCCATGCGAAGTGCTCAGGTGTCTGTGCCACCACACATCAGGGTTCCTCTAAAGGCTGGCCCAGTGTCCCCAGGGAACACTGGCTGTCCACTTTTCACTGTCCTAACCAGCCATGAGAATGGGGTGTTAATATTCCAGCAATGATCTGAGTCAACTGGTATCTACCCAGACAAGGAGGAAACAGGGCGCTCTAAGCTATGCTTCACTGGAGTGAGCACAGTGTTTCTGGGAGAAGACACTGGACAGAAAAATCTTGCTAAAAGTGCAGTACCTGTCAAATGCTAGAATTTAAATTATATTTAATTTAAATTTTTTAATTATTGTAATTATATTTAATTTACAGATGCTTTCATTCTTTCTGGATTACCCAGAAATCTATAACTGAAATATTTAAAATAATCATTTTTACTATTCTATACAGTCCCAGGGAATTTTAAAATGTGAGACAGAGAAACACTATTAACTTAAGGCAGTAACACTGTGATTTTGACAACAACATTAATGTGTTGATTGCAAGTTTTCACCTGACAAAAAACCAGAAACACAGAAGGTATGTCCATTTGGCTTGTTCATTGAATCTGGATGGCGTTTCAGTTCATTCATTCTGAAACAAAGGAGCAACTGCTTTCAAGGCTGGCCAACAGAATAGGAGAGGAAAAAACATAACTTGAACAACCAGCTGGACCCCTGGTACGCAAGTCAGAGTCCACACCTTGAGGTGAGGCAACTGAAACTTATTCTTGTAGCCCAAACCCATTTTCACATTTTAATTAGCAGTGGCGAAGGCAGAGCAGAGACTTTTTTTTCCCCATAATAGCACATGGGTCTCCTTTACCTTCATTTATGGCCTGCACAAACCTAGATGACTAAAGAAGATTTCAAGCATAGTTGTTTAAAATCAAAACAAGATACCAAGCAGGGTTACTGCACCTGCAAGATTCTATGAATACCTCATGTCCATGAATACAGCAGAAATATTTCTTTCTTATCCACTGCCAGGTTAGTCACAGAACTGAGATCCAAGGGAGCCAGAGCAGACCTGGCTGTCTCCTTCCCAGTTCATATCAGGATGAAAAAGGAGGGAGGAGTATGGTTTCCAGAATGACTCAAGAAAAGTCCCATAAAAATTCTCAGATGAGGTAATTCCAAATAAAGCACATTCTTTGCATCTTACCCAACTGCATAACCAAGACAAAGCTAGGTAACCACTGAAGCATTCTGTAAACAATTTATCTATGCCTTCTACTATATATTTATGTAAAATACTGTAATGTGAAGTTGGTAAATTATGATTAAAGAAGACAACTACTTAATATGAAAACTTCAATTAAAATAGTGTAATTAATAGTGTATTTACTGCTTCTAGTTCTCAAAGATGGAATTCTTGGAAATGCAGTTCTTGCCTTCTCTACATGTATGGCAATAGTATAACCTGATTCAACAACGTATTAAAAGTTTTCCCTGTTATAACAAATGGGTTACTTCTTCAGTTATGCTTAAAAGATCTCCTGGTAATCATTAATGATCTTTTTTCAGAGAGCACGCTATTTTCCTCTATTGCCTTTTCAACAGAAGTTTATTTCATACAAACGTGGATTTGAATGTACCAGCTGGGAATGTGAATGAATGTGTAGGTTGGTTTTAGGCAGATTTCAACTTAGAAAGTTATGATGTCCAAAAAAAATTTAAAAAAAAAAAGTTTTACCAATACTTAATACTTTTTAAAGTATTAAGGAGGGGGGTTTATAAAAGCACATAAGTAATTTCTGTCAAAAAGAAAAGAATAACCTGAGGCTAAACAACCAGTTTTCCTTAAAGAAATTTTGTAGTGGGTTTGAAATCAAGAGATGTTTGTCTGGATTGTCTTTATACAGCCAGGTTCATTTATCCCTTTCTTCCTCCTTCAGTTGCTCTAAGATCTCCCCATAGTTCATTATTTTCTTTGGGCAGATGCTTATAATACCTCACTACCTTTCCAGAATTTCATGTCTCTTCATTAGTTGGCCCAATACAGTGACCAAAACACAGGACAGCTGCGAGTTCAGATGGAATTCACCTCAATAAATTTGGTGAATCAGCTTTCAGACTAAAATAAACCTGGAATTCTATCCTGGAAAGTAGGGACCCTACAATTTTATAGTCAAAACTTATTTAAACTAAAATAATAGGCAAGTAATTTAAATATATTAAAAAATAAACATGTAGATTCAATCCTCTGTACGGACGGTATCATCTAGACACAGCAAAAAAAGGAAAAATTATTTAATAGGTATTTCATATAAAGAAGCAGAATTATATATTCCCTTGCAGCCTTAAAATAATTAAGTATCTTTATCTCATTAGTTACAGTTATTGAATGAATAAATTCTAATTTGCTATCATTAACAAAAAACCTACTAAACGGTAGTTAATCTGAAGAATCAGCTAAACTAAGAATCAAGGGTATTAAAAAAGGTCAAAAAGCTGTCTGAATCTCTATTGCTACTTTTTAAACCACTTTGAACACTGAGAATGTTCTTATAAAAATAAACATAGCAATTTTGTAGTGATACTTCAGAAAAGTAAACAGGGCAGATAAATTAACCCCAAATTTGCCCACCTCATGGCCAGTCATGAGTTCTAACAGAGGATGCAAGCAACAGTGCATTCAGGGAAGATGACACAATTAATGTCTATCTGCATGGTATTGTGGAAAACAGAGCTTCTTAAACTTGTTTTTTATGAAAATATCCCAGATTTTATAGAAGAAAGTATCCATAACACAATGTACATGTGGAAGTTTCAGAACCAGCAAAGGAGGATTTCTTGAGAAAGTACTAGATTTGCATGCAGCTGACCATGATTCAGGTACAATCCTCAGGTTCAGATCTCTTTGCCACATTATTGTTGTTGTTACTATTATTATTATTATTATTATTATTGTTGTTGTTGTTGTTGTTGTTGTTGTTGTTGTTGTTGTTGTTGTTGTTAAAACAACAGCCAGGATATCTTCCAGATTCAGTGTCACTGACTCCTTTCTCAATCTACCCTTCTTCAACTCCATGGTTCCACCATCACCTGGGTTGCCATGTGAGAAAAAGAGAGAGAGGGGATCTTCTCTGTATTCCACCACCCTCAGCCTTCCAGACAAATGCTTCCAATGAGGGAGGACTGAGGAATTTTTGAGAGGTGTCCTCAGACAGACAATCTCCAAAGCCATTTCCAAGTGTCAAGAACCACTCAGCACTACTTGACCGAGGTGGTTGTGGTTTGCTCCCTGCAGTGAATGCATTGAGCAGGATAAAAAAAACAAATAGCTCTCTGTGAAGTGGTTTGCACAGCTTCTGGATAACAACAAGGCACCGAGGTCATGAGAGTGCTGTGCTAAATCGTTTGCCTAAATTGTTTGCCAGATTTGCTCTGCAAACCAGGAGAGCAAAGACAATTGGTTTGTAAAGGTTAAATAAATTGAATGATAGCTAGTCTATTGCTTGCTGACTGACTGTCCTAGCGAATGGCCGTACCTAAATCTATTCATCTTTAACTCCTCTTGTCCTCTTCCAGATGTGTTGGCCTGCGCTACAGAGCTGCATACTTTTTGGCCAGGTGTATGGGATTCTTCTAGGGAGAGGGTGGTCAGACTGCTCTCACTGACCAGCAAGAACATGGTGGTGGGATGCTCTGAGGTCTGATCTAGTGACGTAGCCTTGAACAAAAGGGATTGGTTGTCTCTGCAGACATTCACATGTGCTGAGCCTGGTTAATGTGAGGTGTCTCATACAGGCCTGCAGGGTCAGTGGGGAATACCAAAAGCTACATGGTCAGTATGTGGCCACTGGGCTCCTTGAGTAGATGCTGGCCGAGGATCAGAGAGGGCAGGTGAGTTCAGGGATAAGGTAAGTGCTAGAAGGGTGTGGTAACGTGCCAGGCCCTGAGGGCACCCACCAGCCCTGCAACCACTCCTCCCTCCCAAGAAACTTAGCTGTTGGTGCTCGTGGTCAGCTCTGACTACTGACTTGGCTTTTCCTCAAGGATTCTGATGGAACAGAGGTAGCAGTGAGAGAAACCAAACAGTTCATAAAGTATTTTAAGGGATGCAAACTAATTTCTGTGTGTTACAAATCTAATACAACTATGCAAACCGTATGTCACAGAAACATCTCATGCTGCCAGGTTTTGTTACTGAAATTACAGTTATTGGCACTTGAGCAGATTAATAAGGACATTTATCTCTTTTCATTCTAATTTTTATTAAGAAAAATAAGATGTCAGATATTTTTCAAAATATTAATGCTTCACTAGATAATAGTCAAAATGAAGCTTCTAAAGACTTTTCCTATTATCTTTTTAATTATATGGCTTATGACTGGCTGCATATTCCCACAGATAAACTTAGTACTATACATCAAGAAACAAAAAAAAGCCAATTATAATGAAAAACATATAAAGAAAATTCCTAAAACCATTACTATTTTATATCAATAAAATCCAATTAAAAATCTTCTTGAAAGCTGCTTTTTACAGAAAATTGCATTTTAGCTAATAATTTTTTTTTTCTTTTATTTTGTTCCAAGAAGTATCCAGAAAGAGTGTTTCCATGATCCAGGGGAAGGAAACTGGTAGGGAAGACCATTGCACAAAGGCTAGTTAGAAAAGGTGAGGGCAGCTGGGTAGCTGAACTCTTTTCTCTGGGTAGCTGAATAGCAATCAAAAGACATGTGAAATATGCAGGCACTCCTTAAGGCTGAAGTTACAGCATTTTTAAGATGGAAAAAAAATAGCTGTTTATCAGGAGTGGCATCCACTATCTACCTGAATATTAAAATTTTCTAAAGGAAAATCTTGAAGTTGTGTAAGGTTATAGATTAAGATAGCCAAAGACACTGCCTAGAGTCTCAGTGTTACTGTGTGTTGAACTTTTGTCCACCTTATAAGTCAGGACTCAGTACTCTAAGTAATTAAATTACTGTGTCCACTGCTTCTCTGTACCAAACTGTCCTACATTTTAATATAATATACTCTTCCAGTGAGAAGAATACACTGGATATAAGGGGAAACAGTTCTTTTCATATTTGAGCACTTCAGAGTCTAGCAGCTAAAAATTGAAGTCTATTAATATTGCAGAGCAAAAAAAATCTCTTAATAGGCAAGGCTTGTGGGGAGAAGCTATCTTTTATTAAACCAACCAATACAAAGAGGAACATAATATCAGTAAAAGATATTGCCTTTCATCTCAGACATTGACTTGTTTATATTCTTTGACAGTCACAGCTACCGTAAGAATACTTTTACTCTAGAAAAGCACTTAGCAGGCATGTCTGTGGCTGAATGTTGAAGGCTCTAAAAGGACATTGCCACACATGGTAGTGCTCATGCCCACTTACTGTATTTGGATCCACAGCCCAGTAACAAGGGCTACTGTATAGGAGGGTATTAAAAAAACAAACAAACAAAAAAACCCCCAAAAACTCTTTCCTTAAAGATATAATTGGAAGATTAAAAACCCTTGTACCACATATCACTTCACTTCTCCAGCTGAACTAATTCCCTGTTTATTTTAGTTTTTCTCAAATCATGCATACAATACTAGAGTTAGTACAAATTTCTTTATAAGATAGCAAGTATTTCTCCTCTCCAAAAAGCTGATCAAATTGGGTGGTTTTCCCAGTTATCCAATCAGAAATAAAAATTGGAGGGTGTTTAAGGAGGAATTCCTTATTTTTAACTATAGTGGTAAATAAGGAGAGGGTTGCAATTTTTCATATTTATCTAGGAATCCTAAGATAGCCTCAATAAAGGGATTTCTTGGTGTGAATTTCTCTCTTATTCAGAAGCCATTTGAGAAACCCGTTTCCTCATTTTAATCCACAGTTCTGAATAAGCTTTCACACTGTTTTGTAATATCCTTCACCCGAATTGCATGATAATATGCCACTGTGTTGCAAGACTGCCTATCTTGGAAAGCCTATTTAATACTGATATGCAAATCCTTGTACTCTGTTTTCAGAGGAGCATCGTGCTGAGTCTTCGTAGTGTTGTCTGTGATAAAAATGCATGTGAACATGGAGATAGAAAATTAAATTTGGGGAGTGTATACATTTTAATAGTAGCCTTTCTACCCACTCAAAAGTCTCCGTACTGCCTACTTTAAGAGCTTTTGTTTTTTTACACTAGACTAATATATAATTTGCTTTAAAAAATATTATATTCTGTTGGATTAATATTTTTTTTATATGATCTATTTCACTTTTAACCCATTTAAGATAATAGCATGTTTCACAGACCAACTGGACTTTTTCAGAAATTAGGATTCCCAACAACTGAGATTTAGCTATTGATTACCCAGGGCGTACAAAACCCGCATGCTTGGAATACTGTTGTTTTTAAGAAGGAAAGTGTACAAAAATCAGCTTATCAGAGAGCTGTCAAATGTTCTGTGCCCGCTTTGACCTTTATTCCTTTAATTTGAGGGCTCCTGGGTGGCCAGAGATGCCCTGGCCACAGCCAGCAGTGGCAGCGACAAGGAACATCCCTCCCCGGATCCCCTCCCTAACCTACAGAAACATAGGAAAGCACCTTTCCAGTGTGCCAAAAGCCAAAGCACCTTGTAAAGAGGAGGAATACAACAGCTCAGCTTCCACCAGAGGCTTCTGATCAATCCTCACTGTTTTAGGCACTGGTTACATCAAAAGGTTTTTAGACCACAAGCATATCTCAGTATTGTCATGGATCCTAGGATCTTCTTTGTTAGCCTAGAATAAATCTTGATTAATTTGGATGTTGCCATCTAAATAGACTCCCTAGTCCACCAGCACTTTGGTAACGACCTCTGCATCAATGCTTATCACTGTAATGGTTCCCTATAATCAGCAGCTTGTTCAGTCTCTTTAGGTGCAATAGCCTTTGTTTCCTTCCAAGAAAAGGAATTTTATCCTTCTCACATGATCTTATTGAATAAGTCTATTGTGTGTAGTATGTAATGCTCTATAAAATTGTCCGAAACACTTATATTTCTTCTGAACTAGCTGTCATTTGTCCTTTTCTATTCTTGACTAGTGGGGTTGCTAAAATACCTACTTTCTCTCAAGCTTTTCAGCCAGAGGCATATCTACCTTGGTGCCTTTTGGAGTACTTTCTTATATTTATCTCAGAATTTGTTCTGCTTTACTGACTTGTCATAAATCCAGTTAATCTCAATCTTTCTAAACTGTTGTGTAATTTATTTATTTATTTTTATCTGTCAATTTATGTTTGAATTCCAGGCCTGAAAACATACTATCAGATACTGTTCATCCATGGTTGTTTTCTTTTTTGTGGGTAGTTTGTCTTTTACAGCTGGGGAACTTTTCTAAAACAATAATCTTTATCATTGCTTTGCCTGAATATACTTTATCCTTTTGATACTTTATATTTTCCTTAATATATTTTGAAAAAATCACACATAATTCTTTTATTTTTAAGGAAATATAGACCACCATTTCAGTTTGTGGATTGCATGTTTTGATTCCCAGTGTTTTAACACTAAATGTGCTATCAAGTATTCAGACTAACTGACTGCTCCTATGGACAGAGGTAACTTGATTTTCCTGAATATTGGATTTATAGGATAAACAAGTCCTAGAGTAAGTCATGATAAATAAGTCATGATAAATCAGCCTTGAAGTTGAATCATGTGACACAGAATCAAATGACAAAGACTAGGAAATATAGTCTATAAATTTCAGATATAATTTGGATAGTCCCCTGCACTTGAACCAAGAGTAATTTCTTGTCTCAAAATTTCCCAAGAATCCTAAAAGCTACAGAACAATAAATAAAAAAAAAAGAGACAATTCTGAAAGTACAAGATCAGGGTTAGGGTAGCTATGGCTATTCATTTTCACTGTGAATGATTCTGGATTAGAATACAGCTGCTCTCTTCATCTGTCTTTTAAAAAAAAAATAAATATGTTTAACTAATAAAGCTGCTATTTGACTCACTTGGAGAGCATTATGGTGCCTGACTGTTATGTTCAGGCATTTTTCATCACCATCCCACAAACAGGTTTTTTGCAACACTTCAGTGCAACATTTATCTTTCTTTACTGCTTGTAAAAAACTTTATTTTGACAGAGACATTCAAGCCTTTTAATAGTTATAGAATATTTTTTAACGGTTCACTGATTCCAATCTAGTTTACCAGCTCATATTCTTTCATTCTTTTTATTTTGGGAATATAATTCCATTCTTGTCACATAGGCCCTGACAATATTTTCATGGACTGCTAAGTACTTATCATCAGTTGTAATAACATGCGTTTATTAACACTTTCTTCACCTCTTTTCCAGACTATACCTCTGCTTCACTGAGATTTGTTTTTTAATTGTGAAAAATATGAGCCTTCTCATGCACACTTGACTCTGCCTATATCTCATCAATGTAATACACCACAGAGCTAAGCTCTAGCAGTATCCAGAAGAGAAAGATTTTACTTAATAAGGAGCTTTTTTTCCCCAGAGAGTTACCAAGTGAAATAGTTTGAAATACTTTTAAATTTCAAAAGACAAGAATTTTTAGCTTCGCTGACATTAGACACTAGAAAATCCAAAATCCACAACCAGTGGAGATCAGAAACAGTTTATTTTACTTTTAACAATTTGTTTAATAAATTTCTGAATAGGTTTTGGCTCTGTAAATGTAGAAGGTGACTTCATGCATATATGAAAAATATAAGAAATGCCACTTTGCTTTCTACTTAAAGAATTTATTACTTTACGTTTTCTATTGCAGTATTTTACTACCTAGTATGCTGTGTAAAAAATAAAATCAAATCATGGACAATGCTTGAATATGTCTTAAAAAAAGCCTTTCCAGCTAAGATATGGTTTTCCAAAGCCAAAAAAAGAAATTATTTCTCACCAGATTATATTTTTTATCTTAGCCACTGTGTTTGGGATCTGAACAGAGGGGTACTCCATTATAAAGATTTTTTGATTTATCCAGTTTCTCTAGTGAGTAGAATGGTGTTGAACATAGGACATTTTGTAAAAGAAAATCCCAGTGTTATATCTAGGGGTTTCATTTCCCCTACACATCTAAAACTGCTGTGTTTTAGGGAGGCAAACAGACCATTTCATTTAGCATTTGCTGATTTGTAAATAGGATCATTTTATTAATGAACTGTAACGGTATCTCCATCTTGACACAGTCTTGAGAGCCATAACACTTCTTTTAACTTCCAAGCCACACAAATGAGCCAAAGGGTACATCCATATTGCCTAATCTGTCTTGATTTCTATTTTATCTTCTGTCTACTTTAACTTTTAAAAATCACCTTACCAATGTACTTAACACAAGTTCCAGCTGTTTGACTGTCATAAATGCACCTTAAGCATATAAAATTATGGCAAGTCACTATCTGCTGTGCAATCTATAGAGTCATTATAAAACATGAGAAAATTAGAAACATTTTGTTATTTCCAGTGACAGTCTTGTTTACCTTATTAATAGATTTATGAAAGAAGATCCCCATCAGACATTGTGATTGCTTTGTGCTACCCCACAGGTATTAGAACTGGATTATCCTAAACAGGGAAAATTAATAACAGCATAGCTGGAGCTGTTTTAAACCCAACAAAAGAATTTATGCAAAATTATTTATCACTAAGTTAAGTAGAAAGGAGTAACAGTGTAAAGAATTTCCTCACTTTCAGGTCTGGGGAAACTGTATGTTATGATTTATTTTAGAGTAAAAGTATGCTATTCCTCCCGCTCCTTCCACAATAAGCATTTTTGTCACCTCAAGAATTTCCAATATTTTTTCAAAAGCCTTTATTTTTGCATGTATTCTGCTTATTGAAAATCATGCCATACTACCTATTGAAATTTTGTTGATTCAGGTGTAGTGTTTGGCATTAAGGGCAATATTTTCATCTATCAAAGTGCACAAGTCATACTACTTAGTACAATCAAAAGTAGTGTTAAATTTTAAATATTTATTTTTTCAAATTTTTTTATGTAGGTAATTTCTGTTCTTCCAACAAAGAAGATTCACGTGTCTATCACAGTTCCATTTTGTGGTACTATTGTTCAGTCATCATCTTCTACCTTTGATCCAGCCATCACAAGAATGTGTATTTCTCTATGGTAATGCAAAATAAGTCTTGATGTCAGTTAAATAAATTCAGATTTTTTTTATTGCAGTGCTGTCAAAGTGGCGGATAGAAAGATGTGGATCAACATTCATCTTCGCTGGTTAAACTCAGAAAAAATTAAGGTGCCTATGATATTTTCTCACTATCAGCTCGAAGTGTACTTGGTTTTGATTGATATATCTGGCATGAGAGAGGTTCATTAGCTAAAAGTCTTGCTACAATCTGACTCTGAAATGTAACCTGAACAGTGTGTTTGGCAGATTATTAAGAATATGCATTATCCTTTCAAAAATACTGGCAGCCCTTAGAAATGTTTGTCTGTCTTTGATTTTTGAGAAGCCTCTTCATGCTTTTTTCTCCTGTAAGCAAGACATATTCACTAGTGTACTTGAGCAGACTAAATTCTGAACAGCTTCACCATACAAAACCTTCCCTTTAAACATTTTTATTGCTGTGTGATGAAATGCACATACCAGATTCTTCCAAGCTAGGTTAGTACTACTGGTAAGGAGTAAAACACAAAACTTTTTAAGAATTCTGAGGTAAATGCAGAAATTTGCCACCTGAAAGAGTCCTTAGTTAAAAACGATTAATTAGTTTTAAGGCATATTCCATTCAGGCTTCTTTACTACTTTCCTTTACTGAGGATGCTACTTAACAACATTCACTTTTGAAAGCCATCTTTACAGTGAAAGTGGCTAGTTTAATATCAAAGTGGAAATGTTTACCAAAGAATGCAGCAGTCAAAAAAACAAAACAAAACAAGGAAACAGGAACAATTAGATACATGAAAATTACCAGTTCAGAGAAAACAGATTTTATATCTTCACAATCCATATATCGGAAAGAAAGGAAACCACATTGTTCAATTCAAAACAATTGTAAGCCCTCAGCCAAAAGTCTTTCACAAAGCAATCATAAATCTCTACCCAAAGTTCAGACTGTAAATGTACAAAACTCCCATCTGTTCACTTCTGTTCTGTCCTACATATCTTCAAAGTACAGCCAGCCCTGGACCCTTAAGGCAGATCTCCACTGTGAACTGGAAACATCACTGCTTCCTCCCATGTTTACATGGAGACTTCAGCTTTATTAACCCTGAATTTCAAGAAGATGAATTACCATATATCTTGAGCACCATTTTCCCCATAAGCCATTACTATTTCCTGGTGTATTATGTCAAGACACAATACTCAAAAGTTGACTGCAAAACTCATCCCAAAACTGTCCTTGGTTTATAAATACAACCTAGATAATCTACTGGAACAGGACAGTTGCATATAGACCATCACCTGGTCCATTTATCAGACTGCTCGTGTCCATCCAGAACTGTCTGTGTCTCCCACCAGCTTTCCTTCTCCTGACATTTTTTTTAAAAATCCTGCTTGCTCAAGTGACTGAGATAGGTGATCTGCACTGCCGCAGAGGGTATTAAGATAATTTTGGCAGATGTCATCTTTGTACTGTTTTCACATGTATCTGAAAGAAATAGTAATAACATAAAATTCCTCTCTTTTTTCCTAGAAAAATATTCATCTTCCAGAGTGTCATGAAAGAGTGGAATGCACCTCACTCAAAAGAGAGAAGCAGCAATATGTTTTGTTGAGGTAAAGCAATAATTTGACAGAGTTCAATGAATTTGATGGAATTTAACAGAGTTTAACAGTGGTTTACCAAGGCTCAATAAGTTTTATGGCAAGGTTCACTCTATTAATTACTGCATGGAAGAAACATACAAAGGAAAATTGAGTTAGAATCGAGTTAGAATGATTCACACAGAGACTCGAGAGCAAAAGGGTAAGGAAGACCCTCCCACTGAGTCACAAGGTCCAGAGTGGACCCCCTTGCTTTCTAAACTCTTGATGGAGCTTAGGTGCGGCTTGGTCCAATCTTAGTCTCAGACTTGTACAACTGTTTGTGTCTAAAGGAATTATCTATACAAAGTTTATAGTAATTAATATTTAATAGTTACATGGATTAATAATGTTTCATTAGTATTAATTCAGCATGCTATCAGTCACTTACCAAAGATCTGCCATTGGTAAAAGGTCTCCCTGCCTCAAGAAGCGACCTTGAGATGGATCCCAGCTCAAGGGGAGATCACCGCCATGCAGCCACGCTGCCTAGCAGGGAGAGCTCAAAGAAGGCTCACTTAGGCTGCCATATTTATGGAATAAAGTGGTTGGCTCATAGTCAAATTACATGCAATGGGAAAGGTATGCATGAGACTCCCTGTACCCACAACTTTCTTTGTTCCTTGATAGATGAGTCTAGGAAAAGCTACCCGCTATTCATGTGTTAATCGCATGACCTGTGTTCCAAGCTCATATACATCGATGCTCACTGTGTTGCTCCGCTCCTTTGTAGGTTTTTGGAGAACAGATTTAAACTAGAGGAGTTCTTGGCCTGGCTACAACTCATGACTTTACCTCCTTTGGAGCCTGCACCAAACTACTGCTAGTTTGGTTAAGAAGTCAAGTGCATCTGTCGCACAGAGTAATTGTGGAAATGTTTTCTGGCTAATTTTCGAAATCTAAGTTTGGAAGTAACACGAAATAGAACTTAAAAGTCTAAAACTGAAAGTCTTGCAATCTTAACAATGGAACAATAACAAGGACTTCATTAAAAAGCAGTGGTAAAGTGTATGTCATTGTAGTCCAAAATTACTGAGTGTGATGCCCTCATTTTCTTCAGAACTAAAGAACACATCTGTTTTCACATCTCATTTGAGAACATATTTTCCTCTACTTCATTTTATTAAATTCATTATTGTGTTGTTGTGCAGTGGGAGTACAATGCAAAGATACCACACAAAACAGAGCTGTCGTTGCTCTGCTGTGAAGCAGATCTCAGGCTCAGTTTCTTTTTTGATAAATTATTTTTCCTTTTTTGAGGGAACCGAAACACATATATTGCTGCTGTAAAATTCTGCTCATGTAGAAATAAGACAGTATTAAGATGTTTGTTAACAACCTGCTTCCCTTTTATGAAAGAAAACTAATGAAAAACTAATGAAAATTAAAAAAAATATCAAGAGGAAAAGGTTAGAGTGAGTCTGCTTAAACAGCACTCTGAGGAAAATGATGGAGTGGATTTTTTGTTAGAGTTTAATTCCATTCTCCAGTTTTTGATCTCACTGACACCAGTGTTACTTCATTGACTCCACTGTTTCTCTTTATTGAAAGGCCGATTTAGCCCAGCATAGCTATTCAGCATGCTCTATCTGTTTAAGTGTCCTGTTGTCCAGCAGTCATTGGGATCTAAATATTGGCTTAAACTGCCCTGTTGAATAGAGGCACGCACATTTAGGTGTTCTCTAAAGCTAAAGCTCTATGCAGGAAGGAGCAGGGAGAGAGATGGTGGGAAAAGGGAGAGGCAAAACGAGAGAGTGATCGCAGGTCCATGAATAGTAACATCAGTGTGAAAAAAAAAGTCCTAAGTTTTTCCTTTTAGTTTTTTCCAGTGGAAAAAAAAACAGCATAATTTTTCCCAGTAGAGCAATGAAAAAAAATTCTCACCTTTGTAACACAGTGCCATATCAAATTTCTCATCGGATACATTTTTTTCTTCTAGCTCTTTTCCTTCTGTGTATGTGCTAAGAACCTACCCACAGCTTTCAACCAGAACTGTAGCAGCTGTCTCTCAGCAAGATACAACCATTGCACCTGGGGGAGCAGGTGGTTTATCTTTCAATGGGAATTTCAGGATTAAAAAAATATGTTCTCTCTAGAAGTTAGCAAAGCCAAAGACTTTTGAAATGAGAGACAGAAAACCAGCCTGCTCCTCACAGAACTGCTTGCCAGGCTAGTTGTCTGGAACAGAGAAGACCAAGGTGCAAGCCCCAGCTCCGTGTAGTGCACACCGAGGACAGGAACATCAATGTTAGATGAGTAACTACTCTGTCTCTAGTTGGCCTAAACAATAATGCCAACAAAAAGTCAGTGATACTGAGATTAAAATACTAGCTGGATTGCCACAGTCAGGTCTCTCACTCAGGATGCAGGAGTTGGAGAAATCAGTCTCAATCTGAGAAAAAACAGCCTGAATTTGTTTCCCTGCATCCTGGTTTCTTGTATCACACCCTGGTATTGTGTTACTGGCCACACTGGTTATGCAAGTCCTTGGTGTGACCAGAAATCTTATCCATCCATTCCAAAATCTGCATATGATGACAACGATAAGTTTCTGTCTTTGACTTTTGTTGCCTGATTTTCACCTGAAAACTCCCAATTAGCCATATCTACTGCACCAAATACACACTGCTTGCCTGGCATCTCCAGCTTGAACATTCAACCAGTGCCTATGAATTCCATAAATGTGGATATGACACAGGCGAAACAACATACCTGTCACTTCTTTATACAGTCACATGCAAACATGTATCTTACTTTCCACAGAAATGTTCAACAGTTTTCAAAAGTGACACTTTCTACAGAAGCTTCTGTTTTCCTGTGAGCTATTTAGAAACCCTGTATCAGTTGACTTTCAAAGTTAGGCAAAGCATTACTGTCAGAGTCTTGAATGTCTCTAATTTCATTCTGCTTTGTCTTCCTTCCAGAAGTCATTAATTAAGGACATTATTCTGAAGCACTAGTGTCTGAATACGCCAATGAAAATTAATTTAAATGACTCAGCTTCTGAGAAAAAAAATGTTTCTTTTTAAACAAAGAAGCACTAGGCCGTCATGAATGCAGAAAAGCAAAAGGTTTAGAACAATCTGTTCAAATTTTGTGAGCTACTTCCAAGTTTTGCTTGCTGCCAGTTAGTCTGTGGTTTTCTCAATCTGCTGAAAGCTAAGCGTAAGTTAAACTCTTTTGCTTTTTATCCTGAGAAGTTCATAAATCACAACTTTATCAATGGCTTTTGCCACTGTAACATGCTGACTTCCTATAACACTAATCGACTCTCATCTTCCTACGAAATACTTACATTTTCAGAAAATAAAAATAAAAAAAAAAAAACCAGAAACTTTTAGTGGTGGAGTCATTTCCATGTAAGTAGAAAATACAGCTAAAACAAACCATTATACAAGCTTTGTAGCAACTGCTGCAATCCATGGCAGGGACATAAGGAAAACAGATTAGGTCCACAAAGCACATCTCTTGTCGCTGTCTGCAGAGTCTAAAGAGAATGGATTGTTTCATTTCCTGGATTCATGGATCCCTAATGAAGTATAATTGTATCTCCATGATGGTTTCATGTTAACTGAAGGAGACTACAGAAGAAACCAGCTTCTGAAAAGAATTTTTTTAAATGGGCAGTTAGCATTAGTATTCTTTCAAGGTAGTTACAGCTATTCTTCTCACCATCATTTCTATCATCAGTCTCGTCTTTTCAGAAAACGCAGAGACATAGGAATAATGATCACATAATATAATTATTATAATATATAAATATTAAACTTTTGATATCTTCTTGCAAACAAGTCATGTTCTTAATTGGATTACAAATTTTCATTAGCTTTCCTACACTGGCATAAAGTCAGCCTCACATTCTCATGCTACACAGTTCTAGGTCGTATTTTCTATACCCTCTCTCCTGCATTTTCTTCCTGAGCCCTAATACAGTAGGGAAGGTCCTGTGTTGATCCAGAATGGGAGATCGCTGTACATCAAGGACCTAGTGACACACATAACAGTTAACCTGAGTAGGCACAAGGCTATGCTGCACTGTACTGTGTCCAGCGTGGCCTTCAGGTTGTGTTGTACTGCACAAATCCTTGACCACAGGATGAGCTCCATCAGCTCGCTGTAACGGAGGGACTTGCAAGGAGCTCCTACTTTCTGCCGGTGATTACACCACCTGTATGGCCTTGCCTTCATCTAAGAGTGCAGCAAGAGGTTCTCATTGAAACATCCTTTATGCATAGAGTTGTCTTCTTGTAAGAAAATTTTATAAAACCAAAACCAAAAAGGAGAGGCTTCCCTCCATGGATGGGATCTGCACAGTGTGCTGTGGGAAAATCCATCCAGGATCCGTCCAATGTTGCACGAACACGGGGTTCCCAGTAGCTGAAGTGATATACTCGCTATCTATATTCCTCTTCCTATTCTGTCTAAACAGTTATTATATTAAGCCATTTGTTACTGAGTCTTTCCTGTTGAGATCCAGACAGAACCCTGCACCATCTCTCTCCCTTTCTTCACCTGCCTGGTGCAGAGCAGGTTCATTTACTATTTCTACTTTTGACTTCTTTTTTCATTCCAAAATCATTAATTACAGATGCAGAGAACAAAGCCAGTCCTTTTCTAACTATTTTTCCCCCATGCCCTCAGAAAAGCTAACTATTCTGGCTCTGAGGCTACACAACAGAGATTTTGGAATTGAAAAGAAGCAGCTGTAAGGCCGAGGTGGTGTAAGCTAGGTTGCCTTCTTCATGACAGTGGAGGATTAAGATCTCACATATTCATTTCACTTACTGTGGCTCAGACATTGAGTAGTATCTTCTTATACTGTGACAATTTAATCCATTTTCATTATGTTACCATAACCTCAGACCCCCTTTATACTGCTGAGGCAACATAAATTTGCCTCAATATGGCTGTACATGTAATTTGCAGGGTTTTTGAACTCCCTTGACTTGTCCACAAAGTACAAGCAGACCCTAATGTAAGCCAAAGTCTATCCTGAAACCTCTTCTAACTGCGTGCTTTGTTTTCCTCTGCTGAGGAGGAGTTCTCACAGTGTTGTGAATAACCATAGCCCCTCCTTCACTTTCCTTTTAGCCTGGAGAAGAGAAGGCTTAGGGGGAATCTCATCAATGTGTACAAATATTTGAAGGGAGTGTGTAAAGAGGATGGAGTCAGGCTCTTTTCAGTGGTGCCCAGTGAAAGGACCAGAAGCAATGGGCACAACCTGGAATACAGGAGCTTCCCTCTAAACATCAGGAAACACTTTTCCACTGTGAGAGTGACCGAGCAGTGGTACAGGTTGCCCAGGGAAATTGTGGAGTCTCCTTCCTTGGAGGTATTCAAAACTCATCTGGTCATGGTCCTGGGCAACCAGCTCTAGGTGGCCTTGCTTGAGCAGGGGGGTTGGACAAGGTGACCTCCAGAGGTCCCTTCCAACTTCAACCACTCTGTGATTCCTCATCCTTGGCAGAAAGTCAGGCTAGTCTCCATCCCTGTTTTACCTCCCTTTTTTGAAGCTGAAGAGCCTCAATAAGCCACACTCAGCAGCTTGTGAGAAGGAGAAACTCTAAAAGTCTGGAATTCGATGACTGCTGGGTTATCACAGTAAATCAGAAACATATTTAGAAAATCTCTATATATTTGGTAATTGTTACTAGTTATTGTACCCAAGTTTGCAATAAGTTCATCCCTCTTGTCATGAAAAACAACTACTTACCTCCATCACAGTAAGAATTTTATCATTTACCACCTCCTAGGAGCTAGATAAACCTCCTGGCCATTTTAGGGTGATAAAATACTTGTAGGTTCTAGGAGACGATTCCTCACGTCACATATTCCAACATGTGCTTATCTATATCTCTTATATACAAACTTCCCATACGCCACTCTTGCTGACAGTCTTCAGAGGTGTCACAGGTTAAATGACCGTAAGAAAAAGTATGCTTACATCCACCAACTATTTGTTTAGGTTCTGCCCTGGAGTGACCACTTTAGAGTACATAAAAGTACTAATAAAAAAAGCATCATCAGTCTGGCAACTTACAGAAAATACATGCATTTAAGAAACAGCCAGTGTTTAAGAAACTCTTTCAAAATCTTTTTTCTTATACAACTATCCCAGGTGACCAGTTATACAGAAATTATTGAGTGTACATGGAAAAAAAATACTTTCAGACATCATTTTGTTATTTCAACTTTCACACTGACTTTTTCAAAAGAATGATATTTTATTTCTCTTGAAAAACCATGCACACTAACCATTCTGTTCTTTACTTCTTTGGAAAGTATATCTTGCCTACGCCTCCCCAATTGACTCTGTAGCAAAGTTAAACTTCAATCCTTTTCAAACACTTTGGAGTTTTCCTTGGTTTTGTAGAGAATTATGGAGGTGGTTCTGACTGAATCAAATTATGCTCCAAAAGCTTTTGAAGAAAAGTTCAGTCTCTCCAGGCATTCAGAATTCTCTTCTCTAGGCTGAAAAAGCTGACGGAAAGGTTTAATCAAGTTTGATCAAAGGATCTCTCTTCCAGGATCCAGATTTCCCTAAGTACAGTAGAACTGGAATGATGAACATTAACACAGTCAGTAATGTACATGTTTAAAAAGAAAATAATTCTAAGATTTTTTTTTAATCTTAGGAAATATATGTATAATCTACATTTCTAAATCTGCAGATGTAATTCAATGCCACTACACATGATCAAATCACTTAATATTTCTATAAACTATTACAATTTCAATAAAATGTCACATTTAGAATTTACAATTCAAAGACATAAAATGGAAAATAAAAAGGTAGATAACATAACCAATCATGACAGTAAAAATTAGAACAAGCATTGAGCGGAAAATAAACACCATAACTATTTCTTTATGGAGGGAATTCATACATTTCAATTTTTGTTGGCTCAGTTGTTTTTAGCATCCCTGGAGATGCTGTTTCACTTCACCAGCTCCTGATTCTACAGTTAAGATCCTACCATGGAAAGCCCAGAGCTCCACTGAAGTCTACAGAGCTCTTCTTGGGCACCACACCTCAGCTCTATATTATCAGCTTGAAGAGTTAGTATCTTTTTGGCTGCCTAGCCATACAAAGCAATTCCATTAATCTGAAGGAAAAAGCTTCTTAGGATTGTGGTGTTTGGAATTATTACTAATGATTTATTAACAAGCTGAAATTTTGTTTTGAAGGCTCCAGAAGTGTCTGAAACAAATGTTACTGAAACTTTCCAATTACATATTTAATACATCCACTAATCTGATCAAAAACATTGATATCAATATCATTGATATCTATCAGTTTTTTTCTTCAAAAGATAGATATATTGTCAATCCAAGCTTCCACTGCAGGCCTACTCTCCCCACAGGAAGATCACCACAGCTAAGTCCAAATTGCATTTGTTTGCCCTCAACCCTGCAATGCTATCAATTCACCTCTATATCACTGCCAATTGTTTGCACTGAGATATCCATTTTCAAAAAACACATAAATTTAGGTCTTTGGATTCCCTCTTGCAGCAAGATCTCTCTGGCTATGTGTAGGAGATGCCTCCACTTTTAGCTATCTGATTTTCGAAATGTCTCAACCTGAGGAGAGAACCAAAAGCTTTATTTTGAGTTATTGGAGACCATAAATTTGCAACAAATGCTGAAAATTAGTTTCAAGATAAATCTCAAAACTTAGCTACTAAAACTGGTATCTATTCTATTAGCATATTATTGGCAGGTGTATCTTCTTAGTGAGATGAACTGTAGTCTGCTTTCTTTTACAAACCAGTGTGAAGGTAAATCATGCCTTACAACCAGCTTTGAAATTGGACTATGGTATCCATTGTTAACCTGGTCTCCATTTTCACATAAATTAACATGCCCTAATAAGCTGCTTTGGGCATTTAACACTCCCATGCAAAATATTAAGTAACTTCAGTTTCTCTAAATTATTATCAAATACATCATATTCTGTAAATTGGTAGGCCTTATTTATAATCTTGATCTTTCCCTTTCAACTGAAGCAATTGATTTCCAGTTTTTCAAGTTCGTATTCACCTGACTAATTCATTCTTAATTATTTAAGTAACACCATGAATGCCAACAAATTACATGTGGTGGGGAAAAAGTTCAAACACTTTTCCCATCACATTTAGTGATGTAGTCCAATTAAATTTGTGTGAGCAGGGCTGGAGCGTGGCATGCATAAAACATAGCTGATCAACAGGGCTCCAATAACACCAGCTCTGTGGACGAATCATAAGACTGGGATATAAGTGAGTATTTTCCATGGGCTGTTCATTGTTTGTTTGCTTAAGTGGTGCTTCAGGGATTTTTTAACATCCATTTCTTCAATTTACATGTTGTATTTTTTTGGGTTTGGTTTTGGTTTTTTTTATAGTCAAGGTGCTTTGCAGGTGATACAGAATAACTTTACTAGGCTACATATTTTCACTAATAGGCCAAGGAACTTGAGGTTTTTGAAGCAGCCACAGGAGGGTTTTCCTATCATTTCTTTATCACAATGGTAAAATATATGAAATTTTTTTAAAATATTCCATGTGTCCTATTGTTTCCTGCCAAAAACATTGTGCATACAAAGATGCATGAAAATCAAATGTAATGTTGTATCCAAAAAGTTCTTATTTTCATTCTTCCAAGCTGTAGATCTATGTGAAAGACTCTGCCTTACTCAGGTTAACACTTAACCCTGCCAATGGCAGAATTTCCAGAGAGTGGTCCACGGCTATGAACTTACTCAAACACACTAGGAACCCAGAGCAAATATATCACTGACATAGTGATGAACTAGTTACTCCTGGGAAAGTGGCAGAGCCTACACAAATACATCCTTACACAATATCTGATTGAATTAATAAACTTAGCTGTTAATCATCTGTTATACTTTACAAGAACACTGTTCATTCTCTGATTGTATATATCCAAAAGAGGTGTTTTTCCATTACATTATATTTATATATTACTGTATAAGGACATTTTTATACATTGTGCAAGTATAAACTAATTCCTATTTGCCCATAAATTGTTGGCAGTTCAGATGCATATAAAATATTTATATATGCAACTGATACTTCATGAAAGCTTTCTGCGATTGACAAATTCTTAACTCCTGAATGCAACTAATTTCCACATTTGGTTCAATTTGCATTGCAGCTGACTTTTCAGTAAGTCCTTATATTAATATTAAATGCTAAAATTGCTGGATTTTTTTAAAGATTCTTTTTTGGTGTGTCAACTATGAGTACTTAATTTTGTTTCCAATTAAGTTAACATGAAAGGCTTAATAATTTCAACCATCTAACCATCTTGTTCTCTGAATCATAAAAAAATAAGATTTTTTTTAGTAGAAATGTTAGATTATGAACCACTAAAGGGAGTGGGCTGTGTTGAGTTCCTTTTCAACTCATACACACAACTTGCTCCTGGAACATCAGGTATATTTTTTGCATGCTCACCTTGTTACATTGAAACATATATCCATATGTGCCAAAGGTGCTGCTATGTAAATATGCTGTTTTAATATTTAGTAAAGCTCCTTTCTGTCAAATGGGGCAGCAAATGATAGATTCCACTGGATTTTAAGTAGTCCTCCCCTCATGTTTTTTCCAGGTAATACTGGAAATTCTATGTGACATTAAATTATGTGAGACTTTTTTCAGCTGAAACATGAGGAAGAAAGTGACAGTCACTGGCACTGCAAAAAGCCAAGTGCAATGACTGACAAAAAAGTTATGTATATTGTAGGCTGGCTAGAACCTAAAGTCTATCTAAAGGCTAGTGGGGGTGAGATGCTTAACTATAAGAAAGCAGAGTTAAGTCGACACAAAGTTATTCTCGTCCAAGTCTAACTGAATAAACAAATGTATCTCTTTATCTTCTATTATTGTTTATAAAAATATTATGTGTTATCACATCTTTATGATTGCATAAATTCATACCATAAATGTTTTTATAAGTGCTTAAATATCTAAAAATTGGATTTTGTGTGTGTATATATATATATATCTATCTAGTAAAGGTGTTGTACCTTATCTGAGCCTAGATCTCAATCCCATTAATAGGATTTCTTGATTGTTGCTAGTAGTTTAGCTAAGTAAAGAGAACTGAGGCAGGGGAAAAAACCTCTCAGGATATAGATCCAGAACCTAAATGTTTGTATTTCTTTCAGTCCAAGAAACCTTCATATATTTGAGGTAAACCGGAGAATACATCTTATTAACAGGTAAGAAAGGAAAGCTTTGGCATCAGTTCTCTGAGGCAGAAACCAGTCATGACAATAGACATATTTCTATTTTATGAGTTCCTGCATATACTGAAGAAAGACATTTTCAAAAGAAGCTAGACATCTAAGTAAGTCCCATTGAAGCTGGGTGTTCAGTTCCCTTAGCCTTGATGGGAAATTCTACCCACAAATGAAAATATTTTAATATAACCATTCTGACTTTATATTATGAAAATATGTTAATACATTATATTCTCACTAATGGTAGCTAGTAACATTATTCTTCACTTTCTATAGTTTATCAGTTCTACTGATTATTCTTAAACATAAAAAATAATAAAAATTCATAGATTTAAAAAGACCTGTCATGACATAGAAAACAATCAATGAAGCAGGGGAATGAGCTGTTTACAAATGCAGCTGAAAATCCAAAAAAACAAAGATTCTGTTTGATAAAAACCAATACTTGCATTTTATTTTTAAGGAAAATAAGTGAATCGGTGTGGCTGAACTGTCAGGCTTTAATTGCTCCAAAAGTCTAAAGACAAAGGGGGAGAAGTGCCAGAAATTCACATGATTTATTATCTTCCTACACTTCAGTTTCAAGCAAATGTACAATCCCAGAGGGATTCTCAACCACTTCCTGACAGCCCCTCAGCATTGAGTTAATACACAAAGTAAAAGGAAATTTAATGTAGAGTATCAGAACTGATTAATGGAAGTCATGTCAGCTGTCAGTCCTCTGCAAACTAATTAGGCAAAGCACTCAAGAAAACTCAGTGCTGCATATGAAGGTTGCCAGAAAATTTAAAGGGGATCATAAAAATAACCGTAGATGATTATTTTTAAAAAAATTCTTTTTTAATTGGAAATTTTTCCTTCGGTGTTTAATATGTATTTATTTGGCCAACTGATTTCTGCAAAGAAACTAGGATATTAGTCCTACAAATTCATTCTGATGATTTCTGTTTGAGTTTTCTGATCTTTAGAGTAACTTTTTACCTTGAGGCCTTTGTTTCTTAAATGAAGTTCTAAAACACTACTGAAGTAATAAAGCCCAAACAATTCTAGGTAAAAATAATCTCATCCACAGTGTAAGAACTGATGTCAGGTTGAACTAATTCATTCTACTGCATGCCAGGACTACTGAAGACTGAAATATTCTGTCTTGAAAGAACCCTCCTTTAAGCATGCCCAAAAATCAAACTCTGTAGACATTGACATGCTCTTGGTCTTGAACCATGTTGGAGGTGTCATGTGAGAGGACATAGTATGCCAAGGGAAAACCATGTAAATGCTTCATAGAGGACAACCTAGGACATCTTATCAAACAGTCTCAATGTCCCTACACCCAGGAACATCTACAGCTGTTGCTGCTTTTTCTTTATATTGCCTATCCTGTAAAGCATCAATGAATTATTTTCATCGTTGAAGACTTTAGTCACAATACAGGGCATTCATGAACATTATTCTGTCAAAAACATTGGGACTCAGTTCAGCCCTTCCATCTATTGAACAGTTCAACCTATTGCGCTAGTACCAAGTACTGCTATAGTGTGCCATCACCTCTATTGCAGAACAGTATCACCTTACGGTATTTTCTCTATGAAAAGCACATCCATGTGGAAGTGTCAGAAGTCAGAGCTCACGGCAGCTCCTAACTGTGAGCAGAACTGATATGTCTACTCCATTCATCTTACCTTTATTTTTTTATGTATCCTACACATAATCCCACATGGGACCTTTACTGCACTACTGGCGATCAAAAGCCAAGCCCATGTATCCATGCAACTTATACCATTTTTCATGCCATGTTTCCCCAGTGAAAAACAGTTGAAGTTCATAGGCACCTTGAGCTAGCGAGGCAGCTGTCCACAGGCCACTGGCATCACTCTGAAAATGCTTCTTGGCCTGCTTGATAATTGCTCTTTCTGAGGTTGGGTCAGCTCAGCCCTTCAATAGCCGAATCCATAACTTTCCTACTGTCATCCACCCCTGTAGAGTATTCCCAGCTTCATCAGCCTGTTTTCAGTCCTTGTTTGTGAATCAGATCCCAGCTGAGACAATGTGGCAGGCATATGTGAAATCACACATGGTCCTGCTACACTTAGAGACAGCGAGGGACTCCACCTCGTACCAAAGTTTCAATGCAAACATGCTTGACAGCCTGGCTCTTGCATGGTATGCCAAGTCCCATTTCTGCTTAAACTTCCCTAGAGTCTGCACTTTCCCTAGAGTCCACACACATTTGGAAATGCTATAAACATAGAGAACAGACCTCAATGAATGAGTGGAAGATTTTCTTGTAGCTAGTTTTGTCACACCTTTTCTTGTCTTCATCCACAGATCCCAGTCCCTTGTTTGTCCTTTTACTCCTTCTTCAAGAGATCACTAGGCCACCTTTCAAAGCTACAGATTGTGAGTCCAGCTCCAAATTCATCAGTTCCAGGACACCTCAGACTCCCAGTCACTGGAGATGCCACACTAGTGCAAGAGAGGCTCCAGTTACAGGTTTGTTGTTCTGGGATTTTCAAGGGAACTGCTCCCACAGAAGGGGATTGTCAGAAGTACCAGCTTCCACAAGGGGGACTTTGGGGACACATCCCTTCTGCCTGTAGACATTTCAGTCCATAGAGAGAGTCTGGGGATGACAGATTACATGTCCATTCTGTTTTGTTTCCACATGTCTGAGAAAGAGACAGGAAGGTGTCCTGTGAGGGACTTTTCTTTGATTGTGGTCTCTATGAGTGAGAGGAAGAAAGTCCTAGATAGTAACGATTGGGGCAAATTGCCAGAATGAAGTCCGTGGCATCTGATATGCTACATTCTCAGGAAATAACAGATTCAAATTCATCTACCCACACAAAAATAAGGATCAACTTCCAAGCCAGCCAGTGCCATATCCATGGGTGCTGGTATGCTCCATTCAGACACTGAAGTGCCAAGCTGATAGGGGCAGGTGTTTTCCAGCATGTTTTACTTGGCCTTGTAGAGGAAGAGGGAGGTGCTGCACAAGAGGTGGAGAAATATGGTAGTTCATGTTTCACAGTGCCACAGTTTTAAACCTTCTTCCTCTCCTCTGCTTATCCTCTCATAGCAGTACCCTGGAAAAAGAGGAGCTTATAGATAATTGCCCCTGATTTAGAACAGTGGAGGGGAGCAGGCATGATGCAAGTAAGCTGGGCACATCTTAATGTTTTGAAGCAGTCAAGGGGCCTCAGAAGCCTTGGCATGGCCGAGGCACCCCATGGACCATGCTACGTGCATGTAACCAGAGCATTCTGAGGGCACCCACAGCCCTCCGAGATCAAATGACTTAACAGCTGCCAAAGACCTCTTCAAGAGCTTAGGTCTATGATAAATTTAAACTTAATTAATCCCTATAAACTTTGTTTCTAATTCCTCACATCTTTGTGGTAAATAATATCTAAACCTAGCCAAAATACACTCTAAATAAAAACTGCCTAGCATGGTCACAAACATGTCAGCTTGAAATAATTAAGCCGAACAGCAGAGCAGCTATTGGTTATAGTTCCATCTGCTGATGGATCATGCTTCATTAATATTAAATATAAAAACGTCTTGGAGTTACAGGCAGGCCCTGCTCTCTTACCATGGTTGTCATATTTTGTCAGCACCAGCTGACCTCTTTATGATTGTCCTTGGCTGTCCTTTGGAAACAAAAGTGACAGATCAAAACAGCATGGCAACCAGGGGCTACGGCCTGCTCCTATTTTATGATTGATTGACATTGAGTTTCCTGGAGAAGAATCAGATTCATGCTTGGAAGAGAGTCCCACACATCCGGTCTGCAAAGGCAGCTTGGCAGGCACAAAGAGCCCCTCTCTGGCCCCAGGCATCCTGGTGAAACGCCATCCTTCTAAACCACGAGGGCCAAACTTCAGCCCTGCAGCTCTCAGTGTGCAAACTCAGAACAATGGCTTCCTGAAACCTCGTGAAAAGTTCATACTCCTTTTGCACAGGGAGGCTACCACCACCATTACAGCACTTAAGTCATGCCCGTCGCTGGTAGGGGCTGCAGGACAATGGACATACAACTGCCGTATGCCTGCACCTCGATTCTGATTTCCACGAGCAAACCCAAAGTACCACCCTAAATAATCTGCCAGACTTGCTCTTGCACATCCAGGCATGTTATACTCTTCAGCCAGCACATCAGACTCTCTCAGGGTAATTATGTCAGTGAAACTAAGCAAACACTTCACAGCAGAATGAACTCACCCAGGCAATCTATAAAGGATTAGGCAGTTGCCAGTGGATGAACATTTCTCACAGAGTAATCATTCTGTCTCTAATCCTCAGCCCTGTAGCTTAGGGAAAACCCACAAAATACCTTCCAAAACTGAGTATGGGAGCTAAAATTCATAACTCTACTGGATACAAAAAACACGGACTCAGCAGAGCTAGCAGTTGTACCGCACATAATATGATACCTCCCTCCAGTAAGGCAATCAACAGCCTGATAACTGTTTTTCTCTCTTACAAAGGTATAAATATCTTATCACCTTTCTCCTTTTACCCTTTCTTTCCAAGATGGTCTACCTGCTACATAAACTAACTGAACTCCAAACACGTGTTCTCAAATTGTGTTTGGTTTTGAAGTCTTCTGCTTTTCTTTCAGACTTGAAGTGTGCCCAAATGTTTGTCTAATTTTTCCAAATGAGGAAAGAAATTGGCCTCTAGCATACCAACTAGAAAGCAACACAATGAGGACCTGTAGACTTCTATCACTTTAAAGCTATTGCAGGATCAAAACAGGATTCATAGACTATTTCTTCAACAAAAGGGAAAGAAAGGGCATTTGTTATCAAAAATATTTTCTGAAGCCATAAAGTCCAGATGCAAATGAGCTCTGCAGGGATTTAATTCCTTACCAGGCTGGATACTTGTAATTATTTCACCTTATACTGACTTGAGAGTAGGCTATTATCTTGAAGCAATCTGTCAAGGAATTCAGTACCATTTTTTTTTCTTCTCTGTTGCACTAGTGGAAAATTTTCTATCCTGACTATTTTAAAGGAAAATTGGATTTTTTACTAAATAAATTATTTCAAAAATAGAGTGAGGATGTGGCTGCTTGCCTTGCAAAATGTCAGCTTCTACCCCAAGCTCTTGCAGCTTTCCAGGCAAATACTTTCCAAGCAAGAAGTGACAAATACTCAGCTCGTGGAGAGATCTTTTTTTTTGCAAAGGTTTGAAATGTATTGGGATTAAATACTCTAAACAGTTCTACTTCTGGTCTTGGTCATTTTATGAACTTGTATCTCACTGTGAAGGAATACCACACACGTTATGTATTAGTGTAATTTTAAGATATCTGCACAAGCTAGTGAAATGGCTTAAATACCTTTTATACAGCTGGCCTGCAAAAAAAATGAGCATGTTACAAACTGCAGATGCATTTGGCAGCATGAATCTCAGTCAATATAAAAAGCTGGAGAGTGCCTAATGAGCTGTATGAGAACAAGACTTGAGGGGATATGTTAACTAACACAACATCAGCCATGACTCTGCAGTCAGGGCTGACAGAAACAAGGCTGTGGTTGGTGACCAGCTGACTGCTACCCCGCTGGCTGCTGCAGGCTTCTCTTCACCGGTGTTTCTGAGCCAGGGGTCAGCGTGTAAGGTAATGAGCAGAGAGATGCAAGGCTTGCACAGCTAACACGGCACCGCTCTCTTGCCTTCCTTTGTGCAGGGTGGGTGTGTGTACCCAGCAGCCCCAGAGCCTGCTAGCCTCAATCTTCTGACACTCTCTTGAGCTTAATAGGCACTTCATTTCATCCTTGACATGATAGTAAGAGACCTCAAGCAGAGTTTTAATTTTATCTTCTGCCTGCTGGCCACTTACGACGTTTAACCTTCCCGCACCTCCTAATGTAGCTGACTAAACCAGTTCACAGTACCAAGCAAAATATTTCTTTTCAGGCAGAATGTATAAAACACTTCTTTATCCATGTTTTTAATTTTGCACCAAAAAATCAGTGAGATTGAAGGTCTTTCTTTGAAATTAAATAAAGGCGCAGAATATACAAGCAGAGTGACGGATGACAGAGGTCTCAAATACACTCAGCTGCTCTGAATTTTGCTAAGCCTTGGCTCTGGCAAAGCTGTTGAGTTGGACAGGGCAGCCTACAAAGCAGGAAATGAAATGGAATTTGAGTTAATTTTATTTCATCATCTGCAGCAGATGTTCAGGTGTTCTGATGCAGAGATTCAAGCAAAGATGTTTAAAGGATGTTTATCACAGAAGCTCATCACAGAAGCCTACTAATTGCAATGGCCGCTAAAGGCGGTAAAATGTATCTAAATAACAAGAATCAAAAGATCCAAAGGAACAGAGTAACTAAATCATTCTCTCTTGATTAGTGAGACATGACTGCCGCCCCTGCATTTTATCTCCACTTATCTCAGTCTCATTTTATGTCCTTTATCCTAGTCACTAGAAGAGAAGAGAATATTTCTTTCTGAAGCTATTTGCTCATTTTAATATACAACTACAAAAATATCCATAAAGAACAAAGACAAGGACAAGATTTTTCTTCAGACATTACTTAACAAAAGTTATAGTATTATGATATTAGTGGAAATAGGAGCAGTTTGACTCCAGAGATTACCCTATTCACTATAATCTAGTGCAGCCACCAAAATATAGCAAGCATATCTATTATCCATAGTGCTATAATACTTAAAATTATAGGTAAGGCATGTATAAACTAGTCCCATGATAAATAAAATTGGAGCATTTGTATATTTCTTTTTCTACCCTCTGAACAGGTCCTTTAATACTTTACATTGAGAAAATTTAGCTCTGAAAAAAGCTAAATTTATTGACCTAAAGCAAACCAGAAATGTCATCTTTTGCTTTTAGTTCCTTTTCCTACTATAAAACCATTTAAAGCAAATTCTGCTATCTGATCTACGTGGAACAAGTGAACCCTGCTGGGAGTTCAGCATATTCAGGAGGAACAGAGTCAGTCAAAACTGGCTACGCAGACCTCAAAGGAGAATCCTGACCACAAACGGTAATTGCAAAGTTTTGCTGGTTGGTTATTTTTATTGCTACTCAATATATTACAGAAGATCATGTCAGAAAAGACAGCTTGTGTCATTCAGCCTATCTTCTGCGTTCTAAACCTCTCCTTACATCATTCTCTCTAACACCTTGTTATCTAACCTAGGTAGCTTCCCCGGCAGTGCTGCAGCCATCCCAGCTGTTGCCTGACATCTTCCTTAGTGCACAGCTTCAATGGCACTCCCACAGCACCGCGACCGCAGGACAGGGCAGCATGTGTCCCTCGCCATACCTATGAGCCTATAAGCCCGGCTTCGAGGTATGGTCAAAATGAAAATGAGACACATCTCTGTCACAGGGCTCTGCAGTTTGATACCATCACATCCTGAGAGGCGATGCACAGTCCCTTGTGTCCTTTACCTTCTGCCCACACATACGCTCTTCCCCCATATTCTCACCAGCTGAACAGAGCAGCTGCCTTTTCCAAGTCAATCTACACATTTCTCCATCCACTAGCTTTGGATCATAGAGGAAAAAACATGCTGCCCCAGCTGAGAGGTTTCATGTTCAGTACATTACACACATGTTGATACAGGAGCTTTACACCACTGAAAATGCAGTTCCCCTTTCAGTACAACCTATAGCATTTGTTTTCCTAGGTGAAGTGACTAAGTAGCAATACATGGAAAGTTATTTAAATACCTCTATAGCTATTTTAAATACCTGTCAGGTTTTATTTTGCTCTTGTTCATTTTCTACAGGTAAAATCAGAGGAATTGTGTTAGCTAAAGTTTTGGAAGAAAAGATGCAGAAAAGAATACTGCACATTTTTTAAAACAAACTGAACACTTACATGTTTTACAAAAGTTTTATTGGCTCTCAAATAGAATGAAATTACAATGCAGTAATAGTTAATGATTGCTTTCTAATAAAAAATAAACGTGGAAGAGACCTCCAGAGGTTGTCCAGTGCATGTCCAGGCAAGATTAACAATGCTCAATGTTTCTAGCCCATGTTTGCCTCAAAAGTTTGTGGTGTCCAATAGTACACAGGTCCACTGCTTAACAAGGCTAATTAGAGATTTTTTTTTCCTAATGTACAGCCAGAAACACCCTTCCTACTATTTAAAAACCACCACCTCTCTTCTTCATACTAACATATGTGGAGACCATTAATTCCTTTTTTCTTTGTAGCCTCCTTTGCATATTTGAAGAGTGTTACTATGTCACCATCTCTTCTCAGCTTTCTCAACTCTTCCCTCACAGGCCACATTTTCTGTTCTTATTGCTCTATCCTTGGCATTTATCCACATAGTGGATAATCCTTGACATCCTCAAGTCACACCTTTGGTTTTTTTCAGGCAATGTATCCAATTTTCCAGTTATTCTGAATTCTAAATACTGTCCACCATAGTTCTTCCAGCTGCTTCTAGTTTACCATCTACACGTGAAATAAATATACTCTTTAATAATGTCATTGATGGAAGCAGTGACTGACACTGGAAAATCCATTTAGAACATAATTTGAAATGTTGTCTCACTTTGACCAGGAACTTTTGGGTATATTTTGTGAGCACAGTTCCCCAGTCCCTTTTTTCATGTCAAGGTAATTTCATCAAGATAAGTTTTGCCTATGGTTTTTTAGGAGAACAGGGTATGACAGAGAGCCAACCAGCTTACTAAAGTCAGTTGTTTTTTTATCTATCTCTGTCTTCACAGAAAGAAATTTAGTTGATGTGACACTTTTTTCTTTCCAAATCTATTCTGGCTGTTATTTGTCATTTAGCTGTTTTCCAGCTTTTTGATTATTTCTTCTGTAACCATTCTAGACATTAAAGTTGAGCTGACTGGTCTGTAATTTCCTTTTTCTTTTTTACTGCATTTAAAGACAGGTAATATGTATGCCCTTTCTGGAATGTCATCCTTTCTGAATGTGTTTACAGAATAATAGTTAATGGCTCTGACATTGTTTCTGTTTGTTCTTGAAGGACCCTTGAAGAAGTTTCAAGTCCATTCAGTGTGAAGACACTAACCTAGCCAAACATTCAAACATATTCTTTCACCAGTTTGCTGTTCTGGGCTGTACCATCTCAAAGCTGCCCTCTTCAATACCAATTTCGCCTCTCACCCAGTCTGGAAGCCTCTCCTGCCTAGCAGAGTAGAAGCAACCTGCATATCCAGCGGGGTCCTTCACCAAGAGATGTGCAACTTTTACTTCTTGGAGAAATGTTAGTTTTAGAAAAAAAGGACCAACTGCTTCACCTCTTCAAAATGATCATCACAGCTGATTCTTGTAAGGACTGTTGTCTCATTCTCTCCTCCTTTTATTGTTAGCAGAGACTTTCACTGGTGTTTGTTTATGTCTCTGTCTGTTCTTTCTCTATATATTCTTAACTGTAAAGCAATATATTTTCCTCCTTTTATCAGCCAAAAACTCTTGAGCCAGCTATACCCCTGTATATCAATACTGCAGTCATGTGAGTTATTTCCTAAAGCCTCTGCTATGACAATTAAGTAATAATTTTAATTATGTGCTGAGATTTCTATGCCTGCTCTTCCTAGAGACACGGTATTGAGCACGTGCATCAATAAAACCTTCTGTTCAGTTTTTCAATATTTTAGCTTCTCTATTTTTATTACATTTTTGCATTGCCCTTGCCTGGATACCAGTGTCTACACCATGAACTCCTTGGTCTGTTCTAGCCCTCTGAACGTCCCTGAATGAGAAAACTACACTGTAAATTCATAAAAATTACATTTTAAATTGAAGGTGGCAGCTACCATGCAGTTTAAAGATATGTCAGCCCAATAAGCTTTTTTGTATTTGCTATAAATAACAGAACACAGACTCATATAGAAATACGAGAGAATTTTGCTTATGCAAAATGAGTGGCTGCACATCTACTTTAATACAGCAGTCACTCGAAGTGTTAAATTCAGTTTCCTAAACAGAAAGCAACACTTTTGAGAGGTGGTGGGGCTGATGCTCAGTTTGTTTTATTTCTCACTGGCTTCCATGGTGCTAAATCAATTTAAGCCAGTTCATGTTCTCTTCCTGGGTCGCTATTGCCTTCTTTGTATCCAATTTCCAGGCAGCCAGACATAAGGATTTTAAGACATAATGTGTTCTTTAGCCAGCAATCTCTTTAGCGTCCACTAGTGCCTGAATAAAAGATGATGTTCCAGGCTAGGACACTGTTGTAATTCCATTTCACTTCTTTTTGTTTAATTTTTGACAAGCAATGGTTCCTGATAAAGGCATCCTCTCCACACATTTTCCCTTTAGATTTTAGCTGTAAGATTTTCACTTGAAATAAACCAGTGTTATACCAAGGAAAATTCTATACGTAGTAGTTACAAAGGAAACACGGCAAATGAGAGTAAATGTACAAAATACCTTGGGCCAAATTCTGCTATCAGTTCTCTTCAGTGAGGTTGGATCAGTACACCAAAAAAAAGATTTACAACCTCAGGACATGTAACAAAAAAGGGGTTATGTCAAATTGAAAAAGCTAAACAAAAAGATGAAGGGTTCGGTGTTTCTGAAATGGTATCTAAAGTGTTATTGAAGCCATTGGGGTTGTAGGAGTGCTACTAAGAGAAGTGCAGGTCAGCAGTAATGTATTACATAGGCTGCACTGGCAACATTTATTGCATGAAAATACACATTCAAGATACCTTTACTTGTGTGTCCTCTACACTGAGTCTAACCATATCTTATAATAGGTCTCCTGTGATTCAACCTAACAACAACTTTATCCTGTTCTTCTAACTCTTTGTCTTAAGACATTGTGCAAATTACAATAACACAGATTTTCATACAGCAAAATAATCTTCTTAGTTGTTTCTCCACAGGGGTTATTTATTCAGCCTTCTTTTCCAGGTCTTGAAATAATGCAGGCAGTAACCTTTTTTCCACTTCTCTTCCACTGAAAAAAAAGGTATTTTTTTTTAACAAGAGACACCGAGGTCAGTGCTGATCATAGAAAAATCCTTTTAAAGAATGCATATTATTTATTCAATTTTCAGATTCAGCATACATGTAAGGTATTCAAATTGTACTATTTAATACTGATCAGTCCCTTTTAGAAGGCTCTCTAGTCTGTACAGTTATTAAATATAATGGGATTTACTTCAATGAAGTCTAATGCTAGGAAGGAAAGTACATGTGGTAAATCCTATTATAGCTAAAGAGATGGGTTGCATTTCCATGTTTATTTTTTAATTCTCTGTTGGCAGGAACAACAAATTTTCAGGTGTTTGGGGTTTTTTTCCTTGATAGTCATTTTTACCACTTGAAAGGAGAGTGAAGTTTGAACATTTCCCTTTGAAGTGGACAGACAGGAATCTCATGAAGTTCAACAAAGGGAAGCGCAAAGTCCTGTACTGGGACAGGAACAACCTCAGGCACCAGTACAGGATGGGGGCCAACCAGTGGGAAAGCAGCTTTGCAGAAAAGGACCTGGGAGTCCTGGTGGACACAAAGTTTAACATCAACCAGCACTGTACCTGTGCAGCAAAGGCGGCCAACAGCATCTGGGGCTGCATTAGGAGACACATTTCCAGCAGACTGAGGGAAGTGATCCTTCCCCTCTGCTCAGCACTGGTGAGACAGGGAAGGAGAAGGGGAAGGGGAAGGGGAAGGGGAGGGGAGGGGAGGGGAGGGGAGGGGAGGGGAGGGGAGGGGAGGGGAGGGGAGGGGAGGGGAGGGGAGGGGAGAAACGTCAGTGCACTTGAAAAAGAATTACAAATCTGGGACACAAATCAATGTCTGATGTTTCCAACGAGGCATCTCAAATGTTGTTCACTGAAATGAAAAGCAATATGAAAAGAGAAAAAAAAACCTAAACCCCGAGATGTTTCAAAGTTCTAGTTATGGCCACCGGTGGCAATTTTACTTTTTAATGTTGGATCATTACGTCAGCCAATAGAGAGCCAATGAACAAAAATGCTGCCACCTGAAAGGGTGGGTTTCTTCTTGGTGTCCATTCAAAGGCAGGAAACTCAAACCCTGACTTCAACAGGAAGTGACACTTATCTGGGCAGCTTGTGGTCTTAGACACTAAAGGGAATAAAATGTACTGTGAGACATAGAGCTGGAAGTGAATCAGGATGGAATACATTTTTTTAACACACCAGGAGAGGGTGTAGGTCTTTGGCAGTGAATGAAATTTACATTTTCCACTATGACAGTCTTCTATCAAAGTTGTCTGTCTTACAAGGCAATTCTTAATTTTAGGTAAATGTACCTGAGAACCCCACTTAACAGCTCCAGATCGGTAAGCAGCAAACACATCAAAATCTACAGATATGCAACTACATCCCCTGCAGTCTAATTTTGGAAAAATACAGATGGGACCAGTTATCTTACTGAGGACAATGTTCAGTGCAATGTATACCATTTGTGTACCAATGTATATTGCACAGACTGACAATTCTAAGACAGAAAATATACTTAAAATCAAAATAAAATTATCCATAACTTCAGAGTAAGGATAATTGTATATTTCCTGACAGCAGCATGCCTACAGCACCAATTCTTTCTAATTACAGAATATATTTTATAGATATAATGATATCAGTGAGGTTATGTTCTCCTATTCATCAGATTTTGATCTCTGTAATTTTCCTTTCAGTATTTGGGGGCTGGGGGTTGGCTCATGTAAGATTAAATCTGTATGATTTCAAACATTGTTGTTTCTAACAGTGGTTTTTAGACAGTTGTCAAAAGTAGCCTTTATTCATTGTGTGTTTACTATCACATACAATATCTTGCCTGTGGCTTAATTTATAGTACAACATATAATATAGCCTTTATATGGAAATCTTGAAACCTTCAAAAAATTTTCCTATGCAAATACTAAATTAGATAAAACATTGTACTTAGCTCATACTCGATACCTGGTATGGTTTCTCAAACAACTTTTGGAGAAGAAATTCATGGAAAATGCAATGCATACATGAATAATGGATACAATCGACTTTAGAAGTAACTCATTTTGCAAAAAAATCACTGGACTGTTGGAGTAGAAATTCATATTTGTATGCAGTACCACAGTATAAGGAGGAAAAAAGTGGGCTTTGGTTCCACTAGCAATACAACCAGAGACAAAATAATACCACTAATTCCCCTCTTGGTGCCATTTGCTTCTGTGATTCCGTCAGCTTCTCTCAAGTCCCTGCAAGTTGAGGAGCCTCAGGCAAGTTGGGCTCTTTCTTCTGCTTTTAGCAGAGGCTCTTGTTGAGTTGAGCGCCTGGGAACTCACTCCCCAGGAGGCATGGGGCACAGTCTCTGCCTCGTAGCACAGCCCACTGTAGCTCTCCACTTTCCATGCGAGAGCAGGAGTGCCTATCCATCCTGACCCCAATCAGGCCATTTTGGCATACCAAAATTATTGTATGGCAAATATCATATACACTGGAGAACTGTGATGAGGGAAATTCCATGTGTGGCTTACGGGGAGGGCGGGGGTGGCAATTACTCCCTTGAGGTCTCACTTGTCCTTTTCAGGACAAGGTGTGCAACTGACTGACCTCAGCTGCCCCTTGAGTCAGGCTTACTCTAAAGCCAACTGTGCTCTGGTGCTGATCACGTCACCTTGCCCCACTCTTAAATTGTTGAAAAGACAACAAAAGGTTGACCTTAACATAAAAGCTCTGATGTCAGCTCCATGGTAGTAGGCCCCCTACAGAGGTTTAAAAAGGGACATCTTGCTCTCTTCTTATTACGTAATAGAAAGAAGTGAATAGAGTAAAGGAAGTAAGACAAGGCAAAAATAAAATAGGCATAATTAGTAGAAAGATAAGAAGTAAACTACTGAACTGTGACTTCCTCTCTAGACAGCTCTTCCACCCTGCATTATTAGATCCTGCACAGGAATGATAAAACCAAATAATCCTGTCAGCATCTTCACATGGGAAACCATTCTCGTATGTTCTAAGGTATCAGCTTAATAGCACACACGTTCTCCACTGGGGATTATAACTTCCTGTTGCAAAGGGAATGAACTCTCTCTAATTGCTTTTTCCACGCCTAATCATTACATTCTCTGTGTCTGTGACCCATTAAAGTATAATAGCCCTGGAGAGGAACCCGCTATATATGCATGACAGAATGTGTATAGACACACACATACACACACATGTATGTGCACACAGTTCAGACACTCACATGCATAAAGACATACTATTTTTTACGGTATATATTACACAACAGGATCCCAATACTGCCAGTAGGAAAACTAGTGTTTTGCAAATTTTATTTATTTACCTTTTAAATTGGAACCAGAGAGACCATGGGAATTTATCAGTACCATTTATATTGCAGTCCTTAATGAGGTACTTACATTTTCCAAAATTAGCACTAACAACACCTGCAGTTTGGAATCTTAATTCCTGCTCTGTAAAGAAAAATCACTGAATTAAAGGCTGTATTATTGTCATTATTTAGGAATTCATTTCACAAGATAATGTATGGAAAATACAGTGCAAAAGAGACCAGGGTGAGATGAGAAGAATCAGCATTCCCTACAGCACTATTCTGTTCTAGTTCTGTTGTCAGTATGGCACATCAGAAAGTTTTCCCTGTATTCGTATTCTCTGTATGTAGCTCCTCACTGATTATATATCTGGCTTTGGCTAATTGTAACATTAGCAGAATAGAGTGCTTTACTTTGTGTATGGCAGTTGAGGATTACTTAAAAATAGTTTTTAACCAATGACTCATTTCTGAGTGGGCCTCACGCTGAGTGGGCTCTGTCAGGAAAGGAGAGGGTGTCACCATCTCTGAAAAGATCATCTTATCAGCCTGGGACTCTGGATACCAACATGCTTGGGCAGAGGCAGAATGACGGAAGAGCTTGGTGGTTTAATTCCTCTTCCTGCAGCAGAAATATAAGTCACTAATACAGCAGGAACTTTTCCTCCTTTGCAATGATACAGCCATAATCTTGAGTGACAAGTGGAAACGATAATACTGCTACAAATCTCTCTCAGTTGTTTAATGGCACTAATCAGAAAATAGCATTCAATAGCTGTTGCATTCCTAAAGTACTCTTCGCCATTTACCCCGGGAGCAGCTGTCATTACCTCTTGTTAGCAGAAAGCCTACACAAAGAGGGTCTTTAATGCAGCCCAGGTCATACTCAGTCTGACCGCTCTGCTGGCAGTCCCAGAGCGGCGTGTGTGGGCTGAGCACACCCTACTCTTCTCACCTCTTCCCTTAGAATACTATTAACCACCCAGCTTCACTGAACAGAAATACTTAGTAAATAAGTATTATCAAAGGGCCAGACACTTTGTGGATGGGTCTGTTCCCATGCATTGGACCCGTGCACAGGCTGCTGTTTTCCTCGCGTTTCCCACATCACAGCAGGAGTCAATGACAACCAGTGAAATGCAACAACATAAAGCAAGCAAATAGGGCATCAGTAGAAATCCTACATTGCACAAGACAATGTGCCTACATTTGTACTTTGTATAGTTTTAGATAAAGTAGAGGAAACCCCCTATGTGATTACCATTTTATGTATGAGTACAAGCATATTTAACAAATTAAATCATTTAATAGGTTCATGAAAAAGCATGGGAATTTACTGTGAGCCAGACTGAAACACTTTACAATAATCTTTATGCTTCTTTTTATACATGCTGTTCTCTAGGTACAGTTCAAGATTTATCTCTGTTTTAATTTTAAATCCTTTATTTTAAGGGAAGCAAGTGACCACCCTAGGGAAAAAAAAAAAAAATCTCAGCTGTTGCTTTGGGTTATATGCCTTCAACCCTGCAACTTGCTTCCTTACAAAAAGTTTCCAGAACGTAGCTGTGTTCATAATTTGATATCAGCTTTTTTTAAGATAAACTTTTCACACAAAATTCCAATAAAATTGAATGATATTTTCTTGCAAAGCTTCCAATTCAGACAAAAAGTGGATTTAGGAAAAATACTTTGGTAGTTTGAGACTCTCCAGTATCTAGGGCCAATTCAAGGTACAATGACTGTCTCACTTTGAAGGTTCATGGTCAACCCAAAATTTGTTACTTAAGCTTTGGGGTGGCTCTAAAACCCAGTCAGGAGAGTAAGTTTGTCAAGTGCATCAGAACTATATCCTGATTCAAATTGAAACAAAACCATATATTCACCCCTTGTGTAGTAAATCTGGATTCTCAGGGATATTTACATAGGTACCTTACTCTTTAGGCATCCAGATTCACTATTGCTGCATCATTGAGGTTCTCAAGAGCCTTGTCCTGCTGTTACCATGTCACATGGGCCACTAGGCACAGCAAGGCCTATGTTTTCATCATTCAACAAAACTGTTGAAGTGATAACATTGCTTAATAAATTACCTGAAGATCCAGTGCAAGGCAAAGCAAGAGGGCCTTTAAGTAAGATAAAATCCCTGGATGTCATCAGTAGGACCGACCCTACTGTTTGGGAATGCTTTAAGCAGTAAGTTATTAGATATTACTGGGTCTCCCTCTCTCCCATTCCACTACTGAGAGGAAAACTGGGCTTAAGTAGCTAGGTCCAACAGAGGATACGAACAGAAAAAGCAATTAGGAGTAATTGAGCAGATGCTCGTATGCTGCAGTATTGTCTGCAAACTCATGATATTCTAGCTGTCCATACATGTGAATGCATCCTACGCTCTAAGAAAACCTGTGGTTAGCTTTCCGTGTGAAAACTTGTTGTTCCTTTTTTGTTGTGTTTTTTTTTTTTCCCCTAGCACTAATATCAGAGATTTTCCTGTTTGCTGTAGCAAGCCTCTTAATCAGTCTGGCATGCTGCCTGACTGAGACTGTTTGGAAGGTATGGGACAACCATGGATCTGGCAGATCTCTTTGTGGCTGTGGCCTGAGTGATTAATCATGTGGAGTGGTCATTTGGTGAGACTGGGAAGCTTTTCATGATTGATGGATCTGCGCCAGGCTGGAGGAAGCAGAAACTGAGGAGGAACCAGATATGATCGATTTGAAATCCCTTATTATGGGTTAGGAGATTATGATACTAGTGACAAATTCCCCCTTCTCCTCTCCTTATCACTCTCTACAACTACCTGAAAGGAGGTTGTAGAGAGGTGGGGGTCGGTCTCTTCTCCCAAGTAACAAGCAATAGGACAAGAGGAAATGGCCTCAAGTTGCGCCAGGGCAGGTTTAGATTGGATATTAGGAAAAATTTCTTCATTGAAAGGGTGGTCAGTCTTTGGAACAGGCTGCCCAGGGAAGTGGTTGAGTCCCCATCCCTGGAGGTATTTAATAGACAGGTAGGTGTGTTGCTTAGGGACACCATTTAGTGGTGGACTTGGCAGTGCTAGGTTAACGGTTAGACTTCATGATCTTAAAGGTCTTTTCCACACTAAATGATTCTATGATTCAAGAATTTGCTAGCATTTCTACATCAGGAGAAAGCACAGTGAATGGCAAGTTACCACTGTTTTATAGGCATGGCCTCTGATCTTCCTTATGAGGAGGGAAACTATCATAAGCCTATATGTGGCACTTGTAGCAGTGCTACAGTACAGGGATAGATCAGCAAAGAAGCCATACCTGTATATAAGTACAGAGCTTGTGTATATAGAGCTCTCCTCTACACAGATTGGTGAGCCCAGAGTATTACTTGGCTCTGGATAACTAATTGCAAAACCAGTTGTCAGAGCGAAGGTTTGTGATGCTTGCCTGGCATGAAGGGACATCCAACAGCAGATAACTGAGACAACATTCAGCTCTGCCTTTGGCACTTGGGGAGCGATGGTGGAGTGCACACTCAGAGAGATGCCAGGACATTGTCCCACAGTCACTTCAAAGCTCACATAGCAAAACCAGCATGTTTGACCACTCTGTGGCATCCTACGTTGTGCCTGTGGAGCTGCAAGTTGCTCCATGAAGCAGAGTGCAGATTGGTTGTTCAAGTCATGATGCCCATAAAACAACCACAGAGGCAATATGGGAGCAGGAAGGAGAGATCAGGAAAATAAGACACAGCTAGCATTCAAATCCATGCTAATTGTCATGGCTAATCACCCACAAGCTCCTAAGCTATTTTGCAGGTCATGTCTCACCGTCACCAAGGGCTGAGCCTGTGCTGCTGTTCATTGATCAGAGCCCTGGTTTTGGTATTACCTCTACTAATCCTGCACATAATTTTTCTAATGTATCTACAGCACATCTATACTCATCACCATTATAAGCAAGTACTCCTGATGTTCTACTCCTGCGTCTCCTTCCATTTCTCATGTCTAAATCTATCCTCTTAATTCCATCCAGTAAATCTTCCTGCTCCCATGTCAAGCACCTTGAGCAGATTTTGGCTTTTGACATATTTCTTTCCTCAGAGGGCTTCTCCTCTGAAACAAAGTCTATTACCCCTGACCAAAGCCACAGTCCATAATTTCACACTGACTGGCAATATAACAGCATGTCCCCTCCCTGACCAGCTCCCACATCAGGACTTTCCTCAAAAACGTAGAAAAGGATGGTTGGCAGGAAAACTGAGTCTGGTTCCCTTTAATCTAAGCCTTCTGCAAGTCAGAGTGCTCCCACAACACAGTGAGGGAAAGCTAGTTTTCAAGACTTTCTGTATTCACCTCTTTCTGCAAACAGCATACCAGATGAACAACAGATGAGGTGGGCACATATCCAATAGCTGAGCAGTCGAGTAAGTAGATAACAAGGCACATGCTTCAAACATCTGTCTGTCACTGCAAACAAATCCTACCTGCAGGAGGTCAGCTCCCTCTCATGCCTGAACACTATCTGTGCCTTCTTCTGTAGTAGTTCAGGACTCTGCTCATCAAACTGATCAGCTTTCTCATCTCAGCACCAGACTTCTCCCTGGGTATCCTGGATGGTGAAGTTAGGCAGAGAATTTTACCCAGGAGCAGGACACCTAAATACCTTTAAGGATCTAGCCTTGAAGATGATATCCAACTTGGCTGCAGGCAAAGGAATTACACTTGAAACCTTGATTTCAGAGAAAATTAAGACCTTTTCATGTAAATCAGCATATAATTGATTCAACATATATTGTACTTGGGAAACAAAAGTGACAGGCATACATCAGCAGCTGTCACACACTCTTATGTTCAACCTTCCTTCCTGATGCCCTTTCCCCAAAGAGCTTCACTCCACTAACCGCTATGCGATGTCAGAGCTGTCTGAAACTACATCTGCTGAATATAACAAGCAGATACATGAAAAATCAGCCTCAGCGGATATAATTTTCTTTGTTGCTGCTTTTATTTGTGAAAATTCTCAGCTTTTAAACTCTGTGCAGACTCTGTGACCTGGAGGCAGAGGAGAGATGGTAATGGAGTAGGTTAACTTTTCTGTTTGTTACTTTTAAGAAAAAGTTCTAGTGCTTATTGAAGTGATGAAGTCTGGTTGCCTATGGTTTTTTATCTTGTGGCTGATTGATTGCAAACTCTGATTAAAGCTTCTCCCAGGGAAGGGGCACTGATAAGAGCTCTCTCCAGAGTGGGTTCTCTAATATATGAGCTCACGCTTCAGCATTTCCTTTAGTCAGGGCACTTCAAGAGTCTCCAGTCTATCTGGCTGCCTATTTCCACAAAATTAATAAGAACATAATTATCTTTGAATTCATTTAATTTGCCTTTAATTCATCCAACAAAGTCAAAAGTTATTGCTTGCAACAGAGAAGCACCATGCAATTATATAAAAGACTGGGCTAAAAACCACCGCAGGCCTTCCCTCCTTCCCCTTCTCTCACACACGTACACATACACACATGCAAAGAGGGAAGAGAATGTGTAAAAATGCCTTAACATATGTGAGGGAGAAATAAACTCTGATAGGGTAGGGTCTCCCCCATCTGTACTCTCACCCCTGAACTGCAGTGGTCTCTGAAGGTCCTCCTACCAACCTGCAGGCTGGTGGGAATTGCTTCTGCTGCTGCTTCCCACCCAGTGACTTCCTCCCCACTGTCCTGGAGTGAGGAAAGTATTAACAAGAGATTCACTGCAACCATTGCTGGAGCAACCTCAGCTGCTACCAGCAGCATTGAGCCCTCAAGGCCAGATCCACAAAGCTGAAGGATCCTCCTGTCAGGAAAAATATACTATGAACTGGGAAAAGATAAAGAGGATCCTAGAAAGCTTCACTTTATCTTCCCTTGTTTCTTGTTGGTCTGTGTCATCGCAGCTTTGTGTGTCTGTAGAGAGAAGTGGAATTAATTTTTTAAACTAAATCTTTTCTCACTATAAAAATAGGTCAAGCACAAATCTAAAGGATGTTCCTTCAATACATTTTCTGCCATAAACCTAGACGGTGTTCCATTGTTTGTTGCTGCAGTTTCTACTAATATATTTCTTGTCTTTATCATAAGGGATTTCATTACAGTCCCATTAGTAATTACTCACAAGTTTTAGAGTGCTGTCTCCATCCAGTGGTGAAACGTTAAAAGCACTGCTTTCCTGGAGTTTCAGCTTTTCAGACTTTTTGCAAAACATGAAACACATTATGTCCTGATTTTAAATTGTACAACTAGTAACTGGATAGCGACATTGAAAGACCATATGTGAGACCGAAAAATGCCCATTCCATCTGTAAAAAAATGCTGTATTTTTTATCATAAAAATCTCACCAGCAAATGCTGTGTGTTTTAATTCTTATCCTCCTTCAGTTTTCAACTTTCACTTTGGAAGCTGATATTCTTCTGCCAATATAACTGTGTCTGGAGACAAGAAAGCAGAGTCTCACCCACCTCCTTCTCCCATTCCTCCTCCAGTTTAATACAGCTACATCAATAACCTCCTCTTTGCTAATGTAAGAGAGGAGCGCTTCTGGCAGTTCACATTTTTCAGACGTGGCAGCAGCAGAACTCCACTACGGAGCGTGCGGGATTAGACAAACTAATGCGGCTTCGCCAGCAGAGACTCAGTAATTAGTTAAGATCCTGCTTCATTGCCTTTCTTATGCCATGTTGATTTTAGCTGCCACGGACAGAAAGGAACAAAACGCAGATAGAGTCAGCTATCAGTACCCAAAGACATGCCAGGTTTATTCCTTGCTGCAGCAGCTTGTGCTTTAAGTCTTTCAGAGACAGGATGCCCCAGCTTGGCTCTTACCTTGCCCCCAGGAAAACATCCTTGTTTTCCCTTCTCTTCATTTTTGGCATGGCCTCAGCAAACATTTGGTCCTAGATTCTTCTCACAGAGAAGACAAAAAATGATGCTGTCTCAGTAGGGCAACAGCAACTTTATCAAAAAATGGTGTGAAAGGTTAATTCAGACAATAAATGGCCTGTGCCAGGCTCTCAGCAATGTTACATTGACCGGCTTTTTGTTTTGTTTTGTTTTGTTTGTTTTCCCTAATTGCTTTCACGTGTGCCAAGGTCTGGCTGATCTCCAGAAACCAGGAGCAGAAAAACAGTGCCACTCCGCTTCTAACCCATCTCCTTGGACTACCCTCAAGGCAGCGCTGGCACAGTTCAGACTGGGGATCTTTATATTCTGAGGACACTGCTGAAGCCTGTGCAGATGCACCGTATGTTCTGCGTGTGCGTGAAGCTGCAGTATGGGATTGGGAAGAAATCAATTTTTTCAATGTTACCTTTCAGTATTTTAAATCCATGTACGGTCCCTTGTTTTTTGAAGGTATCATAGATCCGAAGTTGATAAAAAGAGTTGGCAGTAAAGCTGTGTGTGAGACGTTTGAAGAGTTTGCTGCTGAATGCTCGCTCAGTTGCTATTCCCATCGGCTGCCAGGTCATACCCTTGATTCCAGAAAGTTTTGAAATTAGTCTTGCCAGAAAGTTCAGGAGTGTTTGGACCACCTCCTTGTTTTGGATCCATTCCTAGGTTACAGCCTTAGCAAACAACTTGATTCATTCAAATGGTCCTTCGTTTAGAACAGGACTGGCAAACTACTAGGAACACACAAAGTTATGTATGAAAATATGCTGAGAATCTAGTTTTAATTACTCATTAGGCCAGAGTGTAAATCTGGAAGTACTGAGGATAATTCTCTTTTCATTGTTGAAATGCTAAGGAAAGCTATTAATTTTTATAGAAGGAAAACTACCTCCCTCAGGAAAAGCATTAGTTTATAATAAAACTAAGAATTAAACAATCTTCCTTTTTATGTCCCACAGATTTCTTTAAAATAGATAATCCAGTTCTTCAAAAAGACATGACCCTTTGAAAAAATTTTCTCCAAGTCTCTGGGATTTTTTCATGTCTCTTCCTGGCCAGCTGTACACCCACGTACACCACCCCCCACCCTGAGGCTCCATTGTCAAGGAAAGCATTCAGGCTGGAATTGGCTGGTTTTGCTGGCTCTTTGAGGAAGACAGTAGATGCTGAAGAACATCTGCACACCTTAAACAGCCAGATGAGGGCACCTGAGAGCAGCCTCCTCTGCTCAGGAGAAGTCCTGGAAGTCCACCAACAGTGCTACTGGAGCAAACCTGCCCCTAGACAGGGGCTCCTAGGTGGACCCCACATGAGCTGTACTGCCTAAAAAGTATGTTTCTTTTTTCATTAAAAGACAATCAGAAAGGAGACTAAATTACTGTTGTTGCCATTCAAGGAGACAAGCATGGTGCCACGGAGGTGGTTTAACTATTAGTTAGTCTGAGAGATACCAGCAAGTACAGGTAGAACGCAGACTCCTTCCTGAACAGTTTGTATTCAGTGGGGACATGATGTCAGGTTCTAGCCTCTCCTCATCACATTTACTGCCACCCTCACCTCCATTTTTCATCTTCTTTAACAGATGCATTCTCCTAAAACCTTACTGTAAGGAGGTACTTGTAATCACCTACCTGCATTTCCAGAGAATTACAGTGTTTGTAGATGTATACACTCCTGTTGATGCGACAGAGGCTGACTATGATATTCAGCCGATTTATAAGTTCCCAACCTTGCTCCCTTACTTACAAATCTTCTGGCCCCATCAGCCTGCAATGACCTGAGAGTTCTCCACCATAACTTTACACAGAAGTAACTCTGGCCAATTTACAATGCCTTTGAGAAAAGACCCTGAACTGCCCAAACTCTCGTATTAGTCATTCATGGTATCTAAATCCCCCAGTACCTAGAATTATTCACATACCCTTTGTCCAAGGAAAGAAAAATTAGATCATAGGAGTCTTTTCATGGAAAGTTTCCTCTGTCTGTTAAACTAAAACAAGTCAAGGCAGCCATCACCCATTTCTTCACTCTGAAGGAAGAGTTTCCAGACTCCCACTTACAGTGCTATGACCAACCTTGCAGGTCTTTTCTTAAATTGTACCAGTCTTGTTCTGAGTAACCAGAAGAACTAGCAGTCACCACAAAGCACTGGATCCTTGCCTAGTTTTGTTTCTCAGTCATCTCTCTTGCTCATTCTTGTAAATAGCCCCAGACTCAAGGATAAGAAGAGTCGAAGAGCTTACATACCTACCCCCAGCATGCAAAGACTGGTGACCATCACTATTTCCCGCAAACCTCTTAATCCCTGCTAGGGAACTCCTCTAGGAGCCGTTGTTGATTCCTCCCCTAGTCCAGATGATGACTTTGAGGTTGAGGCTCTTTTGACCGTGAAGAGTGGACAATAGCAACCCTGAATGAACTTCCAAAGAATCCCTCCTTTGGAGCTGGCTGCATATCTAAAACAAAGTTTGCTGTCTGTCTTCCAGGAACGGAGTCAGATCCAGTTGGCAGCCGGTCACAAGTGCTGTTCCCCAGGGCTCGTTGCTGGGGCCAGTCCTGTTCAACATCTTCATTGATGATCTGGATGAGGGGATCGAGTGCACCCTCAGTAAGTTTGCAGATGACACCAAGTTGGGTGGAAGCGTCAATCTGCTGGAGGGTAGGAAGGCCCTGCAGAGAGACCTGGACAGGCTGGATCATTGGGCCGGGGCCAACTGTATGAGGTTCAACAAGGCTAAGTGCCAAGTCCTGCACTTGGGTCACAACAACGCCATGCAACGCTACAGGCTGGGGGAGGAGTGGCTGGAGAGCTGCCTGGCAGAAAAGGACCTGGGGGTGTTAGTTGACAGCTGCCTGAACAGGAGCCAGCAGTGTGCTCAGGTGGCCAAGGGGGCCAATGGCATCCTGGCCTGTATCAAGAATAATGTGGCCAGCAGGACCAGGGAGGTGATAGTGCCCCTGTACTCGGCATTGGTGAGGCCGCACTGCAAGTACTGTGTTCAGTTTTGGGCCCCTCACTACAAGAACAACATCGAGGTACTGGAGTGTGTCCAGAGGAGGGCAACGAAGTTGGTGAAGGGTCTGGAGCACAAGTCTTAGGAGGAGCAGCTGAGGGAACTGGGGTTGTTTAGCCTGGAGAAGAGGAGGCTGAGGGGAGACCTTATTGCTCTCTACAACTACCTGAAAGGAGGTTGTAGCGAGGTGGGGGTCGGTCTCTTCTCCCAAGTAACAAGCAATAGGACGAGAGCAAACGGCCTCAAGCTGCACCAGGGGAGGTTTAGGTTAGATATTAGGAAAAACTTCTCCACCGAAAGGGTAGTCAGGCATTGGAACAGGCTGCCCAGGGAAGTGGTTGAGTCTCCATCCCTGGAGGTATTTAAAGAACGGATAGATGTGGTGCTTGAGGACATGGTATAGTGAAGACTTGGCAGTGATAGGTTAACGGTTGGACTCGATGATCTTAAGGGTCTTTTCCAACCTTAACGATTCTATGATTCTATGATTCCAGGTCTGTACTGTGGCCACTGTGCTATTCTGTGCTGAGGAAAAATATTCTGAGCCCTTCCAGTATATCATTAGCTGCAGGGCTGGTAAACATTGACTTCCCTCCTATGCCTAGAGGATTAACTTCCTAGAATTGCAGCGTGTGATAAATAACTGAAACTTGAGGGGAAAAAAGTCTGTTGTCAGAAATCCCTCCTGACACGGCACTATTGCACTGGGAGCTGGGATTTCTCCACCCCTGTTCCAGCATTCCCAGGTTAGGACATATCCGTGTCTCTGGGAACTCAGTTCACTGCTGCTCTGCTACTGTTTTGCTACTCAAAACAAACACTACTTCTGGACAGCAAAGAGGCAGGATGGCCTTTGATCTGACTGCAGTCCACGTATCTCACAGCTATGCATGGCTGTATCTGTGCTTACGGTTCTGCATTACAGACGTAGACTCCGAGAGCACGGAGTTGCACAGTAACTAGGCGGCCTGCCAGCAGCCATGCAGCAGCACAAGGTACTCTGTGTCTGTGTGCATGTCTGTGTATGAGTTTGTATAAAAACAAGTGAAAAAGAGGTGACAATCTCAGATGTCCCTGAAAAATCCTTAGGCTTTATAAAGCTAACCAAATAGAAGAGAAGATCATTTACAAAATCTGAAACCAAGGTATCTCTTCTGAGCAGCTTTTTTTATCCACATATTTGGCTTTTCAGGGAGAATGTAATATGTATGTAATTCTAAAAGATACATATGATTAAGACTTCTGAAAATATCTAATACATTAACGAACTGAGGAAGCTGCAGTTCATCTTTACTGCTGACCTCTGCAAATTAGCTGAAGTCGTTTTAGGAAAGTAATAGTCCATTGACCACACCTTCTCAATGACAGTCAAACTCCACAAGCCAGGACTGGGTGTCAAATTGGCACATGATATATAACAAACCTCTGTTCCAGATTTTCTCTACTCCTGCATATACATTTTCATAGCAAACTGTAAAAAAAGATGAGGAATGCAAATAAGACTCAATTTCTTCTGCTCTTCCTTTAAATATATCTGCCTTTCTTTTATCCTGATCTAATTCCTTAATTCTCTCTTTAATTCTCATCTGTATAATACAGATTGTATAACTTATGGTTAGCCGTTGATTTTATAATCTAGCTCTCAGAAGAACAGGCATAGTAGTCTAGGTCATAAGAAATTACCAATATGGGTGAAAAAGAGAACACGACCGAAGTTCTTTCTTTTAATGAAAAATAACATTAAGTGTGCAGTCAGGATTTGCCCTGAAAAACCGCAGTACTGAAAGAGAATTTGGAGTGACAGAAGGCAGAACTGAAACCTGAATTCATATGATGAGGCTGTAAGAAATGACTGTTAGAACCGTAGCTACACAAAGAACATCACATCAAGCTGAGCAGGAATGCACCTGCAAGACTACACTTGCTAGAAGAAGACATACTAACAAGCTGGAAGGTGATCACAAACAGTAACAGAATGATTAACAAACTTAAATATAGTATGGGATTTTAAGAGTCTTAAAAGATCTTTTAGTCTGGAGAAGAGGAGGCTGAGGGGAGACCTTATTGCTCTCTACAGCTACCTGAAAGGAGGTTGTAGCGAGGTGGGGGTCGGTCTCCTCTCCCCAGTAACAAGCGATAGGACGAGAGGAAACGGCCTCAAGCTGCGCCGGGAGAAGTTTAGGTTGGATATTAGAAAAGACTTCTTCACTGAAAGGGTAGTCAGGCATTGGAACAGGCTGCCCAGGGAAGTGGTTGAGTGTCCATCCCTGGAGGTATTTAAAGAACGGATAGATGTGGTGCTTGAGGACATGGTATAGTGAAGACTTGGCAGTGATAGGTTAATGGTTGGACTCGATGATCTTAAGGGTCTTTTCCAACCTTAGCGATTCTATGATTCTATGATCAGAATGGCCGCACTAGCTCAAACCAAAGGTCCTTCAAGTCTTGTACTCTGTCTCCAACCATTCCAATAAGTGAACACTTAGGAAGGTTAGCACAGGGTAAGCACATTTGGTGTTTTTCCCTTCGGCTCCCACTATCTCCAAATATTTTCTGTTCAGGGAATTCTTGAGCTTGAAGAGGTTTCTCTGTTTACTAAACCCTAACAGAAAACTCTTCCAAGATTTGCCCAGTTTCACGTTGAATCTGTCTCATAGTTTTGTCACCACCCTATTTTTTTTCAAGTTCTATATGTCTACTATCTCTTGCATGAGGAACTGCTTATTTTTTTTATTTTCCTGGAACAGACTGGTCCTTGTAGCCCAAAAGACAGTGAACAGTCAGTCCCTACCTACTATCTCATTACCGCTGATGATTCTGTAGGCCTCTGCACATGCAGAGGTGGCCTGTAGCCACCTCTTCTCAAGGCTGCAGAATGCAAACCCGCGCAGCCAATCTGCATACGGAAGCCCCTCCATCCTACTGCCGTTTTCCAGATCCCTTCCAGTGCTAACAGTGTCTTGAAGAGGCTCAGAACGGCCCACAGCAGTCAAGGGGTAGGTAAACCATGGATTTATATGGTGACGTAACTATGTGCTCTTTGTCATTTACTCCCTTCTAAAATCTGTTTTCTTTGCTCATTGCTCCTAAGCACAGAGCTGCTGTTTTCCTGGACCTGTTCCCTATAACTACAATAACTACAAGATCTTGGTAATGGTAATGGTCAAAGCTAGGCCTATATTTTTTCATTTTACCCCATGAACATCACTTTACATTCATCTACTTTGAATTCCATTTGCCACTTTATTGTTCAGTCATCCACACTTGTCAAAAGTTTCTCAAAAACACTCATAATAAGTGAAGCAACAGAATTACTTGCCATGTAAGAAATACAACATAAATCTGACAGCATCACTGATGTTATTAGTTTCAGTGTATTATAAAAGATACACTTAAGAACTCTGTACAGGGAAAATACCTAATTCTAGTAATTTTTCCACAATTATATGTGCCTCAAATGGCAAATCTTGTTCTTTTCTCTTTCAAGATTTTAATATTGGTTTATGTCCACTTTTGCTTCATAGAGCTCTACAAATCGGTCAAGCAAATATGACAGGCTCTGTTCCCTAGGACACCACTGTATTCACAGCAAGTTACAATATTCACTGATATTGCTAGTTTACTTATACCAGAAATAACCATGAAAAGATCACTCTTACAGCTGTTCTTTCACATTTTTAATGCAACAAAATTTTGGAGGCTTCCCCCTCACCCCCTTACAACAGTTCTTTGTAACAGTTCCAGCAAGAAGAAACATAATTTCTAAATAAAGACCAGCATGTCAATGGATTTCTGGAGAGAGGGGAAAAAAAAAACAAAAACAAAAACAAAAAAAAAAAAAAAAAACACCGCAACACACCAAAATCCACCTTTCTGAGGCAAAATAATCTCCCAGTCACCGTTTTGGGTACGTGTTTGCTTGCTGTTTTTTGAGATTTGAAATGCAGTAAAACCTTCGCACATGTTCAGAGGAAATGAGCCTGTATTTCTACAATATGTTAGGTGAATAATATATTTTCTGAATCTAATTTGTGTACTTATTTGCCTTGAAAAGAATTGTATGGCTTACAAAAATGCACTAAAGGATGGCTTGTTGTTTGTTTCATAGGGAAGTACTGCTGTACGATGTAGCATTTCTGTGGTCAGTAGGCTTCACGGATTTACTTCACGGCAAGTAAACAGATTTATGATATTGTTAGAACAGACTGTGGTTCTCATGAGGTGTGACAGCTGTTATTTTATGGTACTTATGTCAGTGTGAAGTGACAGTCAGCCACCTACTGGAAATGGTACATACAGGCATAAATAATGTGTATCCACATGATTCCTGCAGCATGTAAACGCAATAATGTGGTCATATTCCCTCTTTCAAATGCACTCTCCTTGGCACATCAAGACCGCTTATTGGGCAGCTGTGAGGCTCCGAGATAAATTGCCCATTCTCCATGCTCACCCATTCTTTATGGCAGAATCCACCCTTTTTCAAATGTACAGTCTTACTGCATTTGCAGTTTTTCCCACCCTCGTCCTTTTTAACAGACTGACTGAATTACTGGTAAATCCACAGATATGAAAAAAATACATTACTATCAACATAAAACAGGGGTAGTTCCTGATCCACCTTCATCACAACAGAAGAAAGATGTTTCGATAGAAGCACTGCATACACAGGACATGCTTTGTAACACAGACAAAACACATTACCTGATGCAGCATGTTAATTTGACTCTGATTCAGGCAGGACCTGATTGAGTAGAGCCAGAATAACCTCATGATAAGGGTACAAAGTCAGGAGCCAAGAAACCTGGCCTCTCCTCGTAGCTCTATCTCAGATTATTTATGTAACCACGGGTAACTCAGGTCAGGGCTCAACTGCATGATTGAATTATGAGCATCTAATAAGTTACTGTGTGTCTAAGCAGTGATAACTCCCAATAACTACTTGCATTCTCCTAGCCAGAGAAGGACATGTTAAGTTGATTCAAATACCTTGGACCTGGGCAGACGTAAGACTGTACTTAGAAATAGTTAACCAAACTCAGCTGACAAGGGGATAACTTCATGAAGTGCCCTATGTTGCTTTTGTTACGTGCCCAGAAGTTGAAATAAATCATTGTTTTTAGGAAAGCATAAAGCTAACTGTGGAGGTCTAAGTGCTCCAGCCACTTCCCTACAGGATCTCTTACAGAATCTTGTTTATTTAATCATGCGTTAAAAGTTCTGTTTTCAACACAGAAGGAATTTTATACGAGAAAACAGCTACACTGCTCAAGTTAATCTACACACTCACCAAGATGGGGGATTTTGTTTTGGGGGCAACTGGGCATTTGTTTTTATTTTTAAACTTCAAGGTTACCATGCAAAGTGCTGATCAGACATAAATGCATTCTGCCAGGTCAATATTTTTTCAAAAACATTTGTAGGGTAAATTTATGTCAGCAGATTTTATGTAAGATATCATCTATCAGCACCTGTCTAGCTTTATGCAGGACTGGATATCATTTGTCCTTCCAAAGACAGAATAAAAGCAGAAAACCAGTACAAAACCCCACGCTGGGTACTTGGCTAACTCAACAGGATATGGGGAAAGACAGATAGGAGGAAATGAGGTTGCACTGAAATGTCATTGGGTTGCAAAACATGTTTCGTATGGGCAGACTAAAACAAATTGATAAGGACTTGCAAAGCAAGGAGAAACATAATAACTATAGCCATTGCCAAATGGGAAAAACAGAAGGGCTGGAGTAGAGCAGAGCCCAAGACACCAAAAGAAGAAAAATAAAACGGGGGAGAGTGTAAGAGGAGGAGGAGAGGGTGTACATTTCTTGATTTTAATAACATTTCTACCAACAAGCCAGGAGCCCTGCATTCAGCACCTAGCAGAAGCAAGCTGTATATATGCTCCATCTGCACGGGTCATTATTTCATTTATTTGTACACAAGTGATAACATCTGTACGCTGATCCCAGGAACACACCCAGCACTCCCTCTGCCCTTCCTCCCCACCTGTCTTCAAGTTTGAGCTACCAAGAGGTAGCAGAACCATCAACCCAAGCATGAGATAGCTGCCTGACAGGCCAAAGACCCATATTATTTTAAAACAACTTTAATGTCACCAGTTCACATATTAAAGCAGGAAGACTGAATCATAGTCATTGTTTGGATTCATTAAGGAATTTGGGCGGAGAACAGAGTATCTTCTTCCTCAGCTGGAGCTCTGCATTATGATCATGGCATTTCAATGGGCTCCCCTACTTCAGCCAGGTGGAGCCTGGCGAGCACTGCCCCAGGACAGGCATTTCAGCTCCGCTTTATAATTTAATTGAGTTCTCTGAAGTGCCTATTGCTGCACAGCAGAAGAGAAACGTATGTTACTCCTGCCCTGTGGGCATAATACACAACTTTTCATTAGATCACTACACAAAATCCTGCATATTCAAGGCTAAAAACCTTGCAAGTGCCAGGTGCTAAAGTGAAATGGATTAAAGTCAAGTGGGACCCCTCAGACAAGGCTCACTTCATCTTTCCTATTTCCCATTTAGCATATTCACTTCTGTGCCAGTGGGAGATGAAGAACAAATGATGGCAATATCATCAACAAGCAGCCACCTAAAATCTATTCTCTCTCTTTCTCATGTCTAGATAAAATTCTAGTAACACGTGGTGCCTAACAGGAGGGTTCAATGTGAAACTGGAAACTACAGTTTCAGAAGACAGCAACACAGGTATAGCCCCAGGGTCAGCTGATGTGGACTCCTCAATATTCTGCACTTCTGGAGCAGGTTGACCTCATCTGCCCTAAACAGCAGATGTTCTGGACTCTGAAACAATACCCTACCCTCCACATCCCAGATTGGGCTGAGGACACCATCCTGCAGCACATCTGTAACATCCCTGAAGTCACTCCAGGACTCACATCTCCATACGCTGTCTGCCCCACAGTTCATATTACTAAAACCATGCTCCATTTTGCATTGCAGGAGATTCATGTTTTGGAAGACAAGCTACATCACCAGTGCTTACGTCAATTGTGCTTCCACAATTCCTGGTCTTTCTCTGGAACGAGGCCAATTCCCCACCACCACACACTCCCTAGTCAGGCAGCCATACCTGGAGAAAAAGAGGGCCACATGAATACTTCATCTACGTCCTGAGCAGCAATTAAAACAGAAACACTTACTTTCATCCTGACTACTTCCTGGAGAAGTCCCAGGGTAGAAGCTGCCATCCTCATGCAGCGAGGGGTGCTGCGAGGCATAAGGAGCTGGGTGAACCATAACACCAGAGCAATCATTGCCAACGTTTTTTCCTCCAGTTCCTCCACATCCAGCCTGTAACTGTCTCTGCTTGTGCTTCTGGCTTCCAGATGTATGCTAGCCACAATTCTTCAGCTTAGGACTTGGGACACTACAGCCCCACAAACAACATGCTCATGAAATGAGCTATTGACAGAGGTCCTCTCTACCTTACCTCAGACAGCACTGGTTTACTGGTTTCCTCATTCCCCTCTCCCCACTCTGGTTTCCTTGTCAAAGTACTCCATGCAGTTAAAAAAAAAACAAACAAACAAAAGCAAAAAACAAAACCCCCACAAAACACAGATGATCCATTTCCCTAAACATTCCTCAGCTTAGTCTCACTTGCATCTGCAAGTCAAAAGAGCCTGGGGCAGTATTTGCAAAGCCCAAGCATCAGACCCATACAATGGGAACACCCAGTGCACCTCCACTGGAGTAGACAGTTCTGAGGTCACTTGCACCCCCCCCCACAGCGGCCAGACACCTGCACCACTGATCAAGATTACGGTCAGCACCCCTTCCGAGCTGCCTATGAGTGGAGAATGGGTGTCAGGCTGAGCAAATATGGGTCAAGCACCTCCCTCTTTCTCCTCAGGGATACCTTTGAGAAGTCCATCGGGTTTTGCCAGCCTAGAGAAACACGCAACTCAGACTCCCAACAGACCTGCAACACAAGTCAAACTAAATAAATAAAAACCCCAGCTCTACCCTACATACATACACAAAACCATGTATATGTTGATACCAGGTTTACATTCATTCCTTGGTGGACTGTCCCAGAAGAACTGCTTGGAAAAGATGGTGCACCATCTTTTGGTTAGTGTCTCAAAGTCTTGGTAGAGCACTGCAGGCACCCCTAGTGACCTGAGCTCCTCCACAGCACCTTTTGGTGTGACTGCAACCACAGCAGGAACGACACAAGCAGTAATGTTCATTTCAGTGTTACCGTAGTTCTTAAAATAAATGCTGTTGAATCAAACACCGCTGCTTAATAGGTAATGTGGCCCATATACAATCATAGAATCATTTAGGTTGGAAAAGACCTTTAAGATCATCAAGTCCAACCATTAACCTAGCACCGCCAAGTCCACCACTAAAATAAAATATTGTTTTCCACTGTGCCTAAGCTTTGGAGTATATCACTTCAAAGCAGTTTGGTTTTTTGTTGGGTTTGTTTGTTTGTTTTATAAACAAACTGTAATCAAGGATGAGTTACAGCCTTAACCCAGAACTGATTCAGACTTATGCTAGGAGTGACTGACAGTGAATTGATATCACAACTGCTAAGTAGCCTCGACAAAGCTGGTCTCTGTCCAGTCCCTAAAGAAACAGGTGTCCACACTACAGGAGTCAGCAGCACGGCTGTATGAATCACCACCCAAGGGCAGACCTGTCAGGCCCAACCACGCCAGCCACCAGAGCCAAATGATCCTCTGAAGAGCATTTTACTCTGAAATGAGCCCCATACACAGCACAGTCAAGGTACTCCACACAAGGCTTTTGTTTCAAGTCCAACAGACACCCCTGATGGGAGTTTTCAATTTACAAATAATTTAAAAAAAAAACCACACCCCCTCAGCATAAAAATATAACACAGATCTTCCACTGTCTCCAACACATTTAGTCCTCAAAATTTGGTTTTGCATTGTTAAGATGGCAGAGTTGCTTAGGTTCCAGGGAAGACATTTCTAATGAGAAATGGCCCAATGAGACATACCAAATCCCAAAACTTTTATACCCCCCACCTGCTAAGGATTAGGCCCAGAAAACAAGAACTTGCAAGCACAGTCATGGAATCAACTTTTGAATCAGCATGACAGCATCCTAACCTTGGCTTCAGAATCTGCGCTTTTCAGTGGCAATCCGGGCTAACTGGTGTTGGCCGTACTGCTCTCCCGCACCTCAGCGGGGTGGTCAGAGCACAGGCAGCACGCAGAGACCCAACAGTTCTCAAGGCAGAGGCTTTCTGCCTCTCCAAAAAAGGCTCTTCTGCACAGGCTTTTTTGTCTGCTTGGTTTACAGGCATAGTACCTAAACTCCAAACAATTCTCAGCATCTCTAAGAAAAACAGACCAGGTAAAATTAAGTCAATTTCTTTCAACCCCACTCCCTTCTCCCTGCCAACCCCGTCATGCCATTCAGGGAAAACGTAGTGGTCCAAATGTTTCATAAAACACAAGTGCCACACGACCCACCTGAATCTGGCTTCCATCTACGTCTTGAAGAACAGAAAAACAAGAAAGGAAAAAAAAAGACTTCATACACAAACAATTTTCACACGTTTAATGTAATGGCACCGTAATTAAGTTTACAGTACTTTCATCTCCACTAGATACTGTGTTTCAAAAGTATAATGGGGAAAAAAACAAACATTAAAAAACACTATTTTTTTGGCAAAGTTCTAGAAACTCAACCACTTGGAGTTACATATGCATAAATGCCTTTCAAAAAATTGTTAAGAATAGTATTTTTCACCTTCACACAACAAAAAAATAGGGTTTTGCTGGATCTTTTCACAAGATATGGAGATCAAAGATGGCACTTAAGAAACTTCTCAGGTCAGGGGTGGCATAAGGTTATATCAGGACTTCCGCTAGAGAGCCTGCCATTAAGCAACCACTATAAATAGGAAAAGAACATGCAAGAGCTCTGAATAAGTGAGAAGCACAACATGTTTTGCAAGCTCGTGTTCTGACAGCAATGGAACTGAAACTGCTGGCTGGGGAAAGCCTGCCTGAATTTCTTCAGCTGAAGCCTATTCAAAGCATACCCATCACAGAAAGTCTTATAGATACTAATAGACTAGGCTCTGCAATACTAGTGACAAGCTCTCCTTTTGATTTTACCTTGGATAAACAACCAAAACAAGCAGAAAGGTCACTTTGAGAAGCCACAGGAATAATAGGAAGTATTTGTTGGTTTTCCTATGACCAGTAATTAAGAGAACTAATATGGAAGCAGATAAAAACAGACTAGGCAGAAGTCTTTTTACGGTACTATTAGCTAGAAAACTAACAACTCTATCGTTTTATTATCAGTTTCATACTTTGACTTTAAAGAGTTAAGGAAAACAAGTACACTTTGTACGAATAAAGTCTGGAGCATCCTTAAAGAGGGGAAGCTAACCTAGAAGCAGCCAAGGACCCTTGATTTTCACCTAAAAGCTTATGCTGAAAGACAGTGAACTCATACAGTCACTTAAAAGAGACTCAAATTTTGGGGGTGGCTGTGTTTCCTACAATTTACAGTGCTCATTTTAGCTTTTATTCCTCTAATTCAGGATTAGGGAATGGACTCAAGTTCATAACTGGAGAAAAACTCATTTGGAGAAGTCAACGGTTTGGTTCTAGTAGGAACTTTAAATATTCCTTGTCCCATGCTTAGGAACTGCTCATTCTGCTGTTTCCAATTTTTTTTTTTTTTTAATTAAAAATATCAACTAGACTAAGAAAGGCATTAACATTTTACCTTTGCATCCTGCTTCTAGAGTTGCCTCCCACCTCTAAGTTCCAGCGCTCACCATCCCTAAAGCACATTCAGTAATACTCTCTTATATTTAATACTAAAGGCAACATCCTTCCAAAGTCTTATCAGTGTGAACAATTCTCCTCAAATGCATACAGAAATGCCCTCTAAAAAACTTGGCATTTGTGAGAGAAAGTAATTCAGAATTTTCAGTTAATAATTTGTTCATTTGGATGCCCATACAATATGAATCAGGCAGATAATATGAGTCATGCACAGGACTGATGGATATTATTATATGATATATTAAAGAAAAAAAAGCAGCAATCTACATGAATTACAACTTTCAATTGAATCATATATTAATTATACAGAAGAAACTAAAAATCTCTACTTACACAGAAAAAGGGTGGAAATAACATAAAACACACTCACTCCAGCACTTTTCCTACTATAAGAATATTGCACATTCCGATAATGTTGCACAAATTACTGGCTTTTTATAAAGACCATATATGAGGTATTAGTCTATTAATAAATAAAGAAGAACATGGAAAAGGAAAAGCACTTAATATAATGCAACAATCCATTCCAAGTATTTAGTGAATGAAAACTGAACAAGCAATAATACGTACCCTTGAGGGGAAGGTTAAAGTTACTTAGCAAATAGGCAGCTTTCAATATCCATCCGAGAAGCGAAGGGTTAAACCTCTTTTGAGAAAGATTTTAAGAACTCAAAGCTCATTTAGAACACTGATGTTTAAAATGCTCATTTTGCTCATGCAATCAATCTAAAAGGTAAATTCTTATCTCACAATTCTAAAGGGACAGCAATATGTGGGTGACAGCAATCTTATTAAGGGGAACCAATTTAATATACTAAACCTGTATTACTAGTTAGGAAAGAAAACAGAACTTTTGGACTGACATCGGTTAAAGTATTCAGGGGTTTTGTTGTGGGTTTTTTGTTTGGTTTCGTTTTTTTGGGTTTGGGTTTTTTGGGTTTTTTTTTTAGCTTTAAATAGTTTAGACTGGTTATGGATTTCCATGGTGCTGAAATTAACACCTGTTAGCACTGTCCTTGACATCAGATTCCAGCACCACAAGGCATTAGATGAATACAACAATTGTGATTTTCAGTTTTACTTTGTATTTATACTAAGAATTTACCTTTCAAATCATAACGCTGAAAAATTCCTGCTGACAGGTAATAAATCTGTCAATCTAAACACAATCTATCTATTTTTCATTTTGACCCTTCCAGAAACTCTGGGAATCTGTAGGTAAGCTTATCTTGTTTAAGTTCACAAGAGCACAGAGGAGTATTTAAGTTCAATAAGCTGAGCTACGGAAACTACATTGCACACGTGGTAACATAATAAGCACAAAACAAGAGTGTTTTCAGTATGCTCTTCCAAACCTTGTTAAAGAGATATTTGTATTTTGGAAGGAAGAAAAGATATCTTGTGTGCACACAAGCTTACTTACATAAATATCCCTTAAATAAGTCAAGGGTTATTCAAATCATAAAATCTTTTCAGGCCAATGAAAGGCTGTTTGGAAATAAAAGTTATTCCTACATCGCTCTCCTAGGTGAAGCACAATCTTAACATATTCCCTCTTGTTATTCTCCAACTTTAAAAAGTGTCTTATTATTAATACATTTGCAATGCTGGACAGAGTAACAAAGACCCAAGTAAGTCATATTTCTGCTGCTATTTTGTGTAAATTATCAAATTTGCACAATAAGTCCATTATCAGGTAAAAACTGCAAATGAAAACTTGGAAAGACATAATAAAAAAAACAGCACTTCAAAATTAAAGTATCTCCTCTGCTGCAATCCATGCACCAGTAACTCAAACAGTCCTGAATTGGCATATATGAAAAAATACTATGTTTCTGAAATTAAAAAATATATATCTTGTGTTGAAGTTTAAATTTATGGAAAGTGTTTACTAAACTGAAATACATGCATTTTCTTCTGTCACATGAGATTATTTCTCTCCAATTCTAAGTAGTTACTGAGACATCTACTTCCCAAATGCATGTTGTTTCTATTCTGAATATTAGTTTCACCTACAATTTCTTTATAGCAGTTAAGTGTTTTTTAGAACAAACAGTTCAAATAATTTTTTCCATGTTAGCACAAAACGAAGAAAGATTATGAAGATGTTGAAAGAAGAAGAAAAGAGATGAAAAGAAAGAAAATGTTATTGTCCAGAACAGTCTGTATATGTGGTAACCATGTTTCCTCGTCTCTGAGTCACAGTCCTACAGTGCTTGCTGGATCCATGAAACCTGGTATCAGTTCGCACTGCATGTCGGTGTGCATTTTCAAAGTCACTAAACGAAAACATTTTTTCCATATTTTCAAACACATCGTCAAACAGTCCACCTCCAAAGGAGAACTCTTGGAAAGAACGTCTTTGCCGATTGTGAGCTTCCCGATGACTTCGGAAGTGATTTTCAAAGTGCTTTTTTGACCGTGAGTTTTGACTAAAGAGGTCAAAGTCTTTGAACAGATCGTCAAAGTTGAAATTGAATGACTGATGGAATGGGCTTCCGTTATTTCCTTGTCCTTCACGATGGACAAACTGATCATATTCTCTTCGTTTATTCTCATCTGATAATGTTTCATATGCTATTTCCATTAAAAAAAAAAAAGTTTAAAAAGTTTATTTCCATTCCCATTTTAAAAAAAGAAAACAAAAATACACAAATACAAAGAAGAACAGCTTTCTCCCACTCTCTCAACAGGACAAATTTCAAGCAAGACTTTTATTCAACATGCATACCCAATCAAGCTCAACATTTGTCTAATTTTCTCCAATACAAAATAAGCTGTTCCAAAATAAACATTTTTTTATAATAACAAATATAGCTATACTATGAGGATAATTATAGCCTCAAAATTTAAAATTCATATAATACAACTTAGTTCAACTAGCAATAAAGATTAGTGTTTATATTTGAAAGAAAATACCAATGACGTGGTGATCAGAAAGACTGAAGGAGAAAGGATGAGTTAGGAGCTCTGCCTAACAAAGTGCACTGCCTGCTGCTTTCCTATCACAGAAACACAGTGCAATGTCTGCAAAACTACTTGCCAGCCAGCTAGCAAGTTCTACACCGCAGTTACAACTAAGCAACAAGATAAACATTAAAGAGATAAAATAAAGGTAATGAATTTTCCCTATCTTCAAATTCTCAATTTCTCAAAAGTCCAGCAATAAACCTGGATTTTGTGATTGGATATACCTGAAATGGAATTAGGTTTCCATCCAATCTTTGGTCCAGAACTACAGCTACTGGTGTTCCAAGGCAGAAACTCTGACAGATAATATTCCCATTCTGATAATATTAAGTATTCTAAACACTTCCATTTTCTTATCTGTCAAAGGCTTGCAACTATTCTGTATACTTCAACACTTAAACTTAAGAGTTCCCAATTCCTTCTGCAATAGGTGGTAACAACTGCAGCAAGTATCTAACAAGACTGTCCCTCTCTCTCACTATATTAATAACTACCTTTCTTTCAAAAGAACTTTTCTGCAAACAAGAAGGTAAAACCCAGAAATCTCTTATTAGCTTAGTCAGGAGAACTACACAAATAGGTGGATGTTATAATAGAGTCTAAGGGGAGCAGAAGTGGGAACATCTCATTTTTCAGCAAGCCTTTTTCTATTCTTGATTATTTGCTTCCAACATTATATCTTATCACAGAACAGTTACGAATGGTATATTCCTAGGATTACAGGATAATTCAGGTTGGAAGTGACCTCAGGTGTCTAGTCTAACCTCCTGCTCAAAGTAGGGTCAGTTATGACATCAGACTGGGTTACTCAGGGCTTTATCCACTCATTCCTGAAAAATGTCCAAGGATGGAGACTGCAATCTGTCCCAACACTGGCCTATCCTCAAGGTGAAAAAGTTTTTCCTTGTAACAACTCTGAACTTCTTGCACCCATTGTCTCTTGTACTCCCACCATGAACCACTGAAGCACCTTGCTGTGTTTTTTTGATAATCTCCCCATAGCTACTGGAAGGTTGCTGTAAGGTCCCCCTGAAGCCCTAGTAATCCTGAGCTGGATCTTACTAGACAGATCAAAAGATAAGAATTAACCTTCTAGGGCTAAAGTTGTCCTACTGCCAAGTATTTTTGTGACAAAAGGCATAAGCAAATAAGCCTAATAAGTAGGAAAGCATAAATTGTGTAAAAGGTTCCTGTGTTCCACCTATGTGCAAGAACACAGAAACAAGTCAGATATTGATATTGGACATTTGACACCACAGAAGTAGAATTAAGAAAAAAAAAAATTCTTTTTACCTCTTATTCAGTAAAAACAGAGTATACTTAAATTACCCCATTTGCTCACAGATATAAGCCATGTATTGAATTATTAAGACTAAGGTTAGCACATATTACCTTCAGCAATTTCTCTAAATTTTGCTTCTGCACCAGGACTCTTATTTTTGTCTGGGTGGTATTTCATAGCCAGCTTGTGAAACGCCTTCTTGATCTGGCGGTCAGATGCATTCTTTGGAACTCCTAAGATATCATAATAGCTCTCTGTAGCCAGTATTAACTCAGTTATCATTAAAATACAGAGAGCAAATGTGAAGACAGATTGCGTAGTTGCCATTTCTCTGGCTCCTAGAAAGAAAAAGAAATATATTTGAAGAACAAGTTATTTCAGGTTCCACAAGAACTTAAAGGTACAACTATAAGCTGAAAGAGGAAGCCCTGTATGTTTCAGGACTCACTCAGCGACAGACATGTAAGCACTTTGTTTCACTCGTGTCAACAAATTCCATTCCCCTAGTTTCACAATCACAGAATATGTAAATGAAAATACTGCAAATTCACATTTCACATGCATCATAAGCATGCTTTGGTGTTCATCTTTGTTTTATATGCTTAACTGTACATTCTCCCACAGAGCTGTTGAAGTAAATATACAATATGTTGCACTGTATCAAACAGTTCACGCTGGCATACCTGAACTAGCTTTAAACTAATCCTTGAGTTCTAGGACCATAAACACAGCAGCTCTAAATGAAGCACAGGTTGCAAACACCCACTCAATACTGGAAGATCAATTCACTGATTAGCTTGTGCAACAATAAGAGCCTGAAAACACAACTGGCCTAGAGATCGACTGTGAGGTGCAGGAAGACAAGACCGTTAGACACTTGTGCTCAGCTCCAGAAGGTCATTTAATTGACCTAAGGAGAACATGATGAAGAGTAAAACACTCATTTAGAGTACAGAGTTCAGTCAAGTAGGGCACATTTTCCTTTACTTTACAATGGGCTGGGCTTAGCTTACTTTCATATTAGATTGTATTATAAATAAAAACACCTACCACATCTTTGATATCAAAGAATTCATCTGATAAATACCACTGCATATAAAGGTTTACATATGAAACTCTCAATGTCTGAACTGAACTCAAAAAAGAAGTCTTCTATACAAGACAAGCAGCTTCAACAATCATTAAAAGTTGTAACTATTTTTTGCAGCAATGTATTTGTCAAAAAGTTGTATTTTAAAACAAACTGATGCTAGAACTCAGGGAAAAAGCTGTGGCATAAATAAGTCATTAAAAAAAAAAAAATATCAGTTCCGCGTAGCCACATGATCTTTCATGATTTTTATGAAGGGCAGGGTGAGCTCTTCCTACCAGAAGAGATCAAATGATTTTCCAAGGCCTGTGCATATTATATTTAACACACAGCGTATAGAAACGTGAATGTTCAAAGACAGAATGCTGGCTGTCACCTAACCAGCAGGATGTGCAAGGCCCTGAACATGCTAGAAGTAACACGTCTCCTCACCGGATTACACTGATTTGAGTGTACCGTAAGGACAACTCAAAGAAATGAATGGTATTCTTTCCTGAAAGTTGAATAAACTAACCTTACAGTCTCAGTACCATTAAAGTTAGAATACTTCTAGATGGTATATGGCCCAAACATTTGTCACGCAGAGTTCAAAACCTTTGAATATCAGGTACACGAGACAACTAAGCCTTTAATAGAAAGTCCATACCCTCTGAAGTAAATTAACACCCAAGCACCAAAAATGGAAAAAAATACCATTTCTAATAGGTAAGTCAGAGGGCTAAAATGAATGTTGTGAGGCAAGAGCAAAAAGCTCTTAAGATTAACATACCCGTGCCCTCTTAAGCATTCATTTGGCTAGCAGCCTGCATGATATCAAGTGTTAAGGAGCAGCAGTTGAAACAAATTGTATTTTCATCAGTGTACTTGGATACCAAATGGACAGTTCTGTCCAGTATTATTTGTGCATGATACCAGACAAATTTTTAGTACGAGCCTTTCCAAGGCTTTTCCACGTATTTTCTCTCACCACTTCACTAATCTGAAACTTTGCCACTCGGGTACTAAGAAAGTCACGCAGGTACACACTTTTGGGGCTTTCTTCCTGTTTGTGCTTTATAGATACAAATTAACGTCTTCATCTCAAAGGTGAGATGGTTTTTATTTTACTTCACTTCCCCATACCTGCATCGTGCTTGTATAAACACCTGCTGCATTCTCTTAAGGCTAACCTCCCTGCTTCTACTATTAAACACTAAAAAGAGCAGTTTATGTCCTTCATTGAGCCAAATCCTCTTTTATAACTCCCAAGCTCATCACAGCCTGTCATCAAGTCACTCCTTTAAAGTTTTCTGCTCTGCCTATCTCAACTTCTATTATTCTTGATAATTAATTACACCTAAGTTTTCCTTTTTCTACAGTTTTCCATTAGGATTTCTGTAATGCAGTTCTATGTTATACTACCCCTAGTTTTATCTAGATTTCTAAAGCATATTTAAAAAAAAATAAATCAGTACTTAAGTTTCACTATTTTTTAAATAATGTAGACAGATTTAATGCTGCCCTTGAACAACTCAATGAAACTCAAATATACAAATAAAATTAAGCGTAAATGAAAATCAAATACAAATGAAACTCCAATAAAAGCAGCATTTTAAACTTATAAGGTTATCACAATGACATAGTAAGTCTTAATATTTAGACACTACCACCAATTATTGAATTTGCTTTTCAGAAAATACCTATTTTGTATACTCTCAGCATCTTAGCGTTGCTACTGTTAACTAAGATGTTAAATGCCTGACCTCCGCCCTACCATCCCTAACTATTTTTACAATCTCTTTCAAAACAAAGTCTCTTTTAAACACTTATTCTGCTTATGTCTCTTCTCCCTCAGTTTCTCATTCGAAAAGGGACAGATAGGTTTCACTATGCACAGTAGTTACTTAAAACACATTCCAGAATTCGTTAAGTTCTGTATACTTCTTGACATTAAGCTCACGCCACAAAACAGTCCTCTCCTAGCAATTATGAAGAACTACATTTTATTTGGGTACATCTAGCAATAAAGTTAGAGATTTTATTAACACAGATTAACTATTTAACTCTGCTGGATAAGTAGTTACAGATCTCAACTACTATTAAGCTTGGTATAAGAAGTATCCTGCCTAATGTCTATCAAAAGTATTATAGAGGTGATAACACTCAATCGGTTCTCTATCCGTTTATCAACATTTATCAACAGCAACACAATGAAGTGATGTTTAACGGTGATGTACGTGAAATAAAATCTGTCATATACAGAAAATAAGGAGCTACTTCCATCTTGCAATGCAGATGCCCTATTCCATCCCTCTCGGAAAGTCATTAGCAAAGATCTCAGGTAAATGCTTATATTCACGAAGTCTCACATACTCAGAAAATTCACAGCATCACTACTGCTCTGATTACATGAATTGGGATGCACTATCCAGTGGAATCCTGATGTCATACAATTATTTCTGCAAACCATTTATTAGTAGTGAGACAGTTACCAAAGTTTTCCACTGGTTCTCATATCACGACTAACCCGATGAGTAAGCAAGTCTCCTAGTCCACAAGCAGCTACAGCAAAATCTGTCAAACTCCGGGGCTTGTACTTTTCTTGGCCTCTCCTATACTGACTGGAAAGCAAATCCAGGAGAACGCACCTGAATCTTGCTCTAGAGAACAGGGAAACGAGACAGAGCCTTCCCTGGCATCACCCTCCTTAGCCCGATTCCTAATGAACCTCGCTAGAGCCGTACCACAAAGCAAGGCCGAGGCAGAGGTCGGCAGATGATACCAGCGACACTGAGCGATGCTGTCCCACCTCCAAGTCGGACAGGCTTGGTAAAGACCACAGCAGATAGGCCTAGCGAGAAGTGAGAGCCCAGAGGGGCCCAAAGAGCAAATAAATGCACCAGACCGAGTCCCAGTGTCCCCCCTTTCCCACACCGCCCTCAGTCCCCCTCCCCCAGCGCCCTCTAACCTCTCCGGACCCTCCGCGGCCGCCTTACCTCCAGCTACCTCAGCATCCCTCCGCCTTCCCCCAGCCCTTCCACAACGGCTCGGGCCCTTCGCTACCGCCTCCCTCCCCGTCGGGGGAAGGCCCGGTCCCCGCCGCGCCCCTCACCTCAGCCCTCGCTCGCCGCCGCCGCCAGCACAGAGGCCGCTGCCCCTCAGCGCCCCGCGCGCTGCTCCCGCCCAACCACCGCCAGCGCTCGCGCAGGCCTTCCCCCCGCCCCCCGACAGCGGTTCCAACACGAAGCGCTCGGCCATTGGCCGCTCGGCCCCACGTGACGCGGCGCACGCGGACGGCCACCGCTGCAGCCGCCGCCGCTGGGCGGGGCTTCTCCCCCTGACGCGAGGGGCGGTGGGAGGTGGAGGAGGCGGACGCTGTCCCCTGGCTCCCGCCCCCCGGGCCCCCGCTGCCGCCGCGCGGATGGTTCCTCCCCGCGGCCGGTGCGTTCCGCTCTGCCATGCCGCGGTACTGCGCCGCGTCCTGCTGCAAGAACCGAGGGGGCCAAAGCTCCAGGGACCAGCGCAAGCTGAGCTTCTACCCGTGAGTGGCAGGGGATGGGGGGTAGGGTCTGGGTGAGGGCTGGCCCCGGGGATGGCGAACGCCAGAGGGGCCAACCCCGAGTGAGGCGAGGCCCGTAGAGGCCCCTCAGGAGCCGGGGGTGGGGGGTAAATGGCCGAGAAACTAACTTTAGGGGCTGGGAGTTGCCTTTGAACCCTGCCTGGTCCCCAGTGGCTGGAGGGGAATAACGCTGTCATCTCTGGGGGGGGGAAAGGTGTAGGGAAAAAGGGCCGACAGGCTGAGTATTTAATCACCCCCCCGCGAAGACGGAGGGTACGTGCTTAGGGGGTAGGAGGTGCAGCAGGGCCGAAGGGCTCTCGAAGAGGTGCAGAGGATTCATGAGGTGAAAACCAAAGAGATCGGCTAAAAAATAAAATCTGCGCTTATAGTCATGAGGCTCTGTAGCTGTTAGAACTAAGCAGCACAGGTTACCCCGGTGTTTTTAAGCGTGGGAGGGGTAACCTTCGTGGAAGGGGTGTTCCAGCAGGGCAGGCGTTAGCGGGGGCATTGGCTTAACGGTGAAGGAGCCGAGTATCCTGCACCTGACAGCTCGCAAGCTTAGCGGAGGGCCTAACAGAGCCGGAAAGTAAACATGCATTGACTCTTTAAAATTAAATATTGCCACTAGAATTATTATCTTGCCTGCACTGCAAACAGAGGCATTGCTGTTTTGTTTGGAGGTAGCTGAGCTAGCAGGAAGCTAACTGGCTTTGTTGCCCCAAAACAGTTTATGGCAGCTGTATAGTACTATCCGGCCACCTGATTGATTAGTCACCGTCCCAGGCCCGCAGTAACCTCTGTACTGTTGTGGTTGCGTGGCTGTTGATTCCCAGAGTGGTGAGTTAAAACCAGTGTTTCTCAACCCTGAGAGGGGCACAGTGCAGGTAACTAAATATTAATGTATTTCTGTTGAATAAAAGTATGATAGCATTTGTCAACAGAAGAAATTTTGTAGCATTTAAGAAAGATATGAAGAATAAATTTCACAACTAGCCTCAAAATCTGTTTTGGTAAAATTTATACCTCACACTAAGTTGGCAGTTTGTTTCAGTTGCTGAGTATTCATTGTTATTCCAAGATCAGGAAGGCTATGTAGGAAGACCCACAGGAAGGCTGCTCTGAAAGGGATTTTAGTTTAAATTGAAGGAAAGCTCCTTTTCCCGGCGTGTCTCTTAATGTGTGATTCATCATAAAACCATCATGAAAATGAGGGGAAATAAATTATTTCTATTGCTTTAGAGAATGTGAATGCCACATGGATGATCAAAACAAGTTTGAGTGCTGATACATATTTATATTCAAATGTATGCCATCAGTATAAAGATGATTGCCAAAACACAGCTGTTTTATCTAGCCATTGAATTGTGCTGCATTACGAGTATCATGGTCCTATGAGATGTGATTTGTAGAGATCTCTTGCCCTACATTATCAGCTACTACTGATGTGAATTGCAAGTTTTATTTCCTTGCCTCTTACCACCCCAAAGAAGTCCTCTGCTGCTCTGTGGTTTTGGGTCTGAGCCCCCTGTGAACTTTTTAACTGTGACCTAATCTCACCTGGCCTAGCTGCCTTTCTTTGTTTTATTTCTTCACCTCTCTGACTTGTGCAGTAGTGGCAGCTCCTGAATAAATTCTGTTCACTTCCTCTTGCCGTTTTCCTTTTTTTGTGTCTCGTTTACACCAGAGAACAGATTCTGATGATGAGTAAGGGGGTATGGAGAGCAGGAGCAGGTTTTGGCAAAGTTGCCCTTAAGCTAAAATAATAAATTTCCCTACCAGACATTGTCTTTGACTACAGATTATTTTGTTTCCTGTCTGAAGCAGTCTGACTGTGGGGAGCAGCAAGTACTGTATTGCAAGGGTAACGGCAGTGGAGGCAAATGTTCTCAAGCCCTTCTTGGAGAGGGTGCAATTGGTGACATGACCTTCAATTGAAAGAAGTCATCCTCTTACTGAGAGCCTTCTTTGGACCTATGTAGTAACATCCCAGGCTAAGCTCTGTTACTCACGGGGCGTGCTGTGTAGTATATCTAATGCTGCTATTGGGTGTACACAAACTAAGTAGGCAGGATTTGAAAAGGCTGAACGTCTAACCTGTCCTTGAGAGATTATTCTGTTCTTGCTAGCATTATTCCTTGCATTCGTGCATACACTCAGAGCCAGATGCATCAAAAGCTTGCTCTGTTCCCTCGGTAACTTCAAAACTTAAATGGCAGCAAATTCAAAAGATTGGGGAAGGGATGAAGACATGCACATTTATCCTGTCAATATCTCAGGTATCTTTCTCTCAAAATCAGCTAAGTTTGCAGTTTTGGAACACTGTGGGCCTGCGTAAGTGAGTCATTGCCATGTGCAGCTTTTGGGGGAAACCTGCAGCTTCAGGGGTTTGAGGGTGGGATCTAGGGTTTGCCAAGAAGTAGCCCAACTGACTGGTGTCATTCATGGCATTCAGGTGACACTGGGCACTCCAGGCTCTCTCCCCAGCTTCTGTTGTGTGGGAATACCTCACTGCAGAACCAAATTTTTTGTGCATTGAATTTCCATTAACAGATGGTAATAAAGATTACCAAAAGAACTGATTGTTAATTAGAAGGAAAAAAAGAGCTAAGGGAAGAGAAATGGAGTTAGGAATGCTCCATTTCTATTTAGGGAGTAAAAAAAAAATGGCTCTTGTAAAGAGTCTGTAGGCACTTGTTCACATCTGGATGTTTCTGTTGTCCATCATACTGCCAGCAGCTAATAGTTTTTACATCCTACAGTTACGATCAGGTGATGTTTAATGACCACATGAATCTATCTCTTACAGTTTCATATACCCAAAAGCAGAGATTTTTTTTTTTTTTTAATTATTATTGTTCATGGTTCTAAGGAATATTGCTTTCTTAACAGTAGTCATTTAACAGTTATGGTTTATGTATCTTATGTGGTTATATGCTAGAGTTGAAAGAAACTTTATATGCACCAGAGAAATCTGTAAGCGCATTTCAAATACCCTGGTATCTGTCTGGTAAGAGATGAGAGCCAAGAGTGGTCTGAATGTTCACAATGCCATTACCATAACTTCTTGACTGTGCGTGCATCGTAATGGGCCTTTCATTTCCCCTTAATTTGTGTATCATGATTCATTAAGTAAATTCCATATCTTCACCCACTTTCTTTTGGTTTAGTTCTCTTTCCCATGTAATTTGTCTGACCGTTTGCATATATTTTCAATATTGGTTTATTTTTTTTCTATGAACGTATACTCTCTTCGTTTTCCTTTTCAAGTAGGTTAGGTGATTGAAGAGTTATTTATGGATTACATAATATTTTTGGGCTCTCAATGCTGTAAGAAAGCTTAATTGCTGAAACACAAAATATAGAAATGTTTTGCATTTGTGTATATTTACTTTTTGAACAGAATTTAAATCCTGCACTGGAAATATTCACATTTCCAAGTTATCAGCTAATCTGAAGTATGACATATGTCAAAAGGTACTCTGTTAAACAAAAAATAGTTACAAAAGGTTTTGTGACTAATTGTGTCTAGTAAAACAAAAAAGCTCCACAAATACTATTTTTAAAGTGAGGACCAGACCTAACGTTTTTTAAATGAAGTTAGAGTCTTTCGTCTGACTTCAGCAGAACTACTTTCTGAGCAAGTGTTGCAGGATAAAGCCTTTTAAGACATCTTGGCCATGGGTTCTGAAACCCTTGGCCAGCAGAAATCAACAGAAATTCTGCTGCTGAACTCTGGAGCAAATATCCAACAAGAAATAATTGGGATAATTACTGGATTAACATGTAAGTGACATTCTGGTTAGCATTTCATATTTAAAATTCTTAAAAAAGGATTACTTTAATTTTGTTGTAAGGAAAGACTACCTTGTAAGAAACAGTGAGATATTCTTTATTTGAAAAGAAGAAAGAAAGAAAAAAAATTTTTTTTGTTTTTGTTTTTCAACTGCTTTAAAAAAGATTTCCACTTCATGATAAAGAGAGACTTGAGAAATGGCTGCGGAATATGAAACGAGATGCATGGACTCCAAGTAAGCACCAGCTTCTATGCAGTGATCATTTTACCCCCGATTCCCTTGATGTGCGATGGGGTATACGATACTTGAAACATACTGCTGTACCAACAATTTTCTCTTCCCCAGGTGATGAGGTAATGTATTCCTATCTTTTTTATTGTACAAAGCTAACCAACTATTTATATAATATAGATGTCCTAATTATCTGTAACATATTCATATTTTATTTTAAAAATAGAATTCCCATCCATCGAAATACTTTGTCAATAGGACTGACACAAAATGAGTGTGTGATTCCACAGTGTAAAGGAAGAACAACTTCCCATACTTTGACTGGAGGTTCAATATCTTTTTTAACTGGAAATTACAAAAGCATTTCCTATAGGAAATTTCTCATGGGAAAATAAATTTCCTATGAGAATATTATGATTATAAATATTCTTGTCTGTGCAATTACTTTTAATTAATATTCTAATATTCTTTTAAGGCCTTTTATTAACTGTACATGAATACTGGCTTTGGAATGTATTAGTTTCAAACTACACATTTCTCTTTCCTGTCCCTAACCTCTCTAACACCTAAGAACTCAGGAGTGTTACCTGCTAAAGATATCCCACAAAGACTATTCCATCTTATCTTTCACCGAGTTGTACTATTGGTTACACAAAGATACTGTGCTACACAGGCACCTAATCTTGATCAAAGCTATGCTGATTCTCTTCTGGCACATAACTTTCTTCCTCTGGATCATCATGTTGGAGGTGGGAGAAATGGAAGGACTGGAATTAAGGCTAAATTGCTGAAACTGAAACGTGTGGCTAATTAATTTTACAAAAGAATTTATTTTTAGTCATTAAGTTCTCTGTCTTCTTGGATAGCTGCAAGTGTTGTTCAGACTGCTTTTTACTCCAGAGTGAAACGCAATCTTGATAAATCTCTCAAATAGAAAAATAGAAAATCTTGCAATTTGTGGCAGTAATAACTTAGGAATAAATATTTTTCCTTCCAACCTCCCCTGGCCTTGCTTCAATATATCCCTCACTTCCCTGTGCTGGGAAGCCGTAGCTTTAGAACTGGGCTTTGCTGCCCTGTGCTTCTGTGCAATTACAGATAAACTATGTGATTTCCCCCTAAAGAAAAGTCAGGTTTTCCCCACCTCTTCATTCTCTCTTGTTTTGCATGTGACCATAGAGTAGTCATAGCATACCTACAAAGATGGATAGTAGAGTTATGAGGGTAACAAACTTTTTATGCAGTGGTTGTTGCCAAGAACATACCCATGGTTTCTCTAAATTATTTTTGCATCAGCAGTATATATCTGGGAAATCCCAGGTAGATTTATACAGTTTGGAAAAAAAATATTCTATGCTGCCTTTCAGCGTATCCATCACTTTCCTGCTATCAAGAGAAAAGAGATGCCAGTTCTTCATATGCATGATACTGTGAACTTGCTTTCCTGGGGTCACACTTCTCTCTCTGACATTATTTTTTTTTAATCTCACGCTTCTGACTGCACTTTTCTAAACATCAAGACGTATCCTGTCAGTGACCACCTCAGCAAATCAGCAATATCTGTTGACTTGGCCACTGGTTCTGTAGTTGCCCCAAACCCGCATTTTCCACATGGACCGAATATTCACAAAGACACGAGAAAGAGCTCTCCTTATTCTGGGGGAAAATCCCTTGTTAGCGTGTTCCTGAGTTAACGTAGAGGAACAAGAAGCTAAGGTCCCAAGCTGCCTTTCAACACTGTCTATAAACCCTTAGTTTGGAAAACTGAGAGCAAAGAGTTGCAATATTTGCATATTGTTCACCACCACCTTGCTTTATGTATTACAGAGAGCGAGTGAAGGATATCTTCCTAGAAATGCTTAATGATTCTTTAGGAAACATTTTATATTATTTCTTCTTCTAAATAAAGAATTATTGTGTCTCAAGAGCAGTATTAGTTGCCTACATTTCAATATTGGTAACCATTCTACATTAGTTTGCAAGGATTTTACTTTTGAAGACTGTTGCAAGAGTGTGAGGGCAGGGGCTGATTGTCAAGGAAGCTTTTCAATGAAAGTAAAGGTCTGTCTTCAAGCAGCTCTGTCCCGGGAGGTGTTTTGGTGCCTTTCCTTCTGCCTTCATGGCAGTTCTGATAGGCAAGGATTTGGGGGACATTTCTCTAATTTATTTCATAAGAGATTTGTCTATTTAAAAGATTTAGTCTGAGAAGGTCTTTTTCAGCTGCTGGTAGAACAGAGAGAGGGAAATACTTCATTCTCTCAAAATCCCTAAGATTGATGTGGTCATAGAATCGTAGAATTGTTTAGGTTGGAAAAGACCTTTAAGATCAAGTCCAAACATAAACCTAGCACTGCCAAGTCCACCACTAAACCATGTCCCTAAGCACTACATCTACCCGTCTTTTCAGTACCTCCAGGGACAGAGACTCAACCACTTCCCTGGGCTGCCTGTTCCAGTAAAAAGGCAACCAAATGAATTCTACTTTGGTATACATTTTTAAGTCCTTTTAAGACTGAAGTTTCATGTAAAATCGAATTACAAAGTTTAATGTGTTTAGGATACTTCGAACTACATACATACTTTTATGAACATACACTTTGAAATTGTCTTTTCCATCATAATCTGTTTTTTCAGCCTGGCAGCTTTTTCTTTTTTTTTTCTTTTCCACTTCTTTTTGTTCTTCCCTCCCCCCCCCCCCCCCCCCAATTTTTTTTGTGTGGCCTATATTTAGTTAGCAAAGTTAAAGTTGCTTCTTGTTCTCTTTGTTTCTTCTGGGTGTTTTTGGTTTTGTTTTTTAGTCCACAGGCCTAACATGAGTACAAGTTCTGCAGCTTGGTGTCTTCATAATCAAGCCTACTAGAAAAAAATAAGACATTCACTATTAGTGTATTTTTGTTTCACTGACTGACATACCAAAAAGCTTGTTTGGATACTGATCTTAAGTCTAATCATGTGGGGATGTAGTTTATGTGAAAAAGAAAAAGGGAAAAAGAAGGTGGGTGAAAAACGTTAAGCTTCAAATTGTGTCTCATTAACAGCTTCCGTTTAAAGTCCTGTTAAAATTGTATCCTGCTAAGATTTCTATCAATCCAAAAAACAGTTCTCCATTTTTATGTGTTGCAAAGTTTAATTGTCAGAACTGAATTGCTTGTTTTAAAATCAGCCTGTGTGATTGTGCATGAATATGTTTCACTATTCTGCAAGCCTGTGTTCATAATCTTTTGTTGTTGTTGTTAAATTCTCTTTGGGGTGGACCACATGACTAAAAATTTGGTACATCATTCTAAAACAACTTTGTTGCATTTTTAATGAAAAATCTTGTACTGTGTATACTTAGTATACATATATTTAATACAAAGTTTCAGGTCATAATAGGAGTTACTAGCCAGTCTTTGTCAGACAGATTTGTGTAGCCACTTTTCTTCAAGTGCTTTAAAAATTATGACTCGTGTAAATCAGCAAAGTTCCTTAGAGTTTGAAAAAAGAAAAAAAAAAAAAAGTATTATTGCCTTTAGAGCTTTAAAATAGTATTTTGATATTTAGGACCTGAAGCAAAGTTATGGAAGATGCTTACATGAATTTTCAGGTCTCGGGTGTAATTTTTAAACAGTGCTCGTCTAAATTACTCCTTATGCAGTACCATGCTATAGAATGAGATTTGCCTAATGTTTTTCATGCTCAAGTGATTTCCTAGTTACAAGGTGGTTGGTTTTGTTTTTTTTTTTCCTCTAGGAAGAAGATTCTTCTCAGAACAGCTCACAAGAGATAAAGAGAGAAGACCCAGAAGAAACAAATACAAATGTAGTGTCAGAGAAAGCATCTGGATCACTTGAACCTTGTACACCAAAGAAAAATTCTGTAATTGCAGAAAACGTAGATGAAAAAGTAGAAGTAGTTTGCTCAACTGCATTGAGTAAACCTTTACAAATTCAAGAACTCCAACTTCAAAACAGAGAAGACTTTCAGGCAGACAGTGTCATTCTTGCTAATTCCTCTAAGCAGCATATACATCAACCTAATCCTGTTTTAATGGCAGCAGCAGTCGAGAGCATGGAAGCTACCAGTGTTCATACTTCTGTAGAGGATCCAGTAGGTTGTACAGCTACAGTCTTGCAAGTTACAGACCCTGACTACTTGAATTCATCTCTGAAACTGAAAAATGCTTTAGGTTCAATTACTGACTATGCAATTGAAAATCCTAACTCGCATGTTGTAGGCTGCTCTGTTGAAGTACAGCCAACAACTGAAAATGCAGTTTTACTGAGTACAGTCACACAAACTATTGAACAGTTCAGTGGAAGTGAAGAATCTGTCATTGCTATTATTGTGCCAGCTGAGAGTTCAGAAAAGCCTGAAATAGTAAATACTTCTTTCCTGCCTATTAAGCAAGAGTTTCTTGACACAGAGGAGACAGAAACAGTTAAATCTGTATATATGAATGCATATGGGGGAAGTGAAGTATTACAAACTGAACATTCGTACTGCAAACAAGACATAGACAGAGATCACCTTTGGCAAAAAATTTCAAAGCTCCACTCTAAGATAACTCTACTTGAAATGCAGGAGATAAAAACTTTGAAGAGACTCAGGTCCTTGGAAGCTCTTATTGAACAATTGAAGCAAGAAAACCTGCTTTCTGAAGAAAAGCTGAAGATTGTAGAAAACTGCTTTACAACACTTGAAGTGACTATGATACAGTAAAGGCTTTCGATAATTGTTCTAAAATATCTTTTTAGCCTCTTTGACTGTCCTTTTGGACAAATTAACTTTTGTTTCAGTCTTGGTATTTTAAGCATCTAATGCACATTGTGTGAATAGCAAATAATCTTTAAAATGTTACATCAACCACTACCAAAGCTAGGTGGTAGACTATTGCCTATAAAACATGACTTGCAAGTAAGCTTTAAAATAAAATAAAACCTGTTAAAGTTTTGTGTAAAAGTATATGAATGGAATCAATAAAGATAAGTTAAACCTTTCTAGCTGCAGGCGCCTCTGAAATATGCAACTCCTGCATTTGGGGCAGCAGTAGAATGGACAGAATAAACATGTAGGATGTACAATTATAAAACTTTTTTTTTTTTTTTTTTTTTTTAAAAAAGCATCCCAGTTCTCTTTCAAATGAGTAATGAGGTATGTAATACACATTGTCCAGTGAGGCCACAATTACTCTTTAATCTTCTGTTCATCTAACATTTGTTCTGATAGTTTTTTGTACACTTTGACCTTATTAAAATTGTTTCTGCAATAAAAGGTGTTTCCTTTCATTTAGTACTAGAAACAAAAATTCTTTAAGAATATTGTTACAATGAACAGGTCTGTCTCTTTTTTTGGATGGTTCAGCTGAAATGGAAAGAACCATCTCAAATAGTGATATTTTTGCTGGTTAGTAAAAGGGAAAGCTCTAACTATCCAGTGAGTGCTATCTGCTCAGCATTGATCCTCTTACAATCGATAGCTGGGTAATGCGTATACCCTTAATATTACACTGGCGAAAACAATGCTTTGCAGAGCAAATTGCTAGTGAAAGTAGCAGAATCTGGCTAATGATTCTAATCTGGCCAGATTTTTCTATCTCTTACTCTTCAAGAAATGGAATTAAAAGACTAAAAATCTGCTCCCCTGTATTGATTTTATTAACTGTTTCGAGTGTACAGGATACCACTACAGTAGAAAGATACTGAGAAATCATTCTGAGGGAGATTAATTTGCTTAAATGCTTTCTGCTTATTCTGTCTGCGTGCTACCCCGTAGATCTAGAGGTCACTGTACAATCTAGTACAGTGAGCTAGACTAGATCATATAGTGTAAACTGTACGTCGCAGTTGGACTAGATGATTGTTGTAGGTTTCTTCCAACTGAACCATTCTAGTCTAGTCAATTCTACAATGATTAAATTAGTTGAGGGACTTGGATGTATTTTCCTTTATTCAAAAGTGTGTCATCTGCCACCAGTTCCGTCTAAGACTTGAGCAAATGGGTTCTTTTGCAGCCTATATTCTCTGTCAGACATGTTCTAAACTGTTCTGGTAATCTTTTCATAAGGAATTGAGGATCAAGCAACACTAATTACAAAGCTGGCCTCCAACCAGATAACAAGTTGCAAACTAGGCAAATTTCAGAATATTTTTGAGACTCGGCATAGCTTCCTAGAAGTTGGTTTGCTAAAGCACAGTGATGTAAGAGATTAGTCTCTATCAGTAACCACTGTAATAGGCTTGTTTTGTCCTGCGGCTTGTTAACTTCTTTCAGGCTCTAAGCATGGGATATGCTTGGGAAAATTCCTAACGAAGATAAATGTAAGTTATAATATGATGAATTATTTACTGGGACTCTGTGACACATTCATTTTTTCCCCTCTTATTAGAGAGTGCTGTAAAGAACATGCCTGTTCTGCCTTATGTGCTCTGAAATCACAAGAGGTGTCCTGTGTCCTCTAGAAACATTGCTGCTGTACAGGGTCCAGTCTTGTGAACTTTGTCCAAATAGCCTCTCTGAACTGCACATTTTGTGATTTTTTATCAAGTAAGAGATCTTTCGAAGTGATTTACAAAAAGCTACATGAAATTGCTAAATGATTTGGCAATTTTAGAAATTTCATGAATGTCAGTACAAATCCTCTGCTAACACTGTATGTTTTAAGACTTACCACCCAGTTCAAAAGTCCACTGTAGGTCTTGAATGGCAATGAGAGCTCAGATACGGCAAAAGAATTGCAATACTTTATGCTGTTGTCTCAGCAAAGTTCTATTCCTGAAGAAAATGTGGGTTTTTTGACATGGTATTTACATTTCTGGTATATTTTTGCCTTTACTAACCATTCCCAGTATTAAAATTGAGAATGTTATTTGTGGCATAGATTTCTTTAAACCTGGGAAAAAACAAATGCTCAATTTTCCTTTTTTAATGGATTTTCTTGGGACTATAGCAGAAAAATTCAGTAACTCTACAAGCCTGTCACCAAGTCTACAAATTTTCCTGCTGTAGGGTGATTTGATCTAACGTCCCTAGGGTGGATTAACAGGCCCTCTGCCTTTCTTCTTTACACACAGCTTTTTGTGCCAAATAGGCCATTATTAAGGCCTACAATTAGCACTTCTCACCTGAGCCTATTACCCAACTGTTGCCTAAAGTAACACCTGCTCTCTTACGGAGTAGGATATTACAGCTGTTAAGCAAACGTGTCTAACAGTAGATGTTAAATAATATGACAGTTTATTAACCTGGTGTTTTCAAGTAGAGCTTTACAACATTAGACTTAAGTTTACCAGTTTTTCCTAATTCTAAATTTGACATGTGATTGCTCTCTGTGTGTCAGATCATAGTGTGTCCATCCCATCTCGGTATGTCCATCCCATCCAGGTTCATGGTTTCTGCAGCAGCCAGCATCACCAACTTAAAAAAAAAAAGCCAGAGATTGCCTGAAAACAACATGGTTTTGTATGTAGCATTTCTCAGGCCTGATCTTGTAGCAATGAAGAGGTTGAAACTCCACAAAGCAGTTCGAAGGTAGACCAGAATCCATGCTGTGTTTTGTCGGTGACTGTTGCAAATTGATTCCAATAAATTATTTTGGGCAGAGAATTTTGTATTCATTTTAAAATATTTAGTGTTATAGGTAGCTATGGTTGCTTACAGGAAAATATGGCTAGGTCCTTTGCTTCAATGATATGCTGACACTGAATTACTCAGGCTAATTATTACAAGGAAGAAAAAATACCGTGTTGGGAATTGCCAGACCCCACTGAATTAGATGCTGCTTGTACATGTTCTTTTCAGTGTTTCCTAATCATAAAGCTGTCCAGCCTTTGCACACAATTTTATTTCACTAAACTTTATGGACTCTCAAAGGTGCTATATTATTCCTTGAGATCCAATGGAACATGCTTTTGTGCAGTTCCAGCCCAGCATCATAGTACACTGAATCATCATTCCTTCTGTAACTTATCAGGCTTATCTCGATTAAAGTTAAATGTTCTTATTTATATTTTCAATAATTTTGCATTTGCATCAGCATTTTTTTTAAAACTTTTGACTGCCTGTTTCCACTGATGTAATTAATTACTTCAACAGTTTACGGATTTAACAGATGTGGACTGTTTTCTTAGTTCACCTCTTGAAATGCTAAGCTGTATTTCTTTTCCACTGTCCACTGGCTACTGTAGGAATTTGGCATTTGGCTTTCTCCTAAATCTTCATTTAAATTCCACTAATTTTATTAAAGTTATCTACCAGCAGTGTAGTTGCATCTGGAATAAACTGGTGCCCATTTCCCCTGGTTTTCCATCTTCTTTACAAGGCGGAGTGTGAAGTTTTATTTAGCTCATTCTGAATGCAGTGCCAGCTACAGGGGATTTTTTCTTTCTCCCAGACTCCTAAGTATCTGGGACTTCTCTTCTGTACTTACTTGCATCAGTGGTATGAATATTGACTGCCTTCTTGCATGCTTCACAAGCATTCGTTAGAAGCCTGTCTAGATCTCTCATTAGATGTCTTTGATATCTTTTTACTCTCCTTTACTGCAGTGAAGTTGTAATTATTCTTCCTTTCCACTTAAACTCTCTCCTGCTCTGACACTTGGCTCCTACATTAGAAAAACCAGCAGCAGACATGGGCTCACTCAAAATGCCATCTTTGTAATAATTCATTTTCTCTGTTCTCTTCTGTTTTGCCCAAGCTAGTCTACTGTCCTGGTTTCGGCTAGGATAGAGTTAATTTTCTTCCTAGTAGCTGGCATAGTGCTGTGTTTTGCATTTAGGATGAGAATAATGTTGATAACACACTGATGGTTTAGTTGTTGCTCAGTGGTGTTAATACCAGTCAAGGACTTTCCAGCTTCCCGTGCTCTGCCCGGTGCACAAGAAGCTGGGAGGGGGCACAGCCAGGACAGCTGACCCCGACTGGCCACAGGGCTATGCCATACCGTATGGCGTCATGCTCAGTATATGAGTGGGGGGAGCTGGCTGGGGGGCAGCGATCGCTGCTCAGGGACGGGCTGGGCATCAGTCAGCGGGTGGTGAGCAATTGCATTGTGCATCACTTGTTTTGTATATTCTTTTATCATTATTATTATTATTTTCTCTTCCTGTGCTGTCCTATTAAACTGTCTTTACCTCAACGCATGGGTTTTACTTTTTTTTCTGATTCTCTCCCCCATCCCACTGGGGGGTGGAGGGGAGAGGGGGAGCAAGCGGCTGTGTGGTGCTTAGCTGCCAACTGGGGTTAGACCACAACATCTACGATAACAACGAGTGCTCTGGGCCAGTGCTGGGGGGGTCCAGCTGTGCCCACCTTGGCCATGGGGCTGTCACCCTCCTGTGAAGGGATCCCCCACCTGACTGCAGTGCAGCTGAGATCTAATGACACAGTTCATAAATTCATGCTAGACGCTGTCTTCTCATCAGTAAACTTGAAGCTACATGTTGCATTTTAAAAATTACACTTCCCTCCATCTCCCAGCTTCTTCTGTAATAGGTTGATTTCCTTCATACCTAACCACACTTTGGTCCAAATTGCCTTGTGTACCACTCGATGCCTCCCCTCGCTGGATAATGCTGCTGAACTGCAGGCTGCTGTCATACGGGCAAATCCACACTCCTGCACTTCAGCCTGTACCCAGTGCTGCCTTAACAAAGCACTAGGCACAGGCTAGCCCAGCCCTTCCGTGTCGCAGTGAGATGGTGCAACACCCAGGGACCCCATCACGTCTCCAGGGGAAGGCTCGTGCCGGCAGGGGTTGCCTGCATGCTGTGGATTCCTACATCCATAATTAGTTAATTGTGTCAATGACAGTGGTAGACTCTGCTTGGCAGGATGTATTATTTCTAAACCCATTGACTTAAGTGCTGAAATTCCTTTGCTCTTAGGTGTTTTGAACTTTGTAATGGCATTAGGGCAATGAAACCCAGAGCCTGCTTTTGTGAGACATCATTGCATCTGCCCAAGGAGAGACACCAGGAAAGACCCACCTACTTCCAGGCAAACCCAGGCGACACTGTGAGCAGCAGGCCAACAATTTTTTAACCACCCAGGCAGAACTAGAAAAAGTCCACATCCAGCCTCAAGGGAAGGCTTAAGACGTAGGTTAGCGCTGGGTGAGTCAGGCTGCTCCCCTTCTGTAAACTCCACAAGCAAGAAGCCTCGTGCCGTGTCGTAAGGCTGGAGGGGAGGTGGCACCTGCACACTGGGGCCTTGTGAGAGATGCTCAGGGTGGTGCGTGGGGATGGGGAGGAAGGAGTGAGTTTGGGCAGGTAGGGTTGTTGCCTGGAGAAAGTGCCTTCCTGTGGGGCATCTTTTTGCACTGCCGAGGCAGCATCAGTTGCAGCAGGTGCTGCCCCTTCTTTGGGGTCCTACATGCCAGGCACAGCTCAAAGCTACAGGGAAAACCCAGTAATGCACTGGAAATGCCCGAACTGTGAGCACCAAGGCAAAAGGGATGAGAAACAGAAAGAGAAAAGGACGAATTATATAAATGGACATAGATTTGGACCAAAAAATATATTTTTCTTTTCTCATTTACCAAAGAATTTTATGACTTACTAACACAAGCTGATTTATCTTTCTGCAACCTGAAGTGGATCACTGCTTTACTTTCTTCTTCACTGAAATCAGTGTAATGGCTTTCTAATTCACCAGACCATTTACTGCTGCAGAGATGTGTGTTTCTGACAAAATATTTTCCGCAAATAAAACAGTAAGAATAAGACCTCTAAACAGACTTTTTTTTTCCCAGTAAATATACCTCTTGGCATTATTAAATATTATGGAGTACATTGCAGAAAGTCTATCACTGCTTAAATACCTGCCTTTCCTGCAAACGACACTTAGAATGGCATTGCTGAAACATAAAAGCAATTTAGAAGCCTGTGTCTCATCCATTCAAAAAGGTTAAACTGTATAGATGCTTTTGGAATACATATATATATATATATAAAAATTTATCTATTGCGTACCTATAAAACAGCAGTGCATCCTATAAACAGCAGGTGGTGCTACTGGATCGCTCTGTAGAGGTCTCTAGAAGAAGACGCGTTTTAATTTATTCTGTTGCTGAAACATATACAAACAGATTAACTATGCAGGTTTGGTGGGGTTTTTTTCTTATATTTCAAATGTATCTTTAATAAAGAAGGGTAGTATCTGAACAAAACGGTATGACTAGTTGTCTTCAATCTAACAGAAATATAGCTTCAGACAAGAAGAAACTCATTTATATTCTGAGCATAAAACACGAAATTCGAGAGCTTTCTGCTCAAGTGAGTGGCAAAAGAAGATGTATTCACTGTCCTTACATGGAGCATGATTGCATTCCTCATTTGTTGAAGTGGGCCAGTGATTAAAGTTTGAATCCCATAAACAGTTTAGCATTGCTGATTTGCATATTTATCAGGGTAATGGTGTGAGTGTTCAATCACACCCTTCATCAAGGGTGTCTGGTTTGCTACTCAAGTACTGCAGCCATGGTTTTGAAACTGGGAAGCTGCGTGCACAACAGCTTTATGCATGGCATAATCCCCTCTTAAAATGTCGAGGGACAGACTTTGCTCTGAGAATACACAACTTCAGATGATACAAACAGCATTGGATTAGGGGAACGCTGGTCCTGCACATTCAGGCAAGTTTCCCCTTGCTTATTGCAGTGTTACTTTCAAATTACAATAGATAACAGGGCATTACAGTACAGGTTAGAAGTAGCCATGGGATTTTTCTGAATGAATGGAACAGGGCTGCAAAACAGTGGCATGGCAAAACCAGATGGTGAAGAAAGCCATGCCAAGGCAAATGCTGGCGTCAGAGGCATAAATTAGCCTCACGGCTGGTGGGGCCAGGCATTGCAGCTTCTCTGGGTACACAGAAAGTGGTGTTCAGTGTGTTGTTCACTGATCAAATCCAGCCACCTCACCACAGCCTCCTGAAAGAAGTCATCTCACCAGACTCTGGGTGTCTCCATCATGACGTGCACCTCAGTTAAGCGGTATTTGGTATGAAGAAGAAGAAATGAACTGAGGAAATGCCTATTATTCTACTGGCTATGGCTAGGGGGATGTTCTAGACAAATATTTCAGACTTAGATATCTATGTTAGAAATACCTGAAGTTACCTAAACTGAATCTCACCTTCTGTTTCAAAAGGTAAATCACTTCTAGTTCTCAGACAGGGCAAGTTAGGAAGACTAAATGCTAATATAAAGGAGCTTGGCACAGTAGTGCTTCCAAATTGTGCCTTAATTTCCTGTACAGCCAGTGAGAAGAGGCAGATCTTTCAAAGCTTCTGGAGAGGATTCTGCTGAGATATTTCATTTATATAGTTAGAGCCTTTTTTTCTGAATATTTTGAAAGACACTTCTGTCTCTGTAAGAAATTTGGACAAGTAAGAAAACTGATTCACCAGGTGCCTTAGACAGAGCACATCTGAGGCACAATTCTCGGTGCTGCAGAACATCTTCACAAGGTGCACATCAGACATAAGAGCTCTGCACTGCTTCATGAATAGCATAAATTGGTAGTAGTCAGACACATTTGCCCTCTTGTAGCCCCTTGGGACTGAAAACATGCTATAGCTTCCCTCTGGAGTGGTAGCAAACACCACAAAGAGGTCTTTTTCAGCCACATTTGCTTTGGTAAGCACATTATAGATCATAAATACTAGCAGTCTGACCCTCCGTCTGAGTCAGTAGACTATGAGGCCACATAAGAATAGGCTTCAGGAGCTCTCAAAGACCAGAATAGCTACTGTTTGGAGATGGGGGATAATAAAGGCATGAGAGAGAGAGTTTCACAGAATGCAAAATACATCAAGACCTTTAGATCTTATACTTAATAGCAGATATTATTAAACTTACATCAAAGCTCTTTTTTCAGTGTTTTATGTAATGAGAAATCCTGTACCATGTAAAGCTGGCTTTGGCTAGAGGGCAGTTATGGAGCAAGGACCCCGTATTGCCTCAGTGCCTACTGCCTAGGAGTACTCTCACAACACTGAATTAGCCTTCCCAGGGCTGGCTCCAACAGACTGACCAGGCATTTTCAGGAAAGAGTGGATGTTCTGCTGCCACTACCTAAGGGTGCGTACAACAGCAGGCTCTCTTTTCAAGTCAGAGCCCCAACCAACATCTGTAGAAAGGCATCCACACCTCACTACCAACGCAGCAGCCCCTCTCCACAACTCAGTTATCTGTGTAGACCCTTAAAAAGGGGGGACTCACCCCCAACGGGCTCAGCACCCAAGCTGGTACAGAAACACTGAATTTCCCCTCTGTGGGGAGAGCAATTATTCAAGGTTTGGCTGGCAGAGAGGACATCAGCTTTGAACTGAATCATAGCTCAGGCCTCCAGCAGGGACTCAATGAAGAAGCAAAATGTAGACTGATGCTGGCTTTTATCCTGGTTTTCCTCCCCCTTAGTGTAGTGAAAGAGGGACCAATAAAGCAAGCTCCCGAGACTTACTGGGGTAAGAAATGCTACAATAAGAAAAAGATGCAGATAATGAGCACAAAACTAAGTTTCATTTATGGAGATTAATTAGAAGCGACAAAAAATCCCAGTTAGGTTTTTAATTTAAAATATATTAGAGACTGACACTTATCTAAGAATTGCTAGAGAAACATGACCTCAGCCACAGTTGTATTTGAGATGACTAATTTCACAACTTTTAAACATATAATTCACCATAATGAGATCACAGTCATAAATCCAAATGAAATTGTATTTTACATCTTTCACATTAAAACCATCAATTTGCTTCTTCAAGTATCCATTTTGTGAGATTTCAATAAAAATATTTATACATTTTTTATTTGCATAGGTTCAGATATTTTATTCTGTATTTAACATCTGAAATGAATTTTACCGCTTTATCCACAGTTTTTGGTACGTACCGAGGGATTTCAGACACTCTTTGCTTACCTTTATTTGTTGTTTTTGTTCACCTTTTACACTGATCCCGTTTCAGGACTTGGGGAACACAGCTGCCTACTGCAAAATCCCTTGCCAAACTGCCAGGTGCCTGCTGCTTGTAACAGGCATTGCTTTCAGCCTACATCTCTTTGTCTTACCCCAAGCTCACACATTAAAATTATGGGGTATGGACATGCACATGGCTTATTACACCAAAACCCTCAGCTTCCCTTGACTGCACCTTGGCTGGTAAGGTGAATTATGTTCCACCAGCTAATGTAAATATGTTAGGTGCTGTCTTTTTTAGTGAACAGGATATCTTTTTAACCTACTTCATTTAAAAATAACCTCTCCATTATGTCTGAAAGATTTTGCTAATAATAATCCGCCACTGTGGGGCGTGCAGCTCCAGCTCCCACATTGTTTATAGCAGATAATATATGGGAATGGCAGAATAAAAGGCAAAGAAAAGAAAATAAAAACACAAATATGGATCTTTTCTATTTATTTGATCTGTTTCTTTGACAAATACAGATTTTGAAAATTGACATATTTCCCTTCTCCATCAACACCTGTAAAAATAATATAGTAGTGGAAATCATCTAGTCCCCAGCATGAGAGCTAAAAGCTGGAAAGCTTTTGGGAGTCACTGTGAGAACTGCCTGTTCTAAACACCTGCAGGTTTGTTTAATTTTCTAGCTACTAGTTACATATTCCAAGAAAAAATAGTTTGACAGTTAAAAGAATATGGTAAGCTTCCTGAATGATGTCTTAGCTAGCCATGACAATATGGGTTTTACATAAGGATGTTCGAGAACAATAAAAAATATGAGTTTATAACACAAATTTCATTGCAGATGAAGTGATGCAGTGAGTGTCATGCATTGATATGAACACAATGCAGAACTGATGTGAACTGATAGGGAAGCAGGGGACTTTTACTCTCTCTTACACACATGCACACCCACAAAACACTGAGGATACTGTGCTTGCCTTAAAAATAAGAAAAATTTGAAATAATGTTGATAGAACAAGTCCCAGATATATTACCATCTTCTGCTTCTGAGCATAAAAACCCAACATATTCTTGCTTCCCAACATTTATGGTAAAATGCATTTTATTCTTTCTACAACAATTTTTAACAGTGGAACATGAAGCAGTAATGAAATGTTATATGATAGAATAATATGTCCTGCCTTTTCTTGCAGGACTGTCTCGAACACTGTGTAATGTTTCAAGTCACTATTTTACGTTACCTCAAAATTTGACAGGATCAGTAACCTCCTGGGAAATTCCCTTTACTGAATTCTAATGAGCAAATTGATGACTTTTGAAACAGAAACAAGTTATCTTTCAGACAAGCTATAGCTGTGAACGGCCAATTTGAAGTGAATATTGACACCTGCGCAACAGTCCATGTGTCTGCAGCTCTCTAGAGAAAAAGCCGAAGCCAATAATATTTAAGAACTGCAGGGACATTAAAAGCATTAAGTGCCTGTTCATTTTGCTTTTCTTCCCAGCAGATTTGTAATTTTCAAGGGATTTGAGTGAAGACTATAAAAAAAAAGTAGAGTCATGAATTTTAAATCAACCTTGATATCCTTTGTTCACCACATAGACCATTTCCTGAACCTTTACAGAAAAAGTTCATTTCTGTTATGAAAGAAATTCCCTGAGCCAGGCTCAGGCAGGCAGCCCTGTGTTAGATCCCGCAAACAACGGGAAGATGCACTGGAGACCTAGTCAATATAGGAAATTCATCGCTGTTGTTCCTAATGCATGGCCCTGTAACATCTCCCTTATGCAAAACAAGGACTACAAATTTCCACTGCCCTTTCCACCAGGCTCCTTGCACAAAGTAAGACATAGGTAATGACAAACATATAGTTTTTCATACTATTGCCCTTTCCTCAAGTATTTATATTTCTTAAGAAGAAGCTAAAGACTAAAGGTTGTATTTCTAAAGGTATTTAGGTGTTACACATCACACCGCCTTTACAAATCTGGCCACTCATCTCTTTTATTCTCAGCAGATCTGAGATGCTTGGCTGGAGGCAGGGAGTGGTGCGCCAAGGCTGGTGGTCTGTGCTGGTGCCTGGAGCCACAGCAGCCACCCCAGGCATGCCTCCCTCCACCACTGCCCCCCGCAAAGGGAGAGCAATAGCTGCTAAGAGAAGGTAACACAATTTATACAGCCTCGGGGCTGGGAAGACGCTACAAATGCAAAAAGAGAGAGCTAGTACATTTGTCACCTGACACGATGTAATATCAAAGCACTCGAGCACTATACTCATGAAAGCCTTATGCAGATCTGAAATAACAAGAGAACTGGCCTCAATATATTCAGTGCTTCCTCTGAAAAATGCTAGTCCCTCTTCTCCCTGCAAATATAGCAGAGCCTGCATTCCCCCATGAAACAAAATTCCCGGTGAAGTCGTTATGCACCAGAAGCTGCCTCCCAGCCGACTGTGATCCGTGCTTGTTGCAAAGAGCTTCGGAGTGACCCCAATGAAGGACAAATATTTGCACTCTGCCAAGTTTGGTGTCACATCTGCTGCTGAAAAGAAGTCACTGTAAAGTAGCTCCTAAAGGACGAAATGCAAACCTTCCCTTCCAGAGTGAAAACATTTTATTCATTTGAAAAGTGAGAACAGTAATCTACCATAAATACCATATGCAAAATGCAGCTCTGTAAGAACAGGAATCCTGGCGAAAAGAACCCACAAGTTTTGCACCATTTACAAGCTACATTATTCCCTTATTGCCAACTGCTTACTTTTAGAGCAGCTCCTCAAAAATCCCATGTACAACATGTGTGTTGGCATTTCACTTTTCCTTCATCTATTTTTAAAACCCCTAAACGAGTAATATTTTCCTTCTACATGTAATCATTAACAATAAATATTCAGATGATTTAATTTCATGCACGACACATTTCTGTTCTAAATGTTTGATGCAAAGGGAAACAATACTCTTAAAACTGATGAAAAGCATTGTAACTGAAAACATTTATTTAAGACTTGAGCCAACACATAAATCCAATATGAAAAACGTAAGAGAAGAGGAACTAACTCGTGATCCTGAAGGGACTATAAAACACGCTGTAAAAATACTTTGAAAGTGGTTTAAGAGAGAGTGAGGGCCAAAGTAACAACAAATATCAAACTTTGATCCAAATTCCATCTCCCATGACCCATCACAACCACAGCACAACTGCCCGCTGGCTTCGTTTTCATTGCTGTTACGAAGAGAACATACGTCTCAGGGGTGATGAGCCCTGCAAACTTACCCAGTAAAGAATCTAATAGAAGAATCAACTAGCAAGTAAAAGAAAGATGATTTTACCACCCCTATTCTATAGATCTAGAGCAACGCAGGGAGGTGGATCCCCTTAGAAAAGTTGGGAATAAACTCCAGAGCTTCCAAATGCCAGTTTAGTATTTCAGCCACAAATCATGAAACCACAAAATCCCAGAAATGTTGGTTCTGCCAGGCCTCTGGAGGTCACTTAATGTGGCTTCCCTCTCAAGGCAGCTTCACCCCTCCTACCTGATGCAATGGGACTCTCCAAGCTAGGCAGCTCCCCGTCAGGAGCAGAGAGAAGACAGGGGCCCCAAGCACTGGCGTGACCCCCAGTACCACACCGAAACACTCTCTGTTCCACAGACCATCGCTGCATGAAACAAAAGGCAGGTGTTCCTGGTTATAATTTCTGCATATAATATTGGCACAAAGGCATGCTTGTGTTCACACAAGAGTATATAGACCAGGCAATCATTATTTTTTGGTGGAAGACTTCTAAATGACTTTTTTTTTAATATCCTCTGGTTTTGCTGCTCTTGAGAATTTGTCATCAAGGAAAAAGAAAATAACATGGAACAAGAATGACAGTGGTTTCCATCCATGTTCCAGCTCTACTACTTTAAGGGTGCAAAAATGCCATTTTGATTTTAAGCTGGCATGCAGAGGTCTGCCTCTGCTGTGTGAGGAGAGCATCATGATGATGCAAAACACATCAGAAATATTGGAGAGACTCCCATGCACTGTCCTGTACCTGCTCCAGTTGGGGGAAAATGCAAAGAGAAAATGTGCTTTGACACGGCTTCTCAGAATTAGTGCAAATACTTCGGCACTAGCAGTTTATTTTTGATAACACATAGATACTTACTGCTTTATAATTTTTTTACAATTCCTTTGTAAATCTTTCCATTGCCATATTTAGCAAGAAAAAGAATGAAAAAATGGGTGAAAGGCTGGAGAACAAGGGGGCAGCAGAGTCTCTTGCAGGCTTTGGAGTTACGATGGCATTAGAGACATCCCCGTATGATCAAGGGAAAACTAGGAGCAGCCATTTGAATCAGTGGCAGTGGAACAGCATAGTCCTCCCATACTGAGCCCTGCTTTGTTTTCAGATTGTGCTGCTGATCCTGAAAGAGAAATATCAATGGGAGAGTAAAAAGGGGCCTGAATACCAGTTTGCATTTTTTGGAGTAAACAGTGTCATACCGACTTCTGAGAGTATCCCCTAGGGCTGCCTCTAAACTCTGCTTTTATCTGCCCGTTTCCTAATTCAGTCTCGGAAGTCAATCATCAAAATCTCCACCGACGATTTGTAAGTATATCTGGATGTACATTTATGTACAGGTTGAAACTGGTTTCTTTAAAGGTAAAAATGCCAGGAAATATAAAACCAAAAAGCCAACCCTCCACTACCACTTTCCAGGCTTTATCATGTATTTTGACATACTCCTGTGATTTGAGGCAATCTCAGCATATTCTGATTAAAAGTGTGAAAACGTTCTCAGGGGAAGAAAAAAAAGAGTCAGATCCTTTCCTAGGGAAATTGAAACTAATTAGCACAACATTTGCCCAGAAATGACTGAAATGTCCTGGAGAACTTAAACGATGGAAAGAGAGAGAAAGATCTTGCCATTGATAAATCCTCTTATTTCCCATATGCCGTTCCAATTATTTCATAGGGTCACACACCCACAACTATTAATAACTTTGAACACTTGCTTTTAAAGGAAATCTCTGATTTTAGCAGCATGGATGTTATAATATGCAAGCTGTCTTGTTTGACAGCCTGAGCTACCCTTATGAAGCCTGGTAGGCTGCAAATAGACACTATTTTCCACACAAAGAGCCTTTCTGCTTGAGCAGCTCTCCTCAGACATCACCATCAGCAGCACAACACGATTTCCAAGTGAGCAGCTGCCAAACTCATCAAGACACGGCAATACCCAAGCATAAGGAGCAGACAGGAGCTTACCACCTCCAGCAGACTAAGGGATCTGTGCGGGGATGATGCGGCTGGGGTTTAGCTTTTGACAATTTGCAAACCCCCGGGAAATGGTGTTTCAGTGGGCACTAATTATATGATCTCTTTTGGTTTGTGTTTTCATTAAGAACAAATTTCCTTGCAGATACCTTTTCCCTTTCTGTAAGTTTTTGCTTATTTTCTAGTCTTTTCCTCTATTCTTTGCCATCAATATTTAAGGGTAAATCAAGTCTATACCACGATGGAGGGTACCTAGGGAATACCCTTGGGATGCTATTTTCTCCGCTATCTCAAAAATGCTTTCAAGGATCAAATAGGAGTTGCCGCCTTGCTAAATCTTATGACTACTGCATTTTCAACTAATCTTCTTATTTGGTTTCCCCAGCTGTCGTCATACTCAATGCGATTTAATTTTTGTAGCAACTTGCTTATCTTTGAAGTCAGTGTTATCCCTTCATAAAATCCTTTGTGTGCCAAAGCTTAGGGGAGCCACCCTTTAGCATGCTCAGCTTTTGCAGCTCCTATAGGCAACCTAGGTAGTCCTAGCTCACCACTGTAGCTAGGATCATGTTAATTCTGCTCAGGGGAAAAAACATGCTGCTCAGCAGCCCAGCTTAGCTGGAAAGGCTAAAATGAAAACAGTTTGGGACACTGCTGACAGCCAGCAATATTTTTCAGAACTGAGGGGAAATAAGGATCCCTTTTGACTAACTGGACCGAGGTCATTCTGATCTCATTCAACACTCTGAACTAATTTACCTATTTGTCTCAGAGTTCCTAAAAGAAAAAATCTACTACATTCAGATAGCACTTTTCAGCATTACAGGGCCTTACTCTTGTTTTAGGGTAACACATGTGCTGTAGGACTAGAAAATAAACAACAGTTTATTTCATATATTTTCATTCTAACGTCTAAAGGCAGATTTGGTATTGAAAGAGTTACTTTGTTTATCAGTCTGGCTTAAAACCAAACAGTTTCATGGCTGCTAATCAGACTAGAGCAGCTGCCAACTTCAGAAGAACACGTGTGCCAGGATGTCTGCTGCTTGCTTTGTAATTTCCCAGTACAGCTCCACAGGCTGCCGAGTCCTTCCTCTCGCATCTGAACCTTGTGGTCAAAGAAGAACAATTTTCTGAAATGAGAGTTTATAGATCTACAGTGCTATCCACCTGGAAAGAGGATGTTTTGTAGCACTTTTTATAAGTTTTTCTATTAATGCCAGCAGCCAAGTTTTCTCCACCCCTGAAGAGCTACAGCACTTGCTGGCAGCAGCACCTGCAATGCAGAAGCCAGAGAGGGATCCAGCCCTTGTCATCTGCACATGGAAGGGAGAAGACTGCCAATGGAGACCTGCTCCCGGTGGTGTAATAACCCATATGGGTTATTCCCACATGGGTCAAGCCTTGCTCTTGAGTTTAACCTGGCCCATTTGTTTCTCCTTCTAAAAAGTAGGAGCTGCTCAGATATTATGTTGGCCATGGAGATCCATACTGGATAGTTGTCAAATCTGCAGCGTATAGTAGGTTTTGATCTTACAGGTGTCATGCTATCAAGACAGATTACAACAACCAAATACAAGGACACATACTATAGAGGAAAACAGGAGATTACTGACATTTTTTATTAAATTTTCTGTAGAGCAGGCATTCTCTTCCATATCTCACAGATGTCTGAACTAACCAAAAAGAGTTAGTGTTTCCTGCAATGCCTTTTTAGGACAGGCAGTTTCACGAAACTTGGCCAGAGGACACTGTGGGTGCAACTAGTCTACTTGGCTCAAGAGGAGACTGATGATGAATTCGAAAGACACCCGCTGGGCACCTTTCTACTGGTTAGACTCACTAAGTAAGCAAAATACATCCAGGAGGGTAGGTGGGAAGCATCATATACATCTGGCATGCTGTTGCACTTATGACCACTGTTGGAGACAGAATGCCAGGCTAAGTGGACCTTTGGCCTGAGCTGCTACAATCATTTCACGTTCTGACATTAATTTATGATAATTATGGTAACTTTAATTATTATTTAAATGCAAGGTATTTGAAAGGACTTTGCATACATTGATACTAATAATTATTAATAATGCATTGTTAATTACATTTAAGGATGACCTCAGTGGGACCATTCATGACAATACATAGAAACATTGAAGGAATATTTGCAGGACAAAACTTTTGGGCATTTGCCATATCTTCCGTGCTTTTTAAACGAGAAAAAATAACCTTGCTTTATAAGTGTTGTGTGATAGCAATAATTCTGAAGCTGCTTTGTTAAGGAGCCATAAAACATAGCTTTCTTTTCTGCAGAAATAAAAATTCAGTCTTGATCTCATATGCTTTAGATTATGGGAAAAGAGGTTTGTGTGTGCAGAACTAAACCCATTGTATTGTCATAAAGTCTCTTCAAACTGTCAAAACAAATATCTCTTGAAGCTTGAATCAAACTACACGCAGAGAAAAAAAAACAATGCCATGAAATTGAACATTAATAAGCTCAATATCTGTGTAGTTTGTTTCAGCACTTCCCATGTAACTTCAATAAATGTGCATCCACTAGGATTAAGATATTCTCTCTCCCATAGGGTACACTCTTGCCAATTTTCCATTTATATTTTGCTTTCAGGGAACAAACTGATCGAATTAAAGTATCATTTTAAGTTTCCTACAGTGACTTGTAAATTCCAAGTTGCTTTTTTACTACCCTTTGCTGATACAGCCTATCATGAGACTGGAAGATATTAAAGACTATTAGCTAACCAAAATGATTTCTCTGATAAAATTCAATTTCCCCAGGACAAAAGCTTACCCTTTCTTCCCAAACCTGTAACAGTGCTAATACAGACCAAGAATTAGTCATTCTCAGAGAAGAAGGTACCTCCTAAAATCTGCTTTAGCTGATTCCTTTTCCTAATGTTCATTTTATACTGACAGTAATCTTGAAGCTATCAGTTACAAACATAACGAAAGTTAATTGCTTCTCATAAGAATGGGACCATCACCTCCTTTTACCTTCCAACCCCAACCCACAAAAAACAACCAGAGAAGTTTGTACCATCACCCTAAGCATCTCTCAAACACCCATCTCCCACCATAGCCAGCTGTGCTGGGCATGAAGGCGACTGGCAGTGTGCCGCATTCCCTCCTGACCCTTCTCTGTTCCTGAATGGCTTCATCATCTCAGTACAATCTTCACCATCTTTCAGCAGCAAATGGCCCTGCTCCCTCATGCCTCTGGGTCTCTTCATGCGTCCGTCAGCTGCAGGATTTGGTACGGTGAGGCAGCGTAGCGGCGGGTAACACAGTGCAAAGGCAGCACGCCCTCCGTGCTGCCTGCATTTACACTCTCAGAGTTTCTCAGCTGCAGTTTATGTCTCTCCCATACTTGGTTAAACTCCTTTTCTGCATTCTTTACTTTAAATATAGCTTTTAAAAGGGCTTTGCAAAATTGAAGCAAAGCAAAAAATACAAAAACGGTAATGCTTTTTCTGGATTTATTATTCTCTTCATTTCTTCCTATCTGATCACTCACTAGCAGTTTTTGCCATTTGCAGGGAAAGGTTGGGCTGTTGCGTTGCATCTTGATATCTCATCTTTACGTTTTTAGCCATTGGTTCATGCAACATAAAATGCTCTTGGAGACATTTCTCCAAGAATTTATTTTGGTCATAACGTGTAATCTTTTAATAAAATGTCCTATGCTCTCATGTTTAGAAGTCTGGATAAGTATTTTTCAGCTTTGAGGTGAGTCTTCATTTCAAACTGTGGAAACCACTTTGTACCTTAAAGAGATACGGCCAAAGGTTGTCGTTTCAATGAACACTTTCTTTGATGCTCTGAAGTAATGAGAGGTGCTGCCTTTGATCTACCGTCCTTGAGAGGGTGGCACAGCAGCCTCTTCTTATTCAAGTTAAAATAAGGAAGTTAGTTACTCTTTGTTCAGTAATTAAACAGTAGAAGCTATCACCCAAGTGATTGACAAACTAGATTTATTTGGCAAAATAGAAGGTGAGGCAAGCAGGTAAAGATGTTTCTATGGGATCAATTGCAAAAAAAAACCCCAACACAGGAAACTGCCTCCTGCTGCTCCTCCTGTCTGTGTTGCGGGAAATCCACTGCCGACTGCATTTCTGTAGATATTGAGGGTTGTGCTAAAGAAATACTTGAATCTTTCAAGAATTTATCTTCCAAGGAAAACTTTGCTAGCAAGGCCCTGAATATTTTGTGCCAAGTGGCAGAGCTTTCATCAGTCATGCAGAACTGGCTGCGTTTTGCAAGAGAGACCACTGGGACAATGTTTCTAAACATCACCAAAAAAGTTTCTTTTCTCTGTGAGGAAGCAGAGAGGCAATTTTTACATGGCTGTATTGATTTTTACAGCATAGTCATCTTCCTCCTCAGAACATCCCAACAGAATAAGAGTATGTTTAAAACAATACGGAAGTGCCATATTAACTTGATGTGCTGATGATCATATTCTACATAATACACCTGCAAACACCAACAGGAAAATGAGATATCAAAACTCAAATGAGAATTCAAAGAATTGGGAGCACAACATGCACCAGGCCTACATTTTAATTTTTCCTATTTTTACATAGCTATGGCCCAAGTGATTTGGTAGTGCTTCTCTTAACAATGTGACCATCTTTTAGACCTAGAGGAAATGTATACCAAGTAGACAAGGGCCAAAGATGACAGAGGGAAGCAATTTAATACAGTGGGTAAAAATTACTTTATATCTTATGCATTCATTTGCTTGCTTGCTTGACGTTTGTAAAAATATTAAGTAGGGTTTTTAATAGGGAAAATCTTGATTGTTAGAAACTTCTAAAATAAAAAAAAAAAAATCTTGATAAATTGCCATAAGTTATCTTTAGCTATAGTAGTGTGCAGAAGATTTTAGGCATGGGAACCAGCTTGTTCTACCCAGTCTGCCCACAGTCTGCATGGGAAGCTGCCAGGGAAAGGGCACCTGAGGAATATTACAAATTACTAAAAGTAAGTTCCTCACCCAGAGATCCTAGACTCCTAAAGGACATGCTGGTGTCCTTTCTTTGATGAAGCTCAAAGATATAGGGGATAAATCAAGAGGGGAAAATGCAACAGAAGGTTCACAGCTGTCCTCATGTCTGAGTTACTTTCCTCTTTCGTTTTCCACTTTGTTTTCTTTTTCTGCCAAAAAAGAATATATCTTCTAGCTCATAACCTGGTATGTTACAGTTATATCAAACGATTCATTCTACCAAAAGCAGAGTGTGGGTCTAATTGGAGTGAGCAGTAAATCTCTGCAGAGATTTCCTTGTTTCCCACCAGAGTTTTGTGTTTCTGGGACACAGTTCAGCGGCTGGACATGTGGATGCAGCTTAGCATTCACCTTGGGAATTTCAGTATTTGATTTGCACGTATCTCTACACAGGCTGATTTTGGCAATTCAAACACACATATTAGAACAAGAAAAAAAGCTGATTCAAAACACCTCTCCAGACTGTATAATAATCTGTTTTGCAATTTTTTGTTCCTGCTTACAGATTTTTAACATACTTGCAATCAATTCCAACAGTTCAACTTTTAAGAGATATAGCGAGTGCCCTTTATTAACTCAGTGAATTTCAGTGGAGTCTTTTGGGGGATTTATAATAGTTTTCTCCAATGTTTTACCTTGCAAAATTACAGCAGCTGCTAATAAATGTAGTTAGCTGATTAAATTAAATTCTGCTCTTTGCACTCTCAGATCTCCAATCCTCGAGAGGCAAATCAAGAACCATATTCAGAGGCCACATGGATCCTTTCACCAAACAGGGCTTGACAAGATACTGTTCCTTATTATACCTATTCAGTGCTAGCATAGGGACAGTACTTTGAGTCACATAGGCAGTAATGTCATGCGCCCTGGCTTTTGGTTTGACAATTTGTCATCAAAACAAATTGCTGCAAATACCCTAAAAGCATTTTATATATAAAAGCATTTGAACAGATTTGTATCCAGGCAACAGTTGTAAGTTTCTAGATAAATTGCCTATTACTCATTGCTTGTAAATTAGTTGCAGCTAATTTCTCCTAGCAAACGAGGTCTGCATAGGCCTGATAAAGGGAATTGATTAAAACAAGTATTAGGAAAGCTGACAGAACAAGTATTGTTTTACCAGCCTCTGGCTCTGCTTTTTCTGTGGATTATGAATCTGAGAAGGACTCCAGGATTCTTAGCAGTGTTGCGAATTCTGACCATTGCCGAGTTGCTGACAAGGCTGCATGTTTCTTTTCTCTAGATGGAAATGCTGCCTATTATTTGCACTCCTAAGAATTATAATGACAATATAAACAAAGCATAAACCAGCTGAAAAAGCATCCCAATGAAAAAGAAGTAACAAGGTGAGTGCAGGCCCCCGTGGCTGCAGGCAGATGCCCTGGTGACTCCAAAACCTAATGCTAGCTACAGGCACATAACAGCGGAGTTCAGGTTTTTGTCATAAACTGACTACAGTTATCTCTAGCTTCAGGATCTGGTTTGTGGCAGATGCCTTCAGAAGTTAATATAACGCACAGCTGTTTAGAAACCACTGCCCTGCTTACAGACCAGTTGCTGGACTTTGTGGTCACATCTATATTGGCAAGTAAAATGGAGTGGGAGATGCTCCTTGGCTCTGAGACAAACAGTATGGCACAATGCAGGTATACAGCTAAACCCTCTGATCCACTTAAACAAAGCACTTGTATTAGCATTATCTAGAGAGTAATATTGATATATTATCATATTATTATCTATAATATTAACAAAAAGTGATACATTATTATATTTTATATAATAATATAATTATTATGTATCTATATAGAACATGATACATTATCTATATGGTAATTAATAATACTAATATATTATTATATTACTATCTATTAAACTAATATATTACTATGTATGCATTATGTAAATATATTTTATTTATTAAATATATACTATATGGTAAATTAATGTGCTAGTATTAATATTATGCATAAAATTTAATATATTAATGTGGCTGTTTGGGAATGGTCTCTGGCTTGTGATAACCACCCCAAGCCCAGAGGTTGTTTGGGAAGCACTAGCTGACCAAGGCCAGAACTGGGCCAAAGTCTGTGCAAACATTTTAGCAGATGGTGAGCACATAACAGAGCTCAGCTTTGGTCCTGTTAATGTATTAATGTGCACAAAGCCTATAATGCTTTCAGCCTCAGACAAATGCCTTGTAAAAGACAGATCCTCAGTTTAATCCTGTTGGGTTGGTATGGCTTTCAGGATACCAGCCACCGCCAGAGGAGGAGGCATTGCCTGGACGTGTGGGTCTGGAAAGAGAGGCAGAGATGAGGCTTCTCCAAGTCACCCCATATAGCGGCTCTGGGGCACAAATGGTATGAACGGTGCTAGGGGTCAAGCATCGTATATCATCTCCTGCGTCTCCTGCCTAGGGAAAGCAAAGGTGAGGATGCTCACCCCGCGGCTAAGTCTGAAATACAATCACTGCCTTATTTGTGGAGAGCAGAGCAGCCCACTCAGATCAACAGCCTGTCTCGAAGACCTGCCACAGTCATTTTTTTTAAAGGAAGGTACAGGGAGCCACGTAGCAGGCAGTCAACAGCTTGAAACCAGAATCCTCTTGTCTGGGGCTGGTGAATGTGCATTGGACGCTATTGGAATTTCAAAATACCCAAGAAGGAGCAACGTAGTGCTTCTGCATGTTTTCAGTCTCTCTCTTTTTTTTTTTTTTTTTTTTTTTTTTATCTCTTGTGTTTAGATGCTTTCAATTGCAAGCTCCCTATGAAGATATTTTTTATATTGAAAAATGCTAATTTGTAGAAACTTTTGATAAAAACAAAGTTCCATGACAACAAATCCACTTCAATTCACATTAAAGTGAACTCATTAATGATGGCAAGAATAAGTGTCTTTTAATGCACTGGGAATCTATTTTTCTCTTCTTGAATTAGCATGCATTAATATGCACAATGTAATCTAACAGTGCACACCTTCTCTATTTGCAAACATTTGCCCATTGCAGTTATTCAGGTATAATTCATTCAGATATAACCTATACTTATAATCCCAGAGAAAAACTGTAAAACAGGAACTGTAAAGTTTACAGTAAGCTGTTAAAATACAGAAAAAGTATTCACTCACACACACATATTGTCCCACAATAGCTCTGATTGTAATTAAGGCCTTTTAGTGTTTAATTAGAGCAATCCGATTTTTAAAAGCTTTATTTTCTTTCAACTCTTCAAGGTGTTATACCTTTCTTTGTTGTCTCCTACTAGTTTTATACAGGACTGTAATAGAAAAATATCTTGATTTTTACAAAGGCACTTTTAAATATACCCCAGATCTTGTTCCTGGATGTGAGTTGATTTCTATATTCTCTTCCAAGCCAGTCTTCTCAGTTATGCAATAGATACTTGCATCTAAGTCCTCCAGGCAGAAGTATTTCCATTGGCCTTAGCAGGATTTCAGTCAAGCTTTAAGTAAGAAGACATGAATAGATTTTCTATATAAATTGTCTCTTCACCCTTCTTTTGTGACCCAGTGAACACATGCATAACAGAACCAATTCACTTGTCTCCTTCCTTATTACTCCTGATGGTTAATATGTACAAGAATGTCATTAAGCCATTGCTCACGGGAACTGTTTTCTAGAAAGGGGGACTATCAACACAAGCCAGCAGAGAGACCTGGATTTAAAAAATCAACATGCATAATTCACCTTCTTAATCAGTGACAGAGCAGTGTCATGTTTCTTGAAGCTCCCAAGAGCAAAAGCAAAATCCTCCTCCTGATTTCTTCCATCAGTTTTAATGGGACAAGAATCCCTTCCCAGCTGCAGACTACTATTTTAAAGCTATTTTGGATATTTTCCCTAGTTGGAACTGATAGATTAGAAATACCACTTCTACTTTTTACTTGCTACCTCTCCCAGGCAGTGAAACTTGGTTTCCTGTTATATATATTTATAGATAGCTAATGCATATGTAGGGACATCTTTACCAGAAACATTGACTCATTTGATTAGCTTACCAGCTGTTACTGCTTACCATGAATGTTCAGCTTCCCCCATTTGGATATCTACCCTGAGAGCAAGATTTGCCAAACAGGACAGACAAAGTAAAAATAATTGCTTTGTTAAATAAGCTATAATAGTTGTTTAACTAAATAAGATCCATTGTGCTTTGGAAGAAATATATTTGCTGCTCTCACATTCTTCTGTTTCAGTCTTTCCACTCTGCTTAGATATATATCTATCATCAGCTGTGTTTTCTTCCTTTGTTATAGATTATTTCTGTTGATATCATTAGTTTGCCCTTCTTATTTGGCAGTGTATCTGTAGGGCTTCTGTGGTGGTTATTAAGCTTCTTTAGAAAATCCCTTCCCTTAAGCCTCTTCACAAAAATAAGAGAAGTGACATATACATGGATGCTGTTTTTTTCCCCTCAAATTTTCTTTGGGAGACAAAAAAGACATTTTCATCTTTATTCCAATAACCAAGGCAAGAAAACAAAAGAAGGGTAATCATAGGTGTGAGCGCCAGGCATCAAACCACTCACCAGGGAATAGTCAGGGCTGTTGATTTCACTTGGGCAAAAAAAAGCATCTTTGCTAGAATGGTCTTATCCCTAAATCTGTCAATATACTTCCAAGGAGCATAATGTTTGCTTTTGAAACAGATTAAAGATGGCAGGCTTTGAGGAGGAGGTGAGGAAGCTGAGGAGGAATGTTAGGACAGTTGACCTTGAAATTCACATTTCAGGATTTTCAGATACCCACTCCATACTTCAATGTATAAAGCGTGGCATTCTAACCTCCCTTCGGCATTCTTCTTTTTTTTTTCCTGATTTCAGCATACACACAGAGAAACACCTCTATAAAAATGTTATTTCCAGCCTCTACAACTTTCTTGAAAGTCTGGCAATAAATAACATATTAAAGCCCAGGCTGCTATATTTAAAACATTGCATGAGAGCCTCAGGTACATTTCTAGTTTTCGTATTTTCACCAAAAAGCATAAGATGACTCAAGCATGGACTAAATATTTAAAACAAAGCCAAGCAACTCCACCTCCCAATATATATTTGTTCATTGGCCTAAAATCATAGAATCATTTAGGTTGGAAAAGACCTTTAAGATCATCAAGTCCAACAGTTAACCTAGCACTGCCATCACGCTTCATTGCTTTGGAAGAACCTGTGATTCTATTCCTGTTTTAAACTAGCAGCATTATGACTGCTACACCTCTACAAACAGTGAAGTAAATCAGTAGCAAAAAATGACTAACACAGCCCCTTTCAGCAGTATACCACAGTGTGTTTTTTGTAGTTGGCCATAAGTCCTGAGTAGAGCTAGCATCCTCCTCAGGCTTGCAAAGAGGGGCAGAAGGAAACATCAAAGCTGATATTTGGCTCCTTATTATTTAGGAAGAAAATTCTGGAAGACTTTCAGTCGTCTCATACCTTTGGGACATAGTTATGGGGCGTGCAAGTAGCTGTGCAACCACATCGAGCCTGCCTTTGAAGGTCTCAGTCCTGAGGATACGAGGAAGAAGTGAATGCTGTAAGCTGGCTGGGCAGGAGGCCTGTTTATTTATCTTCTTAGACAGACTTTCCCAGGATCCCTGAAGCATCTGTCTCCTTAGGGTCGACAGGGAAAATGCCTCTAGATTGAGTAGTCCTAATCTTTTGTTTGCCTTAAGTCACAGACAACACTTTCACTGTAGTTTTGAATGGGGGCTGGACAAAACCTGAAGCCTACCCAGAAAGGAACTATGGAAGCCATTGCTTAACCAGAGAGGAGTTTTAGTGCATTTTCTACATGGATTTTTTTCAGCAAGTTCTCACTAAACTGAGACCCTTGCAAGTGTCTTGTCTCTCCTATTAAATGTTCTGTCCAACCAACAGAAGAAATTCTTAGACATCTGAACAAATATGAAACTAAATTTAATAAAACTGCTCTTGACTGCATTCTCTTTAAAATATTAAAATTGCCCAAGACAACAACTTGGGCTATACTAAGATTGTTAAACAGTATTATTTCTAAAAAATTAAGTGGCAGCTATGGGGAGTTCGTTATCACTAGGCTAAATTGGTCTCACCTGGAAGACATCCCAATAAATCAGTTGTCTTGTATTAGCCAATTACAATTAAGTGGAGAAATGGCACCTTCAAATACATACAGAAAGTGAATTAAGTATAATCTCAATGGGGAGCTGTATCTTTAAAAGACTCTTGTAGAAGGTATTCAGGTGAGTTAAGCACATTGAATGAACTATACTTCTGTTCAATTTTTGGCTATTAGCGATTACTGAACCCATGATCAGGAGTGTCAGGAATATGATGTAACAGGAATAAAACCAAGATAATTCCCTAAGTGGAAGGCTAGAACAAGTACAGCCTCTGCAGAAGTGAAGCTTTATAGTATACTGAAGACATTTAAAGAGGGCTTCGAGATACATTAAAAAAAAGACATTAAAAACGCCTGAGAAGCCAGTGAAGTTTTAGCCATTCTTCATTCAATCAGACAGAAGGAACTAAACACTAATTCCCCTATATCTGAGTAGTTTGACAGAGGTGGTGTTGTATGCCACAACAGTGTCTAGGCCTAGAGTAGGCTGAGGTGGGGGTTGTAATATTATCAATAGTCATGTTAAACCCAGTATTTCAGTAAAAACATAAGGCAGGGGACCAAATGGAACAAGATTCAGGATGTGTGTTAAGGAGCAGTTCTTCAGCAGCAGTTGAGGTGTTCTCAACAAAGCATAGAGTAAAGCTGAAAGAGCCCATGAACTGTGTTTCATTCTACTTGCCCTAAAGTAGAGTTAGAAGACAAGATGAATAGGTTAATTGCTCATTAAGTTGCAGAGTAATTCCTTACTATATCTTCATGGAAAATTCTTGTATCCTTGAGTGGAATGACCTGCAGTTCTTTCCCTGTACAAACCTACTGCTGGTAATAGTACTAGTAACTAGCAACATTTCTACTGCCTTATTTCCCTGTTCTAGTATCAGCAAACACACACACACACGTGTATGCATTAGAAAAGGACCTTTGTGGACCCGCTACTTACATTGCTGAACACTGTAGGAGAATTTTGAGTAAATTCACTAAAACTTCCACAGGGTCACTCTTCAATGCTGTGTGATTTGTGAGTTTGAAGCCTCACAATCTGAACAGAAAACTGAACCTAAATGTCCCCCTTCCTGGACAAGTACTCTCACGATTAGACTGTAACTTCAGAACCAGGCACCAATAATGGCCCACCAGATAAGCCAGCCTTTCACCCATTTGAAAAGGAAACAAACTAAATATTAGCTCTGTTCATTTCTCTGGGGGGTGCAGGGGGAAGAGGGGAGCAATCTCCAACAGAAGACTCAGCTTTAGAGACAAAATCACAGAACAAAAGAATTTTAACTCTAACTCTTTCTTGTGTGGGCCTTGACACCTGTCCTTTGCAGTCTACTGGGTGCGTAGGCATCTCATAACAGTACTCTTGGGTCCAGGCTTCTTCCAACCACCTAACTCATGGCAAGGTCCGCAAGGTCCCTTGATGGATCTTGCTCTTAATTCCCAACTCCACTTGTTAAAATCAGTGCTCTTTTTGTATATTCAGCTCACTAACTCTAGTGCATTTATACAGCCATAAAAATACAACTAGACAATGAAATTGCAGTAATCCCTGCTGACATAAAGTACAGAAATGACATATCTGATCTTCCTGGAACTATTTAGTTATATATGATTTCTTGCAGCCATCCTTTTGTATGTTTGTCATGTTTTTACTTTATACTGTCTGCATTTAAAAACATTCATAACAGAAATGAATTATACCATCTGGTCTAGATGACGAAAACCTTTTTAGATAAGAACATTTGCCATCTAATGGATACTAAAAGGCCTAACTATGAGACAGTTGTTGTCAGAATGGCACCAAAGTTTTCAAAGAGTTGAAGCAAATGTGAAAACAAAATGATGTACATTGTGCAGTTCAAATCCTTTGGTACCTGTGAATGAAGTCACATCTTTTTATCCATCCTGAGCAACAAGAGGAACAGACAAATTTAGATGAATTACTGTTCCTAGGCAGCACTTCAGCATAGGGCAGGATCCCTACTGCATTTCTAGAATTGGCTTGAGCTTGTTCCCAAGTCCAAACTTGCCTCTCAACACATTTTTTGCCAGTCAAAGAGAGACCAGAGGCATACTCACACTCACCTGCAGAGTGATGGGGCAGGTGTCACCCTCTTCTGAAATACAAGAAAACACATCAGCTCCCAAGGAGTGCTGCTGAGTGTACACATTATCTTCAGTCTGCAAGTCCCTAATGAATGTAACCAGATCGTTCCAATGGGAAAGACTACATCCTTGTATATCATCTGTCTTGTAAAATTGTCATCATAGCACTGCATCCCTTCTAGAAGGACTCAGTATTTCTGCAAGGATTGCACATGGGATTTCTCAGCAAAGGAGATATATGTAGGTTAAATTTCCTGTAAACAAAGCTATAAACTAATAAAAGAACATGCTAGTGATGACAAGCAGAATTCCTCTTCTAATGAAATATATGGCACAGTCAGAGATTACTTTTTAGTTCTACATAATGGAAGGAAGATATACCTCAGAAATAAAATGTGTTACGTTTGAAATGGCACCAGGAGTTAAAGGGAGACTATTTTAGTTCATTTCCACTAGTCTCTGCACACGCATTATAAAGTTGATGTGTATCATTGGAAAGTCTATGCTGCCTATACTTGCCAAACTACTGTTCCCTCTCTGCTCAACAGGCCAATGTGGAAAGTCACAACAAGACTCTGAGATCAATGTCTTATCTCCAAGGCATACAAGAGTTGTCAGTCTGTCCCACATTCTCCTATTGGACCCATGGACAATTTCCTATAAATAACCCTGACCCAGATTGAATATGTAGTGTAACATAGTTTAATTGTTGTCAGATAGCTTTTCCAGTGTGTCATTTACACACATATAGGGCAGAAGCTGTGAAGGAAAGTAGCTGGAAAAAAAATCAAGCTGTGGTATAGTTTACTTCTTTTCATGTAAGCAGTTTTGTGCATGTACACTTTTAGCTGCCCTGAAGGGCATACATCCTTGACTGTATTGTTTTATGTATCACTTTGACTATACCTGTTCCTAAACCAATATAATTACTGTCATCGCCTGTCCCCCTCAAAGGACAAATTTCCAAATTTCTATGTTCTTTGCCTGGGAAAGGCTACTGGCTTTTTAAGATCAGCTTCTGTGATCCCAGTCCACTTAGGACAGCAATCAAATAGGCTCTGACAGCTATCCCAAGCAAGGCAGAGTTAAATGCGAAATATATAAATTCTGGCTTGAATTTAAAGTGTTCCAGCACTAATTTCAGTACAGTTTCAAAACTGAAGCTGTAAGGAGAGTTTTGCCAGCTTGGGATCACCAACTGCCATTACACAATAAAATGTTGCTAACAAAGCTTCCAGCTAACACTGTAGTCAAGCTATGTGTTGATCTGTCGTCGAATGAGATGAGTGTAAAACCTAAAGCAGCATTTTCCTCTGTCCTTGAAGTTGCAACCCCCTTTGAAGCACACCGCAGTGGCTCCCTACCAGTCCTGCTTCCTGGCATCCTCTTTTAAGCCTGCTTTGTAAATGCAGCAAGTCATGTCCTGACTATGGATGGACATACACTGCACAGCGACTGAAGGGAGGAATAATACGCCTGCTGTTCAGCATCTGTATCCCCCTCCTCTTTCTGGTTAGAAAGGTTAAGGCTAGAAAGGTCATTAATCTGACGATTGCCTGCATTTTGGTTTCATTCACCTCAGGGGAGGTTATCTTGCATTTGTCACAGGTATCTTAAATAATGTTCTTTTACTTTCCTTAATTGCATTTTAGAATAAGAGGCAAAGAAGGAAGTGGTTATTTGTTTCTTGGTCCAGCTCCTCTAGACATAACCTTTTAAAATCCTTTAGAAATCCTCAAAACTGAAAAGGCTACATTCTTTCCCTGCATTCATCCTTAACATTAACTTATCCAAAATCTGATTTATTTTCCACAACGGATGATGTAAAAGTTATACACCCCATCCTCAGACCTGCTACAAAGCTTTGTCCAGAGACATTGCTATAGTCCTTCACAGCAAAACAAGCTGCTTCTTATTCCTGCTCTTATTTACTGCAAACTGGACACAGCTATCTGAGAATGATCTGAACTTCACTGTATGTCATTGTTTATGAACAACAAAATGGCTTATTCATGGCCAGATTCTGTGTCAGGGTGCCTTTTTCTTTTCTTACTTTCTTTCTTTCTTTCTTTCTTTCTCATTTTTTTCCTTCTTTCTTTGAAAATCAATGATCAGATTTTCAAAAATGAAAAAAAAAATGGTAGTTGCTTTGTGCTGACTGCTTGGGAAAACCAGGCTACTCAATTAAGGGACTAAATGAATCCTTGTGGACTTTAGCTTCAGGAGCTTATTTATCACAACTTATTTTTTCAGCTACTCCACAGTACCCTCATTAATGACATTATCCTGCTGCATCTGAGTACACTGTTAGAAATCAGCAAGGCTCCCTGGCTGACACGAGAAGAACACACCCTACAAAAACTTTTTGCAATTGATGCTGCTGATGCTGATGGTGATGAGTAAGCAGGAGATCTTCCAGCTTATTTTTACTTTTTCTATCTTTAAAGTATTCATTCAAGCACATCTGTGTGTCTCTAAATGCACTACAATGTTGGATGACGAGCCTGTTGCTAGGCTACTAACAACATGTCCTTTTATATGCCTAAAAATACATTTAACTTCTGTATTTAATGATGATACTTCCTCTGTATTCTAAAGCACACATGATAATTGCAGAGCACCTTGACGCTTTGGGAAGATGAATGTCTTATTCCCTGGTACGCAGACCTATTGTTAGGATTGTTACAGAATCTGGGATGAGGCATGAGTGCTCCTGTTTCCTAATTCATATATGCTTTCTTGGCAATCGTAAGAAATAGAGCTGGAAAGGACTTTAAAGGTCATATTACTTATCTGTCTATATAAGGCAGGATCAACTAAACAACTCCTGGCAGACATTTGTCAAACAAGAGTCTGAAAGTTTCTAGTGATGGAGATTCTTTGACCTCCCTAGGTAACCTAATCCCATGCTTAAATATCCCCACTAGAAGGTATTTCCCCAATATCCAACCTAAATCTCCCTTGCTGCTCTTTAAATTCCTTATTGCTTTTATGAAATGCAGTTCATGGGTGTTGCCTGACTAGACAGATTGAAAAAACATAGCCAACAACAGCAAAATTAGGTACCAGGCCTTTTTCAGACTACAAAAAGAGAGTTATTTCCAATAAATAGAATAAAGGCAGCTCTTGCTCCTGTTTCAGACTGAGATGCAAGTTTCTAAAACATTTTAAAAGCGGAAACTTCAATACATTCAGAATTCTGTATCTATCTGGTTTCTTCTCTTCCTGATGGAAAGAAACACCATAGAAGAGACCTGATATGAGTTTGAGGGATTATTGAGGGAGGTCAACATGGAGGCTATACTGAAAACTTCCATGCAGCCTTACATTCCCACTTGTCCAGATTGCTCCCCATAAGTACAAGTGAGTGAAAATGAGCATACACTTAATTCCTTACCAAGTCAAGGCCTTGGCTCTTACGGGCTGGAGAACCGAGTCTTTGATGATGCAAGTAGATAGTGGACAGGGTCCTACAGTCCTGTATGAGTAAAAGAGCAAATTTTCCATGTCATGATGAGGAACACCACAACAACCTGCTTCAAAAGGATACCTGCACAAAGCCCCAGCACATGCAGGGTGGTGATGGATTTCTAACACTGTCACTGTGAATAACGTATTTTGAGAAAATAATGGGTATTTTGGTCTAGCTGCTGAACCAGAAGAGGAAAAGATGAGAAAATGAAGCCAAAAATGCACAAGTGGTGGTATCAGTGAAGTCTGGTGCCTTACAGATTTGTATCTTAAGGGTGATCTCAGGCATGGATTCTCCACAGCCTATCCATCAGGTCACCAGAAGGATCTCTCTCCTCTGTCAAGCTACTGACTTTCATGAAACATGGAAGACTCTACCCTGCTTTCAGGTTCAGCCAACCAAAAGTTATTTCCATGAGAGATGCAGATAGTTCACATGTTCTGATCAAGAAGGTCTCCAAAATTAGGTCAATTAGGTTAAATAAATTTATTGCTCTGAAGTAAACAATAATCAGCATTTTGAAAATGTCACAATGGAATGGTATGACATTTTAAAAATAAGAATGACAACCACAGCCTCAGAACACATTAAAAATGTTAAACTGAGTCCTTACTAAAAAAAAAAAAAAAAAAAAAATAATCAAATTAAAGAAGCAAACTACCAAGAAAATGGCACTGTCTAGCTCTCGGCAGACTGTCTGCCCCACCCTGAAAAATCATAAAAGAAAGAATGAGCTCGTACAGTACCAGAAAACCTGAGAGAAGACAAGAAAATACCATGAAATGAAACAATGTGTTGGAAGATTTGAAGAGGTGAACAATCCTTTGATGTGACACTGGTGTTTTTTTCCCTTTTTAGTAAGGGCTGGATGGAATCTACACCAGAAAGGGTTCAGGATTAATTGGGGTTTCTACTCAGAAAAGACAGCTCTTCCCAGGAAAGATATAAAAAACTCGATGCAGTGACCTCTTCACTCTTAGTGTAGTACAGATCTCTTCAGCTCCTCAAGACTCACACTCCCCCACAGCTATGCTTCCCAGGCAGAAAGCACCATAATCCCTAACTAAGCAAAGCCTCTTCTTTTTGTTAACTAATTGCCCTTCATACAGCTATCTGAGCTAGAAATCTGCCTGTATTTTACAGAACCCTCATACAAGATAGCGATTACCAGAGGTGGCAGAAACAAGAGCACTGGAAAGAAATGAGACTTTGTGTTTCTTCTATGTATTCTCCAAGGTACTCATGTCAAAATCCTCTTCCAGGACAACTGATACAATAATTAATTCAGTAATAACAACTTCAGTTGCTCTAAAAAAACTTCTGGCAGAGACAGATTTGTGATCATCCCACTCTAGTCATCGCCTGTTATGCTGCATCTGGAGTACTGTGTCCAGTTCTCGTCCCCACAATTCAAGAAAGACATGGACAGACTGGAGAGGGTCCAAAGGAGGACCACAAAGATGATCAAAGGGCTGGAGAACCTGCCCTATGAGGAAAGACTGAAGGAGTCAGGTCTCTTTTCTCTGGAGAAGAGAAGGCTCTGGGGGGACCTCATCACAGCATTCCAGTACTTAAAGGGTGGCTACAAAGAGGATGAAGGCTCTCTCTTCACAAGGAGCCACATGGAGAAAGCAAGGTGCAATGTGTACAAGTTGCACCAGGAGAGGTTTTGTCTCAATATAGGAAAGAAATTTTTTACAGTGAAAACAATCATTCACTGCAACAACCTCCCCAGGGATGTGGTAGATTCCCCATCATCTGGGGTTTTCAAGATGCGATTGGACGGTTCTATAGATAATCTCATCTAGGCTCCCTTTTGCATAAAAGGTTGGAGCAGATGATCTTTTGAGGTCCCTTCCAAGCTGGGCTGTCCTCATATTCTATGATTCTAGGAAAATGTAAGTTTACATTAGAATTCCTTCTGTTACTTTGGCTGAAGACATCAGATCTCAATTGCAGCCTTTCTGTATGTTTGCACATACAACAAAAAGTATGGTGTCACCTGTGAGGTCTCATTCGACAGTGACTGGAGTCTCCTTCCTTTATTCCAGGACAAATAAGCAAACATTAGATTAGGAGCTGGGCTGAAGAAGAATATATATGTTCTTTGGGCTGCTGTGGCCTCAAGCAGGCAAGGCATTGCAGCTGAATAAATTACTTTCTCAGAGAAAGAAGTTTGCCAGTTCATTTGGTGGATCGCAGAAGCAGAGTGACCAAAGAGAGAAGAGAGCAGAATGCCATCTATACATGCATTTGTCATACTCAGGAAACCTTTTGTTCCATGACCCGTTAATGCTGCTATTGTTACAGAAAGATACTGCTTGACTTGAAACAAGAGTATTTAATCTGTCACATCTGACTGCATTTGTGGCTTATTGATTGTAAAAGTGTCCCTTTGCACAAATCAAAACTGTAACAATAAGCAGCCAAACCAATGCTTCCAATTTTATAATGTAGTCATGACCCAGATGATGTGATAGGGCAAAATACTGCTTCAAAAGGTGTTGTTGGTGCCCAATAAAATTCTCTCCAAGAAGAAGAAATCATGTATGTGAAAGATATTCTTCATGCACTGAGCAGCACTATATGCCTACAAAGGTACATTCAAAATAACTTTGATGGCTAAATATCTGTCATTGGTCCCTTGCACTCAGAGTGACTAAATTATTTTTCTTTTGAATCAACAAATTTCCTCCTAATTTAATTCCTTATCTAAGTTGTCATAATAATGTAACAAATTTTAGAACATGGCAATCAGTGGTAATAGACCAAGCTTGTCAAAGCTGTAAATAAACCAGCAATCTAATCTTTTCAACAACTACTATCATCACATATGAATTTGCAAAATAAATAATTTTTTTAAATTTCCTGAATGTTTCTTTGCTTTACAGAAAATAGATTAAGATGAGAGGCATTCAAATAATAGCATGGACTTGGAATGTGATAGAAAGAATTTATCAAAGGCTTATGAGAATGTAAATTAGCAGTAGCCCAGAACCAAAATCTTGAATAAACCACTTAAACTTTGGCTAGCTAAAATCCTAATGTTAACTTTTCTACACCTAATTTTGGGGAGCTAAAACTAAAATGCCCCAGAGCTTGGGCATCAGGAACAGCTGGTGCAAATAAAATCAGTTCTTTTTCCTTTTGAATCTGTAAATTAACAGCAACATTGTTCACCATTGGTTGTGCCTCGAAAAATCACTTATACCTGTGCAGAGCATTGTGGCAATAATCTAGCTGAAGACTATGTGAGGTGCAAATCTCTGGAGAACAACAACTCATTAGCATTTAATTTTCTTTGATTGCTGCTTTCCACAAATTATGGTCAATGTTGTCATACCTTATCATATTTTCTCAGAGGTACGTTCAAAGACAGATTTCAGATGCAATAGAAGGGAAGGCTGCATGCAAAATAAAGAAAGGATAAAAAACAGTAGACTCTGGGATTCATCTTAACCCATCTTTAGATGCATAAATCTGCACTAGTCATCCCAAGCTCACATTATAATCACTTTAGAATAACAGAGACTTCCAAAGAGGGTTTTGCATAACCCATCATTTACTTATTTCCCATCATTTACTTACATAACCCATCATTTACTTAATGATGAGATGAACTACCTTTTGGAGACGCCCACTGACTGGAAGAGAGACTAAAGAGAATCTCGTTCAAGATATTCTGACTTTTAGATGCCCAAATTGGACTCTACATGTCACAGTCTTAAGCCCATGAAAGAGGAATGTGTCCCTCTATCCATACTTAAAATGGACCCCTTGATGATTGGCATCTTCTTTGTCTAAATGTTGCCTTGTTGCCTGCGGCTGAGGTTCAGCCCTGTGCAAATGTCCAGAACTGCTTTGGTTGAGGAGCTAAGCACATAACCTCCACCAAAATCCTATTAGTTTCCAAAAATAAGTCCTCCGAAGGGACCAATCTTTTAGAAAACAAAATAGTCCTATTTAAACATAGTACTTCCAATAACACTGGGTCTCTCACTGGACAGTGTAAACAAGTTTTGGAAGGAGGGGAAAGAATGTTCCCAGGAGTTGCAGCATTTCACATGTAACCTTGTGTCTAACTGACTTTTATTAGCATGCTGGAATCAGTTCCTGGATCAATGCTTGGATTTTCTGGATTGCTTCACTAAATCAGCTAGTCTTTCAGGACTGTGTAAAAGCCCTGGTATTAGTGGACTTTGCACTACACTCTGGAGGATCAAACATCTCACATGTAGGAACTGCCACAACTAACTTGTAAGAGTTTATGGGTGGGATCACAGGAACTCTTTCAATTAAATTACAGTAGTCTAGGAAGTGGATGTCCCCTGATAGTAATTTCTGTCCTTGGACTAGAGATTACAGTGCCTACAGGAGGGCACTGGGATGGAGGGTGGATCCACTTTAGTGTACACTCACTGAAAGGTGCACATTTAGCTTGAATCACCTTCAGCAGTGACTTAACATCACTGGAATAGATCAGGTATGTTGATGTTGTCTCTAATAAAATCTTGTGTTAGTTGGGAAATACTTTCCAGCTGAAAGGGGCTATTCCTGGAGCCAGAAGCTGCTACAAAGGGTGCAGGTGAAGCTTGACAGCCACACAGCCCTGTCACATCACTTGGAGGGTGTGAACTGCACTCAGAAGGGCATGTGATGAGCAGCACTCCCAGATACCCATTCTCCCTAGCACCTGTCAGTAATAAACAGCTGGAGTTTAGGAGAAAGATGTAATATTTTCAAATCCCACAGCTGTTTCCAAAGTCATCATGCCTTTACTGTTGTAAAGCACATCAAATTGGGCTTTAAAACTGTGGAGATCCACATTTAAGGAGCACCTTATCATTGAATGGCGCTATTGCACAAATGATGTCAAGACAGTTTCATATGCACAAAGATTTATTAGGGTGGTCCATAGCTGGTGGCATACATCAATTATAAGAGTGCAAGTTACTTCTCAGACACAATAAAAACTAAGAGAGAGAGAGAGAGAGAGAGAGAGAAAGGGAAGGGGAGGGATAAAGGGAAAGGGTAGAGAGAGGGAGAGGGAGAGGGAAAGGGAGAGGGCGGGAAGCTGTCTCCCATTCACTGATTGGAATATGCTAATTAAGTGCAAGTGCTGCACATCCATTGGCTGTTAAGTTCCAGCACACAAGTATTATCGGATAATATTTATCCTGTATTGAAATGACTGCTATTTACTTTGCTGTGCTCTGTATTTGCTTTTTCTCTGCTATAAACTAAAATCTGCAAAACAAGAGGTGAAGGAAAGAGGGGGAAAAAGGCACAATTCTCACGCCGGCGGTAGTCACCTCCCATGAGAACCCCTCTAACAACAATATAGAGGTTTGCAAGCACAAGGTCATGCGACCAAAGGCACCAGAATAACACATGGGGAAAATACTGCCACAGTGACTGGAGAAACAGTATCATGGCACCTCGGGGTGAGACTGCATCAGTAAGGCTGAGATACAAAGGCACCTAGGGCACTATACGACAGTGATACTGACCGTCTTCAAAGGAGGACAGGATTAGCACAGAAACAATTGCTTTTCAACTTCTTCTTTGAGAAAGTCTCACCTAATAACATGAACACAACCCTGGAATACACATAAAAAGTCAGCAAACAGACCTGAACCAAGTCTTTTCTTCTCTGATGGCAAAAAAACCCAAGCAAAAATAATAAATTAACTCACTGGCACACATCTGTGGAACGATGCAGATTAAATAGTGTCTATGAGAAGCAATCATTAATATTTATAAAGAATCTCAGCAGCAGCTGCCAAATGATGGAGGGAATCTTTGGAAAATTTCAGACTAGCAATAAAACAACTTAGAGTTATAAGAATGACAAGTTTGCATATGAAACCAAAATGTATCAACTTACTGAAAGTCTTGTACTATATGTTCCTCCAGGGTTTCAGTATTCCTACACTGAGAGAGAGAAGACATTTTTTAAATAAACCATTGCACTGAGATCTGACAGGTTTTGGTGACTCTTGAAATTAGTACTGGGAATCTTTATTCAAGTCCTGCAAAATACATCAAGAAGTTCAACTAAAATACAGTCGAAATGAGTCCACAGACAAAGCTTTCAAAAGAAAAATTACTCTGGCAGTAAAAAAAATGTTCCGTCTTTCCTACAGAACTGCTCCTTGTTACAGAGACAGTTGCTGAGTGCTCAGATGAGACTCTCACAAGATAAGCAGCAGAGGGAATATTCCCCTCTATCAATTGCTCCATGCAGTAAATTTTATGTGTAGAAGTTTTATAAACGGAAAGTGCCTAAAAGCTTTCGCTGTGTGAAATGTAGTGGAAAAAAAATGTTCTGGTGTAGAAGTCTGTAAAAGAGCAACAAAGGAAAGCAGCTAACACCAAAGCTGAAGAAGGGGTCACTTCCTCTCGCTGCTAGCAGCAGTGTGTGTCCATGCTGATGTGTTACTACGCTTGAGTCTCAGGGGCCCTTTTATTCATAAGAAATTCAGCTCGATGTAAAAGACTATCACTTGTCCTATACAAAACTTTCGTTTCCATTAAACATGTCATAATAATAACAAACCGCAAGTCATGCATAGGCTTTTCACCTTGGAAACAAGCTGAGAACATCATTGACAGAAAAATGTGCTTTTATATAGCCTGACATTTTTCCTGCCTTACAGATCTCCATACGCCATGTTCATACTGTCTGCTTCAGGCAACCATGTTTCTGTCAAAGGACCATAGTTCTCACTTTGCTCTGTAGCCGTGTTTTGCCCCCAGCATATCCCCTCTCCAGACACAGACCTCAGGCTTCCCCAACTGCACATGACTGGGTCCAGTATGGGAGAATACTGCCAAGGAGGACAGAGCGAATTTCTCATTCCCCTTCAAGCAGTGATGAACGCTATCAAAACTCATGTCTGAAAGGAATAATACAGGGCTCTACTTAAATCACATTGTATTCAGAGCTAGGGTCAAGCAGAAAGCAAATTAAACGGATTAATGTTACAAGAACTACTTCAATAATGAGCTGCTGTGACATGATCTTTTCTTCAGAGAGATTTCAAGCAAAAATAATTTTCATGTCTGGCTAGAATGACTGTTCTGGGCAGCACACAGTTTATTTTGTTTCTGGGAGACCATGAACAATGACTTAAATAACATAAAAATAAACAGAAGCAGATCCAGAACAAATGTGCAACTAAGAGATATGAATATAATTAAGCTTTTATCTCTGCAAACAAATGGTAGGAGATATGGGTTGTAATTGCAGTAGTTTTAGACAGATGGGATTGATTTGTTTCCCTGTAAATGGTACACCTGAAATGCTTGAAAAAGAAAATATAATACCACTCTACATTTTCAAGGTCACCAGTAAATAGCACCCAATGCATTGACACCCAGATGGATGAATGATTGCATCAATGGCACAGTGACGGAAGCAAAGAAACATCTTAGGTTTTAGCAGATGCAGTGTTAGAAAACCAAGAAAATGCTGCTCCATTCTTGACAGGCATGAATGTGAAAAAATTTATACATCTTTTCAGGATAAAATACACCCAAACAGAGAGGCATTTGACCCCTTTGTTACAGATCATAGAATCATCGAATCATAGATGCTTTGGGATAGAAGGGACCTTTAAAGGTCATCTAGTCCAACACCCTGCAATTGGCAGGGACATCTACAACTACATCAGGTTGTTCAGAGCCCCATCCAGCCTGGCCTTGAATGTTTCCAAGGATGGGGCATCTACCACCTCTCTGGGCAACCCGTTCCACTGCTTCACTACCCTCATTGTAAAAAATTTCTTCCTTATATCTAGTCTGAATCTACCCTCCTTTAGTTTAAAACAGATCTTAAGTTCCAGCTTCATTCATTTTATTTCCCCCACCTATAGAGGATATTTTCAAATAAGAGCATGTAAATTCAGATATGTGTGTTCTGTCAGTATCGGTGCATACTTTACTGATAAATCCTCCTGTGCCATGTGAGAATGGCCACTCCAGTCTCAGTGGCTTGGAATTGACCATATTTGACCTGAAAGAATATCTCCAAAAGAGGCTACAATAAGTAATATCTCAATACTCATGATTTGGTGATTTTTTTTAATCTAGTGAGATGGAAATATCTGATGAAAATCTTTGCTACAGCAATAATAATTGAACTAAATGTAAATGAAAGATTCACAGCTGAAAACAGAAAAGATAAAAAAATAGATAAAATACAAACATTACCAGAGACAGAAAATCATCAGGCTGTGAATATTGTCCTTTGAAGACTAAGACACATTTGTCCAGGGATTCTGGTAATGATGAGGATAATCTTGAGTCAACTTGCAGAAATGCAAATAACATCCCATCTGCATATAGTCACTTACGTACAATGACCTAAATTTTATTCCACTATACACATATATACAGAGACATGAACACTAGACTACAAGAATGTTAGGGCTTCAAAATCAAATGGTTAAATCGACTACCATCAACCATATGTTAATCCAGATAATCATAATGCACACCACGTCACATATATTGGTAGACAATGTAGAAGCCCGTATCTTCCCTGTGTCTATAATAGGCATTAAATTTAATGTCTGATTGCTGCTCTTTTTTATGAGATCTTTGTGTCATTCAGTACATAGACAGACAGAGTTCAAAAACTTTCTGTTATTGTTTGATGATCATCTTAATGCTTTAGGTGTTGCATGCCAATCAAACTTTGCATTGAACATGCGAATTCCTCATGGACTTCCTCTATACTATTTGTCTTTCCAATATTTGAGCATTGCATACATAGAAATGCATTTTCACAGCATCCTGTTGAGATCATGGGTGTTACGAGCCCTGCTTTACAGATGTGGAGCTGAAGCACAAGGAGAACAAGGCTATAAATAAACCCTAATTTTCAGAGCCTGGTCTGAGTTGCACATCACTTGATTTTTCAGAGTATTTATCCTTATAGAGGAATTTGTCCCTATAAAACATACAATACACTCCTTTTTATGCCATAGCATACAAAGAGGGAAAGATGTTTTTACCCTCAAGCTCTTGATGATATTTCAGATTATCTGGATTTAGACTCTCAAATGTAATGGTATAAGAACAAAAATCCTGAGCTCAGCTGTGGCAAGCTAGTGTGAAGAGCTGAATGTAGAACAAAAGTGCCCATAGTAGCCTGTGTTGCTGAGGAACACATGGTCACATTGTGTACTACTTGGAGTTTCCTAACAGTTGTAAATCTCTTGGCTAAATATATCCAAATATACTTTTGTCCTGTGTTTCCCACTGTGCTCTAGTTGGGAAATGATTAAAAATAGACATAAGTATTGAAAGATTGCCAGAGATCTGTATTTGACTGCACTGCTTTCCTGCAGAACTTCTAATGAGAGATAAGCCTTATACATGGCCTCACGAAGGACTGGTGAGAAAGTGAGATAAGTCTACAATGATGCATATTCATGTGTTACATGAAGAGCTGAAGCTTTGCATTTAATCTGATTTTCTATATCCTAATTAACCAGCTAAACAGCAAATCATCTAAAACAAAATGGTATATTTTTGGACACTTTTAAAACCATCAATAGGTGGTTTTCATAATTATTTTAAATTCTGCAGGACAATCTAATAATAACGATACACAGTAATATTGTTATCACTTTAAATTATTGACTGCAGAACTGTGATTATAGAGGCAGGCCTTTCTGCCATTTTTGAGATAACTGTCATGATGTAAAAAAGATCTGCTCATATGGTATCTTACTCATGCTGTCCATGGCTTCTAAGGAGATCCTTCTAATAAGGATGCTCAATCCTTTACACAAATAGACTTCAGTATTCTCCATGTCAATACCTATCAGACAGGAAATATTTTCAGGTTATGACCGTAGCTGCACATTGCCGTCAAATTCTGACAAATTACATACCATATTGTCGTGGTTTAACCCCAGCCAGCAACTCAGCACCACACAGCCGCTTGCTCACTCCCCCCTGGTGGGATGGGGGAGAGAATTGGAAGAGCAAAAGTGAGAAAACTCATGGGTTGAGATAAAGACAGTTTAATAGGTAAAGCAAAAGCCACACATGCAAGCAAAGAAAAACAAGGAATTCATTCACTGCTTCCCATTGGCAGGCAGGTGCTCAGCCATCTCCAGGAAAGCAGGGCTCCACCACGCATAACAGTTAGCTGGGAAGACAAATGCCATTGCTCCAAACACCCCCCCTTCCTTCGTCTTCCCCCAGCTTTATATGCTGAGCACGATGTCATACAGTATGGAATGTCCCTTTGGTCAGTTGGGGTCAGCTGTCCCGGCTGTGTCCCCTCCCAACTTCATGTGCACCACCAGCCTCCTCACTGGTGGGGTGGTGTGAGAAGCAGAAAAGGCCTTGACTCTGTGTAAGCCCTGCTCAGCAATAATGAAAACCTCCCTGTATTATCAACACTGTTTTCAGCACAAATCCAAAACATAGCCCCATACAAGCCACTATGGAAAAAATTAACTTTATCCCAGTCAAAACCAGCACATATATCTATGTTGTTCATGTCAGTGCCACAGGCTAATAAATAGTGTACTTTTGGAGTGGTTATTGCTTTGGCCAAGCTAGAAACTTAGTCAAGCTTTAGTCATTCCATTTCTAGTTAAACATAAGAAATGAACTTTTTCAGCTGTTCATCACCTATGCAACAGAGACATTAATGGAATGCTCTGAGGAGGATTTTTTCACATGTGCTGTCCATGGAAGGTACTCTGCTTGATCTGCTACTCAAAAATAAGGAAGAAGTGGTTGGGGATGTGACAGTCAAAGGCACCTTTGGCTGCAGTGACCACAATGTGGACCCTGAGGGAAGTGAGTAAGGTAAGTAGCTGAGTATCTAGTGTGAGGGTATAGGGAAGATGAAACCAAAGTCTTCTTGAAGGTGCTCAGTGATAGGATGATAGATGAGGGTCACGAGTTAAAACAAGGCAAATTCTGGGTAGACAGGTGGTTGGGGTTTTTTTAACCCTGAAAGTAATCTAACACCAGAAGAGATGGCCCAGGAAATGTGTGGAACCTCTGTCCTTGGTCCTGAGCAACCCGACTTAGATCGGACCTACTTTGGGTGTGGGACTGGACCAGATGATCTCCAGAGGTCCCTTCCAACCTAAATTGTTCTAAAAACTATGACAAAAGACCCTGGACTTTAGGACAGTGGAGTTAGGTTTGTTCAGGGAATTGTTAAACCGATCCTCCTTGGGAGGCTGTTCTCACAGGCAAAAGTGCCCAGGGGAGCTGGCTGATCTCCAAGGACAACCTCCACAATGTGTAAGAACAATTCATCCCAGTTTGCAAGAAAATGCACAGGCAGAGCAGAAGGCTAGCTTGGCTAAACAAGAAATTCCTAAATTCCTAACTGAGCTAGATAATGACCAGACTGATAACTAGAAAAAGGCAAATACTACACTCATCTTCAAAAAATGGCAAGAAAGAGGGTTTAGGGAACTATAGGCTGGTCAGTCTAGCCGTAGCCTCACGACAATTCTAGAGCAAATCTGCATGGAAGTCATTCTACACGACACTGAAGTGCTTTATTAAGTAACGCACAAACCATACTTGCAAGGAAGTTTAGTGCAGACTTCTTAATGGGCAGCTCTAGACAGCTATTAGATGCAAAATGAGTTTTGAGCAGATAATGCAACAGCTTGGCTGGATTATTTAATAGATTATTTAATAGATTCAGCATAACATTCAGACTAAAAACTAGAGACTGAAAACCTAATCTATTACTCAATAATTAAATTAATATTAATTAAATAAATTTAATTTAGTCAGAATGCTATGCTGAATGATCAGTAGCCTACTCCCCTTTTCTCCTGTTTTGAGGTATTAGCTGTATTGCTATGATGTTTGCATATTACCGAGTTGTCAAGAGGACATGGAAATTCTTTTTTTTTCCTTTTTTTTTTTCCCCCCACAAGTCTCATCTTGTTGATTGAATTAATGTTTAGACTGTCCTTTCTCCAGCCTCCCACCACTACTCCTACTTTCCTAGAATCCTACTAAAGCTACTTCTGCTTTCCTACAACAGTGAGATTAATCAGATCAATGAGCTAATCTGACAGAAAGCTAACACACACCCTCAAAATGCGTCCATTACTCCTGAGTTTAAATGAGATCAGTTTGTGAACATGAAAGCTAGAACCAACACAAGGGAGGGAAGGATACAGAGAGCTAGGAATGAGTGGAAGGTCATGGACCAGTTTTCTCAATTAATTTTCTGGACCCAGCTCTCATCAGAGTCTGTGTCAGCACAAGGGAGAGGCTGGGGATGTAAGATCACGAGCACCTATGGAAAGCAACTGCTCTTCTCAACATCAGCAACCTGTTAGATTAACTTAACAACAGTACTCTCAGAAAATCCTGGCCATATGGAATAACTCTACTTCAGGAGGAGTATATTTATGCATAGAATTGCCCATTTAAAATGTTTTTGACTTCGAAGATTTACTGTTATTGTTCATTATTTACCTTACTGTCCTGCTTAAGCTCTGTCTGAGATCAGGACCACACTGTGCCAGAGGTTGTACCTATTTAAAGAGACAACTCCAGCTTCAAAATAGCTATGAGAGATGAGAGGTGAAAGAAAGGAAAATTATTATTCCCCATTCACAAAAGGGAAACTGAGACACCAAGCGATTAATGATTTTTTTTTAACTTCCTGAGGGGTGTGGATGCTCAGTTCCCATCCATTTTAATAGGAGTTGAGTATTCAAAGACATGAAAAAGCTTTGTAAATCCTACACTGAATGGATTCCCAAAAGCCTCCCTGGAATTTAATGTAGCTTCTTTTTTATAAGCATTTAAAGTAAGATATGTGTATATGCCTATGTCTGTATATGTTTGTGCACACTCTGGCTTTCAACAAGCAGCCAACTCAGCATATCTTTGCCTGAGTTGGATTTATTTGTACTGCTCTGTGGAATATCACATAATCCATTTACAGGACAGTGTGTAAGTGTTTTGGGTAATATACAGGCTGAACAGTTTATCCTTATACGCTTACCCAGACATGGGCCCTGTAAACTGCTTGGCTTGCTCTACTGACTGAATTTTCTAAATATCATGGTCAGCTGTTTGAGATTTGTAGGACACCACAGGCAAATTTTCCACACTGCTTACAGTGCCAATGGTCCCTAAGAAGTTCTCTCTTTGCAGGGTATTGCCATTGTCCAAATTGCAGGCATAGGCAGGCTCCAGGCTATGCAGTCGCCTGCTAGCCACACGCTTGGCTGCTCCAGCCTCTTCTCTGGCCATCCCAGAAATATTGGATGCCAAAGCTGCCCCCAGCCAGTCAAACTGTCTCTCACACATGTATGCATGTATAGGAGACTTAAAGTAGACACACATATAATAGACTTGAAATCGCTAGAAAGTTTGCCACCTATTTTGGTTGTCCAATCACCCAGTTTCACCCTTTCCTCTCAGTCAAGCCTGCAATCCATAAAAGACATTTCTGCTTGGAATATGACCCACACCTGTGTCCACACAAATCCCAGTGAAGATTTCATGTAGCCCTGGCAGTGAAATGAAGTAAGTATATCTTCCTGATGTGTGCTGTAGATTAATTGAGAGAAGAGAGGAAGGGGACAGATTGAGAAAAGAGATCTGAAAGACAGAAGAGCTTTCTGGAGATGTTTTGGGCTTAGCAGGTATGATTCAGAGTGGGAATTAGAAAGCAGACAAGAATATAGTAAAAGGTAGTCAAAAACAAAGACAGAAAAAGAAGCTGATTGATTGTTACTAGGTTGACTTTAAGCTAATAAATTGAAGAAACTGTGGGTGGAAGGAACAAAGGAAAACAGCAGAGCAGCCTCATTCTCCTAAAGAAACATTAGCTGACTGAGCAGGAGGCCTCCGAGCTGGATACTGCAGCCCTGCAGGTAGCCGTCCCTTCTCAGCCTCACCAAGGAGGCACGATTAATACAGCATTAGCTGAAAGCAGATACCCTCAACTCTCTGGAGGACCCCTTCTGAAATCACACCACCTCTAAACTCTGCTCAACTACTATACAGTGGCCGTGCTATGTCTTGACAGACACTTGTGATGGGGAAAAGATGTTCAATTCACATCATAGTTTAAATAAAGTCAAGATCAAAGGCACACATAATTAATTTCCAGTCAGTGAGCTCAGGATCAATACCACTCAAAATCAGTACCAGCAATACAACAGATATACCACAATACCAGACACTTAAAAAATGTTAACATATACCCACAAATTTCTAAACACCCCTCTATGACTAATACTAAAAAGTTCTACTCCCCCTGACACACACCAGCACCCAAACACGCTTGGGTGCACACACATCCCACATGCCCTCACCAGCGTGGGTTATATGCACCATACTCTCCTGAGAGTGAGGGTTCCCCCACTTGTACATCCCTCCTGTTGCAGATGTGGGTGCTCCACATCCCATACTGCTCCCTACAGCCCCCTAATTCAAAGCTGGTGAGAGATCATCACACAAGGTCATCTAAGCATGCCCCAGGAGTGGGTCCTTGCTTGGTGCACCCCACACTGTCACTCCAGCTGATGGATGCAGGCTGCTCATCACATCCAAAGGGGAGGACATGCCATCAGACAGTGGCAGAGCTCGTGATGCTGGTGAGGCAGCTTCTGAGAGTGTCAAACCAGATTTACATTACTGCTCCATTCCCACTCCAACGTCTCTCCCCACTGTTACAAATTTTCATGTTCATACTGCTTCTCAAGCTGACTCCTTGGTCTCAGAAGTCTCTTCATAATTCCCTGGTACCTGTTTAATCTGGCCAACAGTTATCCTCCTCTTTAGCATTGTCAGTTGGGCAGACACCCTCTCATACAGTTTGGGGTATCTTATTCGCACACCCTGTGTACATTCACACTCCCATCCAACAGCAGTTGTTATTCAGGCCATCCTGCCAAGGGTGGGCTGTGCAGGCACCCCTGCAAGTGCTGCTGACACTGCGCCTGAGCTGCCAGATCATACTTGATGAGCATATGACAGTATCATCATCAGCCTCAGGGAAACATCTGTGAAGATGCCAGTAAAATCTGTGGGAAGATACCTCACATTCCTTGTGGAAGCTGAGCCCTAGACATAGGCAAAGCAGTGCTCCACAACCTTGCTCCAAATATCGAGGTACTGGGATCGTCCCCAGGGTGCCTGGCTGAACCCCTCATCACATGGATCCCCAGAGACACGGCTCTGAGCAAAGAAGACAGAGCTACCAGCTACAGCTGCAGAGCCACTTCCAGCAGCTTCCTCAAGCAATAAATGCAAAAGAAACCCACGGTTTTCTGCTTGTCCATTGTTAAGATATGTGCGAAGGTCCATTGTCACGTTCATTGAGCTGTTTATTTCAAATACATCAGAAAGTTATTTTATTACCAGACTGCATTGCAATCAGTCCTTTGTGCTTCATGTAGCAGGTACAGTAGAAAAAAAACATAAATAAATGGAGAGGTGGTTCAAAATGATTGTTGGTGCATTACTGTCAAAATAATAAGTTCTAAGAGTTCACTAAGTATTTTTTTAATCTAAGGAGTACATAAAGTTATAATCTTTTCATTTCCTCAAAGTACTAGGAAAAGGAAAAGGTTTAAAATAGCAAGGTCTTAACATATAAATCAACAACCCATTAATATTTAATGTTTAAATGAAATAAAGATTTAAAATATTTATCACACTTCCTTTGTTCACGAATCTGTCTCAAAGAAACAAGGACAGGGACAAGAAATAACATGTCACTTGGTTGTCACAATGATGTTAGCCATCTTACTATCACTCCTCCATTTGTAAAAATCTAGCCTACTCGTCAGACAATTAGTGATAAATGAATCCACTTCTAATGCTGTCTGCCCCCATTAAAGAAAAAAAATATTGTCTGTCTCCTCTATCATGACCTTTCTCACTGAACATTTAATCTTTTCCAAACAAGGTCCTGCTATCCAAAGATCAGTTTTATCACCTGCAGTATTAACTTTTCCCATTTGGGGCTTATGTGGACCCCTCAAGGTGTCATGCCTGCTTATCCCTTACCCATCTTGCTGTCATTTTGGACATTTTTGAGACCCCTTTTCAAAGAATTATATACCTCTGTGCGTGTGGAGCAGAGAAGTAATACAGGGTAGCTTTAGATAACTATATTAGTCAGCTAACCTGTATAGGCTGCCCAAATAGTTAATATAAGAGTGATTTCTCTGGAGATGATCTCCAAACATTCAAGATGGGGTCCTGCTCTGACCTGCCCTCCATCCTCCCCTGACTACATATGAAACCTCCCAGCTGGGGCTCCTATGCCATCCCTGCCACAAGGCTGCTGCACCCTTACCAGCCTGATTCTCCAGCCATCCAGGCTGGGAAAGCGCTGGAGGGCAGCATGGTCACTTCTCTTATTTGTGGATACAAGGACACTAGTATGGAGGCAGGAAGGATGAGGAGAGTATGGTGTCCTCCTCTCACTGCCACATTCAGATGTGGCTGGGCTTGTAACCAAACCAAAGAGCAAAAACAAAATCAAGCACTCCCATGTTCAAGAGCAGACCTGTTGCCTAAATTAGATGCTAGCTTCCAAAACACATACCAAGAGCAAGGCAGCATGAACTTGTTTGGGCCAGGTCCAGACAAGCAGACACAAAGGGTGACTCCAGAGAGTTGAGTGGTCATTTTCACTTTATTCACTAACCCTCCATTCTAGCAGCGTGCTAGTGGCAGGTCAGCACTAATGATGAACTAGCTCTGAGAATGCATACAGACCAATCCTCCCATCCTGTTAAAATCCTTCCTGCAAAAAAATTAGAGATAAATAGAAAGAGCGTAAATTGCAATCTGAGAATTAAAAAAAAAAAAATCAACATGTCTGAAGAATTGTCGTGAATGGGTGATTTAGAACTCTTAAGGAATCACCAACAAAGGTATCAGCAAAAGTAGTATTAATATGATGTTGTAAAAGTGCGACTTAAGAAAGTACGATGGCAAGGTTCACTCTATTAATTCCTGCATGGAAGAATCATACAAAGGAAAATTGAGTTACACTCAAGTTAGAATGATTCACAGAGAGACCAGAGAGGCAGAGTAAGGAAGACCCTCCCATTCAGTCACAAGGTTCAGAGTAGACCCCCTTGCTTTCTAAACTCCTGATGGAGCTTAGGTGTGGCTAGTTCCAATCTTAGTCTCAGACTTGGTCAACGGTTTATGTCTAAAAGATTGTATGTGCAAAATTTATGTAATGTTTCATTAGCATCAATTCAGCATGCAATCAAAGTAACCAAGACGAAATCAAAGTTACCATACTACAAGGTTATGCACGATATCAGTTGCTTACCAAAGATCTGTTGTGGTAAAAGATCTCTCTGCCTTGAGGAGCAATCTTGAGAGGCGTCCCAGCTCGAAGGAAGATCACTGTCATGCAGCCACACTGCCTAGAAGGGAGAGCTCAAAGAAGACTCACTTAGGCCGTCATATTTATAGGATAAAGTGGTTGGCTTGTAGTCAAATGTGACTGATAGAAAAGTTATGCACAACACTTCTTGTACCCTCAACTTTCTTTGTTACTTGAGAAATGAGTCTTGGAAAAGCCACCTGTTATTCATGTGTCAATCACATGATCGGTGTTCCAAGCTCATATGCACCGATGCTCACTGTGTCACTCTGCTCCTTTGTGGGTTTTCAGAGAACAGCTTGAAACTAGAGGAGTTCACGGCCTGGCTACAGCTCAGGCCTTTACCTCTTCCGGAGCCTGCACCAAACCACTGCCAGTCTGGTCAAGGAGTCAAGCGCATCCATCACAAGGATCCATAAAAGATTTTTCTACTACATGGTCAGAACTTTGCAGTATTCCAAAAATACATCACATAACTCTAGTTCAGATGCAAAGGTAAAGATTACGCCATGATGAAATTCAGAATAGGAGCCAACTTCTTGGCTGTTTGTATATTGGCATAACTCAAGTATGCTTGGGAAATAAAATATACAAGTATTATGGTCTCAGAAAATTGACTGTGAAAAATAGAATAAATGAGCTTCCTTAAAATCCCCATCCGTAAGTCTTGCCTAATTAGAAAAACAGGGGTTTGAGCCAAAAACAGAGTTGATGACGTTTATAATGTAGGCAGCATTCTCTGCTGGACAAGCCCCTGATCAACCTGAAGTAATTACACCTGTTTTGAGCAGGGGGTTGGAGGCCCTTTCTAACCTAAATAATTGTATGATTCCATGATACAATATCTAGACCTTTTTCTTTTAAAGTTAATCCCACTATAATTTAGTACAAATTCTCAGTTTTTGATGGGCATGTTCTTCATTAAGGAACGGCATCAAATGCAATATGTGAACAAATTTCTGGAGGAAATGATTGCATGTTGCAATGTAGGACTTACCTCTCGGTGAGATGCCTTTTCAATGAACTATGCTGTCTCCTGGAGGATGCATTTCCTGGGGGAAGAATATCAGGTCATTTTCTTTATTATACTGTGAAGTACTCGTGTGCTAAAAATTGCTGCAACCCTCAGTTCATATTGCTGCTGTGCCACTTGGTATGACAAATTTCAAAACATAAAGGCATTATTTATACATGGAGTGTTTTTATATTATTATTCCATGAGAGATTTATGATTCAACAATCATGTTGCCTGGTTATTACCTTCCTGTTCATTTGCATCTGCATCCAAGAAGTTTTAGCCCATAATTCTTTTTCACATAATGCAGGTTTTAATAGCTGTTCAGAAGAACACTATATCTAGTAGAAATATACTTCAGCAGCTCAGTTGGCTGTAATACCGTAAAGGAGACACAAAACTGACATAGACATATGGTTAAAGAGGGGTTATAACGCTATCTATGTTTGCTAAGTCCCCACCCATCTCCATGGTCATTTCAAGAGATGGTATGAGGGCTGAGCGGTGACTACCCAGAAAGTGTTCCAAAATCTGTGGCATACCCAGTCCTTTCATATTTGGTAGCACATTGGGCCAACTATTCTCCCAGAAGCAGAGCTGTTTAAATAATGCATATTTTTTTAAGAAAGGACTTGGACAACAATATTAAACTGAGATCAATTCAGAATGGAGAGATTCTTCTAATTTATTGAAACAGAAAATTGAAAACAAATCATCTTGTTTCATTTTGCAGATGAATCCCTATTTACTTTTTTCATAAACTGATAATCTTTAAATGAAAAACTGATCATTTTGACATTTTGCAATTTTTTTCTTACACTTTTTTAGCTGAAACCTTTCACCCAACTTGAACCAAATTCTCTGATGGATTTGATTCTCTCAGACAAAACCAACAGAGTCCTCACGCATACACACCCTCCTCTAGAGTGTCAAATGAGGGATTCGCAGGAACATCCATAAATTCCTTTATTATGATAGCTACAAACAATAATAAATTGAAAAACTTTACACACATTTCTCTAGCAATGTTAAAGAAAAGTTAAAGGCAATTCTTATCTCAAATCTGAGGAATAACCCAGTATGGAGGATGGAAGACATCTGCTCTGGCCTCACAAACGCTTACTCAAGCCTACCCATTTTCCTCAAGTAATCACACACTTGACCACAAATCCACAGCAAATATTCAGTCCTGCTGCGGGTCTTGTTCAGACCCATCATTCTGACTCTGTCTGCAGCCAAGCCCTAGAAACACACATTGCAGCTATCACTGGTTCTTCGCAAGTAGGACACTACTTCCCAGCTCCACTGCCCGCCCATCAGATGGCTCCCAGGCTTCCAGCAGCCTCTGCCTGGCATCTCTGCCTCCACGGTGCCTAGTGCCTGAGCTGCTGCCTTCTTCACGTTTGGAGCTCTCCTTGGCGCTTGAACCAGGGTCAATAGCCCTAGCAATCTACCACATTGTTACCAAAAGCAATCCAGCACATACATGATCAAATTCAGGGAGAAAAGTACTTTTCACAGTTCACTTTCTTCAAACAAAGATCAGAGACAAGCCCTCAATGTGTAATTGGATCCTTATTAGTTTGAGAAGCCTCAGTTCATTTAATTGACATTCAAAAAGACAAGTATGGCATGCTTAATGAAAATAGGGAAGATATATTGGCACCTTTATTTAACACTCGGTTACTTTGATGTAGGCTGGCTTGTTAGCATATTAAAATTAGAACTGAGACAACCTTACAAGCTTCACACTCTTAAAACTTGTTGTAGTTCCCATTTAAGAACACTTTATAAAAGAATTAATGTTGTTGCCATATGACAAATTTCTCAGAATAAGCCACGAACATGCTTTTCCAAATAGACATATACAAAAATCCTGAGATTTACAAGAAAGCTTCTATCTGAAGCTGTTAAACTAATTGAACTTCTGAGGAAGTACAGTCACTGGTATCCTTGGTACCATTTCTTTTTATTCTCCATGATCATTGTATTCCCGTCTTTATTTAAAGAAAACTTTTAAGGCTCTCACTCCTTTCCCCACATCTCATTTCTTTCTTTTCTTACCCATTTCAGTCCCAGTATTTTCATATTCAGGACAAATACAAGTAGCTCTAATAATGAGAATATAGTATAACTGATTTGTATTTAAAATTATACCTGTAATTAATCTCTGTTCTTTAATAAACAAGCTGTTTTGGTATCTGGGCTGAGACTGCTGAAGGACAGGGCAGGCTGGAAGCCTCTGTGTTCAACAGCTGATGTACAGAGCGAAAATAAAACAAACTATGTTAGGAAAATATTCCACTTTCAGATTACTGTCCGACTGCAAAGGATTCACAATTTCTATGTTTGCTGCCTGATAATGTTGTGTTTAGTCTTAAATAAGAAAGTGAATATTTTACGGAAGGAATAGATTTTTTTCTATCTGTTTATATAGCACTCAGTATAATAATCTTTAAAAGACTGTTTTAAAGGTCTTTTTCATAGTGTAGACAATAAGGAGATAATGAAGAGAATAACAGGTTTATATAATATTCTCTCCCTGTCTGACAAACAAATCAGTAAGGACCAGAAATCCACTTATATGGCCACATACCCCTTGCATAAGAATAAGATGTATACCACCCCTTCCTCCAGATATCATGTCAGGTGTGCCAGGGACCAGGGCAGCCCCTGAGGACAGTTCACAAGGGTTCTTCCAGACTCTTGCATTACCTTGAACCCTGATGTCTTCAGCCAGACCTAAGATCAGGATCCCCAAATGGTGGCAGGTTGTTGTCACCCACTAGATACTCACTGGCTTTGAGAGTGATTCAGTCATTACAACTCTAATTTCCAACAGAACACTCTGAAACTTCAGAAAAAAAACAAGGCTTGGTAAGAAAGTGGTGCCAGACTGTTCAAGCAGCGATCAATTTCAAACCGCAGACATTTAAAAAAAAAAGTAGTCATATAAGCAGCTTAAAATTTGAACTCTTCATCTGCCAAGGAACAAACTGCAAACTTTAATAGTTATTACGTAGTCTGTAGATGTTCTCAGGGGGGCAGGAAAAAATTAGCACAAATGCTTCTGTAATTGTGTCATACAAATTGGCATTGTTCACTGACCCTCAAACCTATATTTTCATCTCTCTGTTGCAATTTGCTGTTCCGTAGTGTATGTGCTGCAGAAAGCTTGCTTAGTAACTGACTGTTTTCTATAGTCAATGCTTCCTCAGACGTATTTGCTTGGTACTGAGGCAGGCTGCAAATGTGCCACTCAATTACACAGCAACCAAGCAATTGGCGGCACACATGGCCATTGGGTTAACATCGCATAGCATGGAAATGGTTCATAAACATAGTTCTGTATGTGAGACATTAAGGTGTTTGACAATATTGTTTTAAAGCCTACCCAGGGAGAAATAGCCTCCTTTTCTCCACAGACCACAAAGGAAACCACAGGTTTTCATGTGATGCAGCCTTTTGCCAAACCCCGCTTTAAACCAGATAGCTGCAATAAACTTGTTGTTGATAGGGATTTTGTAGGATTGGGCCATAATTATGTTTGCACTTTACTGGATTTTGAGTCTTGTAGTAAGTGGTCTAGTTCTAAAGAGCCTAGGACATGAAGGAGCTTTTTAAGTACCTTCTCTGACTTGCCTTCATGTTCAATGCAGGATTTTTTGTATGTCTGAAGGTGTATATGTACTTGGTTTCAAACTTTGGTTCAAATAAGATTTTTTTTTTTTTTGAACCAAGACAGTTTTCTGATTTATCTTGTCCATTACCTGTGATACACTAAGCATTTTCATCTCTGGGTGATCATTCACATTCTGAGCATGCAGCATGCCTTGGGGAGCACAATGAAGTCTAAAAGTTCCTGCCACTAATGAACACTCATCTAAATCATTTGCATTACCTTTTACACCAGAGGGGTGAGACATTTTGGAATAACTTGAATTAATAAAACTAACTTATTAATTTTTAAAGTTCTGGGGCATTCTGTGAAGAGTAGAATTTAAAGAAGCAGAGTTTAAAAGAATATTGAGAGTAGAATTTGAAGAAGTATTTCCATTCCTATTTTCCCGTTCTTATTGTTACAAGGTAAATCATAATTTGATAACAATGTGAAATTATACAATGCTAAAATATTGACTTTGAAGGTTATGGATATTGTGACATTTTCTAGCTACATAGCATACTCACAATATATTTTCATAATGTTTAGTGTTAACAGAAATGTTGAAATTTCTAGGAAAAATAATACTGTTTGCACAATTTCTTTCTCGTACAGATGCAGGAGGTTGATGAACAATTTGAATGTAGTTCAGTTCTGAGATTTTTGTCTGAATCAACTCTACATTTCCCTCCAGGACACAAATGCGTGTATAACTTGTAATTGGTTGATTTCTTAACCTGAAGGCAGAGAAAATATTTCAGCTTTGGAGAGCAGAATAGAAAAAAACCAGAGTATTACAACTTATGCAGTTTGTATCAAAACACAAGATTAAATTTTAACATATGAACACATCTGTTTCTGACAAGGATGTTTTTATTACAAAATGGTGGACTTACCTTAGAAATTGATTTACATGACAATATTCGATAGCATTCTAAGGATAGTCCTTTTGTACCTCCAGATATTTTACAGATAATACACATAAAATACTGTATTTCTTTTGATCACAGTCTCAAGTTAATTCTTTGTCATTTATCAATGAATTAATTCTACCTTACAGCCTAAACACAGATTAAAATTCAACAGGACTAGTCTAATTTTACATTTATGATATTCCTTTCATCTTTCTTGATTTATAGAAAAAAATCTTTATTAAAGGAAAACCTGAACCTACTGAATTAATACATAAGTCAGGTATTCAGTCAGTCTGGTTCCTCCATTTCAGTGACTGAAAATGTATTTTTTATAGTGTTCCCAGGTAACTAAAAACAAAATTCAACACTTCGCAGCTTAGGGACAGTCCTTGCTTAAACTGCAAGTAAGATGAGCTTAACTGTCTCATTCTCAGCAGAACAAAACCTCTATCATAAGGTAACCTCCTTCTCTTGCAGAATCATTAGGAAGTTTCTACCAAAAATATCAGACTAAGGTGACATTGTGGGGAAAAGGAGTCCCAAGACAAAGACGCTTATACACCTATACGTTCATTATGTTGCAGAGATGCAACCACGTGTCGTCTCCTCCTTTTATTCCCATGGAATAATGAAGAGGTGGAGGTGGGGAAAGTCTTGGGCAGAGCAATTCTGCCCTCTGGGCTCCCAAACTAGCCAGTGGCACCCTGGTAGGACTTGCCTGCAGAGTCATCTGTATGCACTACTCAGTGATGTCAACTTCCAACACACTAGTCACTCGCTTTAATTTGTTCATGCTCAGTTGGATATTCACTGCACTGTTTCATCACAAAAAAAAGCATGAGAAGTAGCTAAGGATATGCCTGTGCTAGTGCCTCCAATATGGACATCACCTGAGATACTTCTTGATCACTTTGCCTGTTTGTGTGCATACATCCATGGGCAGACAGCCTTGTTAATAATACAAGTGGTCCAGTTCTGATCATCTGTTGCCATCACTGTTAGCAATTTAAATAAACACAATACGCTTTAGTCATCCAGTATGCACCTTCAGTGTATGTGCATTTTTAGTGCACTCTGAGGGAGCCTTTATATGACATCTTACTCCTGTTTGATCTTCCACATCCTCATCAGGGAGACTTTGGCAGGGAAATTTCCCAAAGACTGTGTGTATGCTGGGCATGCTCCATCCAGGATCTGCAGGAGCAGCAGCAGAACAGCCCTATGGCAGCTCCATGTCATTAACTAGAGTATTAAGCACGTGCATACCGACATCCAGGCACTTCTGGAGCTCTAAGTGTTTGACTTTCCATCATATCATTCCTTTAATACAGTATACATGTAAGTGTCATACAACCCAGTGTTACTCTTCTGTGTGAATGGAAACACAAATCAAGACCAAATGCTACAGTGGAGTTTTTAATCTCTTGTTTCACAGCAAATGCATCAAACTCCAAGATACCCAGGTGCTGAGGAGAAAATAAGGATTTGTTTCATGAGGTTTTGCTCACATATTTTTTGTGAACAGACAGTTACAGCTGAATGCATACCATTTCAGAACACGAGATTGCATCAGTCTTGTCAACAGAGGATCAGGAGTATGAATCACATCGCCAGCAGACTGGAATTTGTATTAAATGTATCAATAAGCAGTGTGTTCACATCATGACTGTGCTTGCCAGAAGGCTTGTATTCTCTGTGATGAAGTACAATTTTTCCCGTCAGTAAGTCAAAAGCTGGAGCCACTCAGCATTAAATCATTTGAGGCCAGACATTTATTAACACATTTAGAGACATGGGCAAACATTTCCAATATACTGTAATAGCTAGCAGATAATTTATTCCTAGTATCTCTTGGTGGTGATATAGATAATAATTGAACTCAAGAATAAGCTAAGGAATACAAGACCAGCATCTTAAAGCAACAATTTTGGTTTAATATATACATGACTAAACGTATAAACATGAAACAAATTTTTAATGTTTTGTGCCAAAATTCACATTTGGGTAGCTTCATGGAATTCAATGCACAGAACAATAATCTTGGAACCAGAGAACATATCTATATCTTTTCACCTAAATAAAATAGCAACATCAGAGATAAAAGTTGCATTTGTGATCGAAATCATGCCTTTTGTATTATTTCAGCTTCAGAACTGATCTACATATGTTGCACTGTGCCAAGTTTATGTTTTGTTTTAAAACTTACGGTAGGTTACATGCTGATTTCATTTAAATAATGATGATGATGATGATGATGACAACGATGGCAATGATGATGACAAAAATATCAAGTCTTTCTTGTATCTCGTTTTGGTATCTGTTACTGCATCAATTCTCTTGAAAAGTGGTTACTGGGATGTAAGGTGATGTCTGTCTCTAGTTCCAACTCCCCAGCCATAATTTCCAAAGATTTTCAAGGTCAAATGTTTTTGTTCAGCATTTTTTCAAACTTCTTTCCAAGGTGGTATTGAAATATTTCCTCCACAAGGTCCTACTGATTCCTGTGTTGTTAACTGAGAATTCAGGAGATTTTTTGCTAAAATTTGGATAACATACAATTTTAACAATTTTTGGTAAGTCTACTGAAATGGATGCAAGAAACATAAATCCACAATTCTGAAGGTCTTTCAGAGTGTCAGTCATGATATAAAAAAGCATTTGATGAATACAATAGCACTTGAATATGTTTGCACTGCATCTCTAGGGCAACATTTGGATGGAAATTTAAGAAGCCTTTGGTTAGAGTTTCATTACCTCCAAAGTTCATTATGAAGCTGGATGATAGAAAAGGTTAGTTAAATTAGTTGCTATGATGACCCACTGGTGGAAAGCATATGCTTTGGTCTGCTGTGTTGTCAGGAAAAGGAAGCGAGAGGGAGTGGGCATGACCTACTTAGTTTCACTCAAAGCCTATTCTTTCTTTTGTTCCTGAAAAAGTGAAGCACAAGTAATGGAAATATTACAGAGGGCTTGTAAAGATGCCCAGAACTTGCCTTAATGAGATGACCGTCAGAAAGTCCTAAAGTGGCAATAGCAGGAGCATCATATAAGCCCAAGAATAAGACACAGCTGCTATCCTTTTGTTTCAGAGAGGCAAAGTGAAGACAATCTCGGGTACCTCTGCAAGAGATTAGGGTGGGTAGAGTTTGGGAACTGTATTGCAGATCACAAAGCTCTACCTGGGACCATGAGAGCATAGAGGGGCCTGGGGCTGGCACACATAGGACTGGAGAGGTGGGTTTTGGGATGGCAGTTGGAGTTTTGATGTGGTAACATAAATTACATCAGGTTTTATTTCTGATTTTCTGAGACATTTCCTTTCAATTAAAATCTATATGGATCAGCTAATACAGTGGTAAATAAATTATTTGTGAACTGACTTGCTGTAATGCAATGTCCATTTGAATTGTTTTCCTTTGCAATCCTGTTTTGCTGCATGCATGAATCATCTGGTTCACAATCATGGATGTTTCCTGTAGATACCCAGGGCGTTCAGGGCCAAATCCCTACTTTGTGAAGACAGCAGAAAGTGGCTTCCTTGGTTTGTTTTTGTTTGTTTGTTTGTTTGTTTCTTTTAGGAATCCAACCCAAATGGGCTTTGAGTGAAAGAAGTGAGTAGCTGGATCATGTTGCTTTGCCTTTGTCTGCTCATGATACTCTTCAGCCAAGAATAGCTAACATTCATAAGCTCTGGAGGACACTTTTATCCTGGCCATGTGTTTGGGAACTAGACAATACAGCCATGTCTGCATGCCATGTCTGCCTCACATAATAAACCCTGCCAGTTCCAACTCGGGTCTCCACATTACACTTCCCCCAATAACACAGAGACAGGAGCAGTTTATTTGACCCGATAACTGGTTACCACTGTCAGAACTAAGTGAAATTGGCAGGACGTTAGCTTGGCACCATCTTCACAATTTGTCAGCATCATTTCATTGAAAGATTAAAGAGAAGTATTACCACCCGACACCTCTGGCTTCAGTAGTCACCATTTACAAGTATCTGAACTGGGACTGGCTATGAAAACAAAGCAGCAGTTCTGTAGAATAACAGAATTATCAAAATATACTGTAAAGAATGCAAAACACATGTTGGGAATTTCCTTTCATTCTACTAGGTTGAGGGTTTTTTTCTGTAATAAATCTATACAGAATTGATAGATTATATTGTCTTTGATTCTTCTTACCTGTATTGCAAAACATAAACCAATAATTTTTAAGAAAGAACCTAATTCCTTTTACTGAACTGTGCCTTTCCCAAGTGGTAACAAAACATGGAAAGTTCAAAAAAAAAAAAAACAAACAGATAACCAGAAACTACACTGCAGTGCCAGTATCAAGAACATAGCCATTCACTTCAAGAACGTGAACTTGTACATGATGTATTTTTCTGCTCAGAAATGATTTGTGTGAGAAAACAGAATCTAAGAATTGATGAGAAAGGCTTTCATCTGATAATTGGATTTTTTCATTTGCATGTACTTCCACAGAGCCTGCAGGGACTTTTACGTTCAAGTTTCTGATTCTCCCATATGGATTAAACACCCTGGCCAGACTACAGTGATGTCTCACAGTCATCCCTCTTAATGAGACATTGTAACGCCTATTGGAAATCTAAGTGACAGTGAATTGGAAAAGATATAGTCCAGCTGAAGAATCAAAATAGAGAGGAAAACAAGGACACGAGATGTTCAAACTACAACTCCCAAGAAAACTGATGGCCAAATTTACAAAGACAAAAATTTCATTATATTTTTAAATGTCTTTTTCTTTAAGAAATAAGAAAAGTCCTGTAAAGACACTTTATCAGAAAAAAAAAAAAAAGAATTATCAAAATTAATTGTGTCTGTCAGGGGTCAGTGCTGTCCATGGGGCAGGACATGCAGGATAACGACTTACATCTGGAAAATGCAGCCCAATCCACTTTGCTAGGAAAAAAAGCAGGAATACTTGCATTCAAATACCTCCTGATGGACTGAAATTAAAAGTTCATAGCCTGTAGTTTGACACTGTGGCACAATAAACTTTATTTTTCTTCTTAACAGCAGGACTGATCTCAGGGGAAAGAAAACAAAAAAATCAGAAAGAAAGCACTTGAGAGATGAAAATATCATTGTTTTGAACATTACAGACAGTGAGCATTCATTATTGAACCGAAGAAGTTCTGGCATTTCATTCATTCCATGATCAAAATATCTGAAATATGGACAGTTAATATTGCTCTCAGACTTTTATAGAACACATTGAGCTACTGTTATTTGAGAAATCAAGCTCTACCAAATTATTTATAGAGCCAGTAACAAATACATGAGCAATGCAGACATGTAAGTAGTAGAAGTTATACTTTTTAAATACCAGAGACCAAATCAGGTGGTGTAAAACTGCACAGCTCCACTGCGGTCTCTGAGCAGTACCGTGACTTACGTCAGTTCTGGATCTGGATGACCATTTGCGTGCAATTTGAATGCCTCTTTTCCTTGCAAATGTATACCTTTTGAGGCTTTCAATGTGTTTTGCTGCAAATCCAGTAGTACAATGACACAGGTAAGTCCTTGAAGTGTTTCTATTTACAGTTCCCTTCAACACTGCATATTTTACTGTGTAACTAACTGCAATCAAAGGAAGTAGAAAAAAAAAACAAAAAACACCATTAACCATTGGATTAAGTCATAAGGGAGAACCTAACTGAGAGTTAATTTGACTGAAAAGTCTTAGAAAAAAAGTCTTAGAAAGTCAGTGGCTGAATACAACAAATATCAATAGTACGGATTGTATCTTGGATGTTAATACCCCAGATGAGGACACTGTCATTTGAGTTACAGAATTGCTGTAACTGGGGTCATGTTGTGGGGCAGAATTAACAACTATTAATTAAAGAGAAAGGAAAAAAAAACAGCAAGAAAAAAACTATCATCAATTGCAATTATAATAAGAGGCTTCATACACACTCTTCCCATTCCTGTGTGGCTCTGGTACTATCTTCATCCACCTTCTTCCTCTTTCTACTTGCTGGAGACCCATTCTTCTTGCCAGCTGGACTGGGACACTAGCTCTTCCCACCATAAAGAACAGCAGTATTGGTTTGTACCCCTATCTGGTCTAACTATACAAGGAATAGAAAGGATAGACTATTCAAGTCATATCAGCACACATTAACCTGAAGAGTAACTACTCATTGTACAGCAGCACTTCTCACAATTCAATCAGTATTTAGTTTAAATCAGTAGTTGAGTACAATTTAGACTATTAAAAAAAAAAAAAAAAAACACAACCTTTTATAGCTCTTCCATTGAAATTTGAGATTGCTAGCACTCATAAAAATGAAACGTGAATAGCACTGATGAAACGTAGTATAATGTAGGCAGGTGATATGCAAGTATCACCAAGAATCTCTGTCAATGCAGCTCTATTCTCACCTGAAAGAGCCTTGCTGATAGTCCTTCCATACTCCTCTGATAAGACTGCAGACACTGAAAGTGGAATAAATAGCTACCTGCATAAAACACCCACAAACTAGCAAGAAAAAGGCATTTTGAGATAAAGATATGCAGATTTATTTTTATCGTGAAGGGGAAATTATTGATTCCGAGCCTGAAGGGGTTCTAAGCACACTCTGTCAGTAAATTGCATGCCAGAAAAAATAGGTCTGAATACCAAATGAAAGTTTACATCCCTAGTGTCCATTTTTATTTAAAGTACGTATACATGTGTGTATGTGTGGGGAGTTTCGGTTAACTGCTTGCACATCAGGGAATGCATGGAAGATCAAATCCCATGGTGTGAAGCCACAGACCTGGACTGCTACTATGCTGCTGACCTACTGCAATCCACAATGGCATTTGAAACTGAAGTAGGTGTTCAGTGTCACAAGGACACTGAATTTTTTTTTTTTTTTGAAAAATGGTATTAAGCTGCTAGGCATTTTATAAAAGTATATTGGAGCTAATTTAAAACAGGTATTAATAACAGCTGGCAATGGATTTTTCTGACTTTCTGCTCCCTTCTCAAGATTTGTCAAGCTGTCCCTCAATCATGCCAGAATGATGAACAAATTGAACAATTGAACAATTTCAAATTGAAATGGTTCAATTTGAACACATATTCAGGTCTAATTATGTCAGATTCTTTTCCAATTATGTTTCAATTTTTTTGACCAGTTAGTTGTAAAATTTTACTACTTAGAAATCCAGAATCACAGAAGAGAAAGTACTTTAGGACACGAAATATCTAAGATACTTTTTATGTATCTTTGTCAGTCTTTACAAGAATTCATTCTGATAACACAGTGGTGATGGAAGTACTGAGGCAGGCTTGCACAACACAGAAACTTCCTGTATATGCTACAGAACAGCACAGAAATATATTTACACAACAAAAGATAATTTTCCAGCTTCCTTATCCACAAAACAAGGGACAGTGGTAAAATATCGATATGTCTTGCGAACATAGCAAATGTAACAAAACAACAAAAAGCATTCAACATTTATGCAGAAGTACTGTTTTCCTCAGGGTCTCTGTCTACGAGATGAATGCTCCCCGTGATCACCGATTCCTCTTGAGCCAAGGTATTCTCCAGCTGCTTATTTGTGCAATACGGAATGTGGCCACAAAAATACATGTAAATCCATGGGTTGGTGCAGCTATTTAAATTGCCAAGGAGCATGATAATGGTGAATGCCGAACCTAAAATGAAATAGTTAAAGGAATAACAGAGTAAATAAAGTGCTCATACAAATAAGTAACATTTTCACAGTCTGCTGCTTTCTGGTGTGCCTGCTCATATATTAATCTAATAGTAGGAAATTCCCATTTATTCCATGCAATTTGTAATTGTTGAAGGTATGAAGCACACTGTATTGTATGCATTTCAGAGTTAAATAGTTCCATAAAGCTCTTTTTGATGTAGCTGCATTAAATTTAAAAGCATTGCTAACCTCTTACAGAGATATGGATAAATACAGATATAGATAAATACAGTTATAGATATTGATATAAATATACGTACAGTAAGACTCAAATTTACACTGACAGAAAGAATTCTTAAAGATCAGCAGGGTTTTTTTCATCAGACAGAGCTTTTATCTTTTTTTTCTCCTTTGGTTTATATCCTTGACTTTAGAATAGGTGAACTTAAATAAAGTCACATACAGAGTCTGCCTTTCACAAAGAGGCAACAGGATAAGTTTGACAAGATTAATCTTGTTTACAACATGGTTACAACTTTGATATCTCTCTCGGGCTTGCTTTTTTTGCCTTATAAACAGCTGACTCACAACTTCTAATTGTTTCATAGTGTACTACATATTGATTTCATCAATATGATTTCAATATTAAAAAAACAGATGTCTTATCACTGTTGTATCTAGTAAATAAGAAATCTTTATTGGATTAGTTTGAATAGTTAATGACTCCTTTTCACCTCAAGAACTCAAAATATTGCTGCTACAATACCTAAAACCTCTAAAAGTCTGAACCCTTGCCACAGCAGACGATACTTTTCCCTGTGCTGTTTATTAATCTTTAAATCAGTAATCACTCAAAACATTCACACACACACAAAATACATACTTATATGATGTTTTGATCACAGAACACATGACGTTCTCTGTACCTAATTAAATATATAATCCATACAATAATCAATCCAGGATTTTCTTTTTAATCATACTCAAATGATCACATGTAACTTTTACACAAAAGCAAAGTGCAAATATAAAGCAATATAGCAATGTGCCAGCCTGCTATGAAGTTATGAACGAGGATGGAGAGTATCTTACCTTCGGTCACGACACTGGGGAACCACACAGACCACAGCTGTGCAATAAAGAAAGGTGACCAACAGAGAACATACGCAACAACTGTCACCACTGTCATTTTTACAGTCTTGATCATAGCCTTTGAAATACAGTTTACACTGCTTGCTCGGGATGGCAGGACTTGCTTCTGATTTGTTACTTCATATTCATTCTGCTTTTTCAAATATATATTTCTTTTGATTATTTTGCAAATCTTAACCTGGCACATGATAAGGATGGCTGAGGGAATGAAGAATATAACTACAAAAATCCAAGTCACATATGCCCTTGGGCCCCATGGCTGAATAAATTCACCCCAACATTCAAAGATACCTGGAGATATTTCAGTCTTAGAAAAGATAAATGCCTGTGGTAGGCTAAGAATCAGTGATATAGACCAGCTGGTGCAAATGGGGATGTTCCAGAGAGCTCTCTTCTTTTGGAAAGTGACCATAGGGTAGCAAACTGCTTGATATCTGTCCACTGTCATGACCACTATCATATAAGTAGAGGCAAACATGCCCAGCAATTGTAGATACTTGATAATTCTGCACAAGAAATCTGGCCCTATAAAAACGTCTGTAATATCCCATATGAGTTGAGGCAGCACTTGAAAAAAGGCTACCACTAAGTCAGCGATGCTGAGGTGAAGCATGAATACATACATCCTAGACAGCTTCTTTCTTCTTCGCCACAGCACCAGTATGAGAATAAAATTGCCCACAGACGCTGCCAGAAATATGACCCCCAGTACAGCAATCTCTACTTGAGCTAATTGCTCATCTCTTTCTGGTCTTCCAACAGGATCTGACTGATTTGTCAAACTCAGGAATCTGTGAGGAGAAGGACTCTCGGTCTGATGTGTGTTATCCTGCATAGGAAATGAAAAATTCTTCATAGTGCACAGAAGCTACTTACAGTAGCTGCTACTTGCGACTCAGGTTGACAGCTGTGAAGTACTGGCTAGCAAACAAACCAGCCCGAGTTCAGGTTTCAGTATATCTTCAAGCAAATCTCCTCCTGCTTGTGCGAACTAAAGCAGTGGGACCTGGATCTTGATAAAATTCTGCCTCTTGCTGGCGTGCAAAAAGGCTTTATATAGGCTCCCAGCAGAGCCTTATGTAACTGCAGAGCCCTCGGGTAGGCTGCAGGGACCGCAGCCAATGGCAGACCGAGCCACACAATTGGGGGAAATATATAAATAAAAGGCAAACTTCAGAGGCTCAACGTAATTCAATTACTCACTTCAGTCAAAGCCCAAACTTGTAAATAGCTGTGGCCAAAATCATACTTAAATGATCTTACTCGGGAGAGTTCTTGCAAATATTTTTTACGCAAACCAGAAGTGCACGCTTCGGCTGAAGCGGGAGGAATGTTTATACGTAGACGGAAAGTTGGGCCCCTGAGCTCAGGAGCATCGTAACTGCAATTCTCCAGGCTCCTGGGGCACAACCACATCCTAAATGCAGCACAGACAAAGAAATGCATTTTTCCATAGCTTTTTTCTTTTTTTTTTCTCTTTTTTGCAGTCACCTGATTCTGAAAAAAAAAAAAAAAATTTTAACTGCCCTAAAAATAATCTTTTTTATTTCAAGACAGGGTCAAGGCTTAGAGGTTTTTTCTCAGCAAAATGAAAAATAACACATGTGAAATAAATTACTTTTAATGGGACTGTGAGTCCATAGAAATATAATAATAGAAAAATAAGTGAAAATTCAGTGGGAAATCCAACTGAGGAAAAAAGGTCTCTACAATGAAACAATTTCTAAGGGTCTCTATTCTACTATAGTGCTAAAGGCTGGGAGGTCATTTTTCAGTACCTAATCCTTTTTATTTTTGTGGAGTAAGTTGTATTATGACCACAAGAACTTCATTGTTCTTTGATCTTCCAGTATGACTTTTGCATATTGTTAGCGGCAGATAAGAAGAGTAATTTTGATTTAATTTTATTTTTTCTCCCTCAGTCTGCCCTCTTAATCACAAAAGATGGATTTAATAAAATGAATTAATTTAATATGAAAGATAACACATGTTTGTATGCAATCTTGTCTGAAGCTAGAGCACTCATATCCTTTTGGCTACAGTTGGGAGACTGGCAATTTGAAGTCTTTCTGAGGAGGAAACTGATAAGGTTAAAATTATGTTCATGCTGCATGTATAGTACATAATACCGCATCTACACTGATTAATCACTGCGATCATGACTATGTTATAAAACCACCTGAGGAATCTGACAAACAGACTACCATCTCTTTGGCACTAAATGTTTTCATGTATCAACAGACAGGGGAAGGGCAAAATTCATAAACAGGATGCTGAGAGAGACTACAACGGTTTATAAAAACAGCATGATCTCTTTTCTCTCCCTCTTTCCCCCTTCCATCCTGCCATGAGACTGATGTTAATATCTCAAGCAAGGGTAAGACTATGAGAGCAGACAACAGACAAGCTGAAAAACCTCAGGAAACTTTGCCACCCACAGCAGCCAGAAGTATCCATAATCCAGATTTGGCTGAACACTGATGCAGCTGCCTGAGTCTACAACAGCTTTTCTCTATGACCATGCCGCAAAGAGTATGAATCACAACAACTTAATCTAATATGCCTGATAATTTTTTCCTAAATGGAAGCCTTGGATTCCTGAGGTTGTTTCCTTTTAGTTTTCCCCCCAGTTTGGAATCTATCCCAATTAATGGGAAACAGCATGGCAAGACCGTAAGGGAACAAATGGTTTTGCCTTTACCCTCACCCTCCCTTCACCCAGCAACTTCCAGAAGAATAACTGAATTGGCCACAGACCACGAATCCCTGGCAATTCTGCTGATGGCAAACACTGCGCTGCAGAGCAGGCTCGCTGATCTCCAGTTCTGCCTTCAGATGGAGACAAAATTTCAGCTCCAAAATCATTTACTTTGAACATCCTCCCTCCATGAGTTAACAAAAAGCCAGGTGGGATCTTTATTCTTCTAGCAGGATACTGAGTAGCCATCTACATCTAGGCAGAGCGAGGACTAAGTGGGCTGAAACAGGAACATGCTGAATAGAAAACTAAGCCCAGGGTCAGACATGGAAGACAAATTTACATTTCATGATCTGAAAGATGATCGAGGAATTATGTGTAAAAAGACCAGAATATGCAACATGAATCACTTCTGGGATACTATTGGAAGACTAACCAGAATATAGTACCAGAAGCATATAGTTGTATGATTTTCCCAATGCATAATGTATGGGTAGACATATATTTCAGGCAAACGTGTTTTATCACCTACACCTAGAATAGTTCAACAAGATCCCTGGGAACAGGCAACTCTTCCTAGGCGTACACACGCACACAGCACACACTGTCTGGGCAGCAGACAGGCTGTAATAGGTGTCAGACCCAGCATGCGGACATAGGTTAAAGGGCAAGCACGTTGTGCAACAAGTAGCCTTTGCCATGTTTATAAAAAAGGAGGTGGCCCTCCTTGTACAAGCTGTCCTAGTGATGTAAGACTCTACTCCATCTTGCATATAATCAGTTCAATATATGTTAATGCTTTCGTAACTTTATAATTGTGCCCTTTCCATCTTTTTCATCCACGCTAGCAGACATTCAGGATAATGTTATATTGAAATTGAATCCACTCTGGGAATATAACTCACTGAGAAAAGAAAAACAGGATAACAGATGAAAATGTTTAAGTAGTCTTAGCCATTCTTTTACTCCGATAGCGTCCTTCTCCTGTTGCCCAGCTTTGCTTCATTCCAAACCGTATCTGTCCAAGTTAAATTCTTTTCCTAAATTATTTACTTTCAGTAGTGTGGGAAGGCACATTTTAATTAACTTCTGCTCAACTTCTCAGTGTGGGCTCTCATCTAATGTTTGTTGGTTAGCTAGTAGGGAGGGATTCAGCTCACAGATTAAGACTTAAATTTAAGTGTCTGCTTAGAATTACAGAATCACACAGCTGCTCAAAGCAGGGGCTGAATTCAGGCCAGTTTACTTAGAGTTTGTCCAGTCAGGTCTTGAAAACGTCCAAAAGCAGAGACCCCACAACCTCCCTGGCTAACCAGTTGCAAACACTTAATTATTTTCATTGTGGAAAAGCTTCCCTAAGTGCCACCAGACCCTCCCCTGACTCTGACCACTGTTCTCATTCTTCTGCCATGACCTCAGTAAGAGCCTGGCTCGGACCTCTTGCCAGCCTCCCCGTAGGTACCGGGGGACACTGTTAGGCCCCCTGAAGCCGTCCCTCCTCCAGGCTGAACAAGCTGTACTGGGAGCCTTGTGGAAGACGTTGTACTTGAGGAGTTAGTGATGTTGAACAGGACGTGACTGCTCTACTGGGCCCTGTACTTAAAGCCCATGCTGGGCGCAGGTGAATGGTATAACAAAGATGATGTCCCAGCCTGTCAGGAGAAGATATATGACTGATATATGCTACACAAAATAAAAGTCTCCATGGCGTGGGAGGGAGAAGGAACCCCGCCACAGACGGCATCTGTGCACTGTGCCAGGGGAAGATCCATCTGGCGTCTGTTTGATGCTGCACAAATGTGGGGTTCCAAGCATTGGAAGGGACCTAAGATTTCCATGCTATCTATATTCCTGGTTTTAGCCTATCTTACAAAAACAGCTATTTTACCACAGCCTTTATTGTTGCACCCCTTTGGTGCAGAGCACAGGGCCAGCCCACTCAGCCTCCCCCAACAGGTTATGTCTTCCAGCACTCCGATCATCTTCATGGCCCTATGCTGAGCTCACTCAAGCTCATCACACCTTTTCTGTGCAGGGGCTCCACAGCTGGAGGCAGTATTACAGATGTGGTATAACGAGTGCTGAGTAGAGGGCAATAACCACTTCCCTCTTCTTACGGATTATGTGTGAGCTGTGTGTCCCAAATTCCATCGTATCCAAAGGAAATAAAGGCTTCAGTTCCATGCCTAAATGCAGGTACTGAGTTCTGTTTGAGGTGCCCCAGGGTACACTGAGATGGCCCAAGACTCGTTTAGCATAGCTTTTACCCTACCATTGTGTTAGGATTGTGGAACAATTTAACTTTCTAAAATCTTTCCATGTAATTTCCTCAGTGTATTATTTTTTAAATATATCTTGGAAGATGAGATATTGCCTAGTTCATTGTTATTGTTGTGATTTACAAAATTCCAATGTTATCCAAATAATAATTCTAATAATAATCCTCCTCTGGCATTTGATACTTTAAATCTGTGGTACTGTCAAGTAATCCATATGAATTTAGTGAGGCTATACAAGATGCAAATTGGGTAAGCATTTTTTCTGTACCTGTAGCTGGGTAATCATTTCCAAGTCACTTTGCTGTTCAAGGAGATATCTTCAAAGCTAGGATTTAGGCAAATCTCAGCCACAATTTCTCCTGTGCAACAATACTGACTATACTAGCCTGAGAACCTTAATCATAGAATCACAGAATCATAGAAATATTGGTTGGAAGAGACATCTTGAGGTCTTCCTCCAGAGCATAGCTGCCTATTGAAGTGGGACTATCACCATCACTAGATCAGGTCAGACACAGCTTTGTCCAGCCGAGTCTTGAAATCCTTCAAGTATGGAAATTCCACCTCTCTGGGCAGCCTGTTCCAGTGATCTTGGTGAAGCATTAGTTCCTAGATCTCCTGCCACCACTGAGAAGAACTTGGTTCCATTAACTCTGTAGCTGTCCTTAAAGTACTTATAGGCTGGTATTAGATTACTCCTTAACCAAATCTTTGCCAGACTAAACAATCTTTGTCTTCCAAAAACTGCATGAAGTACAGTGCATTGCAGAGGCTTTTTGCCAAGCCAGGCGAGGAATATATGCTGAAGCAGAAATACATGCATTTTAGTGTTAAAACTCCCTCACCAACTTCTAAAAACCAGCAACTGTTTCATCTCATGACAGATATTATTTATTAAATACAATTTGTGAAGATAGTAGGTTTGCACTCTTTTACTTTGGAATGCATAAACAAGTTCTAAAAAGTTCCTATTTAAGAAAAGATCAAGTAGAAAATGCTGCTGTCTGCTTTTGATTTAAGAGACTCAGGTCTGCCTCTTTTCTCTGTGAGATTCTGTAGATCTGAAGAGCTAGTAGATTATTGCTACTGCACTTGTCAAGTCATGAAAATCAATTAATTAAGAAAAGCAAATTTTTGCACGGTTGGCTATCTCTAGAGGATTTTAGAGAAATGAAAAATTATTTCCTTAGTGCTGATGTGATTCTAATTTTTTTCAAACATTAAAATGTAAAAACCAGCTACCATAGACCTTATAGGGCGGAAAGGACTCGAGTGTGCAGTAAAAGATTCAGTTATCAAGAAAATGGTAGAAATATTTACTTCTTAATATATTTTTATATAAAGCATTTACTTAGTAATATATTCTAGGGTAGATAAAAAAGGTTAACATAGTATTGCGTTGAAATTACCCTACTGATAGGGAATACATTCGAGGAGATGTATTAAGTAATGTAAATACATACCAGTAGCATGAAATGTAACAAGAACTCCTTTTGGAAGTAGTATAATGGATAGCAAATGGATTCTTTCATATAGGAGATTAGTGAAAGTTACACATGAGCACTGTTCAAGGATTTAGCCTGTAGCACGCATGCATTTATGGCAAAGTAAGTGCTGGAGAGTGTCCAAAGAAGGGCAACGAAGCTGGTGAAGGGTCTGGAGCACAAGTCTTATGAAGAGCAGCTGAGGGAGCTGGGGTTGTTTAGTCTGGAGAAGAGGAGGCTCAGGTGGACCTTATTGCTCTCTACAACTACCTGAAAGGAGATTGTAGCGAGGTGGGGGTCAGTCTCTTCACCCTAGTAACGAGTGATAGGACGAGAGGAAACGGCCTCAAGCTGTGCCAGGGGAAGTTTAGGTTAGATATTAGAAAAAACTTCTTCACCGAAAGGGTTGTCAGGCACTGGCACAGCCTGCCCAGGGAAGTGGTGCAATCACAGTCCCTGGAAGTGTTCAAAAAACGCGTGGGTATGGTGCTTAGGGACATGGTTTAGAGGTGGACCTGGCAGTTAGGTTAACAGTTGGGCTCGATGATCTCAGAGATCTTTTCCAACCTATGATTCTATAAGTAGATTCATATTTTTCAGTATTAAAATATTGCTTATTTCCAGAATGCGGTGGATAAACTACTTCACTCTAAGTCATCTTTACTGGACTAAAATTATGTACACCTTTTTGCTGCTGTACTGGTACAACCTCCTACTGTTCTGGTTTCTTAAAAAAAAAAATCCCACGGCTAATTCAATAGTTATACTAACATACAAGGTTCTTTGGACCACGCTTAATGATTCACTCCAACCCTACATAGTTAGAAAGTTATTAGAGAGGGTGTATGGAACTAAAGCAGTCTCAACTGCAACAGCTAAAGCCAATGTGCCATTAAAAGACAGAGAAAAATGTACTGCAGACAGTATTGCAGACACCATACATACAATCATGCAATGTAGGCAGCTACTAATGCTGTTGTCACAATACAAGAAGACACAAAAGGATGAGTAGTGTCAATAACTCCATTCCTCAGAAAGAGTTAAGCTTTGATTTGGATAAAAACCATTTGGGCCAGGAAGGAGAACTTCTAGGGAAGCCAAAAGACTGTTAGAAAATGTCAGGACAACCCAAAATCTCATCAGTTTCCAGTCCAAACACACTACAAACTACCCTTAACTTTTCAAATTAACATTATAATGAACACGGGACAATGTTCTGTCCTGCTAACCCTGTTTACATACCAAAAGTGGAATTTAAACCCTTCAAAGTGGATCTAGGTCTTAGTTGTGCACATGCCTATGCTTTGTGTGTGCATGTGTATGTGTGTGCAACAGCTGCTCCCCTACACACACACACACACACACACACACACACACAAAAACTGGATGCCTTTCACTTTCTGTGAAACTATGTTCACTTCCCAGATGAGTAGGTTAACTGTGTATTTAAAGGAAGGGGAAGTTACTTTAGTGAGATTAAAAGCTACATAACAACAAATCCAGCTTTATATCCTTAAAATGCAGGACTGCAACACATCAAGCTACTATAATTACTGTTAGGCAATATTTTGGAACAAGATTCTCCTAAATTAAGTGCATCCTTCAGTAGGAATTAGCCACAGGCATTAAAGCCAGAGAAAAAACAACAGACATGGGCCCCCCGTGACTCGTAAGCAGGCATGTCACAGGTACTCATCATAAAACTGTACTACTAACTACGTACATTACTACGCGCCTCTTTTAATCCCTAAGGAGATTATGTCTGAAAGAATAACTTTTTAACCTGTTTCAGTAAAAGCTTGATTATTGACCAGTGCTGACCTCATTCTTTGGGCGCGTTTCTGATTTCAGAGACATTACTGACAGCAGCAATTGAGAGTCCCACGCAGCCCAAAGCCTGGAACTGGTTTGCTTAATTCATGTACTTGAATTACGATGGCAGAGTTATCTTCCACAGCTTGTGAATCATTCTCTAAATAACACTTTTTTCCCATTGCTGCTGTAAAATTTTGTGCAACTTTAATAAATAGTGTTTACCTGTGCAATACTGAGCTTTTACTGGTACTTCTACAACTTTCATCAGGCTACTTTAAGTTGAGATAGAAATAAATCATTGTAAATCAGGTACGTAGGCTTCTGCCAAAAAGTACCTTTTTCATTTGCAGCATTCCAGACAGTCTGAATTCTCCATTAGGACACTAAATGGCCTGCCAGCTCACCTGCCACCAGGGCCATGGAAAACAATTGACAGATAAGCAGCCTCACTGAGGCTGGTCAGAGCAAACAAAAATGGAGAAATAATATGCAATTCCAGGAGAAGGAACTATGATGGCCTGTTTTTAAAGAAGAATGACAAAGTACTTTTTCCACAGATGAGAAGTTATAAACAGAGTTTTTTAATAAAGGGAAAAATGCTAAGATGGAACCTAGTATAATACCTCAAGGTCTGGTGCAAAGGTCAGACATATTTCAACATTTTAATTAAAAGACAAAGTAAATAGCAATGACTCAGCTTCTCTGACAATATTGAATAAGCAATTGCAAACAATGAGGACAGGGAATTAATTCCAGTGGACCTAAAGAGACTGTGCGTTTTGACCTCCTTCTATTCATGCCAAGAACTTTGGCACTTGCACAATCATACTCTCAACCAGACGCTGCACTAACAAAATTCACATCTATCAGTTCTTGAGTGCTGAACGACAACAGGATGACTACTAAAGTAACCACAGGGGGCTGAAAAGGAATTGTAATATGACCTCTAGCATGAGTCTGAATTTCAAATTCTAAGTAATCAACTGCATTATTCATGATTACTATATAATTATTTGATCAGTACACTCTTGTTTTTAGCAGCTAGATTTCTAGAGTGAACAAAAGCGCTGATCAAGGCCAGAGACCATTGACTATGAGCTGTGGAGGCACAGGAAATCGAGGCTAGCTGTGTAAAGGACTTCAGATACCAATTCCCTGAGCAGAAACCAGAACCCTGATTTAGGGATCCAGAAGACCGATTCAGGGATCCAAGCTCCTTTACACTGTGTGGGAAGCAGGAAACTGCTTGGACTTGGCAAAGCAGGAAAATGAACAGAGGGGGGTGTAGCTAAATCCCAGATCCAGTTTCTAACCCAGATTCTTAACTCCAAACAAGAGCCAGGTACATTTACCCATTCAAAATGCAGAGCCCATAACTCTAAAGGTGTCTTACAACCATTCCTTCAAGGAACAGGCTGGGAGTTGTCCAGTTCTTTGAAATGGGGTGAGAAAATGGAGATCTGTGGGCAGGAAGAGGAGGAACAGCAGGAATATAAGGGAAGAGGAACAGAGAGAAGGTCATTGACAATATCTAGTGTAACACCATTCTGAATAGAATATTTGCCCAGGTGATGAAAGAAAATAGGTTCAGTGCTACTTTCAGCCTGAGAAGGTTTAAATACACATTTCTGATTCCCTAAGAGAATTTACTGTTCGCAAATTTATTGGCAAGGCAGAATGGAAAATGCTTTCTCCTCTTGCTGAATGCAGGTGACTATGCAGAAAAGAATGGAAGATTCATGGAACCAAGAAGAAACCCTGCAAAAAGGGGCATAACGTTGTATCCTTGCGACTAAAGCATTCCCATGGGAAGGGGAATGCCACAGTCTGGTGTTTGCTCCTATATATGCATTTTATACCAAAAGATATTGCATATCGAGAATAATCTGAGGAACCAAGACCAGAAGCTATGGCCATCCCTGTAGATGACTTCCTAACCATGAGGCAGAAAAGTCTTATTTACTTTTGCACTTACTCTCCTGCTCCAGCACACTTACTTTTCTCATTTGGAACAACCCCAACAGGAAAGACAGCATGGGAGTAACTTGGGTCTTACTGATTATAGTTCATAAGGCTGCCCACACTGCGCAATGCGGCACTGAAGATAGCCAGGCTGGCTTGGAGTCTGTGCAGCCACAGTAGCAGCACAGAGACAGAAAGATCAGGTGGGATTTAGTGCAAACTGTTACTGTTCAAGTACTGTATATGCACATCATGGTTTAATAGCAATGAGGTCTGTGCTGGTTATCAGTCCCATGTATGCACTATACATCTATACATAATAGGCAATGCAAAGCAGGTTTTTGTACAGCAATCCCAGGCTGTCTTGTTAACTAACAGCACCTTGTGCATGCACAGAGAGCAATTGCCTCGTCCACGGTGCAGACAGCAGCTCAGATCCTGCAAGCGGTCACATCAGTGCAGTGCTACAGCTAGATGAAATCACATTTTAATGGGTGATTCAGTGTGGATGTAGCCTTGGGGACTCTGACCCTCCTGCTACACTTCCTTTGGAAGATGTATCTGGGAGAGGAATGGGGTAACAACCCAAAATGTTCACTGGCTGCTAGGTGAACTGATTACATAATATTTAGTACAACAATTTATAATATTCTATGAAAGTGAGTTGCCTCCTTAGCGAACATATTACTTGCATATTATTTTCTAAGATTCAATGACAACAAGGAGCAAAGAAGCCTAATTACTTTAGATAGCTGATGTAAGACAAAGATACTAAGCATCTGCAATGTAAGTCTCACATCACCTGCTTTTTGGATTTACGGAAGGCAAATTCACAACCATGCTACTATCTGGCAAGGACAGTTTTCTCTGAAAGTTTCTCTTCTTTTTGAGTTGTTTAAGCCTTTTTAAGGCTTCAAGAATTTTTAGTTCTTCTTTGAGAAGAGCAAAATATTGAAGGGAAGTAACGTAGATAAAAAAGCAATAAGAAAATAATGTAGAAATGTTCCACTTGATTATTTGCAGGATTTGGGCCAAAAACTGCAGCCAAATGAAAGGTTGCAGAAAGTATCCATGCTATCATAAGCATGATGTTTTGTGTCTGCGTCCGATGGTCTTCATTCTTATTATTTTAAGAACTTTCAGTGAATGTTCATTCAAGTCGCAAATTAATTTCTCAGTATTCTATCTCTGAAAACAAGGAAATGTTTTCCCATTTTCGTCTGCCATCTAGTGTTAAGAGGCAGAATACCTGTGTTCTGCATTTACAAAGCTTAAAATACTTGGGAGCACTACACAGCTTCTCCCTATGTCATGTCACGTTGATGAAAATAGACAACAGCATTTTTCCTAAGGCTTAATTGAAGATGTTAGATTTAAATAATTACCTCAGAAACCATTATTAGCAGACTACTACCCTACCAACGTATATTAATTTGTCATAGTGCTTTCAAATACTTGGGGTATTTTTAATTTGCTTGAGTCTCTTAGGTGACAGTGCTGTATTTCCAGGATACCATCCATAATCAATACGGCAAGTAAAAAGAAAAACCAAACCACAACCCTGCCTGTATATACTGAAACGTTATCCATAATTATAATACCTTTGTATCAAATGTATAGTGAAAGTACATGCAAAAATATTTTCTCAGAATTAATATCTCACCCCTGGAAGTTGTTCTATTCAGGTTTAATTCATCTAAACCAAAGTCATGGAACAATAAAGAGTAAGATTTAATTTTGTAAGGAGTTTCAGAATTAATTAATTTCAGTGTATTTGCACCACCTTTTATAGTGAAGGAGACTGTAATAAAATAGAAAACTTTCATAGATTGGGACAGAGAACCCTAGAAAGGCAAATTTTGGAACAATTACTTCTGATAAATATCCAATTTTTATCAAACTGCCTCGTAACACATTACGACTTTTTCCCCAAGTAGCACTCCAAGACAAACATACATATGGGAATGTTAGAAATAATGTACACCTTATTAAAATATATCTCAAAATGCGATAAATGGGATCATTTCCATACTATGTGAAAACTACTGTAGTTGGAGTTAGCCACCCTCTGAATACCGTAGGTGGATTCATCTCGCTTATCCAAAAAGTAGGTGTTTAGTCAAATGGGATGAATCAACTCACCTTTGACTATTAAGAGAGCTTACAAAATTAGCTTAGTTGAGTGTCTATCTTTTAAATAAATAACTTTAAGATCATGTCTTCTTAATATCATGACCACAGTGAAGAGAAGGCTAGATTGACAAAATGTTTGAGAAGGTGTAGATGCAGAATTTGTGCCTGGGAATACACAAATTTATCTTTTTTCGTCCAGTGATTTTAGTTCTTTTGGAGAGTTGAGTGGCTGTTTTGAGAAGCTGATGAATCATGGGCCTCTGAACATGTCAGATCAGACAGGCCCCTTCATCCTCCGGGAGAGCTGTGTGGCAAGAATGCGTGGGTTTGCGATTAGACCCAAAACGTGAAATCCCTGAATCCTTTCCTCAGCAAAGGTATGAATCGACATACCAGATGTACATATCCCAGTGGCAAGACGAATGCCTAAGCAGGCACAGAAGAGAATTTTACAATGAGATTATGGGAGAAAGTGTGACTGTTCAGGAAGGAGCTACGTGCAGGTAAAAGGGATCAGCTGCCACCTACCTCCAGTACCTTATTTGCCAGTCGAAGAGCAGCAGGGCGTGCACTGGCAGCATGAGGCTTCACGTGGCCAAAGCTCCTTCTTACTCAACTTGTAGGTCTTGTTTTGCCTAACCCTTTGTTGTCGTAAGAATGCAAGTTAGCCTGTTTAAAGCCAGCTCAGGCTGTAGCTTCAGATGGGCCACTGCTTCTTAAGCCATTTTATGAGATCCAATTCTGTTCACCACGCTGGCAACCAAACAAGAGTCCTGGGGCTTGCACAAGGGCCAACACAGCTGGGGAAGCTGTTCAAGCTAACACTGCTACACAGTCTAAAACGTATCAATACTGTGTTGCTCTCATAACAATAACTGGCCTTTAACTAAAGAAACTCATAAAACAATGGGCAGCAAAACCTCCCTCCTTAGCTACATCTGGCACATAGGGCAGATGCCACTACTGTTTCAGCTATTTGTTTTAAAAATGAACTTAGCCATATATAATGAAAACCCACAATAAATTAAAAAATAGCATACAAGCCTTAAAAACAGTTTCCAGGAGTAAACCATCACTAGGTAATACAAACAGCTGCATAGTCATCTACAGACAAGGCAGGCAGACCATACCTGCAGAACACGCCACTGTAATCCAGAAAGCAGCAGCTCCGAACAGATGAGCACCTGGGTGTGAACCACCACCATCCTGTGCCAAAAGGATCCTAGGCAATACGTGGGTCATGAGCTCTTTGTGGCCACTGAGTACTTCACTGAGGAAGTGACACTGGAATACTGCTGTTAAGTCTTGCCTTGATACTCTTTTAAGAGTTCAAAAATTTAATTGTATTGGGTTTACATGGCAATGTTTTGGTAGCAGGGGGGCTGCAGGGGTGGCTTTTGTGAGAAGACACCAGAAGCTGTCCCCATATTGGACAGAGCCAACGCCAGCTGGCTCCAACTTGGACCCACCACTGGCCAAGGCTGAGCCCATCAGTGACATTGGTAGTGCCCCTGTGATAACATATCTAAGAAATGGTAAAAACTGCTGTGCAACAGCAGCTGCGAGAGAGGAGTAATATGTGAGAGGAACAACCCTGCAGACACCAAGGTCAGTGAAGAAGGAGAGGGAGGAGGTGCTCCAGGCACTGGAGCAGAGATTCCCCTGCAGCCCGTTGTGAAGACCATGGTGAGGCAGGCTGTCCCCCTGCAGCCCATGGAGGTTAACGGTAGAGCAGATATCCACCTGCAGCCCTATGGAGGATGCCATGCCAGAGCAGGTGGATGCCCAAAGGGGGCTGTGACCCTGTGGGAAGCCCGTGCTGGAGCAAGAAGTTTGCTGGCAGGACCTGTCACCCTGCAGGGGACCCACGCTGGAGCAGTCTGTTCCTGAAGGACTGCACCCCATGGAAGGGACCCACGCTGGAGCAGTTTGTGAAGAACTGCAGCCCATGGGAAGGACTCACGTTGGAGAAGTTTGTGGAGGATTGTCTCCCGTGGGAGGGACCCCATGCTGGAGCAGGGGAGGAGTGTGAGGAGTCCTCCTCCTGAGGAGGAAGGAGCAGCAGAGACAACGTGTGATGAACTGACCACTACCCCCATTCCCCATCCCCCTGTGCTGCTGGAGAGGAAGGAGGTAAAGAAAATTGGGAGTGAAGTTGAGCCCGGGGAGATGGGAGGGGTGGGGTGAAGGTGTTTTAAGATTTAGTTTTATTTCTCAGTATACTACTCTGTTATTAGTTAGCAATAAATTTCCCTAAGTTGAGTCTGTTTCGCCCAAGACAGTAACTGATAAGTGATCTCCCTGTCCTTATCTCAATCCATGAGCTTTTCACCGTATTTTCCTCAACGCTGTCTTATTGATGGAGAGGGAGTGATAGAGCGGCTTGGTGGGCACCTGGTGATCAGCCAGCGTCAACTCACCACATTGACTGGAGGCAAAAGAGGGACTACAAATTTTTCAGTTAATATTCATAAAATATTCAAGAGCTGGAGAATGTCTTGCACTGAGAGATGTAGAAAGTTCAAGCTGTTCAACTTATAAAAAAAACTGTGGTAACAATTACAACATGCAATGGCTGTAAGTTTTCCTTTGGGGAAGAAAACACCAGGAAAGAAAATTAACTTTACTTTTTGATTTGTGAGAAAGAACAGAAGCAGATGACTGGCATCTGAAACCAGAAATGAACCATGAACCTCCTCACGTTCAAGGCAAGGTGTTCATCACTCTACTGCGGCACGCGGTGCATTCGCCATCCTTCGCAACCGCCCCACGCTTAGGCAACTTCACGAAAACTGTATTTCAGGGAGGGTGCACGGGCGGGGAGCTCACAGGCCCGCTGCTGCTCTTAAGTCTGGCTGAGTAACACCGACGTGCGCCCCGAACCGGTCACACCTGTGAAAGACACAGTGTTTGCGATCTTTCGCCAAGTATGACGCGGGAAATGCGGGGGATGTGCCCGCGGCGCCTGCACCGAGCGGCCGGAGAGGCGCCAGGCCGGGCAGGGGCCCTCCTCCGCCTCCTCCCGGCCCCCTCGCCCCCAGCGCCGCCGGGGGGCCGGCACCGAGCGCCCGAGCAGCTCCGCTCCCAGCGACCGCGCCCGGGCCCGCGCTGAGGCGAGGCGACCCCGCCCCGCCCCGGCCCCACCCCCCGCGTGCCGCTCCGCACGTCGCCGCCCCGCCCCCGCCGGCCGCTGCTGGCGCGCAGGCGCAGCAGCCACCGCCGCCGCCGCGGCCGCCACCTTGCCCCGCCTGGCTCCGCCCCGCGTCACACCGCCCCGCGTCACACCGCCCCGCGCCACGCCCCCCGCCCCCCGGCGCGTCGCTCAGCTGCTTCCGGCGTGCTGGGCGCGGCGCAGGCGCAGTACGCGGCCCCGCTGGCTGCTCCGCGCCGCCGCCGTTGCCGCCGTAGTGGGTACCGCCGCCCTCCTGCCCGCGCCGCCGGGGTGACACCGCGCGGGCCGCGGCCCCTGCGGCCGCCCTGCTCGTGAGGGGCGGCAGGCGCTGCCTGGCGCTCGGCGGCGGCCTGGGGAGCGGGGTGAGGCGGGAGCCGTTGCCCAGCAGGTACCCGCCGTCGCTGCCGCCGCCGCCGCCGCCGCCGGCGTGGGCCGCGTCGCCCCGGGGGGTGGGAAGGGGGATCGGTGAGCGCGTGCCAGGCACGCGGGACTGGCATGCGTGACGCAGGGGTGGGTGTGGACGCGTGACGTGGGACTGCCGCCGCCGGGCAGGGCCGGGGGCGGGGGCGGGGGGGGACGGGACGGGACGGGACTCGCCGCTTGTTTACGCGGCCGCTCTCGAAATCATTTCTGCGAAATGGCGCAAGGTACAGGCAGACCCCGCTCCCCCTCCCGGGGCAGGAGGCGCCCGCCTGGCTGTATATCAGCCCGCCCGCCGCCCCGGGCTGCAGCCCGGCTGCGCGGCGGCGGTGGCGGAGCAGGAGCTGGCAGGGCCGGGGCGGGCAGGGCAGGGCGTAGGTTCGGGCGGCCGCTGAGGAAACCGTAAGTAACGACGCTCCTGCCCGCGGCGGCATCGCCTCTGCTGTTGCCTCGGCGTCGGCCTGCGCGGGTGCCGGCCTGGCTGGCCTCCTCTGGCGCTTCGCACAGGAGCTAGAGAAGCCTGAGCTTGCCGTGTAGGCAAGGAATGGATTTGCTCCTGCAGTTTCAGCGCAACTCTTGCATGCTGTGTAAAACTCTGATCCACCTCAGAAATGTCTGCGTCTTCCTTGTAGAGTAAGGATGATATACTGCCCTCAGCTCTTAGGATAGGAACGTTTCGTTGAACTTGTGGCTTTATACTGAAGCTTTGCTCAAAGGATTGGTGTCCTTCCCTGGGAGGAATTCTGCAAAGGGGTGGTAATACAATGACAGTTTCATTTGAAATTTGGTCTCTGCACAAGATAATTTGCTAAAGAGAGACAAATTTCTCTTTATTGGAAAGACCAGCAGGCAGTTTCCTGTGTGTCACAAAATACTTTCAACAAGTGTTGCATATTGCTCGAGGTGGACTTAAACTGGCCTTTAAGGAATAACGTGTTGAAATTCAAATGTTAGGATGACACTACCAAATGTCCTGAGAAGTAGATATCCCCACGAGATTATTTGATTTGAATGTCTGTCTGTCTTTACTGAAAGAATAAATAAGCTGCATCTGCTTTAAGCAACTCTGTGATTTTAGTTTACCTTGTTAGTGGTTTTGGGTTTCCATTGTTGTTTTTTTTGTTTTTCAGATAACACTGTCATACGAAACTTATTTATTGAAATATATTTTCTGGAATGAAGTACGCAAGCAACATAGGAAAGGTGTAATTACTTACAAGTGATGACAGTTCATTTATCTTTAGACGCATATTTATTCTTCGTGATTAACCCAAAAAGTCTTTGGTGGAAGCAAAGAAACAAATACCTGTATTTGTATAGACCAAATGTCTGCTGGAGGATAAATCATGCCGTTCACCTGAGAGTTTTTCATACAAGTGAACCTCGGTGCAGATGGGCCAGAAGCAGAACATTTTGGTATAACAGATACATCTACAGCCATGACTTTTTATGCTACAGAGTTTCGAAACTTTTAACTTCTTCTTCCAAAGGACTTACAAAAGTGAACAATCGCATGTCACGAATTAAGAATACTATAGAATCTGTTTCAAAGGCAGTGTCTGGCACTCACAGTGAACTGGTTTCACGGATAGCTCGATTAAAGTCACACTCAGGTAATCTGGGAAAAGCAAATAAAAGTAATGCAGATGCAAATAACATTAATGCAAATCTGGAAAATGATAAACAAGTCACAGATGCCAGAACTCGGGAGGATTGCGACAGAGGCCCAGCTGCAAAGAAATCCACTTGTGCAAATGAAAACTCAGAGTTTGTGTTAGTAAGTTCAAGTGGCACTTATCAAGATACTCCAGAAGATTCAGCGTCTGCTAAAAACCACCTTTTTCATATAAGCTACTTTTCTACAAATTTTGGAGAGACTTACAACTTCGTAGCTGATCATATCAACTGGTACTTTAATACTAATTCTGTTATGGATCAAGAGAAAAAAGGGGATGCTTTGTTACAGGACTCTAAAAGTGAAGAGGTGAACAAGCTTGATTCATCAGAAAATGCTGTAATGGGTGAAGAAAAGACAGTGGATTCAGCAGCTACTTTAGCTCCTGAAGCAGAGACTCTGGGTGCTGAAAAGACAAATACTGCTATTCCAGTTTCTACTAAAAAAAGTATTGCAAACTTTCTTTCATATCCCAGTAACAGTGTACAAGCTTTTGTAGACAGTTACATTGGTGGGTTGGTTCCCAAGTTAAGGTCTGATACGAAAGTTGTTTCACAAGAGAAGAGTAAACATCCAGAGCAAGAAGTGTCTGAGAAAGACGAGGACGACAAAGCAAAAGAGGCTAAGACTGCAGAAGAGAGGGAAAAACATCTGTCTCTTCAGAGAGAAAAGGCAAGTCTTTGTTTAGCGTTACTTCTTTATATATTGTTTCTGTGTATATGTATGTTTTATACAACTGTATATATACACTAGACACATACGTGTAAACTTACATATAGGTATATATGCACATATACTTACATAAATAAGTATATACCCGTGTATATACTTGCATACAAATAAGTACAAATGTATTTATATAAATAAGTATATGTGTATATACACATATATAAAAACTGTATAAGCATATATACATACTATATGTAAATAATATGTAAACTTACATATATGTATATGTACTTATTAAATATGTGTATATGTGTATATACTTTTTATATAAGTACATGTATGTATAGGTAACTTTATATATAAAGTCTATATATGTATGTACACATACGTGTATGTATAGTATATACATATATTTAGTTCATATATAGGTAGAGAGAGAGAGTACATAAATATAGATCGATCTAGTTGCTTCTTTTTATTGTTGTAGTTGTAGTAATCTTGCACTCCTTCATGGTCCAAATACTATGATTTCAGAGTTGCCCTGAAAATACATCTGAGTACATACTGACACGTTTGTTTGGTGTATTGTTGCTGTGAGCTGCCTTTATTTATTTTTCTGGTAAACAAAGAATCAAAAGGTTGCCTGTTTACGTTTAAGCAATGCTTACTTGGAATCTGTAGCAGATCTCTGGTACGACATGCTGTCCATTACTTCTGAGAAATCTTAAAATAACAGTTTAGGATTAGTCTTGGCAGATTTTACACATTTCTTAGGGTAGTTTTATGTTATTTGTGTAACTTTATTTGTTTTTTTTTTAGATTATTGCAAGAGTGAGTATTGATAACAGGACTCGAGCTTTAGTTCAAGCCCTACGAAGATCCTCTAATCGAAGAGTCTGTATCAGCAGGGTTGAGGAACTGACCTATCATCTTCTAGAATTTCCAGAGAGCAGACGAGTTGCAATTAAGGTGCAAACAGTCTTTATGCTTAGACAAAAAATAAATACCTGACAGACGATTGACATAGAATAACATAAACCTTTCTTCTGTGCTTTTGTGGGCTAGTCATACTTTCTATTTGTAAAGGTTACAATGTGAATGTCTCTTTTTATAGCTATTTTTTTAGCTGGTTCAAGCAGATTCATGTGCAAACAATCAGTAGTTTAGCTAAAGGTTCTTCAGATTGCAATGTTTAATTTAGAAGCATACAGCATTGTCATGTGGATAGATAGTATAGCTTAGTCTAGCAGTAGACGAAGGTCGTACACTGTGTCCTCTGTCGCAATTGACCAGACGGGAATGTACGGTACAGCTGATCTGCATATGCACAACAGTTTTTATGCTTGTTTGCATGTTTCCTTTGAAGAGAGAGGGCAAGAGTGGAGTATCACCATCAAATAAGTTCATGTAATGTAGTCCTACTCATTCTCTTTCCTGCAGTGAGAGGACAGGAGGTGGGTGGTAGACTATTCTAGCAGTACTAGCCAAATCATAGCATTTGTCAGTCTCGGGCTTTTTTCCACAAGATGTGACAAATCTGTGACATAGATTGTAGAATTGCTGGAAAAGAGATCTTTGGGAATGGAGTGCAGGCCAGATCAATCATCTGAGCAGGGTAGAGGTCCAGCATCCACATGAATAGGTGTGAATTACTTTATTATGAAAGAGTACATTCACTACTCCCATTTTGATTGTAATACTCTCTAGCTTTGTGATAATAATTGTACATTTAAAAATTACTCAGTGCAAGGAAGAATTTTAATTTTTGTTTTGTTTTAATATTAGTGTACTTAGAGGGCATTTCCTGTTTTGAAGCAGTGTGATACCTGTTCAGCAAAATCTGTGCTTTTAGCTATACTTGGTATGCTCCATACTTGAGTTTATATTTGGCCAATGTGACATTAAAGTCAATAAAATTAAACTGCTGGTAAATATAGTTTTTCTAGCTATTCAAAAGATTTACCCTTCACCTTGATTGTTTAATTCTGATGGGTAGTTACTTTAGCAATGGGATGTGTACAACATAATATTGGAGTCCTTTCTCTTGTTAGAGAGAGAGATGGGTAAATACAGATTGAAAGAAGTTTTCCTCTGAGTTTAACTAATATATTACTTTTATACTTAAATGCCAAACTAGTAAATTTAAGCATGGATTCTTTTCATATAAACATATAGTTAGAATGAAATATCTTTATTTATCAATAGGAAAAATTAATCCCATGCCTACTGCGACTGAGACAGGCAAATGACGAAAGTCTTCAGGCTGCTGTTAGAGAGACTTTAGCTATAATTGGATATACAGACCCTGTAAAAGGCTGGGGAATTCGAGTCCTCGCTATTGATGGAGGAGGAACAAGGTAAAATCTCTGGGTTTTTTATATACTTGTAGTCTTTTTCATACTGTAATTGGAAATAAATTTTCAGTTTCTCTTTGATAAGTTTGTGCCCAAAGATGCAATTTATGATTTACACTTCTGTTACATTTGACTATTCAAGTGATGGGTATTACTTTTGTATGCATTTGTACTTAAATTTCCATGTATTAGTAGTCCTATGACACTGAAATTACTTGCCCATTTAAAGCTGGCTATACATTTAAGTGCTTGAATTGGCTCTTTCTCCTTTCGGAAGTAAATTAAATAGTTATTTGAGTTAGTCTGCTCACAAGTCTTATCTCAGAAATAATAAATTGGTGTGAAACGCTGGAAATAGTTTATACTCTCATGATTGTGTTGACTTAGTAATACAAAAAATGTTCTTGTCTGGAGGGTGACCTACCTTAGCAGGACTGGTCTCATATGAAAGAATGAATAGGCTAGTGGTGAAAGCTACTCTAGCCATGCTGTTGATTTATATTTCTTCTACAACAAACACGTTTTTTTAATTTATGCACCACACATCCTTAGTTACATGTGCTCTCGTTCTGCGTGAATTTATGCATCTACCACAATTTGTAAAGAGTAGTAGCAGAAGCATGTTCATTCAATTTGAAGTCTGATGTTCACTAAAAGCTGTGTTTTCAGGTATATTTTAAGAAATCTTGTTGGCAAATATTTACTGATTCACAGATCTTTATTGGTAGGAAGTGAAGTATGAAGTCAATGCAGAAACAGTTTCACGAACTCCTTGTTTCTCCATAGTATTTTTTTTACTTGCATCAAAATCAGTTGCCTTCAATAAGGAGTAATTATATGCCATAACTTCAACATTTGTGTTTCCAAAAGTTCATTGTAAACCATAAAGATTTTTACAAAGTAGAAAGAAGGATGCTCTATGTATAAATAAAGTGTGTTAATTTTTCTGTTAGATTTCTAGGGGAGTGACATTAGAAGATGCCTTATCTTTAGAAGGTGTTATCTACATCTATAACACTAAATGAAACAAGTCCAGAGGGTGAACCTGAGTACTGACTACTGGCTGTTGTGCCACTTAATTGGTGGTGTTCAGCCGGTTATAGTTTTGGAGTGGGTTGACTAGTGGTCTTCAGCAGAAGCCAGGACAGATCCAGGGGCACCGTGCAGGAGGTGCCATTCTCAGCAGAACGTGTTGGCAAGATGGTACTTGATTTGGTGCTCCTTTTGCCACATGCAGTTCTCTAGCTCTAGCCCAGCAGAGTTAGCACCTTTGCGTGACAGAACTCTTGTTTCATGCTATAGAAGCACAAGTCTGATGGTCTGGAATGCAACTCTCCCATTATTTCTGACACACTGAATTGAGGCAAAAAAACCACAGACAGAAAAATACTATGTCCTAAGGGGCATTATATAGCCTTGTGAAGACCAAACTTTGAGTGCCGCATGTTGTGGATGCAGCTAAAATCTATCCTGATGATCATCCCTGAGCCTTTGCTACCAAACAATATGGCTGTAGCTGTTGAGTACTGTTTTTGGTATGCCCAAGTATGTAATTTATATTCATCATTCCATTTTAATTGTGTTCTGCTACTCTTTCATTCCCGGAAATATTCACGATCCATACTGTTATAGTTACTCAGTTATAGTTAGTTATAATTAAGCAAAGGTGGGCTTAATTAGAGCTATGTAAGATAAAACTACCATTGTATGTGAAGGGTTTTTTGTGTTTCAGGGGTTTAGTTGCACTTCAGACTCTACGGAAACTAGAAGAACTAACTGGAAAGCCGGTTCATCAACTTTTTGACTACATTTGTGGTGTAAGCACAGGTAATTGTTAAGCCACAAGTTGGAATTTTGCTATGAATATAGTAGAAGAACATCTGAGAATAAATGTAGGTTTTGCAGAACTTGCCAGTTTTTGACTTTGAGTGTAAGTTGGGAAAATACAGGTGTGATTTCTAAAGTCTTTCTTCTTTCTTCTGAATAAGAACTTCGGGTGATTCATGATACACTTGTAACTTCAAACAGATTTCTCATTTTTTTCAACAAATGCGAAACCTTCATTTTATGCACAGATAAAATATCTCAGATGTTTATGGGGCTTGACAGACAGCTAAAGTAATGTCCCTCAAGGCCAATAGTGTTTCCTGTCTTTATTAATGACCTGCACAGTGGGACAGAGTGTGCCTGTAGCAAGATCGTGGATGATACTAAATTAGAGGATGTGGTCAATACAGTGATGCTCTCTGTTCAGATCGGCCTGTGCAGGCTGGAGAAATGGCTTCACAGGAACCACCTAAGGTTCAATAAAGCCAAGTACCAAGCCCTCCATCTGAGGTGGGCTGACTGGCTGGAAACCAGCTTTGTAGAAAAGGACCTGGTCTGGTTGGAACAAGGTGAAACGAATCATCAGTGTACCCTTGCAGCAAAGAAAGCTGACCGCATATTGGCTTATACACACAAGAACATACCCATCAGATTAAGGGTCTCTGGCCACTGTACGTCTAGTTCTGGGCTCCTCAGTAAATGCTTAATCTGTTGGGTACATTGTGTACATACTGAGTGAGTCTGGCAGAGGGCCAAGTAGATAATCAGGGGACTGGGGGTCATGACATATAGCGAGAGAGCGCAAGAACTGGGTTTATTCAGCCTTAGGAAGGGAAGGTTAAGGGGAGGTCTTATTGCTGTTTCAACTAATGGGAATATACAGAGAAGGTGGAGCTAGACTCTTCTTGAGGGTACACAGTGATAGGAGAAAAGCCAAGACAAGCTGGAATATGGAAAGTTACAATTAGGTATAAGGAATTATGTTTTCCTTGCAAGGATGGTCAGACACTGGAAGGAGTTGCTTGCACAGGCTGTGGAATCTGCATCCTTGGAGATATTCAAAATGCAGCTGAACAAGTACTGAGTAACCTGTTCTAATTGAACCTGTTTGAACAGGAGGTTGGACTAGATGACCTCTAGAGGTCCCTCCCTGCCTTAATTACTCTTGTGACTCAATGATAAGTTACTCCTCCCTAGGAAGCAGGCAACTCTAAAGCCTAAGTTTCTTTTTAAAAGACAGTTATCTCTTTCAGAAATGATGCTAGACCAGTAGCAGCATAATGCTGATTTCTAACATAAGAGGTATGCTGTAGTGCAATAGCTCAGTTTCCTTTAGAAACTCACATACTTCAATTTTTTTGCACTGTACTAATCTTCCATACAATTTAATTCTGAAATAACATTAAATGCAGATCACCATGAGTAGATACAATGTTCATGTTTCCAGAGATTTGCTTAATAGGCTCAAAGTAGTAGAGAAGAGGAGAATGTTTAGGTCTACTAGACAGAATTTGTTTGTAGGCAAAATATAGTTCCCTGCTTTACATTTTTAAGTCTTTGAAAAAAATCCTTTGTTAGTTAATTTAGCAGTAAGCAGTTGTTTCTTTGGAAGATAGTTTCACTACAAAGCACTTCTCTAATGTCTCCTTCAATCATAATAAAGACATTTTATCTATTATAGAGAGGCCTGGTGTTCTTAATTCGATCCCACTACTCTGATTAGAACTAACTTTATTCTTAATTCTTCACCGGATTTGGGGTTTTGTAACTGCTAGTAAGTACTTAACGTATTATTTTAAGCTCTGTTTACACTATCAACCTTTTGTCTGCAGTAGTCCAGCTTGCACTAATAGGTGACAAGACATGGCCAGGAGAGGCTGTACATATCTGTCAGCATGTGCTAGCAGTGTACATTACCATTTCAGTTTGTGTTGACAGTACATAGGCCAATAGGATTTGCAGAAGCTTGCAGCTGGATGAATTGTCGTTCACAAGAGTGAAGTATTAAATGATAGGAAGGATGCCTCTTGTGCATTACAGGTCTCTTTTTTTCTGCTGTGCTTTTCATATCTCTTAATATCATTTAGCTGTTTTGCCTTTGAGGTTTAGAAATAATCAGTTTGCTGTGAATTCAGCATCACAGAGTGAGTCTGTGTAGTTAGCTTCCCTGTACTTCACTGGTCGTCATAAGGTGTAAATGCAGGCAGTCACAGAGAAAGATCACTGTAATGATGGTCCTGCATACTTAGGTCACCTGCCTATTGCTGAGCATGGCATCTGGGCATGGAAGCACCATAAAATCTGCAAGCACGTGCAACGCAGTGATAGCCACTGAACTTTTTTTATGGGGAACCAAGTTAATGTAAACTGTGTACCGAATTTGTGCCTGTTCTGTGCAAAAATCCAGATGTGAAAACAAGGCAATTGAGAGGAGGAAGTGCCATTGCCCCATGAGCTGAGCTGCTGGGAATTCTGAAAGTGAGGGTGATTGCCACTGTTCTCCAGAGTATGACGTGTTTTTTATAGATGCACAGAGCACTTAACCCATTGAGGACAACTTCTCTGCAGGTGTGCTGTGGCTGTGGCTTGTATGCTCTTTTCACTGCTCATGCAGTCTCCCAGTAGATCAAAGATACTTCTCAGTAGTGGTGCACTTATAACTCAGTCACAGGGAGCAGCTTATAACATCAAGAGTATATGATAAGGCAAAGTGTGATCAGCACATATTCAAATGTGCTGGCCTGCTCCAAGAATTTTAAAAATATATTTTTTTCCTAAACTTCTATATTGATCTAATAATTAGTGGCATTCAGATGCATCATATGAGGGATTCGATCTTTGACATACTGTGATCAAAGGTTCTCTAAGCATATTGTTTTCCAGTACATTTTACTACAAAGACATCTGAGTTGTACCGGTCTCTTTGATCATCAGTTTTGGATGTATGTGAAGTTTGCATAAGGACTTCACATAAGGATATTCTCCCAAAATATTCTTCTCAAGTTGTTAAGGACAGCACAGGGCTAGTGCCCCCAAGCATTCTCCCAGCCTTCAGTGATTTGCAGATGAGGAGCCTCCTTAAACAAAGCTGGCATCTCTCTCTGTGTTCATGGTATTTTAATTTTTTTTTTGCCCATGATGTCTTTCCAGTTTTGAAATGCATTTTGGAAACCTTTCTGATGGAAGAAGTATTTTTGTTCAGGAGAACTCGTGAATAAGTCAAGTCGTGGTATTATAGTGCAGGAAGTGTCCTTAGGAGGTTATCTCGTTTCCCAAGGGAAGGTTCAGCTATGTGTGTTTCACTATTGACAATTTTCTAAGATCTTGAATCATGTCAGACCTCTTCAGAAAATATCTGCTAGTGCTCCGCTGTCTTTATTTTTCGGAAAAAAAAAATCCAAATATCCAATGTGGATCTTCCTGCTGCAGTTCAAATTTGTTTCCTCTTGTGCTTACTCCCCAGGAGCATGGATAACAGATTCTTTCTTTTCTCTTTGCAGCAGCCTTTTTTACATTTAAAGACTTTTGTCATAGCCTGTTTACTCAGGCTTTCCTTACAGACTGATTTCCTTGACCTGTGATTGTTTTGGAGACTTTTTTGTGTGGTTTTTCTTTTTTTCAATTGGTCTACATCTTTTTTTGAAGAATGTCATTCAGGTCCAGATATAGCTCTTCAGCAGAGGTCTTACTAGTACTGAATAAGGAAGGAACACTTTTATCTTTCACGTTATATTCTTGCCTGTCTTGTGTCTTATTAGCCAACTGTATCCCTGTGTTCTTCAAAATAGGCTCCTTAGCCTCCCAGGTTTCATTTAGGTGTTCTTTTCCACCTGAAGTGTTGGCCATCAAGGCTGAGATGGTGGCTGGAGCGTAGGAGTCTGTGATACAGAGCAGGATGTGATGGAAGTGTCAAACTTTTTTTTCTCTGGACCATCTGATAGAGCCTGCACTATATCTTTGATTTTGACCTTACTCCCCTATGAGTGTCTTGTTTCCATCCATTAAGTTTCAGCAACTTCAATGTGTACCTTGACTCTGATATTACCTACTGTCATTTGTGTGCTGATGCAGACCACAGTTTTTTGGTGCTGTTTCTCAGGAGGTGAAGTGAAAATGAGTTTGCATTTGGTGTGAATTTTGGCGCTTTGGCTTTGAAACTGCTCACCAAAATAGCAAATGCATGTTGTTATAGAATTGGTCCTGAAGAGTTGAGGAAAAGAAGGTAGCAGAGGATTTGCATGATTCAGGAAAATGGCATTTCTCTGCTGCTGTATGTTTAGTCTGTGTTGAATACAGGCATTTGGTGATTTGGCAGTTGAGTAAGTTTCTCTTGTGTCAGGTAGGCCCAGGTTATATTAAGCATGTGGGCTACATTTAAAAAAAATTGAGACCATCAGTCCACTGACTCTTAGCTATCATGGCAGTGGGATTTGTGAGAGCAAAAGAAGCTTGGAAGTCATGTTTCCTTTAAAGCCACCTCTAACTTTCTTTATGTAGTTCTTTCTGCATATGTGTTTTATTCTTACTCTGTTTCAAGAATTTACTCTCTTTAAAATTCATTTTATTCAAACCTATTGCATTCATTTCCAAATCAGAAAAATTGTGTGTCCTAATTATTCCTAATGCTTAATTACATGTCCTCACAGTATTGCACAATTAGATTTAAAAGTTGTATGTGTCCCTTTCATTTTAATATATCTAAGAACTGTAGTGCTGCATTAATTGTATTTTTCCACAGTCTTTTTAATGGTATTCTGCAACCATGCTTTTTGGATACTGTTGTTTTGTTCCTACAAGGGTAGGTCGTATTTTTTTAAGGCACACACTAGATGGCAGTATGTATGAATGACTAATTGTAAATGGTTGCAACCAAATGTATTCCAAGCTAGTCAAAACTCTGTTCTTTTTACAGAATTTTCCTAGAATTTTTCTTTACTTACTCAGAGTTTGCCAGATATCAAGTAATGCTCCAAATATATTTTTAATACCACAGCATAGATTTCTCTTACTCATTTCTCTTTCCAAATAAAGCAGTGGATTTAATTTGCTTTCTGCCATATGCATGTTTGCAGGGATGAAATCTGTGAAATGAAATGCCATTTGTCAACTTCTCATAGTTCTGTTTTTGAAAGTAGACTCTTCCTATCTTGTATACGTCCTTTAAAACATAGTTTGTGATCTTTGAACAGGAATTTAGTGATACAAATGTCAATTGATCTTCCCTTTTCAAGATAGATATTCCGCTAACCTATGAACTATATTAAATGGTAATCCATCTTTGTAATCTTACTCCAGGCTATATTTTACATTTCAAAATATTTCTTTTTCAGGAGCTATATTAGCTTTTATGTTGGGATTGTTCCATATCCCTCTGGATGATTGCGAAGAACTGTATCGCAAGTTAGGATCAGATGTTTTTAAGCAGAATGTCATTGTTGGAACAGTCAAAATGGGTTGGAGCCACGCCTTTTATGACAGTGATATCTGGGAAAAAATGCTCAAGTAAGTAAAAAATGATCAGGTGAAAAATAATTAGTATAATGTCTGAGAGCCTTCGCTTTTGTTATTGTTTCACTGGTAAGCAAATTCTTAAAACAACTAGAAAGGATTAGCATATACTCTCATTCTTTTGAAATAGCTGTTTTCATATTTACCAAAACATTGAAAGCCTTTAAGGTAATGATTTCTGTTTCTGGGGAGTAGTCAGCTTTAGTGCACTGATTTCTGATTATATTCCAGTGTTCTTGCCAGCTCTGCTTGATCTGACTCATTATAGATGTGCTACAAATTTTACTAACAACCTGCTGTGCTTTTTTTCTTATAGGAGACATGATGAGAAATGAAATAATGCAGTAGGGATTTTTAATCTTAGCTGCTATATTGAGGGGTTTTGCCCATTGCCCCTTTCTTTGGAAAGGGAAATGAGCTGTAAGGATTGCAATGAAAAAATATCTGCTGTGTCAGAGTTGCCAGTGAAATGGTGTTTGTTCATACTTATGTATACAAATGCATTAATGGTTATTCAGGAAAGGTCATTGGAAGAAATGATTAATGCTTTTTACAAGTTTTATTACTTAGTTTTATTCATCTGTATTTGTACTGATAGTTCCATAGTTTATAATTTTTAGCAAACTAATGTCATAGTTTCCCAAACAGTGTAAGCTGGCACTGCTAGTGAAAGAACTCAAACAACCTTCTCTGAGAGCAAATGTAAAATGGTAAAAAGCTGCTTTGGATAGGTTCCTTTGACAAGTTCCTTTGGGAACATGATTAATGTGTTTTATGGGATTGAAACATTTTTTTCTAGACATTATAGTGGGACCTGTGCTGCTTGAGTTTTAAGCATCTCACTTTGCTGAAGTGGAGAGAGAGGCTTCCAAGCACTTGTCTATGCTCTTGCATGTTTTTAGGAATAAATGTGTTTACGAAATGAGTATAATGAGTTTTTCTTCTCACATACCTGGAATTCCTCTTTTTTAAAAAAGAGTTTTTTCTCTGCCTTCCCTCTTTGCCTCCCCTGCCCAACTCAAAGAAGTCTTGTGAAAATCAGAATTACCTCATGTGAAAGTATTTTACATGCCTTTAATTAAAATGCTATTATTCTTTGCAACTACATGTAACACATGAGGGGAGGTAAAGCACTCTGCTCCTGTGCAATGGACAGAAGCCAGGCAATTATTATATTATCCATAGATTAAATTAAAAATTAAATTTACTGATCAATAAATTACTTTTTGTTGACCTAATTCTGCAGTGTTGAAGGGAGATGCTATGCCTATACAACATTTTATTGAAACAGTAGGCTTTCCTGCAGGGAAAACTGCTTTATATTTTGTTTTAAATTTAAAAGCCTTACCTGTGCTGTGTGGGTTTTTGTTGTTTAAATGTAGTAGACTTGTCAGCCTCGCTTGCAATAGAGAGTATCCATTTACAATATACAGGCATGCAATATACATTTAGCCCTACCACAATATTGATGGTATTATTTTCTGTGAGAAAGTATCCTTGCTGAAAATAATTAAGCTAATGTTGCATTAGGCTAATGTTGCATGCACTCATGAGGCATATTATAAATTCCATTTCAGAAAATGACAACTAATTTTGTTAACTAACTTTTTATTTTGAGTGCTGTAGGGAATTGATTTTATGTCTTTCATATATGTTTGTTTTAACTCTTCCTATGTATTCCTTGAATAGCAGTTTGAGGATTGGTTTTAATCAGTTACTTTTATTAATTTGTGCAGAAAATTATACTTACCGTATATCAGTCTATGTATATGTTATATTGAATTGCATTTGTAAGAAGAACTTGGCTTATAGTTCCAAGTTTTCTGTGTTCTTTTGACTGTTGTCTACATATACAATTTTCTTCTTTCATCCTGTCTTGAGAAACTAGTGGAGAAATTTGGTGAGCAGCTAGGGGTTTTCACAAGCTAACCAAAATCCCACACTGGGAATTTGTAATCTTGAGAAGCAGTCAAGCACTGTGTAGAGGGCAGGGTAAAAGTTACGTGTTCTCTGTTGGTAGGAAAATGGATAATGCATGTGTTTGGGATTACAAGTAATAATACTTCAGTATTTGTTACGCAAATTAAAGTATAAATTGAGACTGCTCTCCAGTGACTGGACAGGCAACACACCCTGTACCAGTTAGTCACTCCGGACATACTTCACAGATTTTGTGGCATTATCAGTGAGATGTTTTGTATCTTTATGGAACATGCAATAAAAGTCTCTCCTATAGGTTTGGTAAAGGTGTCATAGTTTCCTGGTACTTCTGTCATTGTTGATAGAAGGGGGTTAAAGTTACAATCTTGCCTTTCGAATTGAATGCTCTTTCTCCAGACTATTAGATTGCACCCTGGCTGGAGCCCATTAGAATGTTTCTTTAAGCATATGGTTGGCAATATGTTCTTCATAGCAGGATTGAAATAAGTGTTGCAATATTAGTTGCTCAAAGTAATGAAAGAGCAACGTTTGTAAAGGAGACTTGTTGTTTAGGTAGGTCATGTCTAGAGGACGTAGGTCACAGACAGACACCAACAAAGCAGAAAAATGGAAAAAAAAGATTGCAAATGAAATTATGTGTAAAGTAATAACCCATGAGTGGAAAAATGTAAAATGCTTACAGGATTTAAACTAACCTTACTATCAAAAGTGTCCATAACAACACCGAAATCAGTTTAATGAAACATCTGCGTGCTTGTGGTCAAAGAAAATCATTCAGTGTGTGATGGCTGGGATTGAAAATACAGAAAATATTATGGTGTCGTTATATTAATCTATAATACAGTTTTATTTAACATACTATTTATGGTCCCAGTTACCCCATTTTAGAAAACGTTTCTATTGCAAGATTGGTAAAAAGTAGCCAATGACCTACAGGCAACTCACACAAAGGAATTAGGACTCTTTATCGTTAAAAAAAGCAAACGAGTTAAAGCGGTAATTTGAGATAGTAAGATATTTGAAGAATTGTCGTTCTTATCTTTTCTTCAAGAACAAGGGGCTATTCAATAAAATTAAAATTAGGATACTTCCTCTTTTAACACAGTTTGTGAATAAACTGGAATTAATTGTGTTGTGACTTCGGTAAAGAAAATAATTGAACAGCGAGGCTTGACAAAGACATTTAGATAATATGCAGTTACAGTATTAATGCTAGCAACAAAAGTAAAATAAATTTGGAGGTGATATTAAACTTTTATCTTTAGACCTTAATGTCTAAAGTTGCATAGTAGTTTAAGGGATTTTTTGTACCTACTCTGAAGCATCAGTTCTTGGCCTTCATAAGAAACAAGATGTGAGAAAATAATTATTCAGTTTGACAGTTCCTGTAATTAAGCAGTGGATATTGCTTATACAGTTTTTTAATCTTTGCATTCAGGGTTTGGGAAAAAATATCTAATACAGATATTTAGGAATAAGTGGATGAAAGTGATGCAAATCAGTAGATGTCTTTCATATCTCACCTCTGTCAGTCTCATTTTTATTTCTGAATATTTCTGCTTCATGGTTCTGTGTGCCTTCATCTCCTTCTGTAATCAGTGAGTGCAGATGGCACTCTTCCCCTTCTGTTTGGTGACTGTGAGACTGGAATTAATGCATTTATTGGAAAAAATAAAACAAAACAGTGCTATTGATGTAAGAATTGTGTCAGCAGTAGTCTTCAATCATAGGACTAGAAGCTGTCCCCCTTCCTTTCTTCTTTTCAAGGACGTGTGCACAGCCATCCTTCAAGCACAAATATCCACTTGTGGAACAGTAAATTGTCCTACCTCCAAATACAGTTTACTGTCTACCTTGAGGACTACTGCTGTTGTAACATTTAAAGCTTCTTTTATCTTCTGACCTGACTAGATTGATAAAGGTGTTGTTTTTTAACAGTGGAAGCGCTACTACCTACTGTCGCAGTAGTGCAAGCTCTAGATGGATGATCTCAACAGCAACACATGGAATCACGTTACTTAAAAAGCGTGGCCATACCGAACACTGTCTTTGCAGAATAACGTAGATGCACAACCTGTGTTTGTGTGGGCTGTGTTCAACAGGAGGAAGAAAACTTGCTGATTTAAATGAAAGCCTATTTGGAATTGTTATGGATGAGCACGCACTCTGTAGAGTTTTATACCTTTACTGTAAGCAAATCGAAGTTGAAACAGTTGCTGATACAAGATTATGGGCTAGTATGCTGATATCCTCCAGTCTCCTGCACTACACAGGAGGGTTACCTGCTAATTAGCAATTAGAATACTGACCCTGATGTGATGATAAATTCTAATGCTGACCGTTGGTGTGATTTCACTGTCAGATTTATAAAAATGTAGGCATATCAAAAAATTCCACCTGAAAAATAGATGTTAAATGCATATTGAATTATTGTTACAGAAGATTACATGTAGATGTTTTCACTTTCTTCTAATTCACGTAGAATGTTGTCTTTCTTTTCTTAGCTTTTGTTTTCATAACAGTTCAGGAGAGTAATTTTCTTTACTATAAAACTGCTTAATAAAGATATTAATTTGTTTTGATTCTTAAATGTGGCAAGGTACTTTGTTTTCCTCTCACAAAGTAGCTGAGTAATCCTGATGATTTATGGTTAAGTATGTGGTGAAGTGAGTAACTGAATCAAGACCTCAATCATTCTTCAGACTTATTTCCAACAGCCTAGAAGGTTTGAAATATTGGTCCGTTGAAGTCAACCATAGAAATACAATTATTAACATGAAATCCCAGCATTGCTTCTTTTAAATGCAAAGTTCTCAGAAGTAAGGATGATAAAAATGTGCGTCTTTTGTTCATGCTAAACTGATGGAACATTTTCCTTTTTTTTTTTACACTTATTTGTAGGGAAAAAATGGGATCAAATCTTATGATTGAAACTGCAAGAAATTCCAAATGTCCGAAGGTAAGTATAGTTTTCTAAGGTAAATACTAATTGTGTATTCCACAAGTACTTTTTTAAGAGTTCCGAGTAAGAGTACTATCCCTGGAAGAATATTGAATAAACAGCATGAGTGTTGATATGCTCTCCAAGCTTCCATATGAGATAACCCATGCTTTTAAAGGATAAAAATTCATTGGATTCTTAAATTTCTGCAGCAATTTCTCATATTTTTATTTAATACTTTAAGTTAGAATACGTTTCAGAGATGTTAAAAGGCTTATAAGCAGAGAAATACTAGGTCACCTTCATGAAGTTGTGCAAAGTTTGTTTTTTTCATAGAAGAGAAGCCTAATATCTGGAGATCCTGTCATGTCAGCTGTGATCTGTGTGATTGTGTGGTGAGAGACCAGGGTTTTTCCTCACTTTATCTGGATTACCAGGTTTTCTCCAGTCACATTCATAGGCCCCGAGATCTCTGTTCTTCCTGTATGATCTGAAGGGCACCAGTTAATTGGAGGGGTGTTATATACAGCAGCAGTACAAGAGTGAAAGATGAGAAAGCATGGGTATTTTATTTTTGGTGAAGGATAGGGTGTGAAGAAAGAAGAGAAATATAATAGCGCATTTCAGAACAATCTGTAATTAACAGGTGTTTTGGTGTCATAGCACTAATTCAGTGCTTTACTGTTAAATGGAAGATATTCACATTTTTCTAAACATAGAAACGTGTGCTTGACTGACTGCGTTCCTAGTCCATGTCTAAAACAAGGATGTGAAAAGGCTGGAGTGGTATGTTGCTTTCTGAGAGAGAAGCTATCCTATGTTGACTTGAAAGTTATCTTTGAACCAGGATCTTTGGCTTCCTTCCATGTTCTTCAGTAATAAAATGTGAATATAAATAGAGTTGAAACTAGCTATTCCCAGTAATAGCTTTGTAGTGCTGACAGTGGTGGCACTCTTTACAAGGCACAGCAAAACCAAAATAAAACACACAGTGGTGTGCTCTGCTGCAGTTAAATTCATGGCAAGATGGATTTTTCCAGAAGGTCTTCAGCACTTTACAACTTAGACTGCATCATGAAGTAGAAGTGTATATGGGTATTACCAAAAATAAATTCAAGCATCAGTTTGATAAGTTTTCTATTAAATTTTCCAAAGTTTTTTTTCTTACTGCTTCTGGTAGTGCTTAGAACCAAACCTACCTTTTGACAAAAACAGGAAAGTTTTCTTCCATCAAGTGAGGGAGTAGGAATCGTGCATGTGTTTTGCTTCTGCATTGTCATATAGAAGTTATACTTTTCTTGTTTGTTTGTTTGTTTGTAAGGATGGACTTACTGTGAATTAAATGATTTAACTTATGTAGCTGAAAAATGGAAATTAATACAGTGATATCACAGCATCAGCTGCTAGTGCTGTTGAGTAATGTTTCCCAAAAACACTCTACGCTGTAAAATAGTAAACAAAATAGAATCGAACACCCACTTGTCTGCTAAAGAGTATTGTTCTCAACAGTGCCAGCCAGACTGAGTGCATCATCACTGAAAGGTCTTGCATGTCCTAACTCTCACCCATAACTATAGCTACTCTCACCTCGTGTGATTATATCTGTAGGATGTTATTTTTTTTGCAGTCATACATTCTGTTTTATGGAAATACCATTTTGGCTTTTCACTTCGATTTACATATATGACTTTTTGTTAATGACATTTCAGTGTCCTTACAAAAAAAACCTTGAAGGATTTGTTTGATTCTTTTGTTTTTTTTTTTTTTTTCTTTGGGAGAGATTCTTAACTGCAATCCTTTAACTCCGGTTGCAATATTAACTAATCATTTTCTTGGAAAAATAATTTGGTTGACGTTTCTAACGTTCATATTTAATGGCACTGTTGCATTGCTGGTTACAGGCTTTTGAGAACGAACTACTATTCATAAAGGCAAAACATTTTAAAATTATATAGATTACACCAGCTTTTTGTTTAAATATCAATGGATAGATATTAGTAGAAACAGAATAGCCAGTGGAAACAATTAGTTTCAGGTTAAAAATAGCATTTTCTTTAGGGAGTTTGTCTTTTGGTTTTGAGTTTTTGCTTTTTACTTTCACTCTTAAAAATTTAGATAGGCATTATAAAAAAGCAAATCAATAAGGAACCAAGTAGGATTCCAGAGATGCATTTATTGTATACATTGAATTTCATATTGTGGGAAGTTGTCATTATTATTATTATCATATATAATTATTTTTGTTCCTCCTAACTCACTAGGTAGCTGCAGTAAGCACCATTGTAAACAGAGGAACACCACTGAAAGCATTTGTTTTTAGAAACTACAATCACTTTCCTGGTGTTAAGTCTCATTATATTGGAGGCTGTCAGTACAAACTGTGGCAGGCCATTAGAGCATCATCTGCTGCACCGGGTTACTTTCAGGAATATGTTTTGGGCAACGATCTTCATCAGGTAAGTTGAAATCTTCTCCTTTAGTAAGTATTTTCCAATATTATACCTGAGAAAAAAGCTGTCTGAGTTTCTGAATCAGAACTAAGCGAATAAGTTGGTAGCAGAAAGGAAATCTAGGAAGGGTAGGGGTAAGAATGGAAATTTTGAGCTTGTATGTGTAACCCTTATAGAACTAGAAGGGCTATAGGCTTAAAAATCTTAAGTCTTCTCAATACAAACTTAAGCTGTTCTGCTGTTCCGTCCTTCTCTGCCTGGAAGGAAACCTTAGATGAGTTGTAAATTGCTTCTGACTTCCTGCTTACAACTGGTATTTCATTGAGCATTATTTCACTAAACAGATGGTATGACTTAAAATCTAACAATACTGTAAAGTGTGAAAAAAAAAAAAACCAAGTTGTGCATTTCAGTGTTCCTTTTATTAGTGCGTATTTTCAGTTTACAGTCTACTTTTAATTATTTCCATTGATAGCTTATTAAGTTCTACCCTAGTTCTGAGCTAGTAAAAAGAATAAGAGATGCCATGGCAGTAAGATTAAACTCGGAGGACAACTGCAAAAGAAATTCCCTTGAGGATAAAGCATCATCTCCTATGAACAGTGTATGCTATTTTATTGTATTATAGCTTCTGTTGGTGACCCTGGTTAGTAAAGACAAGGCAAATTAATTTCTTTAGTAGTTTTGTAACCATTGTATTCTTGTCCTCCAGTGCCCCTTTATTGTTCTGCAGTTCTCTGAGTTTTAAAAGAATCCTTTTCACAGTACATATGGATTTAAAACTATTCGTATTCATTTTTAAAAAGATCTGTTGCAGATCTGTGGCAGAAAAGGCTACAAAGGGTGACTGAACCAGAGACCTTCAACAAAGACAGCGTAGAATTCTATCACTTAAATTTAAAGAAAGCATCTATTGTATTTCCATCATATTAATTCATATGGTGGCATTAGCCTTAACTACTAGAAAGCAATAATAGCGTGTTTTGAGTAATATGTACCTGGATCAGAGAAAGAATTTCTCCTGGTGTCCGTTAAAAGGCTGTGTAGTCTTGTTAGTATTGTAAGGTGCATAAGTAATACTGAAGTTTAAAGACTAACAGATAAATAAGAAGATGATATAGTGAAAAATTCATTAGATTAAGAGATGATAAACAGAAGCATTAATACAGAGAAACAGCTAGAATTTAATCTCAAAAAAAAAGCATACTTCCATATTTTGAATTTACATTTATAAGGAGATGGAATCATTACATTCAGATATATAAAAACACTACATAAGTTGGGGGGTGTAGGGGAAGGGTTCCCATGGAGGGCAGGATGGTGCTACTACATCAACCAGATTCTGAGAGTTCTTCCATTTTATTCTGTTTCCCCTTTTTGTTTAGGGTCTTTCCCCCCTCTGCCCCCAGCCTCCCCAGTATGGTATATCTTGTTATCCCCACATTTTAATCAAATACTACCTGAAATAAGCAAATGAGGTTTTGGGGTTTTTTTAAAGCTAAAAATGGAGTAACACATCAGATATTCCAAGCCTGAGCACTGCTTAAAATCCTGAAATGTGGTCATCTTCCATCTGGCCAAGCAAAACTGGAAAGGGAGCTGCTTTAGCCTTTGGAGCTGTTCCAAGCTGCTCCTTAACTGCTTGAATGGGTCAGTGTTAAGCTATGTAAAGCACTTTTCTTCCTCTTATCACCTTTCCACCCCCTTTTTCCTTGAATTGAGAGTACATCGAAGTCTGTCTCTGCTTCTGTATGAAGAATAGCTAAATAAACAACATGATTTTTAATTTCTACGTAGTGCTTAGACAATTATTTGTCTTAACATCATTTCTGAATTGCCAGACTTGTGTGAAATGCAGTAACGTGGATATTCATTTAATCTATATTCACTTTTAATTCCAATTTACCAGACTAGAGAATGTGTGATTAGCATCAAGAGAGATCAGATCCAGTATTCTGAGCCACACAGAGCTAGAATGAAGCCTAGTTCATTTTTTCCTTACTCCAGACTCTTTGGACAAAGCGCTTCCATGTGATCTTACCAACACTGTTTCACAAATTCACCATTCTTTTCTATTTGACATATTTTAATTACTAGAAAGCAAGGGCTTAGGATGTGGTTCACCTTTGTCAGCCATAAAGAATTAAATATGTTTTCAGTAGTAAAACTGTTTATTGTAGTAGAAGTACATGCTAAATTTTCTGACTTAAACTTTCATATCATCTGAAAAATCTCTCTTCTACCCAGGCATGATATTTAAACACTTCTGGATTCTTTTAGAAAGACATCTTTCATGGCTTTCATGCTTTTCTTTCCCCGGATTACACTTCTCTTACCACATCTCTATTTACATAATTATCTATTTTCTATGTGATGTGCTTGGGTTTTTTTTATGGACAGCCAGCTTGCAAGGTGCTACATGGCAAATGCTACATAAATGTCTTCATGCAGATTTCTATGTCAGATTATAAATCCATGCCTGCACACTCAACTACCGTAAATTACCTTGTTTTAACCCTGGGGTAAGAGCCTTCATGCATGTAGTAGACTGTTACCCTTATGTTCTTGGGTGTAATGGTACCTCAGTGCAAAAGAAAAGAATACGTATGCATAACTATGTTTTTAAACAAACAGAATCCTAAATGCAGTCATATTCCTGTTTAAAATAGATTTGTGATTATTTTTAAAGTATATTAATAACTCTTAGTCCTTGATTATAGCTCATATTATAAATATGAGATAGTAGATTTTTGTTAAGCGTCTTTTATTCTAAAAGTGCACGATGATTGTCATGTTAAGTTATTGACCACGTCATGTATGATACTAACATTTGTAGTTTATATGAAAATACATGTTCTTTTCTGTCTTATCACTTTAAGCCTGTACACTGTCTAACAGGTTGTGCTGCTTTTGAACTACAGAAATAAATGAAGCATAACATTGTTAGGCATTCTCAATAGTACCATGATTTTTGTAAAGTGCATCAGCACAGTACTCATTAATTGTACATAATAATTTATGCCAAAGGCTTCAATATTGTAGTATAGTGTCAGAAAGATGATGGTCTTTTGAGGATTTTTTTTAATGGATTAAAAACTTCCATTAATTGATCAACATAATGTCTTCTCTGAACATAAACCATGCTGGTTTCTTATTAACTTATATATAATCTGCTTCTGCAGTGTTGGTTATTTCTAAATAATTCAAAGAATAGAGACAGCCAAAATGTGAAAATGATTGTAAAATGTCTGTGAAAATTCGGAACAGTAAATATAATGGGATTTGTTTCCTGGCTTTGAAGTTTGGGACTCTAATGGATTACATATGGAGACCAGGTTTTGTATTGGCTTATCAGTCAGTTGTACATTTAAATCTGAATGAAAAGCACTCTGGCAGTTGATCTGACTTGGGACTCTTCAAATGTGTGAAAATATTTGTTTTGATAATGGAAATTTAGTGGATTTGTTTTATGGTCAGCCTGCATATTCTTGTCTTATGTTATCTAGCTTTTGTTGAAACTGGAGTCCTTTTGCAAAGTGTATGAAGTAGGTGAATGAGAGTTATGCATAGGGTTGAGATTAATTTGTAAAGATTTTATGTATGACTCTAGACATATAGGCTGGAATCATGCCTAAACTGAACTGTAGCTGTTTGCTTTAACCCTTACTTTTCCATAATATATATATTTATATATGCATGTGTATTTGTGTACACATATGCATGCCCTTTCTCTGGGAACACTCCAATCTGACTTCCTGTACTAGTCACTGTAAATGTTTGAGGGGATTGTAAAGTGTGTTAATTTATGAATAAAGTAATAATTATTTTTACAGTTCTTCTGATGTAATGGTTTAGAAAGAGATTTCTAGGTGTCTGAAAACTTAGTCTTATTTGTGCTGCAGATAAGGTGATGCCAGGTTTGTTAAATTTCTGCAAAAAGTAAGCAGTTCAAAAACAAATAGCAATATTTACATTCAGGTCAATCATGCCATGCTATCTGGTTCCACTCTGTCAAGTAGGAAAAAACAGTGCAGCTGTTGGTAGATGAGGGGAGGAGGATTAATATTCTTTGTGGTTCAAAAGAGGAACACATTAACATTCAAAGGGATTTAATCCCCGCAACATGCTTCTCCAGGAACTGTGCAAATCAAGAGAGTCATGATGTTACCAAGTCATGATGTTACGATATAGAAGCTGTGTTGCCACATGTCAGCTTTTTTGTATTAAAATCTATTTATGAAGCACTGACGGTCTCTTAATCTCTCCCCAGTCCTGTTACAACCAGTGATTTTTTATTTTTTTTTTCCCCCTGCTTCCCACGAAGGGGTGTTGTTTCTTACATATTCCTCTTTTTTTTTTCTGTTGTGTGAAAAACATTTGGGGTACTCAATAACATCACTTCAGCAGACAGTACGGTATGCTGAGGAAATTGCCAATTAATTAAAAGAGCAATTTAAGATTTAAGAAAATCATTATTTACTAGGTTTTAAAATAAAAACTAAATTTGTCCCACAGGATTAATTAAAAGGGCAGCAGGGGTTGTGTGTGTGTGTGTGTGTGTGTGGTGGTGGTGAGTTTAACAAAGCCACAGATTTTTCTCAAAATAAAATATGCTCAATTTAATACAAAGGACTTAATCACCTTTTTCTTGATAGCTTCCCATGATTTCATTGCTGCATTACAATTCCATTTATTAAAATGCTAGTGTTGACTTATAGTAGTGTTCAAATAATCGTATTTTCTTTGAGCAAGATCAGATACCAAAGCAGTTAAATTGGCAGCTAATCTGTTAGTGGAGTTTTAATAACGCAGGTGTAACAGGATGTATGGTGAGAATACAACATGGAAATAACAAATATGTATAGTACAATAATATGATGTAACTAAAATTTCAAGTCTCACCTTGGTTAAGAAAAAGATAATATACAGTTTCTTTTTATTTTCCGAACTTTTCCCTTCCTTTTATTAGGCAGTAAATCTGTAAAGCCATTTCATCTTTGTAGCTTGTTACAGGAGAGGCCTTCAAAAGTGATTCGCTTAGTGGATCCTACCCTAATTGGTTTTACACGGTAGCTTTTAAAATTAGATTCAAGGGTGCTTCCCAGGCTCTAAGAAGACATAGAATATAGGTCACATTGAAGTTCTTTTCATTCTTAGGATATGCCACGGTGATCAGTATGCACCAGAGATTATGCAGACTGCAGTTTAATAGGTGTATCTTGTTCTCACAATGATAGAAACAAATATTTCTTTGTTTCTCTGCCTACTTGTTGCCATACACATTTTCCTACCGCCTTGGAGGCAATGTCGCCTACTGTTTAAGGAAGAGGGAGTTTACTGGAATGTGTTAGCTACATGGATATTTGCATTTCTTTTTCTCTTATGGATTCTAGAGGTTTGGTTAGCAGCTCTTAAAATGGATGCGCATGATGCAGTTTACCAGCCTTCATGAAATTGCTGTGGTTACTGCATCAGTAGCGTTTTGCAGATCAGACTGAACTGCAGAGCAGAGCAGTCTGTTTGCAAGATTCCCTGCGGGGACTTGCTAGGTGAGGTGTTATGGGAAGATTTGTTTAGTGAAATGAAATTAAGAGTATATTTTATTTAGGCATTTAACTTGGATGCATTATAATTTTTATCTCCAATGATTGAGTGATGCTTTCTTAATGTAATTTTCAGAGTGCTTATTTTTAAAAAAAAAAAAAAAAACCCTCACTCCCAAATGAGCTGTATTACATTTAACTATTTTTTTGCTCAGACTTCTGAATCCATATATCTTTGGTGACACTGTTTACCAGCTAATATTTGCTATAAAACAAATCTTGTAAAATCAGAGGAGGCTGGTATAGTGAAAAATTAAGAACTGAGTCAATTCAGTAATCTCTGTACAGACAATCTAGGTTGCTGCTCTCAAGTTCTGATGTTACCGGACACTGTTTCTTAGATCAAAAAGAACAACTTACTGTCAATTCTTGATAGCTTGTAATTTTTATTTTCCCAGGTTGTATATCTGTCTAATACTGACTTGAACGGGGCCATATTTCCATATGAAATAGCCATGTGATATTCATTGCAAATAAAAGCCTAAGAATGTAGTGGGACTATTGATATCCTGTTACCCGTTCCCTGAAGGAAATCTTGTTTATGATACATAGTGGTCTGGTGCTTAATGCGAACAATCACTTCATGCTTTGTCAGCTGCCATCCAGCCTCTAATTTGCCTTCTGTACTGTAGTTTAGGAAACTGCCCTCTTCTTGTTGTGGATCCAGGTCTTACTGCTGTGATAGGAATAATTTTCACCAGGTATGCAAAATGTGCATAAAGTCAGTTAGTTCAATACCCAGTGCATTCCCATTAGTCGAAGAGGGCACAATGTCTAAGCCCTATTTCCTGTACTGAGCTTCTTGTCCAATACAAGGATTAATCTATAGTGTTAATTTTGCAAATCCCAAATCAGTTGGCAATCTCTTCAGAGATTCTTTGCCTTGCAGTGTTTCTTTTATTGGGACTATAGTTACGCTGCTGGTTTTAGTAGCAGATGTATTTTAGATTTTTTGCTAAAGAATTTAGAATTACTTCAGCTGGCATTTCCTTAGGAAAGAAGGGAGTATAGAATGAAACAGTTTTCCTCAGGTCAAGTTCAGTCCTCTGTCATGGTTGCCGACTGCATCATAGACTGTAGTTCATAAACATGTAAAGCTGTCTTTGCTGTTGCTGCCCTTGTAGAAGGTTATTTCAAGAAGATGTTTCTTAGTTTTTCTCATGGCTAGAAAATTTCTGATTTTTACTCTAACTCTTTGTAGCTGATGGATAAAAATTGTCCCTGTGCCAGTAATGTTCTCTAGTTTAATTAACTTCTTGTAGTATTGACCCTTCTGATGTGGATATAGAAAGCACTCATACCCTTTTTTATTTCGTTAGTCCAAATATGCCAGTCTGTCTCAATCTTGCAAAATAGGCTCTGTGTTCTCTTGATCATCCTAATGGTCCTTCATTGCACCTGCTGCAGTTTGAGTAATCTTTCTTGAAACTGGGCTATTCAGCGTGTTTTGGCATGACCCAAGACATATTGTGCAAAGTTGAATGCTATACCAGATTCAGAATTAGCACTGGCATTTCTAAATTAGAAGCAAAATTCAGAGGAGTTAATTTGATCAGGCTGGAACACTGTATTCTAGATGATGTCTTAACTGTGTCATGTATTTCCTATTTCAGAGAAAGCTACAACTTAGAATTGCAGTTGCCTTTCAGCAGCTACTTCATATATAGGTGGCTAAATCATTCTATGATAGTGCCCGACTCAGATCTTTCTACTCATCTTTCTGATGGTTGGTCTGACTCCAACTGAGTTCTGAAGAGCATAGCTTTGTGTTTATGAACACTTTGGCTATATGTTTTCTCCTTTGGGTTTCCTTAGACCTTAGAGTTGTTCTGTAGTTATAGTAAGGCTTTTGTATTTGCAAAGCCTCTAACTTTATAGTAACAGATTTCAAAAACAGTTGCATGCTTTTGAGAAAATAATAATAAAGAGGAGGAGCCCCAAACCAGCCATTGAGTAACTGGTAGAAAACAGTCCCAGGCAAAGAGTTCCCCACTCAGTATAGACTGTTGTCCCATCTGATCAGCTGGTTCTTTCCCCACTGTAGTCTCTTTCATCACTTCCAGGGGTCTGGTATGTAAAGCGCTTTATAAATCCAGATTTTCTTCATCTAAAATTTTCTGTTGCAATTTCTATCTGCCTTTGATAAACCCGTGTTGTATTTTGCTGTTTAGGCATGTACTTCTTAATTTAGAGGACTCATGAAAATGCAGAACTTTTTCTTCAGTTCTTTTTCCTCCCTTCCTCCAGTCCCCCTGTGGATACAAATACTACGTAGTTCATACCCAAATCCTGAACCCATCACATCAATTATCTCCAATAATTAGTTTGCTTTCTTAAATTTTATCCATTTTAAGATCAAATCCTTTAGTTATGAACTTAATTTGTTTCAGTTGCAATGAAATGATATCTAATGTTTGAGTCAACAAATAAAGAGTAAAATTGTATTAAGAACTTTAAATAGCTTACATGGTTTTATACAAAAAGGGTTTTTATGGGAAATCCAATTTCAGTTTGAAATTACGGTATGAAAGATAAAAAGAAATCTGTGGAATGTGCAATACATTTAGTTTTAGAAGTTGGCTGTAGAGGTAGCTTACAACATTCTGATTATCGTACAGTTTTATACAGGTGAATGACCAGTAGGTTTTGAGTAGCATTTATCAGTGATATATACAATAATATGCGTTACCTGGATTACTTACAGATCACTACTATTCTGCATACTCTTCCATATTTTTCTCAAAGCATTTTGAATTCCCTGTCATTTTACTATTCCTTAGTCAACTGACAGCTAAAAGCATAGACCAATTAGTTGGCAAAACTAATATCAATAAATCATATTAATAACAATCAGGTTATTGATGTAAAATTATATTGAGTCTTAAGAATATTTACATTGTTAGCTTGGGAAATGAAATTTAAAGAATTTTGAAATTCTAACATGGTCAGCTTTCACAAGGATTAGGATATCTCTGGATCTGGGATTTGTTGCTCACTTATGGAGGTTTTATAGTAATGTGATTCTTTTGTGTAACTCCTAGAGCTTGCCCCTTAGTCTGATACATCCCATCATAGCAAATAGGGTTTTTATACGCTTCCTAAGTTAAATGCTGTCAGAAAGGACAAACCTTCTAGACTTGAGCCCCCTAGTGTCATCTGAATCCAGATTTTATTTTATTCAGATCGGGGAGGGGAAGGGTGTACCCTTGAACCTTGCCTTTGCTTCACAAACATCATATGGAGAACCCAAGCCTGGGCCTGTGTTTGGGGCCAGTGTAGATTCAACCACAGGCCTTTTTTTTCTCTTGGGTTGCACACTATGATCCTTCCTTGTAATATTACAGGCAATTCATCATTTAGGAACCACAGTTAAAATACTATTTTGGCGATGCGTCCTGTTGTTCATTGCAGAATTTATGTAATTAAATCTGCGGTGCGCAGCTTGTGCTTTTAATGACGACACATTTTATTGCCCAGAAATTCTTTCTTTCGTGATGTCTGCTAATATTTAGCAAATCTTTATCAGTACAGTGTAAGAGTACATTTTCCATATCTGACGTAAAACCACGAATTCAGTAATGTCTTCAGAGCAGCCAGTCGCTTTCTGTGAATTAATGACTTGCTGGGATGAGTTGTTAATGTAAGATAATCACCCAGCAGTCTACTTCAGCCAACCATTCATTCTAAAGAAATGTGAAGAACAAACATGGCTAATGTAGGGTAAAATAATGTAAAATATATTATTAAATGTTTAGCTCATAATAGCAATAGTATTGATAGCTCTCAGAAGCATTTAGCGTAACATTTGTATGTATGCAAACAGTGTATTATGGTGCTGCTAATTTTTAAAAAAGAAAGATAAATACTGTATGGGAGAAGAGTTGTACTGAAAAGAAGCTTTTCAGTAAACTTTCAAACTTTACTAGTTTTTTTTTTACTTTATGTGATGTGATCTCATTATGAAGTGTTCTTTTTTTGCAACTGGTGTAGTAGAAGTACAAATGTAGCTTGTGTACCTTCTGATTTTTTTAAACTGTCAAAGACAGCAGTAATGGAAATTTTAATATTAGTGACATTCAATAATATAAATAAAAATGCATTTAATTTTCATTTCTGTACATTTTCTAAAGAATTTTTCCATTAGGCAGTTCAAGGGGAATCCCTTTTTCAGTGCACGCTTGAGCAGTTACTTGTCACAGTTCTAGAGTGTTTGTTTTTCTAGTGTCTGAAGAGAAATGATAATTTTGAGATAGCCTTCCAAAGTAATGAGCACAAGACATTTATTTCAGGAATTTAAGGGAGCATTTCTGCCTCTCCTTAAGTAACGGAATTGATTCATTCTGAAACTGTTAGAAATTTGGTGTATAGGAGGATTGTATTAATAAGTAACGGAATTGATTCATTCTGAAACTGTTAGAAATTTGGTGTATAGGAGGATTGTATTAATATCTGTCACCAATTAAGGTCTCTGTTGGGAATCAGCATAGTGCAGAATACATCATAAATTGTATGTAGTTGACCCAATAGCATCCCTGTTAGCATGATTATGAAGCAAGGGGGAATCTTTCTAAATAAATTGCATTAAATATTTGTATAAAGAGATAACTGTAGGTCATTGTATGCTTTATAGAAAATTATCTATTTTATTAAAAAATCTTTTCTTACTCATCTCATACAGCAAAGTGGATCAGAGCCACCATTAGAATGAAGCTAAAACAAATTGTTCTAGTGCACTGTGCATTTTAAACAGATTTGTTAGAAATATTGGCACTGCCATCCATTGCTTGTGACCAAGATAAAGAAGAAACAATTTTTCTGCTGTATTGTTTCATGTTTATAAAATATTATACATTTTATGGGGTCAAAATAGTTTGTGCAGGGACATAAAGATTTCCTGTACTTGCTGGGAGCTCCTCTTCAACAGTTTCATCCTCAGTAGTACTGTGACCAGACTGACTGATTACTCACCAGAGGAGAGCCATAATTAATGTAATATTTCAAACATTTTTGTATATATTTAACAGAACAGGGAGATCATGTAGCCTTTGTATTGAGGAGAATCTATCTGAGCAGAACAATATGGGGCTAGTTTATTGCGCAGTTAAATCTGAATGTATAGATTCCTTTTTCACAAAGCATGTATTAAAAACTGTAATTTGGTAGCCCAGTGATGTTTGAGCAAGCATTAAAGCTTTATATGTGAATATACTAAACATTCTCATAATGGCACTGGGTGCCCAGTGCAATGAGAGGACTAGGTCAGGATGTGAATCTTGAAGTTAATCTGTATGAGTAGATCTTACAGGTAGTAAAATAACTCTCCTGTTCCTCATTCCTGTCTTCTACTCTGAGGGCATTTGCTGCTACTTACGTAAATGTATTGATCTGATTTTCCAGAATGATCTGGCAAGGCATACCTGTTTTACTTACGGAAACCAGAGTAAATGTTTTTAGAGTAGTTATTTTAATTTTTCTAAGTAGTAACCCCTTGTTATAGTGCAGCAACTCTTCAAACTCCTCATTTGAGGCAATAATCCTTATCCTTAATCTGCATATTTATTATATTTATGTTGACTTTAAACATAGAATTTAAAAAATATTTTTCAAAAGTCTATTCAGAATCTGTCTTCTCCTAGCCTGTGATAGCTTTGTACTAATTCTGTCTCCGCTTTTTCACAAAGACAATGAAAATAAACAACAGAGCAAGTCTGTAAAAGTGAACTAAAATGCAGAGCATGTCTGCGTAGGCAGTGAGGTGAAGTGGTTACTATGGAGCCAACAAACTCAGCTTCCAAATATCAGACTTGGCTTTCTTAAGTTATATATCCTTCATCTAGTGCTAGATTATTTTCTTCACAAAATTTAGCATCATTTAAGTGAAACTGTGCAGTACACAGGATGTTAAACAGAACGATTGCAAGGCACAACTTGAGTCTGACAATGTTAGGAAATGCAATGATAGCCTATGAATGTACAGAGTATTCTGAACTTGTCAGAAACAACTGCCCATGGTAAAATATGGTTCAAACTTATTTTTATTTTAATATCTTCATTTAAATAACTTTCTGAAGTATTGACTTAAATATGTGAGTGGTGACTTTATGCACATTCACCATAATTATTTAAATGGGACAAGATTTTCAGAAGGTCCTGTGCTACCAGGCTCCCAGCTGGTCTGGAGCACTTTCTTTGAGACTTCTCAATGTATTTTCCTTCTGATTTGTAGAATTTGCCCCGATCTGTTTCATAATGTTTAACCAGGCCTTTCTTTATCCCTTAGAACTGGGCAAGCAGGGTATCTTCACCAGGGAGTTTTCATTGGAGCATATGCCTACCAAAGGTGCATTTTTCCTGCTTTAAATAATTTACGATCTGGTAGTCAAATCATGAGGGTACCTTCCCTGACTATTTTGCAACTATCAAAAAACTCATAGAAAATATTAGCTACAACTTTAGACTTCTGACTAACGATCAAGCCCTAAAAATATGATTACAATTGCATGAGGATTTTTTTTGAAAGAATCTCTAGGAAAAAAACCTTCATCGAGTTCACTTGGGAATTAGCTGATAAAATATTAAACAAAACATAACAATTGAATATTTACCACTTGGAAAGCCTTTGGCAAAAGACTGAAAGTAATGTCCCAGTCCTTGAGTTCACTGCTTTGCTATCACTAACAAGCTTGGGTTTATATGTATTAAGCTCCATTTTAAGATTAATTTATTTGATAACTTCCATTATTTTTAATAGAAATTTTAAAAAAGCCTTTTTCCCTACTGTTTACCTGCATGATGACATTAGGAAAGTTAGACAGCCTTTTTCAGCACTTACTTGCATTAACATTCCTAGTATGGCACTTTGTGTTTGGTGTACTGCCAGCAAATTAAGTTGACTCAAGTGTGGAGTGGTTTTGCAAAAGTTCAGCACATGAAGAAACATCTAGTACTTGCCAGTGCACTGACTGTAGCAGCACAGAAGAACGCAAGAGGGAAGGGGTGACTCACGTATGTTTGGGAAGTGAAAAAGAGAGTTTGCAATTGGATTGAGAACTAGCTAAATGAGATGAGATGGTGAAATGTAGGGAAGGCCAGACAATCGAAGAATGGGAGAACAGAGAGAATGAGGGGTCTACTCTGGCTGTTTGCCCAGCACCAAGTCCTGAGTCATAACTCGGGACAATTGCACATTTTTATGGATGTTGGTCAGCAGTTTAGTCATTTGAAGAGTTCCTGTAAGTTACCCTTTCAGTTACAGATTCCAAGGTATGAGTTACACATGGAAAGAGCACGCTTGCATTTTCCACAAGACTTAGACTGGACTGACAAAGTTCAATTTCTAATAAGAATGGCTTTTAAAATGTCCAGCCTCCTGTTCAAAGCCTTATAAAATTCAAAATTAGGTCAGGTTGCTCAAGGCCTTGCCTAGTTGAGTTTTGAAAATATCCAAGGATGTAGATTCCACAGCTTCTCTGGCTCTTATTCTGCACTTTTTGAAAGAGTCTGGCTGTGTCTTCTCCCCCTTTAGGCAGTGGAAGACTGTGATTAGATTTCTCCCTGGCTTTCTCTTTTTCCAGGTTAAGCACACCCAGTTCCCTGCATCTCCTTTAATATGTTACGTGCTTCAGCCCCCAAACCATCTTAGTGGTTTACTGTATGTGTTCCAGTTTTTCAGTGCCTTGTAACTGGGTGTCCAAAGCTGTACACAGTGTTCCCAGTTTGACCTCATGAGTACTGAATAAAAGGGGATAGTCACTTCACTTGACCTACTGGCTTTGCTTTTAGCCTAAGTTTATGTTGATAATCTAGTAGTTTATCTAATATACTGCTCATATTGTCTCTCTTCTTCTGTGTGCACACAGACAGTACTGTACCATAGCAATGTATCTAATAATACAGATGAAAGGAGGGACATTTGAAGACATTGCAGTCTATCAAAAAGGAACTGATAAATTTATTAGGAACTGAAAAGGTTTAGGGCTGTGCATAAAGTCAGCATTGCTTTGTAGAATTCGAATTGCATCTGAAGCTTACAGTATAATTTAAAATATCACTTTATATCAACAAGATTTTTACACCATTGTATGTGGTATAAAGACCGTTTTTCGTTTGCATTATTTTGTTTATATGAAGGCTTTAGGAGATTAGAATTGTTCAGTGCTAGTATGGGTCCATGAAATATATGCTTTTCAATTATAAATCATGTTCTGAAAATATATTCCATAAAATAGATAATGGGCACAAAGAATGGAACAATACTGATACACTTTGAAGGTTGCATTCTGTCAGTGCATTTTGCACATCTTACTAATGTTGGCATTTGCTGATCACTATACTTAAAATCATTCTAAAATGCATTATTGTGTACATACAATTTTATTCATAGAAAGTCAGACACGTGAAACTTCCCCACAGTCATTCCATGGAGTGTGCAGTGCAGCTTGTCACTAGTTCACCTAGTTTCCCTAATCTTTTCAGCGATTGTCATATTTTTTGCCATAGCACACCACAACTATCCGCTTTGCTGTATTTCTAAGTAGTATTTTACTAGTGTTGCTTTTGTTTGTTCCCCAGGCATGAATGTCTTTCAGTCCATGGCCTGAATCAATACATTTAATTGTTTGGGTTAAACTTTTTGCTTCTGGATTACTATTCTTGGTTTGTTATTCTTCGCTCCTGCAGAAGCATGCTGGGAAGATCCTAAATCTACCATCATACTAACTGAAAAATTTAAATTTAAGATTGAGACAGAGGTGGATCAAAGACAAGAGATTGTACCAAGAAAACAACATTTTAAGTTGAATGGACTCATAAAATGAATGGCTTCCTTCTGAAAAAAAGAGACAAACAAGAATTCAGATTTTGGCCAACAGGCATCTCTCTACCCATAGATCAGATACATTGGCCTTGTTTACTTCCAGTTGTTTAACTGCATGAAACTTTAAAGTTTAATTAGTTAGAAACAAATATAGAAGAGGAAGCTGTTGTGTTTGTCACCGAGACATTCCATACTACTAGCAATCATTCAGTCTTTTGGTTATATTGCATTTTGGTTAATGTATTTTTATAAACATCTTTTAAAAGCTGAGTGCTTACAATAAAAATATTTTACTTGGTAAATTATAAATAATTTAGATTAGTTTTTATATTATTGTACAACTATAGAATAACTTCAACAGCATCAGGAAAAAAAAAAATTAAGATACCAAGTTTGGCAGTTCTCCAAAACAAATTGACAGACTAAATACATAGGAATTCAGAGCAAGGATCAGTGAAGATTCTTGTGATCTCAGTATATCTTATGTACAAACTGCAGAATTGATCACTTGGAATTGTATTCCAGTGTCTCAAGGACAAGCATGAAGAAGGATATGTCATGATTCAACGGTTGGACTCAATGATCTAAAGGGTCTTTTCCAACCTTAATGATTCTGTGATTTCTTAAAATTATTTTTAAAAATTTAGATCTGGCTTTCATATTTCTGTATTGCTAGTTTAATATATTTCTTAGGAAGGACTTTTTGTCCAGTTTTATGAAGATAGAGGAATTATTCAGAATCAGAAAGGTTAGTTTCTATTTTTTAATCTTAGAACTGGAAAATTCTTTGTTGTTCACAGTTTTCTTAGTATTCACATACATGTGAAATCATTGCAACTAATTTTAAAACTTGTGAAATATTTTTCCACAAGAATTTCACCCTTTGACATAATGAGCTCTAAGGCTTCTGGAGCTGCAGAATGAAATAAATTATTGCAGTATTTTCTTCATTGAGTCCTTAATAGTCTGATTTAACTAATAACGTTATTTATTGCATCAGTAGTTGATCATTGTAAGCAAAAGAGCAATATGATGAACATCTTTGTTTAACAGACTAAGCTGATTTGAAGCACAATATTGATCGGGATGTGGTCATTATCAACCATAATCTGTTTGGAGGGGAAGAAAAAATTAAATTGCCTTCCTTATTGAGTCCTACTTCTAACTTTCCAAAAATTACATGTATCTATATAAATGCTAGAAGTTATGTGAAAGGTGTCTAAATTGAAAATTACTAGGAATGGGTATTTACTGTCATTTCAATAAACCTAAATTGGAGAATGTTTAAATATGGAAATCATTGCACAAAGCTATTAGTTATCATCACAATACACATTTGGTATGTGTAGATATGTGTACTTTACCTTCCTTTGATCTTTTATTTGTCAAAATTACAAAAATATTATAGAATTCCAGTATTACATACCCCCTAGCTTTTGATAACACTGATTTTCCCATGGTGAAGCAATCATGTTTAATTAAATTATATTGACAAGATCAGTGGTAATTATTTGGTAAGCATGTTTTTAATCTAGGATTTAAACAAAAAAGTAAGTACCACAAAGATAACTATTAAGATTTTAGACTGAGATTCATGGGGAATTATATCAAGGACAAAAACATCCTTGTATTTAGTTTTCTGTGTAGAAGCTAATTTAAACATAAGCAAAGGATAATAGGCACTGAAGAGACCATTCATCTTAGCAGTGTTTTGAGCAAAGCGGACAGTATCCAGAAGGAGTTCAAAGAGCTTTTTGTAGGTTGAAAAGAAAAGCTTAATTAAAAAAAAAACTCAAAAAACTCATCTCAGTAATCGTGTTTTTACTTATCTAGAGCAGCTGTAGTTAAAAGGAGTTCCTGTAAAATGTTTATCAATTCCAAAACATTTTTTATTCTAAGCTATTCCTGAGTAGAGTTGCCTTTTTTTTTTTTATTGTTCTTGTAATGTGATGGTTAGGTATGGGATATAGGGAGTTTAGGGAGCTTTTGCATAATGCTTATTGTAGTCAATATTCTGTTTTTTATATTTTACTTATTTTCTTTGTATAGATTTTGAACAGCTATAAAGATCTTCATCTCTGCTATTGATAATGTTTTCAGCTTAAGTTTTGCCTTTATAACTGCTTTTTTTAAGGCATTTCCAATATAGAAAGTCTTATTTAATTCAAAGCCCAAAGTAATCTATTTCTTAGTTGAAGTGAAGATCATTTTACTTCCAAGAAGTGCCGAGCATACTTTTTGAGATTTGCTGGATCAAAATCTCCTTGTCCGAATGCTTCTCAGATTTATTGTCAGTCATACTGATTCTTATTAGTCCTAAAGTATTTTATCCCAGCCTCATCACCTATGCTTTTGACATGTTCCTAGCAAAAGATGTCTCCTCACTTCCAGACTTGTAAGAGTAGCCTTTGTTCCTATTAGTCTTGGGCTGAAGTCTGATCTTCAGTCAACTTAAAGAAGCCTCACGTTCCCAGGGCCTGGTCCTTAGGGGGAACTTGAATCATCCTGATAGCTGATGAAAGGAAAATACAGATGAGCTCAAGCAATCTAGGAGATTTCTTCAGTGCACTGATGACAGCTTCCTGGCACAGTTGATGGAGGAGCCAACAAGGAAAGGTGCTTTGCTGGACCTGATGCTTATGAAGAATAACGAACTGGTCAGGGACATGAAAGTAAAGAAAGCCTTGGCTACGGTGACCATGAGATGATGGAGTTCAAGATCCTAAGAGAAGGGAGCAGCAAAAAAAGCAGGACTACAGCCCTGGATTTCAGGAGAGCAGACTTCATCCTCTTCAGAGCTCTGCTTGGAAGAATTCCATGGGCTATGGCCTTGAAGAGAGGAGGGGTCCAGGAGAGTTGGCTGATACTTGGTGATCACTTCCTCCAAGCTCAAGAAAGGACCATCCCAACAAGTAGGAAATCAAGCAAAGGTGGCAGGCATGGATGAGCAAGGAGGTCCTAACTGAACTCAGACATAAAAAGGAAGTGTACAAGAGGTGGAAGCAGGGGCAGGTGACCCAGGAGAAGTATAGAGCTCCTGTCCAGTCTTGCAGAGATGGGGTTAGGAAAGCCAAAGCCAGCCTGGAGTTGAATCTGGAGAGGATGTGAACGGCAACAACAAAGGATTCTACAAGTACATAAACAGCAAAGGAAGACTAGGGAAGACGTGGGCCCGCTACTGAATGGGGCAGGGGAGCTGGTGACAAATGACATGGAAAAGGCCAAGATGCTTGATGCTGCCTTTGTCTCAGTCTTTACCAGTAAAAACGGCTTTCAGGAATCCCAGGCTCCTGAAGCTAGAGGGAAAGTCTGGTGCAAGGGGGACTTGCACTTGGTGGAGGAGAACCAGGTTAGGGAGCAGTTAAACAAACTGGACATACATAAATTCATAGGGCCTGATGGGTTGCACCCATGAGTGCTGATGGAGCTGGCTGATGCCATTGTGAGGCGACTCTTGTTTATCTTTAAATGATCACGGTGAGTTGGAGAGGTTGGGAGAGCAAATATCATTCCTTTCTTCAGGAAGGGCAAGAAGAAAGCTCTGGGGAACTACAGGCTAGTTGGCCTCAGCCCAATCCCTTGGGAGGTGATGGAGGAAATCCTCCTGGAAAGGATTTCCAAAGTCATGAAGGACAAGAAAGTGATCATGAGTAGTCAGCATGGATTGACAAAGGGGAGCTCATGATTGACCAACCTGGTAGCCTTCTGCAATGAGGTGCCTAGCTTGGTGGACAAGTGGAAAGCAGTGGATGTTGTTTACCTCAGTAAAGGCTTTGGCATGTATCTCCCATAACATCATAGACAAGCTGGCAAAGCATGGGTTAAATAAGTAGACAGTGAGGTGGACTGTGAACTAGCTGAATGACCAGGCCCAGAGGGTTGGGATCAGTGTCACAAAGTCCAGTTGGAAGCAAGTCACTAGAGGTGTACCCTGGGAGTCAATATCGGGGCCAATACTATTTAACATCTTCATTAATGACCTGGATGATGGGACAGAGTGCACCTGGAAGAAGTTCACAGATGGTACAAACCTGGGAGGAATGGCTGGTACACCAGATGGTTGGGCCCACCACTCAGAGGGACCTCAACAGGCTGGAGAATCCTCTTGAAGTTCAACAAGGGGAAAGGCAGAGTCCTGCATCTGGGGAGGAATAACACCGTGCACCAACTCACACTAGGGACTGACTGGTTGTAAAGCAGCTTGGCAGAGAAGGACCTTGGGGTCTCGGTGGACAACAAGCTGAACATGAGCTAGCAACGCATCCTTATGGCAAAAAAGGCCAACAGCATCCTGGGCTGCATTAAGAACAGTGTTGGCAGCAGGTCAGGGGAGATGATCCTTTCTCTCTGCGCTGCTGAGGCCATATTGGGAGTACTGTGTCCAGTTCCCCAGTACAAGAGAGACATGAGCATACTGGAACGAGTCCAGCGCAGGGCCACAAAGATGATTAAGGGACTGGAGCATCTCTCATATGAGGGGAGACTGAGAGAGCTGGGACTGTTCAGCCTAGAGAAGAGAAGGCTCATGGGGGATCTTATCAATGTGTATGAATAAAGGATGGGAGGGAATGAAGATGAGGGAGACGTACTCTTCCCCGTAGTGCCCACTGACAGGACAAAAGACAATGGCACAAATGAAGACACATGAAATTCCATCTGAACACAAGAGAATTTTTTTACTGTGAGGGTGGTCAAACACTGGAACAGGTTGCCCAGAGAGGTTTTGGAGTCTCCATTTGTGGAGATACTTAAAACCCGACTGGACATGGCCTTGGGCAATGTGCTCTAGCTGACCCTGCTTGAGCAGGAGGGTTGGACCAGATGAGCTCAATAGATCCCTTCCAGCCTAAATGATTCTGTGATTTTCCAAGTCGTAAATCCAGGCTATAGCATGCTGTGTAACGACTGTGCTTATAATGTAGCTTTGGCCAAGCTTATTTGGCCAAGCTTAGGTCTTGCGATTTTTTTTTTATTATTATTATTTTATTTTTTTTAGAATCTGTAGGTAATGATTTGGATTTTGTTACAGAACATATCCTTGTAATACCAGTAATAAACATTTTGAGATGCAGACTTTTTGATTGTTTACGAAATTGTCAATATGCATATCTGTTTTACCTAAAAGGTCTTTAGAAGCTGAAGTCGTAACTTCTTCAGATATTCAGTGAATGCTGTTGTTTCAGCCTACCTCTTCTATACAACACTCACAACAGCAGAACTGACCACAGACCCAGGAGCTGCCCTGCCCGTGTCCATAAGCCCAGGAAGCCTCGCTGTGCAGCTGCTGCATAGCACAACAGAACAGTTGCACAAAAGATGGACGTTAATGCTTGTTTGATTTAATTGATGTTGTATATTAGTGCTGTGCTAGTTTAGTTTATAGTTGCAGTTTCTTTTATGACTCTATGTTACGTATAGTACTAACACCTGTATTTATTTTTAATTTACAGGATGGAGGTCTGCTTCTAAATAATCCTTCTGCACTGGCAGTTCATGAATGCAAGTGTCTTTGGCCAAATGTTCCATTGCAGTGTCTAATATCGCTGGGCACTGGTCGATATGAAAGTGAAGGAAAGACCAACGTCACATACACCAGTTTGAAAGCCAAACTCACCAACGTTATCAGCAGTGCAACTGACACAGAAGGTTGGCGTCTTGAGATGCGTTTGTATTGTGATTGTTTTCAGGTTTTTATGTTTTCTTAGAATTATAGTTCCAATTCAGAGAGCAGTCTGCAACCTTTTGTCTTTCCCCTTCTCCTCTCTGCCTGCCCCATTGAAACTACTTGAAACGTGTCTCTTCATAACTCATTATGTAGAGTTCGTGTTTTAGTACCAGTATTACAGGTTTTCTGGAGATGATAATATGAATGCGTTTCATAGCCTTATCTCCATGAATCTTCACTATATTGTTGCTAAGCTTTTTTAGTTTATGGGTTCTCAACTGTTAATATGAGGTTGATGACACAAACAGAAATACTTAATAGTTAATATAGAACATTGGTTGGTTTTCAACAGCTTCAGAAAAAGTATTTACTTCTGTTCTTTTCTCTATGTGCTTTTATACATGTGCTTTTCCAGGGACTAGACTGTCTCTGCCAATGGTCATGCCTTCCATTGCTGTCAGGAGGAGCCAAGCATGTGTTTTCCAAAATAAACTGTGTTCCTAGGATGGGAGTACACTGGAACTCCATCACTAGCAGTTTACATCTGTTTTGTTTTTATAAACAGGAAATATTGATATGCAGATGCTCCCCCCCTCTTACAAAGGAAACTGATACTGTAAAATGCTAGGGAACAAGAAATACTCCTGCAGTCTAGATCCCTTGCTGCCTGATCTCTGACAACTGACTGTCATTACTAAGAAGACGACAGATTTTGGGCCGCCTTTGTTTTTTGCACAATCGTGGAAAGGCAGTGGGAATTGTGGGAAGGAGAGAGGTGCTGTCCACTTTCTATCAAGGGAAGAAAAAGTTTCATTGCAGCTGAAAAATCAGGCAAGAAATTTGATGGGGAAGAAGAGGAAAAGACAGTTCATTGTGGAGACCAAAGGAGAGGAAAAGAAAAGAGGGGAGAGTAGATTTGAGCAAATGCAAAGTTATATTATGAAAGAAAAAGGGGAGAGTATTAAATAGGGCAAGAAAGATTGGATGTGGTGAGACAAGAAAAGACATGCAGCTGAGTAATTTACAGGAGGAGGGACCAAGGAGAGAAGATTTCAGGTTAACAAGAATCTTTTGCTGTAGTCTTACCCATGATATTTTTTTCAGTATAAAATTTTTATATACCAGTAGATGTTTCAAAGAATGGAGGAGCGTGGTAAGAATGGAAAGAAGATGGAAATAAAAGAGAATGAAAGATGAAGGAAGTCATGGAAATGGAATTTTATGGGAGCCAACAGAGAGAAGAGAGATCTAAAAGGAGAAGATAGGTTATAAAAGAGAGGGGGAAAGGAAGAGAGGAACATACAAATACATTACATAGCCAGTTTATTATTGTACTAGTTAACTGAACTGTTCTAATTTAATGTGAACATTTTAAATTAAATGAATGTTAAATTCAAACCCAAAATCTGTAGTAATATATAAAAAAATGAAGTAGTTGCACACAAAAGAAAGCTTTAAACCTACATATTTTTTACTGCAGTCTTTGAGAGTAGAGAAGAATATATAGCTGTCGTTTTCATAATACCCACTTCTGTTAGTACTGAGTGTAACAAATCATGGGTATCCTGAATGGGAACATGTAAGTTATATTCCTGCTCTTCAGAATGTGCTCTCACTTGTAAACGAATGGAATGTACATGTAATTAAAAATCTGGATAGCTGCAAAGCCTCCTTAATTGTCATACCAGTGAAGTTGTCGTAGACTAAAAGATGAAGCTTTTCCAGAGCAAACAGAGGTACAGGGTCATTTGCAAACCTTCTAATGAGAAAGGGTTTCTGATAAGGCAATGGTGGAAAAACATTTACTCAGCAAAGCAGCACGTATTTACACTTACTGTGTCACTCCAGAGCACATGTCGTTCAGAGACTGTAGGACAATTTGTCTGTCTCATGTAAATATAACTGTTTCCTTCATTTGTTTTCAATACAGAAGTTCACACCATGCTGGATGCACTGTTACCTCCAGATACTTATTTCAGATTTAACCCTCTTATGAATGAAGACATACCGCTGGATGAAAGTCGTAAAGAGAAACTCAATCAGCTGCAGACAGATGGAATTCGTTATTTAGAACGAAATGAAGAAAAACTGAGAAAAGCTGCAAAAATATTAACACAAGAAAAAACGACTTTGCAGAGACTTCAGGACTGGATAAGATTAAAGGCTGACATGTATGAAGGCCTTCCATTTCTTTCCAAATTGTGAATATGTAATGCATGAAAGATCATAAATGTAAATGTTGTTCCAGAAAATCCATTCAGTACTGTAAAGGAAGAATGTTTATTGGAGGTAAAAAACATCTTTGGAAAGCTATCAGAATTCTGGAGAAAGCAATGCAGGATGGCTGTTTTGTGCACACTTACTTGATACAAGGTTTTATGGTGTTAATTATTTTTTGAACTTTATGGATCTTACTGTTGCTCTACTTAAGTTTCTTAAAGTCGGTAAAACTGAAAATTATGAAAACAATTGTGCTATGCATTTTTGGATGTATGTACCATAATTATGGTGGCCGGAAAACTTTATTTATCAACTACCAGGCTTATTCAAATTGACAAAAAATAAAATCCTCGTTCACTTTAGTGTAGGCAGTATGCCTGTTAGGCTCTTATGTAGCCAGTGAATTTAATGGAAATGTAACGTTCTTACAAAAACTTTGCCTGTGTTAATTGCACTTTTACATTTGAAAGATAACATTTAAATTCTTTTTTTATTTTCAGTGGGTTTTGTACATAACAGTATTGAGTAAGATGTTTGGATGACTATAAATGGCATATTAAATTATCAAAATTAACTGATATTTTTAGGACTTGCTGCGTATTGTTTTTATTGGGAGAACTTCAGAGTGGTTCATTCATTATTTGAAAATAATCCCAAGCCCCAAAACTTCACTTGAGCAGCTATTCCTGTCACAGGATAAAGGAAATAAAGTCTTGAAATCGGTCACACGAGTGAGAAGCTCACTATAGAAGCTTTAGTTTTGGATGCCAAATTTAAGGTGTCTCCAGTCAAGAAGATCAGCAGTTGATACATGAAATAATAAGTTATACCTTTCCTTTTCTCTTCTAACTTTCATATATGCATCCTCTTGAAATTAGAGTTGTGGAGTTAACGTTTAGTTACTATGATCTTAGTGCTCATTGCTTTGCAACTTTCTGCTTATGTCAAGAAGGGTGGTGTGGTAAGCTGTGACGATATAGTACATCAATGAAACATTTTCAACAACACGAAGGTACACATGAGTTCTTCAAAACCGTATGACTGCAGTGAAATTTGAGTTAGACACAGCTGCTGTCACATGTTGGGGATGTACCCATTAATAAGATGGCTTGACGGGTTTCTGGGTGAGTTTTTGCCTCTTAGTAGACAGCTACAGTACATGAAAATATTTACTAGATTAAATGCATGTTTTATGCAGTAGATAAAATGTCCAGTCTCACTAAAAACCCGTGCATTTGTCGCTGCCTTTTTGCGACTAATCACCCGTCATTGCACTGTCTACTAAAAATAATGTTTACTTTGATAGTTGCCTTCTGTACTTGTCTTAAAACATTGAAAATGTTACTAGGCTGCCTTTAGGAAAGGAACTTTGAAGAAGACAGCTGAGATCCTTTGTTATCTTAGGAGTTGCTACATAGTATTCTGTGACTGCAAGAAAACATTTGATTTGGACTGTTCTTTTTTTAATCTGATGTATTTTTGGTTGTTACCTGTGTCGTTTTACCCAGATATCCATACTTTTCTGGTGCTTCCTCAGTTCTCTGGCTTGTTTTTGCCAATGGAGCTAGTAAGCATCATAAGTGCATAAGCTGTAGCCTTCACGTTTTTTAAATTGTTCCCAATGCAAACAAATTCTAGGTGCATAAGGACTAAAGAAGCCTTTGTCATTCAGTATGTGAGGAAGGGAAAAGAGCAGAAACAGAGAGAAAGAGAAGTTAAAAAGCTACAGCAATTTGAAGATAAGAATTCAAAGAACGTATATTGTTCATTGCTCCCCCCCCCCTTTTTTTTTAACTACAAACACCAAAAGTAGTTCCTTGAATAAGTCAATAAAAATACTAAAAAGGAAAGTTTTATGATCTTGGTGCAACTGTAGTTTATGCAACTTCCCTTCTCCATTCCAGTTGCTAAGAACTGAGTAAAAGAATAACGAGATAAAGCCTTTCCCATTGGTGTAAGACAGTTTAAGCATATAAAACAGAAATGTCAACATTTTTCTGATCAAGGCAGCTTGTACAGAGTTAAGCTGTGTTGGCAGCATCCTAAATCAAAACAGACAATATAGGATAGTCTCCTGTAACAATGTACATAGTGCACTTCTTTCCCTGGTAAAGAGTGAAGTCATGGCATCATCCATAAGGCTATCCAAGGCATTATTCTGAATACCTAAGTTTCCAGTCATAGCTTTTTGGGATAAGCGTTTGTTTAAGACAAGCCTTACCTGTAGGGAACAAAGTGATAACATTTGCACTTAATTTTTATACAAATAAAACCTGTGAGTTACTGATGTTCAGACAGCGGGGTAAGTGCATAAGCTGAACCGAGCTTCGCAGGTAGAATGTTGTTTCTGTTTGCCATAATGCAAGAATTTTTCTTCATTGAGAAGTTCTCCAAGTACTCTCTATTCTTCTCATGGATAAATTTAACATTATTCTGGGAGCTGATAGAGAATGTAAACCAGGAAAGCTACCCATCTTTTGAACGAGTACAGAATATCTCAAATTAGCTTTATTTAAGTATCAGGTTTTTTTCTAGTTCTTTATGAGGTGCCTCACCTCCCAGAAGACTACATTAAAATATTCTAGGCTGATGAGTGCAGCTATTTGGCTGACTTTTTAGATCCTATATTTAAGAAATTGCAATATACTTGTGAAGATATCTGCATTGTCTCCATGTTATTTGAGGTGGCCTTCCCAAGTGGATATACATAAATGCATTTAACCGTCCCACAGGAGTGAAGGCAAGTACTGTTTTGCCTTCAAAAGGGTACTTGCAAAATGGTACTTGCAGCTGGTTGCTTGCTTTCTGCAGAATCCCAGTGTGTGTTGCTTCTGCCCAGAAACCAGGACATGAGAAGTGCATGGGCTTCATGTTAGACCTCTGTAAAGCTTGAATTTAATCTTTGGTTTGCACTAAAGAAAGTCCGGTTCTGAGTTGCATAAATAGTAATATTTGAGTTAGAGCACATGCATGTAAAGGTAAGTGATAGCAACAACACTAGGTAAATCTTTCATGAAGCACCAGTTCACTCTTGTGACTATAGAGGGTAAAAAAATCATAGTTCTTAAACCGATGAGGTCAAGGCTACATATAAAGAGCAAGAAGAAAAAGGCTGTATTTAAATCGGTTCATTCTATGAAAAGATTCTGATTCAGTTTAAATGTATTGCTAATTTTATACGTATTGCTGTATTCAGGATAGGGAAGGAGTTTATTTCAGTTAGGGCAAGATCTGGATTTGTGATTACACTGTTTTTGCTGGAAGTTACTATCTTATCTTCATTCACCCTTTTTCCTCTTCTTTATTGCTGTAACAATGTTTTATCTTAGGTGTGGCTTTTAAAAGTACACATGGAATTGAGTTGAGCTAGAGAGTAATTAATTCAGACTGTTTTAGGCCACTGTGTGTATAAATTCACAAGATGCATCTATTGAATCTTTTCAAACGGCACTCTTTGATCCTCAGTGTTGCAAGTGCTGCGCTGTCTATCAGGCACTAATTACAAGTTGCTCTCCCCTCTAAATCCCTTTAAAATGTGCAGACGCAACAGTTTTATCACTCTGGCTGTAATTACTTTTTAGTTACTTCAAAAAAAATGTTAGCAGTTTGCAAGGAATCCCAGCTATCGTGGATGTGTTCCTACAGCACTGTGTATAAAGCAAAACTATTTTGGGGAAGTTTATTGAGGCATTAGATGTGGAATCCCACATGATACTTTAATAGAAGAAAATGGAATAAGGAGAACTGCAGAGGAATCAGGACTGGCTAAATAAGGAAAAATAATTTTAAATTAAGGGTGTTTATTGGTAGGGAGCAGAGAGATTAGTGCTGGGTCAAATACTAGCATATTTTAATCATTTGGATGGATTGAATAACGTGATAATTCTCTTCACAGGTGAGTCTAGGAGGGATCATGAACATTTTGAACAACAGGATTTCAGTGCAGCGCGAATTTGAGAATAAAATAGGCTAGAATGAAAAAAGTGCCTCTGAAGAATGAAAATGTAAAATTAACAATGGGCGAAGGAATAATCTAATGCAGGACATCACGTTAAAGGAATCCTGCTTTGCAGAAGTACCCTTGGGAATGCTGTGCAGTTATCCAGTTAACAAACTGAAATTGAGTCAGCTGTCACACCTACAGAAATAAGGATGTATATCAATGCACCAGGGAATTCCTTGGCCAGGAAAATGACAACAAACCTGAAAAAAATGAGGTATCAATGTGAATTCTGAATCTAGAATAAGAAAGCACAAGATGATAGTAGATAACCATTCCAGGTTACTCATGAGGTCAGAGAAGACAACAAGGTTTATCTGCCCAGATGAGTGTTCCCATTTGAAATGTGCCGGGTTTGCATCCTGGAAAGAAAATCGGGAAGTTCATTCATGCTTTAGTTTAGAAAGTGATTGTGGTGGGTTGACCTTGGCTGGACGCCAGGTGTCCACCAAGCTGCTCTATCACTCCCCTCCTCAGCAGGACAGCGGAGGGAGAAAATAAGATGGAAAAAAACTCGTGGGTCAAGATAAAGGCAGCTTAATAAAGCAAAAGCAAAGGCTGCATGCAGAAGCAAAGGAAAACAAAAGATTTATTCTCTACTTCCCACCAGCCGGCAATGTCCAGCCACTTCCTGGGAAGCAGGGCTTCAGCACGCGTACCAGTTGCTCTGGAAGACAAACGTAATAACGAATATCCGTCCCCCCCCGCTTTCTTTTAGCTTTTATTGCTGAGCAGATGTCATATGGTATGGAATATCCCTTTGGTCAGTTTGGATCAGCTGTCCTGGCTATGTCCCCTCCCAGGACCTTGCCCACCCCCAGCCTGCTGGTGACGGGGGAATGTAGGAGAGACAGCCTTGATGCTGTGTGAGCCCTGCTCAGCAGCAGCCAAAGCACTGGTGTGCTATCAACACCTTTCTAGCTAGCAATACCAAGCACAGCACTATGAGGGCTGCTATGGGGAAAATTAACTCCACCTCAGCCAGAGCCAGTACAGCGATTATGTCAATTCTTTGCAAAACTGACATAATGTCCTTGCTCTGATTTTGAAAGGCAGGAAGAAAGAGTCCAGACCAGGAAATGAAAAGGTATAGACATAAAATAATCTCCCTTTATGCAAAGTCAGAAACAGAAGAAGCCTCTAGGTCATCTCTTAGTTTCTAATTATCTATGCAGAAGGAGATCTTAATTGAAGGGGTTTCATTACCAAAGGAAAGAAAATAAAACTTTTAAATGTTGAAGTGTGATCACTGATTTTAGGATTTTTCCTGTCAGCCTCCATTCCAGCAGTGATATGAAGATACTTATTCTGTTGCACAAGGCACAGGCAGCAGCAGTTGAATATAATTATAGTTTTAGTCATTGCTATTAGAGAATGAGATATTCAGACTAAAACAGATGCAAAGAAGGGCTGCCAAAGGGAAGATTTAAGAGAGCATGGTTTGTTTCATCTAGCAAAACAAGGGCTGGAAGTAGGGTACATGCTGCTGTTCAAAAATACTTCATGAAGGAAAAGATAGTAAGGTAAAGGACAACACTTGCATAAAACCAAATGTGCTCAAACTGACCAGAAATAAATTTAGCCAGAAAGTAAAAAGGTGCTAAAGCCCCAAGGAGCAAGATTACAGGAAGCTATACAGAGAATTAAGAGAGCAAAAGAACCTGTTTCAGTGCAAGTTTTAGAAACTGAGCTCATGAATGGGGTTCTATAATGCACTATGAGAATGGCTACAGTCTCCATGGCCAACTGGATCCCTTCTAACCTATGCAACAGGTAAGAACTCATTAACCCCTTACATGTAACAGCACCCATAGGCTTATGGGAGCTTCTAACAGCCCCTTCTCATTAGGCCTAATAGATGAGGGTTATGTCTTATCTTTGATCCATCACTTACAGAGCGTTTCATTTATTTTGCTTTCCTTGCCTAGCTGGTCAAGAGACCTGACAGAGGCTGAAGTAATACAAGACACATGACAAGTGAAGGAAAAATCTGGCGTGTGCTTACTACTTATTGGCACCATTAATTTTTCAACAGAGATTACCTGTATGCTGCTGGGTCAACAAATAGTGCGTATTTTCTTCCATTAAAAGACTGTTCTCAAAATCACGAGTATTAAATACAGACATAATCTTTTGCAGGAGAGGCTGTGTTAAGGCTTCCCGTTTCTGCTGAAGGACTGCACTCCCAGGCACAGCTGTGGTATAAATCTGTAGTCTTTTACACTAAACTACACTCAACTACATAAGGCAAGAAGGCAAAACCACTTTTTTTTTTTTGCACTGTTGCCTAAAAAGTGAGTCAAATTTTCAGACCTTGCAGAACTGTTCCATCTGAGGAACAGTTCAGTGCTAAAAGTAAGGTATATTTTTAGTGTAATCACATTCATTTACAAGGAAAAATAAGCATGCCAAATCCCTCCTCCTCAAACTCTGTAGGAACAAGATGTGCAGGCTCTTTCCTTGCTCCAGCCGCACATCACTGAGGTGTGAACTCAAGGGGCTGCTGCCCCCTGGTTCCCCTGTTTGCTGCTCAGCCTCCTCACTCCCGGCCTCCTCATTTCCATACCTGCAGTCACGGAACCGTAACCTCCTGGTACGTACCAGTTAATTCCAGTGTGCCACCTGGTTCAATACTTTGCTGATGTCCTTCACTGTTTGCAGCTACTTACACAACAAAACCAATTTTTTTTATTGTTCTTTCTTCAAGATTTAACAAGGACAATCCTATTATTATTTCATAAACTTGGCAGACTTCAGTAAGGGGGAATCATTAGTGATTTTCAGCACAATATAAAAATGAAACAAGTACTGAAACACTCCAGTACTTATATCCCTGGTAATGCATGTTTAATCTTTAGTAGAAATGCAATTTTGCTTTTTATTTATGGTTTCATATAATTTATCGGTTTCTCTTAACAATATCATCAATGGCTCTTTTACCATATAGTTTCAATAGCATAAAAAATACACAGTAGCATTTTGAAATCTTTACCTTTCAAGAAGAAGCTGTAATATAGTGTTTTCTTGTAAAACCACAGAGACAACCTGGGCAGATTACTAAGACCATTAAAGTGCAATGCTGAGTTCTGCAAACTTATGAGTTTAGCATTTAAAAGCTTTTTTTCTTTTTCAAAACCTTGTAAACTGGAAAAGGAACAGCTTTTTGTGTTCACACCATTATTTTATAATTTAATGAAATAATAATCATCAGAGTAAGTACTACAGGGAAACAGTCTTCCAGAATGTCTCAAAATTTTGACAGCAAACTCCCCGAAGTAATTTCTTAAAAACCTGGTCTGTGTCCCCTTTTGGGCATAATTTCAGCAAAACTGCTGTTCCATGCTTCCTCACTGGCTGCTCTGTAGAAATCAGAAATATGGTCCTGTCGTGTCCTGTTCTTTCGTACGCCTCATTTGAACAGATTTTCAGGCAGGCAAGTCAGGCAGTCATGGAACACTTCTAACAATGAAATTACAAGACATATATTGTAGAGAAAAAAAGCAGAAATATTTGAGAGTTTAAAAGCCGAGTAGGGAATATTTCTGTCCTCCTACAAGGAAAGGCAGAAGTCTCAGGTACTGCTTAAAATGTAGAGTCAAAGGACAAAACCATTGGCACTACTAAATTTGACTTCAAAGCATTACTTTACAGAGTCTACTAAGACATAAGCATGTCATACCTTCAAAACTTGAACATTGTGTCCATTCTAGCTGGTTTATTTCTTGCTAAATATTAGATTTAAAACCATCACCAAGCAGGTCTGAACAATACTTAGACAAATCTGGGTATGAATACAGTGGGAAAGACAACAATATTTCTATAGCAGACTGAGTTTTAAATAATTTGCACCAAGTCATAAATCCTTGGGAAGAACTACAGATCAGTAAGGAAAGCTTAGATGAGATTGTCAGGAAGCAAGTGTACTCTGGACAGCTGTTTATTGCGTGGGTTCAAACATATATATATATATATTTATAAATGGTTGTATATATTAGAGATAGTAAAGAAAAAAACAAGACAAAATATTTCCAGCATGATGCTGTTCCTATGTATTTTATGTCTGGCCTGTAGAGTACATTCACTTCAGACTGTCTTTGAGAAAAGCAAAGCTTTTTCTCATCTATTATGCAGAGCCCGGCACACTGCAGCCTCTCAGGTAAACGTCATCTCTCTTCAAACCAATACATTTACAGCAGGCACATCATATTGAAACAAATACTATTAAAAAAGAGACTCGTTTCCAGAACCAAATATATCCAGCATGTGGTAGATCAAAACTGAGGGGTTGCTACCGTCTTTTGTCAGCAACTGGTATGAGTTGGTTGGGAGGTACTGTCACTGTGGCACACCCAGAAAGCAGCATTACTTCCATGCAGTTTCTGCTGCGTGGTCACTCAGCGACTCTGCAAATGGCCCCTGCTGCCACGGGAGACTGTGGCAGCCATCCGTGGGCAGCAATCGGTTACTCAGAGGATATTCTCTTCCTTCGCATTAGAGTTGTAGTCACTTCATGTTAGTAGTGACTCTGACCAGTCAGGCCTTTATAAAATCAAACCACACAGAAAAAGATACTTCTCTTTCCTTCTGGAGATAATGAGGAAGAAGACTTAGATAATTACTACTGTCCAGGACACAATGCCTTTGCTTTCCTCCCTCACAATAGCTACTTGTAAAGAAGCAGCTCTAGCAGCCAGGCCTCAGAAAACAATACTCCATGGTCACAGTAGCACACAGTCATCTCAAAGTCACTAAAAGCACTGGAAAGGACTATTTCTCAGGTCCCCAAAATACACTGAAATCTCTGATTTCCAGTTGGGCTTAGACTGCCAAACCCTAAAGGCATTGTGAAAGACTGGCAGTGTCAAGAGGTCCCTCTAGAGAAGGTCCTCATGGTAAGTTCCCCATTGCAAAAGCACTTAAGAGGTGTGGAGTCTCCAGAAAAAATAAACTCCAGCTGACAGTAGGTACCTTGTTCTGGTAACCTTTTCTGTCAAGAGCATCCCTGACAGACCTGGTATCAAGTGCCCAGCTGACACATAGGGATGTTTGTGAAATGGGCAGAGAGTTATTCTTAGCAGGGAGCTGGTGCCAAGCCTTCTCCTTTCTGCCTGGGACAGTTCCTCGAAAGAAGACGCCCATGCCAACCTTCTGTCCTGGAGAAATCTACTGTACAATGAGACAACAAAGTTCCCAAGCTAGATTCAGTGTTGGGCTGAGGGGTGTTAGAGCAGGTTTTTAGGTGTGTGAGGAAGGGAGCATGTTTCCTGAGCAAGCCAAGGGATAAGTACGGGTGCTGCTTTGCTAACCCTACAAGCCATTTGTATGACTTTTGGTTGTCATCATGGGGTGATGTGGGGATAGGCAGGCTGCTATTCCAAATGTCAAGTTTTCTATCATGTGGGAGGGCACTCTCCTGTTGGTGGTGGAAAAACATAATTGGTCCCAATATGTGCCTGTGCTGCCATGCTTTGGCAAAGATGTGCTACCTACGTGGGCAAAAGCATGCACCACGGAGGTGGCGTGGAATGTGCTGGCAGTCTCACAGCAGGCCACATGAGCAGGTGATCTGACGGCCATGTAAGAGTTCTGTTCCTTCAGGAACATGGCCCCCGGACATCAGCTGGGTCTTTCTCCAGAGCCCCAAAGCATTATGGGTGCTGCCAGAGGCACGCTAAGGGAAGACAACGAAGGAATCTCAAACTGAGCAAAGCAGACCCAAAGCCTGTACAAAGTAGCAAACTGAACTTCTAATTAGGTACTCAGAAGTACGTACTTTGTTTATCATGACAGTTCCTGGACAGCTTTTCTTCCCTAGTTACCTAAAAGGAAGCAAGAATAAAGAGCTTCTTCAGAAGGTAAGTCACCCTGTCAGACTGTATGTGTAAAAACAAACACATTGCATCTCATAAACCCCTTCTCCACAACAGTAAACAGCAGATTAGAAAATGATCGAATGTAGTTTATTTTCTAATCTGATGCAGACGTACTCAAATAGCTTTATAGAGATATAGCACTGCAGCCTCCATTTAGCTTGAATTAAACAATACCTGCCACAGCTAGTCTGTATTTTAGTGTTAGCCTCTTGTCTGCAGTCACTTACTATGAAGGTCAACAAATCAGATCACAGAAGGCTCATTGGTAGTATCTTACACCTTCGGAGCTTTTATTCAGGTATATGTGCCAGAGCTGCGTATCTCCGATCTCTACGCATATGTCTCTCATTACTAAAACAAGATGTCACCGTAGATGGTGGCAAGTAGTCAGCTGTGCACTCAGCTGCATCTACTCTTCCACATCTCTGTGAACATGTCTACGATTTCATAGTTTTGCTCAAACAAGTCATCTTGCCTTAGTCTCATCCTGCTTTTAAGGTCTAGAACAATAGCTGTTGTGAATCAAGGTCTAGGTTTACTCCCCTGGGACAAAAGGTATGATAGCATTTCTGTATTAGTTCCTACCTGAGTACTGCTTCAAGATCTTCCCTTTCTCTTTCCCAGAAAAGATCACTTTTTTTCCTGTGTCATTGTTCCACATTCTGAAGAACTCTTATTTTTTCTAGCCCTGCTCTGTGGCCTTATCTGTTTCTGGTTTGACCTCTGACACCCCCATACCAATAATGCTGTGTTTTAAAGTACTATCTTTAATGATCACATGCCTAATTTTGAAACTTAATGCTGCTGTTATCAACAATTGTTAAATGGCTTATAAAACAGTCTTTGTGCTCATCTATTTCTCTGTTTATTTCTGGACAAGAGTGTACTTGCCTAAGATAGCTCTCTTCATGTTACTTCTTAAATCTGTGCCATAGAACAAAGAATGATAAAAGTGTTGCAGCAAAAAAAAAGCAATAGCCTTGTCTCTCCTGCTCAAAAATGTCAGTGTTACAGCATTTCTAAACCTTTGAGCAGAGCACAAATGTTTCTCAGAACAACAGATGACTGAAAAAATGAGAAAATCATTATTACACAGTTAAAATAACAGAAAATCGTAGATGGTGCCAAGGAATTGGTTTTGAGTACGGTAGAAGGTTCCTCCCTAATCACAACAACCAGAAAATAAGTGGAGGTTAGCAGAAAGAACCAAGTTTGATGACAAAGATAATACATATACCATGTTTTTTGAAGAGAAATCTAGATGACAGATTAATATATTTGGCTTGAAGGCACAGACTGAAACAGTAAGCCACAACTTCATTTGTGTATTGATTACAGATATTCGTGTATCAAATATGCAAATTGTTATCGAATGTGCTAAACAAAATGGTTATTTAGTGTATTTAAATATGTGAGGGAACTCAGACTTAAAACTGTTTCTGTGATCCATGGTAGTGGAAAATAGTGAACAGTTGCGTGCACATATACAGAAGAAAACCTGGATGTGTCCACACCCAGTTAAAAGTTCCCTGTAAGGAGTACAGGCATTCTTCTGGCTCCATCTGAGGGACTGTATTAGATTAAAAAGTCAGGGAATCGGTCCCATAGATCCAGAGGTTTCCACTGCCTCTCCTAAGGTTCGTTGACCCACCTTGCCTCCAGCTGTGAGCATCAGAGTCTGACAGCTATACGTGTGGGCTAGCATCAGCCTATGATGGATGACATTGCTTGCCACCAGTTGGGATTTACAGCACCAAGGAGCAAGAAAACCGCGTGCTTTACCTTTTTAGGCTTACTTGCACTCTGCCTTTATTATTAAAGAAATGAAAAATTCAGTTAGTATTAGTCAGTTTGAGTAAACCAGGAAAACTTCTTCGCACCACTGTTCGTGACGAAGTATCGCATAGTCTGTGCTCTGTCACTTCAGCCACCTGATTTGAGGGCATGTAGCTGGTAACTATATTAATTTGCATCTGCAAGTTTTCAAAATATTCAAGGGAACTCCTGAGCTGAGGAAACTGCTGGACTCTTGTAGCAGTCAGCATCACAGCAAGCAGGGAAGTGAGTTCCAGCACCGGAGGAGGTGAGTGATTATCCCTTAAACATGAGCCCTGCCTCAGCACTTTGGAAGGAGCAAGGGTAGTTACGGAATGAAAGACTGGCAATCTTAAATACGAACTGGAAAAGGGCTCACTTCCAGTGAGAGTAAAGTGTGAACACCAGGGATCATACATCATTAACTAAGGTTTTTCATTTATTTTAGTGAGATACAGCACATATAGATGGAAGATACCCAAACTTCACAATAATTGCTGTACATGATACTAGCTCTTCCAGTGAAGTGTAAATAGGGAGACAGAGAAGACTCATTTCCAGTATTCTTCTCAGAAATTTTGTCATTTTCCTTCTGTTTGTGAAAGGAAAATTATATGCTCTCACCAGAAAAGAATGGAAAAATAATGAAGCTCAGGGACTATGCAGCAAAGGGCAGGGGGCTAGGGGAGATCAAGCAGCAGAAGACACTGAAGCATTCTGTTGCTTTACTGAGAAGTGCTATGCCCGTACACCATGAATTGAAAAATGATCAAACAAAATACAAAAACACAGGCAGAAGCTCATTTGCTAGAGACAGAAACATGGTAAAACAAAATAGATCTGCTTGCTGTTTATGTATCAGTGGAAATTTCTATTAGGAATGAGATGATAAAAGAAAGGTATTCCTTCTGTTTATGCTGAGGTTCCCACCTGCACATGCAACAGGACATTTGCAAATTTGCTGCACCTCAATTTAATCTCAAAAGCATGGGGAAAATCATCTCTAACAGGATGTCACCTGTCAGCATTTGGAACATCTCAGCATCTTCTCACTTTAAAATTCCTTTCTTTTGTTAAATGTGTGTATATTACATTTCTTGTGATGAATGAATGCATTGTTTTTAATTCACTTGTTGTGTTCCACTTTAAACATTTTCGGTAATTTTTTCTGAGTCCTTTGAAGCATTTCATTCATCTGGGGGAGATTTCTTGAACTCTTCTAAATTCCCAATTCATACCGAGAGGTCATCACAACTATAACATTCCCAGGGGATCTCAGCTCTGCTTCCAGGCTTCCCCAAGGATTAGTGATTAGCTATTGCAGTGATCATCAATCACATCTCCTAAACACCATTTGGTGCTCGGACTATGACAGACCCTATGAATTATTAACTAACCTCACTGCCAGTTAAAGCTGAGAATACCCACATACGGCATTACAGTATGCATTGTTATTGAGGTGATGGGCTGCGCAGGTGTTGCTTTTCCTCCTATCCTGGGTGTTTTGTCTGGGTGAATTGTACATTTTCAGGGTCAGAAAATGTCTTTTCTTTGCTATTTTGGACGGACATAAAAAAACCCATGAAGTGCAAAACCTTTCACTTCAAGTAATTATAGCTTTCTGGACCTTTAAAAATACATAATTATCCTGATATGGTGACCAATACAAGAGAATCTTGGAAATATGTTTGGTTATGCAGAAAAAAATAAAGCTGATATTGTTCACTGTTGTCCGCTTCTGAAAGCTACAAGGACCATGAACCGATGTCTCTCCTCTGGGAACCTAGTAGATCCAGTCAATTTATCCAGAGACTTTCTCACTAAAACTGCTTCAAGAAATCCAAACATAAGCCATTAGGGCAATCATGTGTTTGTAATTTAAAACTAATCTCATCCTTAGAAGATCCAACAGACTTAGAGAACAAGGTGTATCTTAAGCAAGCAGATTGGAAAAGCCCTTTGGGCATTTTTCTAGTTCAAGACCAAAGGATAACTTCAAAAGCACTTAATTGATGTAATTTTTCTAGTTCAAGACTAAAGGATAACTTCAAAAGGACTTAATTGATGTATTTTTCACCAAAGTTTTCCTCTCTTTCTTCTCAGTTTCTCAGGTAAAACATTTCCTTCATTCTAAGTCTTACTACACGTGATCAAAATTCATATTCATGTGTTGGGAAAGAGAGCAGACTTTACTCTCTCACCAACTTTGCTCTTTGTCATCTGAAAAGACTTAAGTACGTGCTGAATTTTTTTTGTGTGTGAATCATTAAGTTCATTCACATTATGTATATGTACAATAAGCAAGTGCATGAACATTTAGTGGATTGGAATAAAGTTTCACTAAAGCAAGAATTATAGCTCTAACAGCTATTAGGCATTTTCCAGAATCTTGGTGTTGCTTCCTAGCTCATTTTCATAATGGAAAACTCCCCACTGAAGACAAACTCTCTTAACCTGTGAGACACGTAGCTGAAAGATGTAACAGGTTAAATCAAAACGTCAAGCTTGACTTTAAGCTCCAGTTTTGAAAATGGAGCTACTTAGTATTCAGCGCTTTAGAAGTCCCTTGCATAAACTGCCCAGTGTCTGTAGACTTTTGATCTTCGTGGAGCAGTTTTTCAAGAACCTTGAACCATGAATTATGCTTGTAAGAGATTTTTAACTGTCTCAGCCAATCTCTTCTAATGGAAAAATGTGAACTCTAATCATGCACAGAAAACGTGTTTGGTGTTTGCAGACAGTTTAATCTGCTGTGTGTGAAGGACTTCCGTCCTTTATTTATATACTGGATATAACATTGGTCCTGTTGAAATCAATATCAAATTTCCATTGACTTGAGCCATTTCACCATGGTGAATACAGCTGTCAAAAATGGATATAATTGCTGTAATATGCCATGGATCACATTAAATGTATTTTATATAATCCTTTCTCTCTCAAGTTTCTGACAAGTTCCAACGGTCCTGTATGTTCCTTGAGATCACCTCCTAAGCACAGCTAAAATTACCGTGGTCTGTATACTTTGGTATCTGTGGATATTTTAAAAAGTTCACCTCTCTTTTTTACCTGAAAAACTTGATCTCTTAAGCATTCTTAAAGCACATCCATCTGATTGATTAAGCTTGACACAAAACCAAGCTGATGGTAACATCTTCTTGTGATTGGAATCGTCCAGGCTGCGAGAGACGTATGTTTAACTCCTTTTTCAGCCTTTGCTACCTAGCAGCTAAGAAATGGAGTATTCCAAAATAAAATGGTGCTGTCATCTCTCCTTCCGAAGGCATCTCACTTTGCATGGAATTATTAAATACCCATAGGTACAAGAGAGAATGCTCTAATCATTAGTCTAGATAGCCAAGCTACTGGGGAGAAGGGAGGCCAGTCACAAATCTAGTTTAAAAAAAAAAAAAAAAAAAGACATAAAAAAGCAATGAAATATGCGCAGGTATAGGGTTAGAACTCAAGTTTCCCCATACATAGGCAAATATATCAATTACAGAGTTTCTGTGTGTTTGTGTGAGATGTATTTTATGTGTGTAATCTTACTTACTCTCAGTGTTTAACTATCCTGTACGAGGTGGAAGAGCGTCAATAGGGTGGACTGAAAACTCTGCCTTCATCCTCAGATTCTCCTAGATGCTGTTCCAGGGGTTGTGCCCTGAGAAGTTAAAGTTCATTAAGCAACAGAAACAACTGAACCCAGACCTCCTACTTCCTTTCTGAGCACTCTAATGATAAAGCTAATGGAAGATGAGACAGGTGATAGCATCTCTCCATCTGCTCCTCGAAGAACAGGATCCTCTCCTTCCATTTTGCATTCAAGCATCTAATTCCCGAAGGAAGTTCCAGCCCTGTGAATCTCTGGCAGTGTCTCCCAGCAGCTTGGAATATCTAAAGTCCTAAAAAGGCAAGATTAAAACCAGAGCATTTCCATGTGGCTGTCACTAACTGGCTCTTTGCTTAGCCTGCTAGCCTTCTTAGTGCTAGAAGAACTCTAATTTCTTGTAAGGGAAGCCTATAGCTTATATATCAGGCATGGCAGTACCTAACTGTAGTCACAAATTGTCTTTTGAGAAAATAGTTCTGAAGCCTTGAATTAGGTATTATTTTTCAGTTCTTGACAGCACATCAGAACACTTCTGTGCAGTCTCTCTCCTGTACAATTCTCTTGCTAGCCTGGTTCTCAACATATTTTACATCAAAACACATCCTCTGGCTGGTTCTCTGTGAAAGCTGATTCTGTTACTGTATACCAAGCAGTGCGGCTTTTAACTTTAGACATTATCACTTAAGCTTTTGATCTTGTCTTTGGTCTCTTTTCTGCTTAGAAATACTCACATTGTATGCAGCTATAGTAAATAAACACTAGCTTCCAAAAAGTATTAGTCCAGCAGTAAGTGCGTTTACTTCAGGATTATGGTATCAGAAGATCCTCCAAAATAAATTTGAAATGCCCATAAACAAATTAGATGAAAATTAATCTCAAAAGTTGTTCGGTTTTTGATTGGGAGGGCCCTATAATTTACTGCATACCATTAGTCTAAATTTTATTGACTTTCAATATCTTCAGTGGGGTATTCCTCACCGTTTTACTTTGCGTAAAGTACTTTGCGTGCTACACCGTGCTCCATTCACCACTGTAAGACCTCAAAACAAGTGGGACAGTGGGATAACTCATGTTACAATCACATGGGTGGCATTCAGCTGAGTAAATGCAGACTCGTACAATGTAGACATTTACAGCTGAACGAGACACCCGCTGGTCCTGTTACAGTCAATGGAGAGAAACAGGCATTTCTAGGATGCAACTCAGCTTATCCTAACGTAGACATCTAAAATAGGTTAGATGAATCATACATTAAAAGTGCCTATTTCTGGTTCCCTTTATACTCAGTGGAGAGCGTGACTAGCTCAGATGCAGACGTTGACATAGCAGACATCTAAAGTTAGGTGAGATGAACAACCCAAGATGTCTTTCCATATCCCTTAAAAACATCTGGTCTAGGAACAAAATGTCAAAGAATTCTTTTCAGCTAACACTAGCTTCTTCCAATGTATCAGCCCTCTGAATATTTTGGTAACCTCTTCCTAAAAACACTTTGCAAATGTTCAGATCATGACTGATACCCATCACAGATAAGTTTTTGATAGCTTTTCCTGTGTCACAATACTGCAATTACGTGTATCAATTTTGTGTATCAATTAAATGATTGTGTCACATACCTGATCAATGCTTCCCTAAACAAAGACTACCAAAAACCCTAACAGATTAATATAGAAGAAGGTGGTAGATAGCTAAGACCATCAAGGCTGATATTAAAGCAACATGAAGACTAAACCACTACGTTTGGAACTGCCCATGCATGGATATAATTGCAGCAGGCAAAGTGAGGAGAAATCCTACAAAAAGTAGTATGATGACTACAGAAAAGATGCAAGGCAGCAGAGAAGAGCTCTGAAAGTTACTATTCCTTCAGCCACACAACTTCTGCTTATCATAATGGCTGTTGCTGTTGATGCCAACAAGCCCACCTGTTTCTTTTTGCTTGGTGCCACCACCCTACTGCCAATATGGATGGCACTCGTCCACAATAGTAGATGCCATCACGAGCAGAAGTAACTCCTAGCTCTGTAATAGGCTTTGTAAGCCTTTGATTTTACTTGTTTACTGATAATTACATGTATACCACCATTTGGAAAGTTCTGCTTTGTGCTATTGAATGTGTGTATTTGTTTATCTCAGTAATATACAAAATACGGAGTTTAAATTCTTAGGGGAATCATAAGGGTATAATTGTACCACTGCGACATTTCAGCCTAATCATATATTAATATAGAGTTGTTTATTACACCTGCCCTGCAACGGAGAAATCTCTTCATTTATTTGGTTTCCGTGGTCTAACTTGCACCAAGTGGATTGCCACAGCCCATTGGTTTGTGCCTATAAAATTTGGTATATTGGCCATCAAAATACTAACCAGATCTTTGCTCCTACATTTTAAGAAAGTTAAACTTTCAACTCAAGTCTTTCCCCTCAAGTGTGCTGAAGTTCTTCAGTCCACCTCTTGGAGGTTTGGCTCACCGTGTTCCCCTGGGAATCTGGCAAGGATGCAAAAAGATAGCTGTCTGAGAAATCATGCTTCTCTCAGCATTTTATACTCATATTTTCTCAAAGCCAGGAGTGGCTACATATTCTCCTTACGGAACAGAGTATCTTGAAAGAAAAGTCAGGCAATATCCTAATGTTCCAGGCTCCCTGCTTACCTGTTGCTGAATGTTTACTTAGACTGTAGTGGTTTTGTATTTAAGATTAAATAAATTAGTTGGCAACCTGGGAGTTGTATAGCAAGAAAAAATGTAAGCAAACAAACAAAAGAAAAGAACATTTAGGGATACACAATAAATTCAAGCACTTACTTCCCTCTCTTTATAAAAAGGATTTTCTTCACATCCATCTAATCTTCTTTGCACATGCAGGTCTCAAACGATAATATTCTGGCCTCAGACCGATAGGAGCTTGAATATCTCCAAAGTCTGAAGCAGTAGTGTCTGACTTATTGTTTAACCCTTGGATATTTATATGCATGTGCTATATCATTTATAGAATCTGTTATTCATCTAGAGTGTTGTTTTTCAGTAGGTCAGCCGTTCACATTTAACTTGCCAGAGTCGTAACAGGGTTTCTGCAGAGATGCAGGGTAAGGGCTTTTTGCTCATCTTGAGCGTTGCGTTTTGCACTATTAAGTTATCACTGTAGAGTTCACCTTGAAAGCTGTTTCCTGAAATGTATAATAAAGAATTAACCACTATAAAAGTTGCCACCTTGCAATGCACAAAAGACTATTCCTAAAATGGCTGATCCAAAAGCAAGTTCAGCAGCAGCAGATAATCACATTTACTACGTTAAATGTAGACTTGGAATAATTTTGAGCTGTATTGAGCATAGCCCACAGAAGTCTCAAAATGATATTAAAATGCTTTCCGACATTGAGCGTTAAATGAACTGCAAGCTGTGAAAGGGAAGGTGAGCACTGTGAGCGCTTCTTGATTGAGAGGCATGCTCGGCAGAAAGGTTTATTTGAAATAACCCTCGTCTGAGACTCTTCTCCAAACGGTATCATCCACAGCTTCTCTTCAAGTGATTGCATCTAAGCGTCTGACTTCCTGAACTTGTGAACTGGAAATTTAACCTAATTCAATTTTGCTCTGACTGGTGAAGAACGCGCTGGTACGAGCTGTGGGCAGGCCACTGGCTCCGCTATTTGCGGCAGTCCCCAAGACAACCAGCATGCCACGGAGGATTCCACCGCCCCCCAGAAGAAGCCGGCAATGCAAGCCTCTGTCTTTCTGAAGTCAGTTTAATTTACTGTATTGTTGTACCCACAACGGCCGAAATTATTGGCTCCAATCCTGAAAACACCCGTGTTTAACTACACACGTGAGCAGCGCTACCGAGTTCAATAGGACTATTCTCGAGTGTAAAATAATATCCTTGTCTCCAGTTTGGGAACTAGCTGAAACCATCTATTTAGAGGGGCACTGCCGGGCTAAAATAATGCGTCTATTTAAAACGCCGCCTTTGCCAGGGCCCGCACCGCGGAGGGGGGGCGGGCGTGGGGGTGCCCCGACGAGCGTTCGGCTCTCCCCGGCCGGGGGAGGGCAGGGGAGCGGCCCGCCGTTGCCCGACTCAGGCGCTGAGGAGGCTCCCGCCGGGCCGGGCCGGGCCGGGCCGGTTATCTTCCAGACGCCTCACAAGGGGCGGCGGTTCGGCGGGCGCTGAGAAGGCCGAGCCCCGGCACCGCCTGCAGGTCCGCTCGCAGAGCACGATGACGATTTTATTCTGATTTTCACCCAGGTGGCGGAGGGAGGGAGGGAGGGCGGGCGGGCGGGGGGGACGGCTGGGGCTCCCTCCCGTCCCCCGGCGCCGGCCGCGGGGCGATGCCCAAGATGGGGGGCGATGCCCAAGATGGAGGCCGCCGCCCCGCGCCACCTCAGGTGCGAGGGACCCGCCCCGCTGCCGCGCGCGCCCCGGAGCAGCTCGCGCAGACGCGCGCCTTCCCCGCCCCCCCTCCCACCCCCCGCGGGAGCGCGCCCCGCGGTAGGGCGGGGGCGGGGGTGCCGGGGAGGTGATAGGCGCGGGAGCGCGCCTGCCTCGGCTCTCCGCGCCGGGCTGCCGAGCGGGCGGGAGGAGCAGCAGCGCGGCCGCGGGTCCCCCTCTCCCCGGGCGGAGGGGCTGCAGCTTCCCGTGAGTACCGACCCGCCCGTCCCTGTCACCGCGCCCGCCGCCGTCGCCGAGGAGCCGAGTGCCGGCGCCTTGCACCACCGGGGCTCCCTCTGAGGGGACGGGCGAGCGGGGCGCGACGCAGGTGGCCCGGAGCGCGGAGACCTTGCGGCGGGCGACGTCTGTGAGGAGGCAACCGGTGCGGGGCGGGGGGGGGGGGGTTGCGGCGACCGGTGGGGACCTTCCCGGGGGCGGGCGGGCCGGCACCGCCGCGTCGCAGCCGCGGAGCGTCTCCGCCCGGCCCGGTAGGGCCGGGCGGAGACGCTCCGCGACTGCGACGCGCCCACATCCCTGTGTGGGTTGGTCGCCATTTCGTGCGCTGGCCGGCGGGGGTGGGGGCGAGGGCCCGGCGTGTGCGGGGGAAGGAGCTGTCTGTGCTGAAGTGCCGGGTTTCGGCTTTTAGACGTTTATTTTTCAGCCTTTTTTTTTTTTTTTTTTTTTTGGTTTTTAATGCCTTCCGCGCTTTGCTTCTTGCAGCGAGTAGCAACGCCAGTTTTGTGGGGGTATAAAATAGCTAAAATGTGGCTGGATTCTGAGCTGTTCCTATTTGCCCTTGTTTTGCTTCCTCTTGATGGCGATTAACGCAGAAAATTGCAACAAAGTCTGAGCGGCGAATACACTTGCTCTTTGGTTAAAAAGTAATAATTAACTAAACCTTCAGCTACCGCTGAACTCTTCAGCGTAGATGTGTTAGTTTTGAAGTCTGAAATGTGTTTAAACCAAGGCTTCGGAATCTGGGTGTAAACAGTACCTGATTAATAATGCCAAGCTGTTTAAATATTTAAGATCGTAGTGTGCTTCAGCCCAGTCAATAAGGCTGTTCCATATTGACAAGTACTCTGTGAAAGGAATACTATTTCTTAGCTGTCTATATAGTTAGATAAAACAATGGAAAATGTGATGTGTAACTCTACAGTGGAACCTATAGATCATTATAAGATGTTCTTTTATCCATAAAGGTCCAGCTTTTCACTATTTATTCAAAACAACCTCCCATTGAGTCAAGAAGCCAGTATTAACCACCTGGGTTTCTTTTTTCTAATGTTGCCTGTCTTTGCATATTTCTTTGTCTTTTTCTGAGTATTAAAACACATTTTTATTCTTAATTAAGTATATTACAGAAAAGGTAGATGAAACATGAAAACTTCATTGCATCTAGCAGGTGCACTATTAATCATTTCAGCTTCTTACATAATTTAACATAATCACTGTGATAATTTGTGGATAGTAATTATATGGGGCTGTGCATAGAATAGGTCACTGTGCAACATCAGAAGGCATCTGGACTTCCTTTTGAGTTCGAGAGCAACATATATGCCAAGGGATGCATCTTGCTGGTATTCTTCGGCAAAGGATATCCACTAGAAAGAGAAGAATACTGTAGTGCTACATACTAGCTCAAAGGACCTAGAAGTCAGAAAACTGACTTGAAGATGCAGCATATTTTTAATATTTGTCTAATCTGTTTGATATTACTATTTGTATGTGTCCTGGTTTCGGCTGGGGTAGAGTTAATTTTCTTCCTAGTAGCTGGTATAGTGCTGTGGTTTGGGTTTAGGATGAGAATAATGGTGAGAACACACTGATGTTTTAGTTGTTGCTAAGGAGTGTTTATACCAGTCAAGCACTTTCCAGCTTCCCATGCTCTGCCCGGTGCACAAGAAGCTGGGAGGGGGCACAGCCAGGACAGCTGACCCCGACTGGCCACAGGGCTACTCCATACCGTATGGCGTCATGCTCAGTGTATAAACTGGGGGGAGTTGGCTGGAGGGCAGCAATCACTGCTTGGGGACGGGCTGGGCATTGGTCAGCGGGTGGTGAGCAATTGCAGTGTACATCACTTGTATATTCTTCTATTATTTTTTTTCCTCTTCCTCTGCTGTCCTATTAAACTGTCTTTAACTTGACCAATGGAGTTTTCTTCCCCTCCCCCCCCTTCTCTCCCCCATCTCACTGGGGGTGGGGAGGAGGCTGAGTGAGCAGCTCTGTGGTACTTAGTTGCTGACTTGGGGTTAAACCACAACAGTATGAATACACCTCAGGCATTTGTTTAGTTGATGGTTGTCCTTAGTTTTGAATAGACATTGCAAAGTAAGTGACCAGAGTTGCTAAAGAGTTTGATACCAAAGTCTGTGAAAGTCACTTATTGGAATTTCGAAGTACTGTGAAATTCTCTTGGGTGTCTAAAATTAGCTGTCAGACTGTATCAATACAGAATTGGGAAAGTGTTGTATTCTGAGAATATTGAACGTAAAGAAGCAAAACCAGAAAGCTGCTCGATGTTGACAGAACTCAGGATCCATTGAATGAATTCACATTCTGGATTGTGCAAAGGCGATGTAGCTAAAGGAAAACTGTACAGCTGTGTGACCACATTGGATGATGGGGCAGTGTGTACCAGCTGGTGTTAATGATGAAGCTAAAACCCTCTTCACAACTCAGAATAAATCCACGATTAATCATACTCGTATTGGTATCTTAGTTCTGTAATTAGTCTTGCTGACCATGGTAAAAATACTCAAAAGTAATAATGTTCAAGGTGAATGATATCATCAGACTCTGAGCCTTAGTTATCAGTCCTTATTTTCTTGCAGAAAGCATAATATTTATCACATATAACACTGCTCATTTGATAAGAAGGGTTGTAATAAGAAAATTAGGTTTTTTCGAATGGTCTTTATTTTCAGGAAATGAAATAACAAATCCAGTGGATGTTTACTGATGCGTCCTTTTAGCTTGTTGTGCTTTGGTGTTTCTCTCTGGTGCTCAAAAAGGTGATGGCAGAAGCTTTAGTAACCAAGTTAGAGTTTCTTGGGGTTGATGAGATGTCTCTCTGACAGATTTTATTGGTTTGAGGATTCGGATTTCAAGTAATGCTAGTCTCCCTATTCTTCCTGCTGTAGGGAAATGACCCTCCATGATATCTGGACGTAAAACATACTGAATACACTAAGGGTTTGGGTTTTTGTTAACAGATTATTGCACAGCTCAAATAGCTCAATCAGCCTAAAAATTAAATCTGTTTTGCCTGCGGCTGTGGAATTGCTGTTAGTCTGTAGTTTTATTCATTTGTCCCAAATCACCTTGAATTGCAATTACTTACCTTCCATTGCACTGTACTCTTTGGTTTTCACTGGTTATGTTCATTTTGTTATGTTTTTTTGAACAGAGTTGGTAAAATGGGAAGCCATACAGAGAAAGTGTATCTTGGTAATGTTAAGCTCAGGGAATAACGTAGGAGGTTGTCTGCTGGGCAATATGCAATGAATTTGATTTTGCCTTCCTGAGTGGGCTAACAGTATTCAAAAAATTCAGTTATATTCTCTCCACAGTGATAATTTGTTGCATTTTAAATTGGTATGTCTACTGTCTATTCAGTTTAATATTAAAGATATTGTAACTTATGCATTTATGAATATCGTTGTGTAAATATAATATTAAGGGAATTTGTAAAGAGTTGATCTCCAATAATAAGATTAATACGATGCACCATAAGTTTTGTCCTACTGTTTGTTAACCAGGAAAGGATAGTTGCAAGCTAGCTATATTGCTTTCTTCTGAGCTACTGGAGGCTGGCTGAGCTTTCAGTTATTTACCTCCATAGAAAACTGAAAGGGAAAAAGTGAACAAAGGAGGTCTGTTTTGCCTGTCCCACTTGCTGGGCTGTTGTCTTTGCCCTTTTCAGTGAAGGAGGGGGTAGAGCTGGGTCAAAGTTGAAGAACACTGAAAAGGAATTCAAGTCTTATATTGAAATGTGAATGATAGCTTAGTTTGAGAGCTGAACGCATTTGTTTGAATTGATTTTTTTTTTCTGTCTGTGGAAGCTTTAACTGACAGATGGTGATGGACTGGCATATAGACTGCTAGAAGGTACAGCTAGATATGTGTTCAGACCCCGATTAAGATGCTCAGTAAACAAGTACATATCTGATGAGACTTTTAATACTGGAGATACTGATGCTAGACACAGTGCGACACACTAGACATTTGATTGTGTGAATTAAGGGCAGGCCCCTGCAGCTGGCATACATTCAGACTTACTTGTCTAGCCTAATTGCATTGCAAATACTCCTCTGGATTGCTCTTTAGCTTCTTCCTTCTAGTAAATGTTGAATACGTACAGAAATGTTCATCTGGATCCTCTATTAACTGTTGTAAGCAGCTTTCAATTTTTTTTGTTTTGCTGTATGAATCAGGATAAATGTATCTTAGTATTCATTTTGTGAATACACTGTTTTCCTACACTGTTTCGGTTTTGAAATGGCTCAATTCATAATGTGATTACAGCTTTCCCCTTGTTAACTTTTTAGTATGGAAGCATAACAGCTTGAATTATAAAATGTTTCTGTAAGAGCTCACAGTACCCCCATTCTACTTTAAGCAACCAAAGTTTATTTAAAAAGCAGCATTTCATGCAGAGCATCTCGGACGCACAAAAATAGCCAAGCAAAGGAAAAAAAGGCCAGTTCAACTTATGAGGACGTGATAACTTTAAAAACCAGCTGCATTAGAAAGGAACTAGCTGCCTAAATTGTCAGTTAAATGAGACAGAATCAGTATGAATGTGGTCTCTCTAAATTCTGTAAATACTCATGTAAGATTGCTGAATCTGGATGCAACCCAGTGGGAATACAGTTGTCTTAATACTTTGTCTGCACCGTTAGGTGTATATGAACCTTTAATTTCCTCCAGTTTAAAGTATGTGATTGTTACTGTTCAACAGCTTGTCTGAGGAAAACAAAAGTTGGTCCATAACTTCCTGGTTGTATGAGTTAGTCTTTGGCCACTAATTAGGCTTTTCCAGACAGCCACCCAAAATATTAACATATCATTTTCCTTTAGACTATTACCTAAGTGAGGAGCTGACCATGTTTATACATGAGTACAGATTTTCTTTGTTGTGCTGAGCTGTGCCTCTGACTTTTAACTTCCCTTTTTCTGTTTTTTCAGTGTTGCTGTGTTTGTCCAACTTGATTCTGAGGGCTCATCTAAAGGAGTTGCTTTTACAATGTCACAACACTGTAGGGCTCCCTGTGTGTCTGTGTGTATGCAAAGGCATTGTATATAATCAATTAGTGCAAAAGCCAGCTGTTGTACAAGATTTGGAGTCAGGGAACAGTTCTGCTGGTGAGGAACAATACCATCGAGTTAACTGACCAGTGCATAGGCACTGGCCAAGGGAAGTCTTCCCGCTCAATACTGTAGCATGGGCAGGGCAGTAGAAATGAACAAAATTCAAAGAAAGAGGCTGAAGACAATGCATTACGAAAAAAAAATCCATGAGGAGAACTACTGTATGAGGAGAAGGATGAAGAGCAAAATGTATTACTGACTTTTACGTTAGAAAGAAGTGGTAGAAGTGAGGGAGTTGGGAATAAATTTCACTGGAAATCTTAAAGGGAAAAGACAACAGTCTTGGGAGCTCTGAGTAGAATAGATTGAGAGGGAAAGTACGTACAACTCGTGTAAAAGTGTGTGGGATGAAGCAGGGAATAGCTCCTTGGTGTGAAGTGGGAAGTGCAACCACTCCTGAGGGAGGGAAGAATTTTGAAGAGCATGTCAAAAGCAGGGAAATGAGTTACTTGAAGGGGAGCAGAAGAAAACAAAGAATTTGCCTTATTGTTGGTGAAGGGTTGGGGTTTCTTTTGCTAGGAATTATCAAATCGAGCAGTTGAAGGAAAACATTACATACCCCTGTTATCTTCATGGCATATTCTCTGTCAGTTAAAGGGCTTTTCAAGAGTATTTAAGAATTCAGTGGTGTTCGTCAGTAGGCTTGTACACCACAAGTTACCCTCCGTAACAGGATAGATGGTCCTCTTCACTGCTTCTCCAGTGTTTAGAAGGGCTGCTGCTGTTCACATCTCTAGGGGAATCAAAAGGCAGGAGGTGTTGATGTGCCTTCCTCCTTACAATTTTCAAGTGATATGAGGAAGAGGTAAGCTTGGCCATGGCTATTGTTTGGGTGGGATAAACAGGTTTAGTGACTTGGTTACTGACACTTGGAGTAAGCTGGGATCTGTGGGTCCCTTCACTAAGCCCTCCCACTTGTAGACCAATGCTGTGGGTGTCTGGACAAACTAAATATACAATAGGAAGTTTAACCCCCTTGAGTTGCTGCTCTTTTCAAGAAAAATGGAAGGTATTTTTTCATTGTCAGCTCAGCTGAATTTGGTAGTTTTGTTGCAGTTGTTACATGGCCACATACAATCAAAATCTGTTTCTTGCTTTGGGTGAGATGAGATGTTATTAGGCTGTGCTAGGCATTTTACTGTTTTTTAATCTGTTCTGACTAGGTATTTCTTACTGAAGCTCAGAAAAGGGAGATATATGCCTTTCCCTTTCCCATCCTTTCAAAATTGTACAGGACTTGAGTAAGTTTACAGCAGGGGAGCTCTGTGTTAAGAGAAAAGAACAGAAATGGAGTTTCTGCATGCAGTGTTGGATGAACTGTGGCCTCTAGTCATTCCTGAGTCTTGGAGCAGTAAGTTTTGTGTTCTGGGTCCAGCTGCTGTGAAGAGTTTGTTCTTCATAGATGGTGAGCATTTTCAATTACGAGCAATTTAATGGTTCCAGTGTGATTAAGTTTGTTGTTGTTGTTAAATCAGTTCAAGACAGAATGGCAACCCGTTTTCCACATTGTGAATTGAGTTCTGAGTAACACTGAAAGCCAGAGTTGGCATTGTGATCTGTTGCAGAGTCCTGTCACGTTTTGAGGAAGTTGTTGCTTTCCCTGGAGTGGGAGGAAATCACTTCAGTATTGCAGTGATCAAGTCTGTAAGTCGTGAAGACGAGACCCCTTGTGACCGGAGATGTTGGACAGGATATCGTCTTTCCAGCAGATGTACAAGAGTCCTACTTCCATTTACCACCATATTTATTTATTATTTATAGTGAAGTTCATATATATATATATATGGAATCCACAGTCTTCTGAGCTCTTCTTTCTGTTGCAGATGTCATTATTCTTCCCTAGGCATAGCTTTGATTAGGACGTAGGGGCAGATGAGAACTATTATCGCTATTACTGCAACCCAGCCCAAGTAATACTACAAGGGTGTCTGGGACATCTGTGGGGGTGTGAAGGAACCCACCCTTCCTATTGGAGCTGTACGTACCTTAGGTATAGTTTGGCTTGCTGTTGTCTACTCATGAGCTGGTTTTTGGTTAGACATCTAAAACAACCAACAAATCTGATGTCAGTGTTCTACATACCAAGTGTATTTTGAATTCTCCTGAAGTTTTTCTGTGTGGTTTTTACATCACCTAATCTCTTTAAAAGCATCAAATAATGAGGGAGACAGGATTCCACCTGCTGCTTCTCTGATGATGAAGGCTTAGAGCTGAGAAACACTTTTCTCTAACTTTTTCCTGGATATATAGTACAAAGTAAGTACGGAAGCTGCATGACTTCTCCCCTGTCACATGAGCTGACATGCGGCTGTTAGGGGAGCAGTGCCAGTAACTGGACTACAGACCCTGGTCCTTCCTTTTTGAACGTTTTTTTCCATGTCAATCTTGCATGATATACAAAGTCATAGAAGCTTCTGTACAGTACAGCTCTGACAGCTTTAATGTGCAAATAGTCTTTTCAATATCCATCTTTTCCCTCAGAAGCATGTCATGTATTTATGGACCTTGGAGTCTAGTAGCCAATATTTCAATGTATTGCAAGGTGTAACATCTTCTCCCAGACAATACCAAGCATATAATCTCAATATAAATTGAAACTTCAGATGTTATTCTGGGGAATTTTTTCAAGTTTTCTGCTTTCCTGTGGTTTGAGTGCTTTAAAAATTGGTGTCTAAACTTTGTTCTAGATATGGACAAAACAAGGAACACCTTAAAATTATATGTGGGCTATTTCTGCATGATAAAGTTGAAATATAAGCAATTACATAACTGGAAAGCAAGCCAGCCCAGGCTTGCTAAATTATCTGTTAGACTAAAAGCTATATTATCTGTTAGATCTTGTAGGCAGTAGTTGTATAAAATGCATTTTTAACTTGAAAAAGATTAAAATGTGGGAACGTATAAAGGTGAGTGTGACCACCAGAGGGCAGACACATTGTTTGATGACTCCAAACAAAAATCCTTGGAGACTGCCTACACCTGTAAAAATACAGTGGGATAATGAATGAATAAATAACACAGTATAGATGCACAAAGTTTCATAAATATTGAGTAGTATTATATTTTGTCAGTGTAAGATGAAAGTAAATATATCTGCTTAGAATTCACCTGTGGTTTTGTATTCCTACAATGAAAGTCAGAACAGTTTATCAGATCATGTAGTTTGACCTGTAAATAATCAGGTGTTAAACTGAACCCATTTACCTTTATATTGAGTCCAGTGATTTTAATTCAAGCGTGTTTTCCAGGACCATGTTCATTTTCGTTTGAAAATGAAAATTATACTCCTTTATCAATAGTTTCTCTCTTCTAGTTAAAGAATAATTTAATTCTGTCTGAATTAAAGTTCATCTTTTCACAAAGATCCCCCAGCATTTGCATATTCTTCTTTTCCTTCTTATTATTAATAACATTTATGTCCTTTAAAGCATGTAATTTTGCTCTTCAGAGTATCATGGAAAATATTTAACATTATGGGCCTAAAATTAAATACTTTATCAAAGTAGCCTTTTTCAGGAATGCTGTACTGTAGGTTTTAGTGAAAGATGATGTTCAGTAATTCCTAATTAGCTTTCTTGCTGGGAATTTAGGTGCTTAATTAAAGCATGTCATGTGTTGGCTTTTACTGCTCATGCACCATCTCAAGCTACAGTGGTAGTGTCTTTTCTTTGAATTATTTTCCTCTAAAACATAGACAGCTTTTGTAAGGAAAGCAAAGTCTTTATCCCATTGTTTCAAAGTCACAGTATTCTTTAGAGGCAAGTCTTAAGAGCTTTGGTTGGTCTCAGTTCTACCAGTTGTGCTGGAGTGAAGCATCATCAAAATAATCTTAAATGCTGCCCCAGATTTCCAATTTCCCCACAGTCATTGCCAGCAGGCACAGTTCCCTTAACAGCAGGATTTCTGGAGAGGTCTTTGGTAAGAGTTTTGTAGAGATCATCCTCAAAACTTTTATCTGGAGGAATTTCTCCAAGGTACTTCTAAAGTTTTATGTACTACTTCACAACCTTCTCACCCCCTCGGCATTGAAATATGGGAGTAGGTTTCTCATTGCATCCAGAGAAATGTACTAGCAGAATTGACAGCATCAGACACTCAAGAATGATAGGTATTAATGATTTATGAAGATTTGCATCTTCATAGTTCACTTGGCTAATGTGTCCTAGCTGCTTTTTTTTTTTTTTTTTTTTTCTTTTTCCCTCTATATCTAGAAGCTGGGAATCATTTAAAAATAAACCTGAGTTGCTCTTAATAATTGGTTGATTTTTGCATCTGGGTTTTTGAAAAATTTAGTTAAAGTTATGAGACTTGACAAATCTCTACAAGGGCTGAATTCTGTCCCTTAAATACAGCGACAGAAACGCTATTGCTGAGAACACGTGCAATAACTGTAATCTGTTGGAAGTCAAATGAGTGCCAGGGCTAATGCAAAAGTTAGCATTAGTAGGAAGATTAGCCTTTATGTTCATTATGTTATGTAGGCACTTATATGTGTTTTCTTTTCTCTTCTGAGGTAAAGCTGTCCTAAAAGAGTCGAAGATTTCTGTGACTTTTTCCCCCCCTGCTTAGTTTAACTGAGATTATACTGAAAGACACACCAAAGAGTTACTAACCATACCCATGACAAAGAATTTTCACATAGCAAGCTAAAGTAAATAAATACCATTATTTTTATTATTATAGATGGGAAAGTTCAAATTACAAACTAATACGTAGCTTCCTGGTTTGACTGCTAATAAAAAGACATATCCATTGGAATGGAAGAGATAAGAGTAAGAAAGTGCTGAAACCAGAAGAAAGTGTAGAGATAACAAAGTAGGGGCAGGCAGAGCAAAGAGAAGAGGTCTATTTAATTACATGCAAATAGCTACTAACAGAATAGAGCTATGATTTCTTGTTTACTAAAACAAAACCTCAAGGTATCATTTTAGTGAATGATGCTCATAACTATGAAGCATTGCCTGAATTGGCAAAGAATTAAGTTAAAAAAAAATAGTGCAAAAAAGAATCAGTTCTAAGATTCTTCTCATAAAGACTGCACATCTGTTCCTTGTCTTGCTGCTGACAAGTAGAAAAATGACCTTTCACTGATGGTGTCTTGATCTTGGCTCCAGTGATTATTCTACACACTAGTATATATGTATATAAAAGATCTGAATTGTGACAAAATGCTGAAATGAAATTGCAAGTTAGTACAAGCATATATTTCTCTGAAGATGCAGAATAATGCTGATCCCTAAAGTTGAGTGCCTGACTTATCCTGAATGGTAAAGGACTGAGACATGTGTTTCTGCAAGCATGTCTATAAAAATAGTTGAATATTTGCTTTCATTAGTGGGAGGTTTTATCTGTGGTTGTGGGAAATAATTTATAATTCACTATGGTGAGCTAATGCACTACTCTGACTAATATTTGATATTTTTCAAAAATAGAATTCAGATTAATGGAATTATGAATTTCATAATGAATTATTTTATTATAATTAGATTAATTTTCTCCAGTTTCAATATTAATTTAGTTTTATAATTAACAAAAAAGGAACTAAATTGATATTGTGTTGGCATTGCCTTGAAATACGACTTGGAATTTAAAATATTTTATGTACTATTAAATATATTGCTGTTCAACATTAAATTACCTATCAAAAATAGAGCTGTTGATAATTTTTAACACTAAATATCGCTAAAAAAAAAAAAACCCATCGCTTTTCTGATAGAACACAAAATGCAACTCAACCTTGATAATGTAATTCAATTTCTGAACAGTAATCCTCAAACAAAGACTTGCGCAGAGTCCAAAATGAAGCGCTTACAAGTCTGTAAGTAGGACCCAGAAGAGCAACATTTTTTAGTTCCCTTGTCGTCTTTATCCCTTCATTGCTGTTTCTACCACCCTGTGATAGATTTTTAAATACCTGCTGTTCAGGCACAGGCAAGTAATTAGTATGTAAATCTTACTTTGAGTGCAATTGTGTAATAGGAGGCACAGAACTGTAAAACAAAACTTAAAGGTTCCTTTTAAGAAGGCTTACATACTTAAATATAATTAGACAGTCAGACTTTGAAGTAAGTATCTCAAAACCTTTGTTTTATAACAACTTCTGAGTTTTCATATAAAATTATTTTGCAAATTTCTGTGTGTTCTTTAGGCTGTGGCTGTCTGTCCATACAGTACCGGTCCTAATGAGATTGTAATTTATGATTACAGCTTCTAGAAACAATTAATGCGTACTATGCAGTACAGATTTTTAGCACTTAAGTTTTTAAGGAATATTGAAGTTTGCTCCACTAAACGTATTCACATTGGTCAGAAAAATAGTATTGTTTTACTGTTCAGTGCCACAGTTTAAAAACAGTGTGTGAAAGGACGTTTAGTGTAAATATTCCACTTTCTGAAGAATTTCGTGTAGCGTACCTCACTCATCAAAAGTTTTCTTTGCTATTTACAAAGCTTGTTTTGAGGCCATTGATCTCATTGGGGATGTAGAAAGGAAAACTTGGATTTATATCCAGCTAGTTTAATTCTGAGTAGTGCTTCAGTACTGGAAGGCTAACAACTATATTGTAAAGAAAATACAATATCCTGCAGATGGCTGAGGGAGTTAGCACCATTTTAGAGTTTGGAGAACCAGCATGGCCAGATTATCCTCACTGACTTGATCTTCAGCATGAATGGATGCTATTCTGTTGTAATCAAATTATTAATTAGATTAACAAATACAAAACTTGATGATGGAAAGGAGGTGAGTTTTGAGACTTTATTTCATTACATTTTGAAGGCAGGGGGTGGAGCTTCCCTTACACATTCAGCAAACTGTCCTGAGAATTGATAATGGTTTTAATGTTACACTGGCAATTTGTAATCATTGGAAGTATCATCATACAGTAGCTTTAAATAAAAGGCTTTTCATTGTGCATATTTCTGTTTATTCTCCAAGCTGTGGTTTCTGCTAAGGTTAATTGATTTGTATTTATTTTTCAGGTTATGTATTAACTGTAGTATAAATATAGAAGTGCCCAAATTGGCTTCCTGTGAGCAAGCTTAGGTCAGAGAGCAGGAAAGTTCCTTTTATGCAGTGCTGTCTGATCCGAGGTCAGTATTATTCGAGAGATTTGTGTCCTTTCATAGTCAACAGTATAACTGACCTCTTTGGCATCAGTTACACTGTTGAGTGTTCTTCTGTAACTTAATACATGTGCACATGTATTATCCCTGTGGGGTTTTTTCTTGATTATCTGACCCCTTTCATGTCTTGGATACTTGAAAATTAACCGTGCTGTTTAAGGTTGGCAGAGGATGGGGGGGATGGAATGAAGGTGGGAATGATACCTTATGAGCTGATGACTGTGTTGCACATCTGCACCAGTTCCCAGCTGGTCCTAAGGTGTAAACTGTGTGTAAGATATACTGCCACCCATCACTATCGATTCAAGACAGTCGCAGTATAAAGGTCCTATCAAAGGAAAACTGTTGGAATCACTTAATGGTCTATATAAAGAAATAAAAATAAAAGCAAACTTGGGTGTTGTAGTTGGGTTTTTTGGGAAGACAGCATTGTGAAGCTGATTACACTTGGACTGATCTGAGAACTTGTAAGTAGTAGATGCAACTTTCACTCGGGAAACACTGTTCTAGTCCTGTCTGGGTAGTATTTTAAAGTACTTGCAGGAACACTGGTGATACAGCGAATTTGCTTCAAGTATTTGAGAAAAATGTGTGAGAAATGTGTGGGGTTTTATTTTTCCATCTGGTGTCATTACTTTAAGATTACATGAAAATGTCTGTCTTTAGGGCTTTTTCTGGTTTGCTGTCTATCTAAAATGGGAGTAATGCCTCTAGGATTAATCTGAAGCTTGAATTGGACTTTTGATCACTTTCCGTCATTTAGTTCAGCGCAACTTTGATAAAACAAATGTTTCTAGGTATTATGCCAAGAACTTTTATCTGGAAACCACTGAGGAAGCAACACAGATGCAGATGAAGCAGGCTTAATGTGGTGGCAAATGTTGTGAAGTGACAGTAGTGTTTTCCTTGAAAAAGACAATGCAATCCTTTGTCTCCAAATAACTTTCCCAATATTGTTGCACAGTCAGACAGCTGTTTGTTTAAAGGGTGGATGGGAAAAGTAATTGACTGGTTTCTGTTGCATTGGGTAATGCTCATCTGGGGAATCTAATCTCTCGATAGGGTCTGATGGTTCTTTACTGGATGGTGATGGGAGTCTCTTCAGCTGGATTAGATGAGATTCCACAAGATGTTTTCTGCTGTTTATGCACAATCTGTTTCTCTTGGTTATATTAAACTCTGTACGAAACATTTCCTGGCTGTCTTGCGTATACACAGGAGACTACTGCGTAACCAGGAACAGTTTTGGCTGCCTTGGGGAGTCTCTCTGAATGTCAGATTCTTGACCTGGAATGCTATTCATACATTTAAGCATACAAGCAACTCATATCAGTTGGCCCGTGCACAGCAGGAGCTGCCTGGGGAAGCTTCAGGGACTGTCCACAATTCCCGACTGGAGAGGTCCTGTTTACCAGCTGCCTTGTTGTAAGGGCAGGTGGGAGTTCAGTCAGTCACCATGCTACGCAGGGGGCACAAGGGGCTGCTTTGAGAGATGTCAGCTGAACAGTTCCTGGACCATGGTGGGAGCTGGTGAATAAGTGTGCTGGGTATGCACACAGACACAGTCCTGATGCCTAGGACTCTAACCATAGGATGCACTTGAGTTTCATACTTTTTTTTTTTTTTTCCTCCACAATTATAAATTCTGTAGACCATGCCACAATATAAAGTATGTTGTTTTAGACCATAATTTGATAGTAAAATCAAGATAAAGGAACTGATACACACTGGAAAAAGCTTCTGGGAAAATTATATGGTATTTTGCCTGTTTTATGGAAGCATAGTATGCCTTAAGTTTATTTTCTATACTAGCGTTTATTGCTAACTTTACAGCTATTGCCACTAAGAGCATGCAGTGTTTCAAATAGCGTACTATAGCTTCTGAAATTGGAGGTCTTTATTCTGATGACAGCAATGGTGTAAAAATGTTAGTACTTCGTCAAGACAGTGTAGCAGTAGAGTTGAGAAATGGGAGAATGCAGCAAGCCTCTGAGCTTTCAGTTGATGGAAGGCTGGGAGAGTATTGCCACAAACATATGCATCTCCCTTGGGCATCTGCTTTTGGCTGCTGTCAGAGATGAGACCTTGGGCTAGATGCATCTTTGTTATTACGCTAAGCAAATTCCAGCCTTGGTAGGACATGCAGCACTTGTATTTGCAAATTTAAAGAGAATATCAGACTTTAAACTAGCTCAGGGCTTGGAAACTTACTGGACTCTCTAGGATACCCTTCTGAGAAATGTTAGTGTAATAATTGAACATATCTGTAAACATAGCTCTCTGTGTGTGTTTGTGCATACTAAGAGAGAAATCCTGTCCTCCTAACTTAAACTCAGCTGTACCAGAATTTGAACTATTTTGTATAGGGTGGCGAGCCAGCCTGCCTAATACAAATTTGTTTTTAGCATTTTGCCTCATGATGAGAAATAAGAACTCTCTGAAGACCAGTCCAATGAAGTGCTTCTCTGTCTTTCATTAAAAGTGTTAAGGCATAATTAGGATATTGTATCTAACTTTGCATTTGTTCCTGTGCTGAACAGGGTGGGAGGCAAGTGCTTAACCAGGTGACTTCCAGAAGTCCCTTCCAACCTTAACTACTCTCTACTTCTGCTATATGTCCTCTCTCCATTTCAGAACAAGTCTGTCTGTGGTTCTTCTGTGGGTGGACATTTCGGAATCATTGGAAGGAAGGACACTCTTTCTCTAGTGATCAGGGCACAGAAGAAACAGGAGATCTGGGTTCTGGTTTTTTGCTGGCCTTCATGGGCTGTCGGTCACTTCTGTTGCCTGTGTCCTAACTGCCAGCACCCAGAGTATGCTACATGAAAGTTTCCATTTGCTCTGAGCCCCTGTGCAACAGGGAACAGCTGGGAGAGCTGGTATGCCAGATCATGCTCTCAGCCTTCATTCTGTAGTAAATCATCATCAGCCCTACTCAACCAGCTCTTCTCATGTGGGGCTTGCAAGTTGGATCTCCCATCCTTAGGTATGTGATCTAACCCCCTGGCTGAGGAGAAGGTGGGCAGGAGCATTACCATTTCTGCTTCTCAGAAGTAGTTGTGATCCCCATCACATCTGACTTTTCCAGTTCTCCTAGAGAACTCTTGTAGACTTCAGGTGCTTAATCACATCTACTTACAAAGCTGTAGAGTGTTACACAGAAGATGAGTGTTTATCTACCCAGAACATGTGCTTTTGTGCACAGGGGGATGAATGAAGTCAACTCCCTAGGAAATTTAAGGCTCAGCTGGGACTTGTGTAGTGTATTTGGGTATCTGCCTACATCCTGGGACTTTCTGATGCTACAAACCGAATTGCTGTTCAGAATTTAAGTGCGATAAGGTGGGTTAGCATGAGGTTTAATATTAACTTCCTACCCTAAAGTTATAATCTGCTTTATTAATGGCAAAACTTTGTGTTGCTGTCCCATGATGTTCCAAACTGGAACATCAAGCTCTAGTTTAATTTCCTAGGACAAGTGGTGATAGTTCTCTAATTTAATTTTTATTTTTACTAAAAGATTAAACTTCAGTTCATACCACTGTGCTGTTTATGTATACCACAGATGCTACAAAAGGACTACTCATAAAATAAGGAAAAAGCCCAAAAGCAGTTCTGCTACATGAGTGCAACTCCTGGTTTGGATGTTGCATTTGTGAGTAGAAGACATTGATTTGATGTCACAAGTATTTTTAACAGGATTACAAAATGCAAATAGCATTATGTAAGACAGATTACCTATGGCTTTAATACAGGATTTTTTTTTTAAGCCAGAGGCTACATTTTGCTGGGTTATATATGTTTGTTTATAACCGAGCACATTAAGATTAGGCTCAGCAGAATACCATTTTCCAAATCCTTGATATTTTCAGGTTAGATGACTTCATAATTTTAAAATAAAAAAATGAACTTAAAATCTGAATTGTGATTGTTTTTTTTTTAATAGCTTTCAAGGTGGATAGCTCCTTTCTTTATTATCACTACAAACGATCTGATTTGCGTAGGTAAAATCAGAAATTGCAGTTGTCCATCATACCCCCTATAACTTTTTTCCAAAGGTAGAGAGCCACTTGGTTCCAGAACAACACAAAAGACCAAATGCATTTCCTGCATGGCAGAACATATGTAGACGACATGTCACATTACCAAGCAAAGCAGTGAAATGTTAGCTTTGTACTAAACTAGAAGGCAATTGAACTCCAAATGATTTCTAAAAGGCCTCATATGTACAGTACCACAAGTTCTTGACCTTTTAGTGAATGAAATTTCAGGAAGGTTACACAGCTGGCACAGAACAGCTTCATGTGACTCTGCATTGTTGTCATTGCTTTATGCTCTGAATGCCTGAAATGTGCCACTCCCTATTAGACAGACATGAGAAAGAAAGTCTCTTACAGAGGTAATGTTTCCCTTTGGAAAGCTAAAATCTTTGATGTACTCAGCAGCCAGGGTTCCCTACTAACAGACTTAACTGGAAGCATGCTTTTTTGTCCCCCCCAAACTAGTTTCAGCTTTTGTATTTCAATGTGGCTTATGCCCAGTTTCATTCAAATATGTTGACATCTTCTGGTTGGGGCACCAGATTTCTTCCAAACCTTTATTACCCTGGTGTTTTTCCCAAGGAAACATTTGGCAACGTTTCGTGCATTACAAGGTGCATTTAGTATATACAGGCCAAGGAAGAAAAAGTAGAACTTTAAGAGAAGAAAAGGGATTTAAGCACTTGTGAAATGTTAGTATTGCACATAAATGTGCAAGCAAAAAAAACCCAACCTATAGCTTGCATGTAGATAGTTTCTTCCTTCTATTTTAAAGAATAAAGGTTTTCTTGTATTCTGTGACTTGTGTTCATATATCTTTTTACAACTAGACAGTTTTACCATTGGCTTAGTTTTCATTTCTGCAGAGCTGTTCTGTGAGTACCAAAATATAGCTCCCAAATGCTACAGGCCGTAAGGAGTTTGAATGTTATGAAGATAATCAAAGCCTCTCCTTTTAGAAGATAAATTCCTGTAGTAGTCTCAATCTGCCATTTCTAGGTAACATTCAGATGGATACTGATGTGCTCTGCAGGGGGATGATAATGATTTTTGAGAGACCTGAGAAGCGGAATGCTGACGGGATATTTTGATGGTGATAATTTCTGGTAAAAATTGGGTGGAAGGAATATAAACGGTATGTATTCAAAGAGATAAAAATACAATGGGGTATGAAGTTTTATGTTCCTTACATACCAAAGAAGCAGCTGAGAAAGCCCATGGCTTCCTGCTAAGCTCAGCTCTCCCTGTACTCCTCAGTTTCAAGTAGGCAGGAATTAGTCCTGGAGACATTGTGCGCTCAGCTCTTAAATGACAGTCTGATCAAGGACATACCTATGACTTGCATGGCTTTCACATCTCTGCTCTTGAATATATGGGACTAGTGGGGATAATGCTTTCTTGTTGTGCTCATGGTCTGCCTTCTGGTCCTGAAGTGCTGAAAGTGCTGAAACAGAAGAGGGACAGTATTTGGAAGGGGAGAATGAAATCTCTATGAAGTCATTTGGCAGCTTGCTCCAGGGAGTAGTGATGCAGTCATTTCCTTTAGGTGAAAATGAAGTGTGGGTATTCCTATTGAAACAGGATTATTCACAGTGGTGCCTGAACGTATTTCAGTAACTAGGTCCTCTCAAACAAAAAGAAACTGGTTTGTTTTGGTTTTTTTCCTTACCTCTCTTACTCTCCCATGCTAAACCCAGATCTTCTTCATGCACTCTTTTAAATGTATTTGAGCAAATAAAATTTTCCTATTAGGTTATGTGACAAATGCCATTAAAATAAGTGTTTAAAATTGTATTTCAAAGTGACAGTTTTGAAACACACATGCAATGTAGACTAAGCTCTGTGTCTGTTCTTGCTTGCTGTACTAGACTAATGGTCCACGAGTTCCTAAGGCTGAGCTGTTCAATTTTCTTTATCTGCATGATTTAGGCCATAAAATATTATAAAATAAACTGAAAGTGGAAGAGAATAGTAATAGTAGACTAGCTCTGTGATACGAACACTAACTTCTCCTTTTGCTGGATTAATATCAGTGCAATTGATAAACTTCATGAATAAAGTTGCCTTCTGTGGTAAATAACTCACGGGAGAAGGTGGAGTGGGAGGAAATACATACAATGTAATTCCTTCTCTGCATTCTTCCCCTCTCCCCACTGCTGCCTCAGCTGGCTCTGAATGGGCAGGAGGAGGGGGAAAAAAATTATCCTTCTGAAATGGTTTATGCAGACCATTGCCAAATGTTTTCTGTGCTGAACCTACTCAATTTGTAAAAGGTGAAATGCTACCTGTTGAATGCTTGTGGACATTGAAATGTTTATTGCTTCATTTCATGCACAAGTCTTAGGTATCTACCCTGGCCTTGAGTTGCAGGGAATTATTTAAAATCTAGGATTTTTTTTAATACGGATATAAAATTGATAGTAGGGTGAGAGGGAGTAAAACTTGCCACTTTCATCTTATGAAAGCTGATTTCTCATTTTCTACAAAAGGTATGTCTACCAGCGGCTCATGTTTAGAACCCTGAACTAAACTCTTCTGTGATACTTCATTTGAATTTTCATTTTCAGAGTGAGGTCTATGAATCTTGCCTTTGTATGTGCATCCATTCAGAATTAACATTTTGACTGCAGCTGAAGTAAAACTTAAGTTCAACATCAGTCTTTAAATTAGGTAATGTAGTTTGTAATGTCCAGTATTATTTTAGGCCTTGCTTTAAGGCTTGCTCAAACTACCACTTACCTTGATTCTGATTTAATCCATTCTGTAGTTTGATATAAGAAGGTGATATTCTTGTGGGTTTGTAACCTCTTTCTTAATGAACTAACTCTAAAATTTTCTATTAATCATGTACATGCACACAATTTTGCTATGACATATGGGATACAAATGAAGAGTCTTTTGGATGAAGAGGTTTTTTCTACCTCTTGTAGTGAAGATTACAATAGTTGGCATGTAAACATATATTTAGTATTTGCACATATGGCTTGACATGTCTTGGTTTTGAATGCTTTCATCTATTGTCAAATTTGGCATTTATTAGTGAATTTAATTTATTTTTAGAATTTATTTTTAAAAATTTTTCCCTTGTGTCATTCATATGAATATAACTTTTTTTTTTTTAAGAAATCTTGTTGGTGTTAGTGTCTGGGTAATCTTGATGAATGAATGGGACTGTGGTTCTCAGAATAAACAGTCTATTGGCATAACACAGTCCAGAACTTTTCATAAGTACTTAGTTCTCCAAAACTAAGCACGTCTCTCCCCTTCTTGCCTCCAAGTGCAAAACACCTTGATGAAACCAAGGATCTGAGATGATGTAGCCCTTGACTACGATTGCTGGTTCTTGGTTTTTGCAGCCAAGAAATGTGTACGAGGTGAATGGGTGCGAAACAGCGCCGTGATGGAACAGTAGAAGGAAAGTGGTGGTCACTTCCTGGGGTGAGAATGCTGCTGAAAGAAATGGCCCCTTTCTCTATTGCCTGCACATTTATTGAGCTACAGGTGTTGACTTTGGTCCTGTTCTTTTGTACTACTCCTCGTAACCCTCTGTGCCGCCTTTCAGTCTGGCTGAGCAATCTGCAGAGCACGTGTGCTGCAGGCATGCCTAGTACGAAGCATGGGGGAGGTTTGACTTCCTCAAGTCAGAAATTATTTCCTTTTCTTTGGACTTGTACAGGGAGGAGGTAAACATACAGATGTGTAATAGATATAACTGCAGAGTGACACCTGTTAGCTTCCACCACGTCTTTACCCCATAAGCTCATTTAAATGAGGTAGAGAAGTGGAAGCTTGAGGCATGTGACAACTCTTCTCATTGGTACAAATGAGCCAGAAATTGGCAACGAGTTGTTTAGCAGTGAGTTAGTAGAGCTGAGGTAAATACAGCAAATGTCTAGCAAGTTCTTTAGTACCTCCATCTCACACCAGTACATAAATTGAAGCTGTTTTTTCCTCCAAGAGCAGAAGGGTGCCTGTCCCCCTGGGGAGGGTAGAACCATTGGTCTGGCAACTCGAGAAAGGTTAAGTCCTAATGCCGAGTTTCATCTTTCTGGATGCAGCCTTTCCTTGAAGAGGCTGACACGGAGCTCTGACCAGAAGGTCACAGGTTTGTTTTATGCTGTGGATGTGAGTACAGTGATGATCTAGCCTTCTGTTTTGCAAAGCTGTACTAAACCAGTGTGGCCCAGCCTACGTTACTGCTTAGTCAGCCTGTTCTAAGTATTCACACAATGAGCTATAGATAATATCACCTAATTCCACTGTGAAATGAAAGAGAATGGGTGGTCAAAAACCTCCTGACAAGAGCTGTTTTGCTTCGAATAATGCAAATGAAGCATCCTAACCCGGTGAGCAGGGAGCTTTTCTCCTGTAGCCACCGGTCTTTGTTCCCTTTTCTGACAGACTGCATATCCTTTCATCTCGGTGATTAGTAGAGCTACTGCTACAGTCAGTCTGAAATGGTAAGTGTCTGTCTAGCTGATGTTGGTCTCTCTTGCATTTAGCAAGTCTCTGCACAAGCACGTTTAGCTGTCTTTATGTCCAAGCTTGTTAACGGTCAGTAACAAGGTACTATAAATTAATTTGCAGATGACTGCTTACTCCAGTCCCTTTGCCAGAGATGTGAGGAAAAACTAGTATGTCTGCATAATAGAAGTGCTAAATGTATTGCAAGAGAGAGAGTATTTAGCAGATTTTTTTCTTTTCTTCCCCCAGTGGCAAGTGGTATCTTTAATGTGATCTCTTCCATAATAATTTTGAGGAAACAGAAGTTGGACTCTTAGTTCATCATGTTTTTTGGTGAGTCTTAGTGAGAAAGTACCTGTATCCTAAAGCCAGTTTTGCAGACCTCTTTGTCTATAAAAAAATAATCTATTAAGATTATACTGTGTTATTTCTAATAAGAGAAATGACAATTTCTATACATGAGAGAAAAGACAAGACTGGAAGATTGTTTTCAAAAATGTCTTCCAGTGTGACTGTAGGGTTTTTTTAATGAGATTTGACGGAGAAAAGAGGTTTTTGAGGGAGGGCAAAAATTACACACCAAATGCAGATGCAGTTGTAACATAGATTTATACTGTAAATATCAGGTATGTATATACAGTATATGTAAAAAGTCCTGTTACATTTCTCTGTTGCTTTCCCAATACTTGGTTTGTTTTTTTTTTTTCACCCTGTGATGGGGGTTGCACTGACCTTTCTTAGAAACACTAATCATAAACCCAGTATTTAATTCTTGATATCTTTTTTTTTAACAATGAATTCAGAATTCATTGTGTAGCTAACTTTTTGTTTGACTTTCTTATGCTATTTTGTTGTCGTCTGACTTTGTACTGCAAGGCCCTCCTTCGATTACTTGCAGTCAGTCCTTGTCTTTACAGTCAGAATGATTTGGGAACACTAGGAGGATCCGAGATTGCTCCTTTTCTAGGTCATTTCTGAATACGTTGAACAGCATAAGCCTGAGCATGGATCCTTGCAGGACTCAGCGTAGCCTCCCTTCCCTGTATGACATGATTACCTATTTAGAATTTTAAAGCTACACCTTTCATAATAAGTAGAATCAGTAATGAAGGCTCCAACCTTGTACTTTTTCCTCTCCATTACTTAATGCCTAGTCTGCATTTAGCAACCAGTGTTCAGTAGCAATAACCGCTGCTGGATACTTTCTCTGTCTCCTGATTGCTGTGGTTTTAACTTGCTTTGGTGTCCTAAAATACAGACTAAAGCAGTTAGACACTAATAACTCTAAGCTACTGAAACTTAGAACAGGGAGTGTGTAAGGAATGACCAGGTGAGATCTGTTCTATGTAGTAGCTTGTTGGAAATAGTTGGGAGGAAATTCATAGCTGTGTACAAATCCATATCTTTTTTCCAGGTCTAATACTGTATTATATGTTAGGATTTTTAAATTATTTTTAACAAAGTAATTGAAAGTCTGATAGCTGTTTTTTCCATCTTCTTTGACAGCAAAGCATCTTTAATGCTTGATTCACGTTTTAAAACAATCTTTTTATAACATGGGAATGCATACCCGGACTCACTCACAATTATTGTGTTAATTACTTATGGCATAAATGCACGATTCAAAAGCATGTGATTTCTCTCCCCCAAAGATGTAATCATTTAATGATAGTCACAGTTTTGTATAACTTCTTTATACAGATACTTGTTCCACTTCAGTTGTTTCATTTAATGTATGCCGACAGTGGAAGATGAGATCACTCTGCGCTCATTCTTTTATCAAATGTTACTTGCCTTTGCATCATGAAAGCAGAAAAACTAAAATGTGTCAAAGTTGCAAAATGGCAAGCTATCTGTGGAGTGATGGTGTATTGTTGTGGGTGTGTGAGCAGCTACGAGGTCCCAAAACGGGGCTGTGGAGGTGGGCAAAGTGGTGGGACAGGCTGCAGGGCAGAGCCTCCTGCCAGGGAGAGGATGGTTTGACTCAGTGCTCTCAATGAGCATGCTTGACTTTTAAATGCATTTCCAACCTTTTCTTGTATCAAAATAGCTGTAACTTCAGGGCAGCCTGACAACGTTGCCGTTCTGTGTAGTCGTGTTGAGAACGCTGACTGATTCAGACTTCTTTTTAAATAGTTGCATGTGTAGAGGCTCCTCTGGTTTTGCAGTGTGTTGGTTGTTAAGTGCTGAGTTGGACTGGCAGTAATTCTTTGCTATAACGTCATCTTTTGGGTTTATGTTTTTTCTCTTATGATTCAAGTTTCCAGTAAATTGCAAATAGGCATCTTTGTTCTTTATTTTCCCCCGCCTTGCCTTAGTCAGTGTAAGTGTAAGGGTTTCACTGGGCAGGGAAGTAAGAAACAACAGACAGTTGGAGGCGATCAGAAAATGAAACCTCAGAGCTCTCAAGGGATGGTAAGTGACTGGTAATGGCAAGATAACAAAAGATTTCTTTCAAAGAGTTGTGTGGAAGAAGCAGAGAGAACTAAAATGTTTTCAGCTGTATTGAGAGAAGAAACAGTCTGCAGACTAGAAACTATGGAAAAAATGAGAAGAAAACCACATGGGGAGAATTGGGTTGTCTTAAGGACAAAATTTAAAATGAGAACAAGAAAATACCTTTGTATTGTAACTTTTCAATATATTTATATGATAGCATAGACTTTAATGGTAGTGATCATGGGATTGAACATCACCTTTGGGAACACAGCATGTTGTGCACAACAGGTGTTTTATATTCCTTCTTGTCTGAGTGGACTCTTGAATGTGCAAATTCTTTCTCTATAGAAAGACAGGATCAAATGGCAGTTTGAGTTCTTTCATTTGTTATTACAGACTAACATATATCTGACTGTATAAGGAGAAACAAACTCATAGCCTAATCAAAGTGTAGTAGGTGGAGGGAGTTTCAGTTTTGCTATATCTGGAGTTAAGATTAGCAAGGCCAAGGGTAGCCTGTATTTAAGAAGAGGTGGCCAATAGAATATGAAGCAGTTGATTTAGTGCATTTAGACATCTGAATGACATGAAAAGGTGCTTAAATATTGCCCAAAGCTTGAATTAAGATGACCTTGTCAGCCTCTTTTCTCTGGAAAAAGGCTGGGGAAGTGTGGGGTGCTGGGGTTAGGCAGGTTTGCAGAGAGAGTTTGTATCACTGAGAAATGATGTTGGAGATAATGGATAAGGCTAAGAGATTGGATATTGCTTTGGATAGCATATTTTGTCTGAAAAGACTTTTTCTAGATACAGCTTTCCTTTTTTTCCTCACTTGTTTGCTCTAAAGCTTTATATAATACAGTATCTCAATTAATCTACTCATATCAACAGATGCCCTGCTTGTTCTCAACCCTCTGTTACTGTAATTTCCTTATTAACCAGGGCAGCCAATATTTTTACCGATAGCGTTAGTGCTCTAGACACGCTTGAGATCAGAGCCACCGTGGTCAGCTGCAGAGGAAACGGTGGCCTCGGGGATCCAGCCAGATTTCTCACTGATCTCCCACTCACCCCACACCCCCAATTACTTTGTGGAGTTGGGTGTGCATGAGTTTCATTCTCCAGCCAGGACAGGGAGAGGTGATGGAGAAGGGCTTAAAAAGAAACCCGTGGGCAAAACTACCCTGGAGAACCTGGTTCCAGTCTGAGGCCAAGCTGGGCACCCTCAGCTTCTCCTAAAATGTTAATTGTCCCTGTTAAGTCAAAGACTTAAACCTGTGCTTAAAATCTCTGGGGTGGGCATGGCCCTCCCGCGTCCCTGTTGTCTGACAGAGGTTGGGATCACATTATTCTTGCATAGTTTGTAGAAAAGCATTGGTCCTTGCTTTAATAAAGCTAATTGAGGTTAAAATTGCCTTTCTGGATGAAGGGAAAGGAGAAAGCTGCATGCATCTTTTTTTTTTTTTTTTTTTCTTGCAGATTAACAGTGCTAATTGTTTATCTATTGGTTCCTGCTATCTCATCTCTTCCATCTGTATCAGACCCATTTGTTCAGCTCCTTTTTCCATTTTTATGAAGCTAGCACCAGTAATATCTTTTCATTGCATTGTTTAGTGGTGGGACAGCTTTTAAATTAGTCAATCATCCCCTTATAAATATAGAAAGCATACCTATTATTGCTGTGTTTTCTGATTTTTATTCTAGTTAATATCAACAGGAGGTTTGTACAAAGCTGTCTTACAACGAAGTTGGGAGGAAAATATGAGTTACTGTGGAGGAAGAATGCTCTGTTTAATATATATTTGTATATTAATTTGCTTTGAAATTGTCTAGTTGCTCCTATGGCATCTTTCACGTGGTGTTGCACTGTTACTCTCAGGCTCATGTTTACATACTTTGGAAGGAAATGTAAAGATTCCACACTGTCTCTAGGGCAATAGCCTCATGTGTGAAAGGTTTTCCCTCAGTCTTTTTCTTATCAAAGAAATATGCAATGAAAACACAAAGGAAAGTCCTCCCGTATTCTTCTCCTGGGCTGGATTCGTTAAATGTGTAACAGGCTGTTGTAGCATTGTCTCTGATCAGACATGCTGGTAGAGAAGAGAGCTGACAGATGAAGGCAGCGTGATGCACTGCTGAAGAGGAGTCTGTCCTGGGTCTTTTTTCCAGCTTTCCCTGAGGCAGTTCATCTTGGCACAGTAACCTATTTCAGTCTTACAGGGCTGTATTGCAAATCTCGTTAAAATATGATTAAAATGAAATACGACAAAACTTAGAAGACAAACTTGATTAGAAGATGAGCTATTAAATTCATGTTACCCCTAGGTGTTACTTGATAATTATAATTTACATTTTATTTGTATTTGAGAACAATTATCTGTTCTAACTAAATCTTGATTTCTTAAAAAAAAATAAATCTTATGTTTTGGAATATTTAAAAATCTTAGGTTTTGTAGCTGACTTATGTCTGCTAGAGCCAGAATTTTTTACATTTTTTTTAAGTGCAACTGTGTGTAATTTCATCTTCTGAACTGAGATGTCTTGGGTGCAGTTAGAAATAATGTTGAATCTGCAGTTTATCTTTAAGGTCGATCTTACACTCTTGCAATGATAGTACATTTTTGTGTTGATTGACTGAAACGGGCTTATGTGTTCATTGCAAGGGCTTAATTTATCATACTGATTAGCACCTAAAAAATCATAAATGCATAAGATGGGGATGGGTGCGGCACTCTCTCTAGGAAGCATCTGTGAACAGAGAGGAACCAAGGCTGTCCTGTCTGGAGATGCACAAGTTCAGGCATGAGGAAACAACGTTTTCTTTTGGTTCTGCCCCAGACATCAGGCTTGTGGCCCTTCCTCTTTTTCACTTTCCTATGCTCCATGGGTTCTCACCTGCATCTTGTGTTACATCACAGATTTGGGTCAGACAAGATATAGTTTATCAGACAGAGCCCTAGTTTGCCATCTGTGAGCAGTCATCGTGCCTACTGTGAAAGAAGCAAGCTAGAATAAAAACTCCTCACAAGTCCTCGCTTGTTCTGTGACTGCACAGGGCCCCGTTCCCTCTGCTTGACCTGCTCAGGTGTGACTTGGCCTGTGGCGGGGGGCAGCAGAGCTCCTGTGAGTCTGAGAAGGGCAGTGAGCCACCCAGACTCCAGTAGAACATTAACCACTGTTCTTGTGTAGATCTAATCGTTAACACCATGAGGCTAGCGAGCAAACAAGCCCTTCTCCATTCCTTTCCTGGTGAGATACCTACCTGTCTTCATTGATTTCTGTTGACTGCACTATTAATTTTTAGTTAAAGTGAGCTTTTTAGACCAAGCACTTTTATGGTAGTGCCTACTTAGTACTAATTAATTTCAACATAGGTGTGAACAACATGGTGGTAAACCTCTCTGCCAAAGGTTTTCTGCACTAGTGCAGAAACCTACACGCAGAATTTAGTCCTACTTCCATTGATAAGGTAAGAGCCACCATACTGGATCAGACCAAAGGTTCCACTACCACAGTGTCCGGGGTCTGACGGATGTCTGAGGGAACATAAGTGAGAGCCAGCAAGAATATGTAATACACTCTAGCAGTTTTTCATCTTGGTAGCTTTCCAAATTGGAGTTGGTTTTATTTGGTTGGTTGTTTTTTTGGGGGTTCTGGTTTTTTTTGTTTTTAATATCCTTTAATATCTTTCTTCACTTTATCGTCTTATTTTGTGAACCCATGCAGACTTCTGTTGTTCATAGCATCCTGTGTCCTGGTTTACTTACACTTTATGTGATGAGTCACTCATTGTTTGCAGACTTTGTTGCAGATTTTGTATCTAAGTCTAGTGCATAACTTCCATTTAATGTTCACTATATCCTGTACTAAAAAAAAAAATTTACAAGGTCAATTCTTAGTCAACCATTTTATGCCATCTATTATCTTACCTCTTATAGTCCCTACTACTCTAGCCACCTTTTTGATGGCCTGAAGATTAAGGGCAAATTGTTGTTTTCTTTTCAGAAATCATTTAGTGGTCATAATCATCCCTTATGATCATTTATAAACCAGTTTGAACAGTTACCTTGTTTTGAGCTGGGCAGGCGGGAATGGTGCGTGTCATTCTGGATACAGGGATACTCTGGAATATACTGTTGGGTAATGAAGTATTTCCCCCATCCCCCTTTCTAATTCCTAACTTCTTGCTTGGATTATTGATTGCTTGGGGGCTGAACGGACATTGTTGAAGAGCTGTTACATTGTCAAAATCATCTTTTTGGTAACAGTCCCCCTGGAACTTGTTGCTGAATCCGTTTGTGAGGTATGTCCCAGTGTGCATTACTGTGGTCTTCCTGCACTGAATTTTGTTTGCTGTCATATCACCCAGATGGTCAGTCTTACAGCTGGCCTGCAGTTATCCACAGTTGGCCCTCATCCCTGTGCCTCTGAGCAGTATCCTCAGCCCTGTGTCTCATCCTGCATCTCCCTTGTCCTCCTTGTTTCGGGTGATATTCAAGCATCCTTATCTTTGGGAGGTCTGGCATGGACTCTGACCTTTTCCAGTGTGAAAATTAACTGCTTGGTTTTAGTCTTTATTTTTCGGTCTTTCCCTCCAATCCAGATTTTTGCCTTTCCTTTTATTTATTGATTATTTAGTTGGCTTTTTTTTTAAAGGGCTTTGGCAATATTATTGAAAACTTTCAAAGTTTGAGTTAGTGGCTTTGTCTCTTCTCTGCCTACGTGCTAATTCCTCCTAGGTTTATTTATAATTTCTTTTTGGAAAGGTACATTATTTATTTGTACTTTTATATTTGTTCGTTTGACTGTAGTAACAACTAAATTCATGTCCCTGAAGGCAACTAGAGGCTTTATTTTTGGTACTGAAAATGGAGGCCTGAATGCACAGAAACATTTACATGGAGATTTGGCAAAGCTTGGTGGAGCTCACAGAAGGGGAAGGTGATATTTATTTTAACCTGAGTTTAGTCATTCTCCCTAATATCCTCATATTTCAGTCACTTGCTCTCTCCTTATGCATATACTCACCAGCACCAGGATTTTTGTGTATGTCCCTAGTTGCCTGCATGTAAAGATATTTCATTCATACTTAGTCCATTACCAATCTTAATATTTGTTACGAAATTCCTGCTTCCAGAGTCGACAATCACAATTGAAATGCCAAGAACAATAGTAAGTTTGTAGAAGTCTGTTGTTACACTCTTCATTAAGATGAATTTAATCTTAAGTTAGTAATTTGAGTTTTATTTGGTTTTTGAGGTGAAGATATTATTAATCTATAAAAAAAGGCAGTTTGGCTGGAATAAAGATAACTGACAATTATATTGCCTGAGATCTATACCCACCTGTGATCCACTGGATTCTGAAACTCTGACAACTTGCTCTTAGATTTATGGATGGGTGTGTTAGATTTCATACTGGTATCCACACTGAGCGGGAATTTACTCACCATTTACTTCACAAGAAAATTTATTTCAGTTTTGTACTGAAAAGATCTCATTATCAGTATATACTTTATCAATTTTGTTCTGGGTTGACATTTCATATGGAAATCTACTATCCCCCAATGGCGGTGATGATTTGGGAGTAAGAAAATAGTTCAGTGGCTTATGAACATATTGCCATAAGCTTTTGTGGCTTATTAAATGAGGCTTGATTTTTTTAGTGAGACTCAGCTTTGCTCTTTTAATACTGTGTTTCAAAATAAAACTAAATGGTTATTTTTAAGCTTTTTGTTTAATTGATCTAGGGAAAAAGTGGAAGTTTTTATCTAGGAAGGTGCTACTCACTGGGAAATAATTTTACTGCTCCCTGTATTTTACTGGGAAAACCTGCTCTCTGTCATTCACAATGTAAAACTAAATTATCTGTCTGTTCTTGTATGGTAAAATCTTAACACCCCATAATGACCAGAGTTTGCTACTGCCTGAAAACCTTTCACACCTTGACATTTTTTATTTGTTTGTAAGATCACAGCAAACTGCTCTTAGAGTGGACAAGCGTTTTCCTTCTCTGTACGTGCCCAGCTAGCTGACCATGTGCATTGTGTATTTTGAAATCTGTCTCGGTTACTGTAAAGTCCTCAGCCACGAAAGAATTTTTACACTAGGTCCAAGGTACTGAAAACAATATGTTCAGGTATTGAAAACCATACTCCAGTTTAGGGGATAATTGGCACAGATTGTGTGATTTATTCAACCCTGCCTCACCCTCTGCACCCCCAGAAGAGCCCGTGGCTCTGATAGCAGTGTGCTCCGGTTCCTCACAGGCCCTCCCTTCTGATAGTGCCAGCCTCTGTGCCACTGATTTTTAACCTACTCTCACTACTACTGTGTGCCGGTGCAATCGCTCTCCCTTAGCCCGGAGAGTGGAGAGGCTGAAATGGCCGTCCAAGGTGTAAGGCAGGATGAGCTAGGTCAGAGAGGCTGCGGCGTGCGAAGGGTTCCCACTCAGGGCTCGGCACTGGCCCTGCCTGGACCCGAGCTGGCTCCTGCTGGCTCCAAACGGAGTGTTTCCGCTCTGCAGTCCTCAGCAGGTGCCAGGAGGAGTTTGGCTTAGGTTCAGTATTAGATCCAAGCCAGCCTGATGCATTCATGCATTAAATGTGCAAGCTAAGAAGCTCACTCGGAGTTCAGGGCGCTGGGTGCGTCTAAATGCTTTCCAGTAAGCAGCCTGAGATCCCAGCATGAGGTTCAGAGACCTAGTCCAACTGCTTACAGCCTTCCCTGGCCTGGCAGGATTTACTAGCCCAAGGCCAGCACAGAGAACCTGAGTAGGCGTGCTGTTCCTCACATATCTGAAAGGCTGGTTATACACAAATTTTCATACAGAGCGGCTTTACGTGGCTGTAATGATGCTGGGCACACCTGTACCACGCTGTCTCTAATACCAGGAGCAGGAACACAGACCTCAGAAGAGGCCAGCTTATCTGGTGTCTCTGTGGGAGTCAACGACTGGTCCCATGCTGCCCTGGAGATGGAGGTTTCTAGCACCCGAGCTGCTTCAGGCATAGCTACACTGTGCCATGCTATGGAGACACACAGTCAGAGATAAAGCAGTTGTTTGAGGCAGTCTGAGGCTGAACACTGCCTGAGTTTCAATATTAAGAACAAAAGTGAGTACAGACAGCTTGTAATGAATGGGGGTTGGGGATAAGAAGAGATAAGAAAACAGAAAAAAGTGTGTCAAAAGTGCATCTTTGCTTATGAGAGAGAGAAGTTTCTCTAGCGAGGGAGGAGAGGATGGGAGCAGCGAGATTTCCTGGTTGTGAACCCTGGACTGTTTCTGTATCCTTCCTGTTTAATAGCAGTTGGATAGAAACGACTCGGGGGCTAAACTGTGTGGTCTATCCTCCAAGACAAATATCGTAGCCTAGCTCAGTGTCCTTGGCACAAATAAATGACACCTTCTGGACCTGCTGAATGCCCTAGAGAGGAGTATCTGACACCTTCTGTACTAATGACTTTTTGCGTGCTAGAGCATGCAGTGACCCAGCTACAGCAAGAGGAATTGAAAGCACTCTCAAAGAGTAATGGCTTCCTATGGCTTCCCTCGGTATGGACATAGGATGGGTTATGCTCTGTCACGGAGGACGGTGGTGTTAATATGCATAAGATAATTGCAGTCTCCGCCATGTTTGGATCCCAGATGACTACCTGCCATCCCATTGTCCAATGCCAACTCGAACTAAAATGATAACCTCACTAGGTATGCAAAGTAGGATGACTCTTCCCCTCCTAGGGAAGTAGTTACCTGAAACCTAGGACAGAAGCTTTTTCTTTGGACTGCTTTTTGGAATTTAGGGTTTTAAATTTCAGTCAAGTCAGAAGTCCTGGTTAAATGCTTACCTAGATGAAACAGGGAGAGAGAGAAAACCCATTTGCTTTTTGCAGTTCAAACCAAAGGAGAAGTTTGTGTAGATTTACCCATTCTACTTAGCTTTAAGAGCAGTAGTTGCAGTGTGATGTTTTTTTTGGTTTTTTTGTTTGTTTGTTTGTTTTTTTTTGTTCAAGCTACCAGGTCTGAGAAACTAAAAGCTCCAAGAAGGAAAGGTTTGCTTTAGATGGAGAAAAGCAGTTGTAATGTGTGGTGGAAAACGTCAAAATATGCACTTGTAGTTGAAAGTTGAACAGCGGAAGACTTTTAAATTAGAGAAAAAGGTGTGGTGTTTCAGGATGGGCTTTTTTGCCTTACAGTAATTTAAAACTTACATTTCATGTTTATTGAAGTACGGAAAGACATGGAAAGCAGAACTTGGGTGTCAGGCTCAGCAGGGATTCTTATGACATCCTTTCATGTTTCTGTCCTGCTTAGTGTCTCCTAAATCAAGAGAAGTATCTTGTTATGTTTCCATATAACCTCACCATTTTGGACCATGATTAGTGTGCTTGATAGGCATCCTAATTTCTTCAGTAAATAATCATGAGTGACTAAAAAAATATCCTTTTTTTTTTTTCTCTGCTGCATTTCATATGCTGTTTGCTAAATAACTAAGCTAAGTAACTTTGTCATTTTCAGCCTATTACAATAAGTTGCCATTATTGGCCTGCATTGAATTCTAGGGCATAATATTATCATTGTTTCAGATTCTTCCTCTTCTCTGTGCAAGACAGCCAAATATGCACATCTGTCTGAACTACCTTTGTTAAAATAATCCATAAGGTTCAAGATGATTTATAGAAAACAGTGGGTGATCCTTCTTTGTTGAAGCGTCCTTTGTAATCCTAAGGATGGCACGTCAGTGTGGTACAGCAGTGAGTGGGCTGTAAAGAGCAAGGGTGCATATGGGGTGATTCATAGAGTACTGAAATGGGATGATTTCAAGTGAGGCTTTTCTGAGTTTAATTTCAGAATGCAGAGAAACATTTTCTGCAAGTACAAACGTTGTTGTGAGAATATGTGAAATATTTGTTATCATACGTTTCATTTAAAGTATTAAACCAGCCTGAGACAGTCTTTGAGTTTCTCTGCTTTCCCTTCTCTTGGTAAGTGTATTGCCTCATTTAACTTCCTGGCCCTAACAATAAAGACCTTGGAAAGACTTTTGTCTATTGCCAGACAGATGATGCAAAGCATAAATACAGCCTTGGGAACATCTTTAGTGTCTTTCTTAGTGAAACCTGAACATAAAGATTGATATTTTTAACTGGCAGGATTTCAGTAGACTTGCATCACTGTTGGAGTCTAAGTATATTAAGTATATTTTTTTTTCCTTGCTGTACCCTGCTAAGTGATGTAATGAGAAATGCTGGTTTGTTGGTGTTTTTGTGGTTTTTTTTTCTTTTTTTTTTTTCCCCTGAGGCAGGGAAGAAAAGCACCCATGGCATCTGAGTGCTGGTTTCAGCATTTTTTAGCGTGTTTTAGTAACAATGTAATTTTTAGTAAAGATGACAATACCCTCCATTTTAGATAATGACTCCCAGTTATTCGTTATTTGTAGAGAACGTGGTGTATTAAAAAATCTATGTTTTCCTAAAACTAAATTTGCTAAATTTGACTTGATCTCTTTATGTCCTGCTAGCATGTCTTGCTTTGGAAGGCCTCTTTTTCCTCATTAGCTGTCTGTATCTTCAATTATATTCTTTCTGCCTGCAACAGGATTGTAATTCAGTTTGTTATACTTTCTAGCAATCAGTGATATCTAGTCAATTGTCAGATGGTGTTTGACAAACTTAAGTAAATTTCCCCAGATGTCCTCTCAAAGAGCTCTGAAGCTGTGTTGCTTTCTAGTACTGGACCCATGAATTATTTTTTGAGCACAGTAAAAAGAAGAATTCAGTCAAGGTATAAGGAAAAGAATATTCCGTTCCTTTTTTACAGAGAATACTTGTAGAATTTTTACTGGAGAAAATGTTTTGCCTTTTCACATTTTTCTTAGGATGAATTTATACTGCATGGTACTAATATTCTTCAGATGTCACTAGAAAATGATAAAACAGAAAAGTGAAAAATGCAACAAATGATGTAGTTGGGATTTTTTTTTTTTACTTAACAGCTGTCTTCCTGTTTAAATCACTAATACTTGACTAAGAAGCTTTTTCTCAAATGAGCATCATGTGAAATACAATACTTAGTTCCACTTCTAAAAGTGCAGTTTGTAAAGGAAAGCAGAGTACTGTTGTCTGTTCTCCACATTTCCATACTGCTTTTTAGTTTGGTTGTTTTTAAAGTAAATATCTTTGTGTCAGCAGATAATTTGTGAAACTGGGTAGGATGATGGGTAACTCGATGCAAGTATTTGCCTAACAGTAGTTTTTAAATAAGCCACAACAACCTCCAAAACCTTGACTGATTTCAGTATTTAATAAATATTTTAAGGGACTTCCTCAGAGTATCTGTCTAATGATTGGATTTGAGACCTATATGGTTTTATCCTGTTAATTCCATTAATTTTGAAGGGTCTTGTCATTATTTTTGAGCTGTCAACAGTGTGACTTCCATCACCATGAACTAATGAAAAAGAATTCATTAATTTTTTTAATGCACTACAAGTCTTCATAATATCTCTTCATGACATGGAAAAAGACAATTATTGCCAGCTATTTCAGAAATAAATATGATCAGATGCTTAGTTTATTGTGTTGTTTGTGCATTTACAAATTTAGCATCTGTCAGTGATATTTGAGATCTAGAAAAAAATGACTTGAAAAACTTCAACTCTATACTTGGTGAAAATGGTGTATATACAGTCCTTTTAAAAGGGTTAACATTAAGAGTATTTTAATCCTGAGCACTTGGTACATTGATTAAACAATTAATTATACGACATGGAATATATTTGCACATGCAGCCATTAACTCTGTATGAATTACTCAAATTCTGTCATGTAGTCTCAGTCCTGGTATCGGATCTGCAGGTAACTTGATGGAGGAAACTATCCGTGCAAAATCCCTGGAAGACCTTCTTCCTGCAGTCACTTGGTTTGAATCCAGCCCTTTACACAAGGAGTTGGTGACAGTGTGGTCCTTGAACAGAAAGGTATCTCTGCAGAGAAGGCAAGCTAGCAGAAGGATTAGGAGGCAAAAGAAACCAAGAAAATGGGAGGGTCTGTGCAGGACTGCTTGTGTGACTTTTAGAACTCTTGCACACCTAAATGAGAGAACTTGAATCGGCACTGTGTCTTGTCCTTGCACTCAAAGCTTTTTTAATATTAGTTTTTGGCTTCTTAATGTGAAAAACCTTTTGTATGCTCTATAGGAAAGCTGAAGCATCAGTTTTAAAGCACCTGGTCACTTAGTGTTCTCTTTTGGGGGGTTAATGTTTTAAAATGAAAAAATAGTTCTTGTTTGGATTGAGCTGCTTCTTTATCTAGAGTGAGTTCTTAGCCCCCACATTGGGAATTTCCCAATGTTTTTAGTTTCTCTATCTATAAACTGCTCCAGCTGAGTTAAAGTTTATGTAGATTTTTCTCAAAATGTAATCAAAACCAGAAACTGAGCAGGGGGCGGAATTTAGCAACATTTATTTAAAATACAAATCTCCACCCACCATGCTTAAACCATCAAATATTCAAGTGTCTTTTTAAAGGCTTATTGCATAATTGAAAGAATCATATACTTTTGTTTCTAATTATTGATCTATTTCATTTAATGTAAAGTGAGCGCACACAGCATGTGCACAGCAGTCTGACTTGTATGGTTGTGCTGAACAGTGCGTATTGCAGAGTTCCATATCCTTAAAAATATCATGCTGTAGGTATATGGTGGAGGTTTGCTTTTGTTAAGGTCAGCCACTTGGGAGTTCTCGATTTGGTGAATCATGTAGGATGGTGCAGTGATTAGATGCCAAGTCACGATCCAGCGCTTTGAGCTAATTTTACTTCCAGTGTGCTGCTTTTGAATTCAAAGCTCTTCTTACTGGCGCTGTTATGTTACAGGCAGGAAAGGAGATCTGCTTTAGCTGCTCAGGGTTGCTCCTTGGTGCTGGGCTTCTCGCAAGGGTCTGCACTGTGCGGTGCAGGCTGCCTGGACCTGGGGGTGCGGTTAGCGGCTTCTAAGTTCGGGCTCTAAAGGTCCCAGCTGCTTCCCGAGTTGTTTCAGTGGATGACGTGTATGTATATAGTAAAGGATAATCTGCCGCGTGATGCTTATGCTTGCTGCAGTCCTGAATCCAAAGCAGGCCCCTAAGAATGTGGGAACACTGAGCCGAAAGTCAAGTATGACTTGCTGTGAGCAGAGCAGACACTGCTGAGCCATCTGAGTAAGCTTTGTGCTGCACCAGTTCTGTATGCAGCTTTTCCTCCAGTGGTTTTTAAAAGTAGTTGAGAACAACTTTCATACTTTAATACTTTGAAGAAAATTATACCTGAAGAAACTGTTACACAATGCTGAGCTAAAATTAGAGCTCTGTTCAAACCTGGAGATTAGTTTTTGTTATGTGTTCGTTCCTATTTTGAGTTATTTACAGGCACAGTGATATCAAATTGCATGAAATGATCAACTGTTAAAAGTTATATTTATGTCTCACCCTTTATTATTAAGGGAGGGATTGTTAGTGCTATCTGTTTTTAAAGCTATTTGACAGTACTGTTTGCTGCAAGCTAAGTTTGTTTGAAAACATTCAGCCAAAGTAATTCAGTCACCTCTGAAGATGATGACAGAGTAGAAGTTATTAAAAATAAAAGACAGCTTTTATTTAGAAACCTTTCCCTTTCTGTCAAAGGATTTTTTTTTTTTTTTGGTTATTACTGAGTTAAAGAACCTTCAATAAATTTCAGCTTGTCCATTTTCAATAGCAACACATAAGCTATAACAAATATTGTATCTGCTCTGAGTGCATCCCAGTTCATACCTGCAGGTGTAGCCTTTCTTTGTAATAAGCTTTGTAATACTTTCTATAGCAATAAGCTGTTGGGGACTGGCCAAGTCTAGGGCTTGGCAAATGAACCGGTGGTTTAGGGGGGAAAGGAGGTTCTCCCTTTGGTTAATAATGTTGCTTGTCAGTAATTTAGAGGGATGAATAGCTGGTAATGTGGAAGAGCAAGGAGAGTCAGCAAGAGGGTGAATGGTTAGGCCCAGAGTCTCTAAGGAGCTGTGGAGCTGATGAAACTGGGGCTGGGAACTGCTAGGCAAGAAGGGGAGCCGTGCCTGGTAGGCAATCAGGGTAAAGTGACTGACTCAGCACTGGTGAGGGCTGTGCCCTCTTGTAGCCTGTCCACTTCCACACTGTGTGGCACTTGGTGCTGGGTCTCCTCCAACTCCTACATGATAATCTTGTGCCTTAAATCAATCGATGGTTTTGGAAGGTTCGGTTCAAGTGTCTGGTATAACATCAGGACTCCGCTGCAGCTCAGCATGATGTTCCTTTCTTATAGAATGGACTTGGTTGTGTATGGTGTGTGTCCTGAGGAACATAAGAGCGTATGTGTGACAGGAGCTGCTGAGGATGGTGTTGGAGCACTGTTGAATGGACTGGGAGTAATGCTGTCCTATGAATGCTGTCCATTGCCAACAGCCCCCCAAGTGAGGTAATATTTTAGAAAAATAGCTGAAGGGACCAAACAGTATGGATGGTCGAGTGGCCCAGTGCTTAGGACAGAAAGGATGAGTGGAATAGGTAAGAGTAAGAGCTGGGAAGAGAGGAGAGACCCTAAGGAACTGGAAAAGCTGAAGCTTGATTAGTAGAGAGCATGAGGCAAGGCTAAGGAGTAGCAGTATAAGAAGAGATGGGACACAGATATACAAAAAGTTCATCTAGGCTGCAATGTGCTTCTGAACAGTGTCCATTACACAGCTTCAAAGGCTGATTCCAAAATCTTTGGGTCATCTTTCTACTGCTATGTAATCCACTGCAAAAGCATAAGTTGTCTCTTCCATTGGTGGTGTTTTGCAAAGAGATGTTCACTTTTTGATGTTTCTTCTCTTTAGATCACTTGTGCAGAGGTAAGGTCAGTGTTTAGATCACTTGTAACAGACCTAAAGTTCCCAACTCTGCTTTCAAGCTGTGTCATTATTTATAAGGATGCCAGCTGATAGAATTTCTGTCTCCAAAAATTTCCCTGAAAATCTGGCATGAAGGTTTTGTTGAAAGAAATCAGTAAACCTACAAAATCAAGCACTCAGTAGAAACATTAGCATAAATTTGCAAGTGCGATAGAGCTTTAATCTCACAATACATGTGCATTATAATTATTACATGATGAGGCATGCTGAAGTTGATGTAATAAATCATTGGCTTATATAAGGGGCAGGGATGAAATCGCTGCTGGAAAATTTGATTTAATTATTGATATGGGTATAGAGATTAGCTTAAAGATAACAGTTCATCCTGCCATATGCTGTTTATGAAAAGTATATGGAATTGGATGGTGGGGGAATTGCATGTAGAAGGAACCAACAGGCACTCCCAGAGTGCTAAATATCAAAATCTTCTGGAGAAACACTGCAGAAACTCCCCCGTTCCCTAGGACTGAAATCTCTATTGCTTCTAGCATGGATGACTTGACTCTTCTATTTTCAGATACCTACAGATAGTCTTATGGGTCTCTTTCTCACTCTTGTTTCCTGGAGTTAGTGTTTGCAGCATCGTTGAACCCCCAGCTTCCAGGCTTAGTGACAGCGCCGTCATTGTGGTGCTGGCGGATGCTCTGTCAGCTCTTTTCCTGCCAGTCCGTGGGGGTTTGCGGCACACAAAACCCCTGTTCCTGCTGCCTTTCGGGAGAGCACAGAGCTTGGCAGCTTTAATCACCTGCCAGCTCACAAAAACACATTGGGTTTTCCAACCTTGTAGCCAAGATCAAAATCATCCCTAGTGGAGGTTTGGTTTTGTTAGTGTTCCTCGCCCCTCCTCTTGGGGCAAAAGCAATCCCTAGGCGTTGTGAGGGAAGAAATATGGGGTTTATTTTCTTCATTACCTTATGTTTTGCTGCTTATTAGGGAAGCCAGGTGGTTTCTGTGGATTGCTCACCTTCTCAACAGGTGGTGAAAATTAATTTGATGCCCTGTAGCTTTGACAGGTGTTATTCATATATGTACTTGATGTAAAATGAAAATATCTTACCATCATTTTACACAGACAGTACTGCAGACTGTTGTTATCAGTTAGGCAGTCTAGCTCTTTTTCCAGTGTTTCAATACCCAGGTGCCTGAAGTAGCTTCATAAATCCAGATGCATTTGTCACTTGCCTCTGTTGTGTAAAAAGGGGAAGCATATATTCTGCGGTGATTTCAGAGAATGCAACAGAGTATATTTGAATGAGAGGCTGATTTAGACTGTCGGATATGTTGAGCAGAAAGCACTCCTAACACAGGTACATTACAGTGTTCGCTAAAAAAGGGGCATGACTTACACATGGAGATTCTGGACACTGCTGATATTTAAAAATAACTGCCTGGTTTGAACAGTGGATTGGGAACTGGGGTCAGAAGAATTGGGCTGGGGATGGGGTGCAGGGTCCTGGTAGCTGCAGAGTGAGAGGCAGACAGAAAGCAGAACCGGATAAGCCTGGCAGGACCATGCAGAACAGAGTGAAGGACTAGTATCTGTTACCGTGATCTTGTCATCGCCTAAGTTTTTTGTCTTTTGAAGCTTGTATAATTGTCATACTGGAGTATATCATCTGCTGCTGCTCTGTAGCCCTAAGTCATTTCAGCTCTCAATGGGATGTGTAGAATAAGAGCTGCTATTTGACTGTGCCATGTTAGGTGGTGGTTTGAAGCTTGTAGAATACTCTGTAAAATAGTCTTAAATTTAAATCTGTATTAAAAAGATATTTTTAATTATCATTTTCCAAATAAATGAAGGTATTTGGACTTCACTTTATATGTGTACATCTGAATTTTATTAACTTGCATATTAACACAGGAGGGATGAGGGAACATATGCTTTCTTCAACTGACAGATACTGTTACTCTGCTGTTTGATGTCACCCAAGATAATCCAAGTTCAGCATCATTTATCTGGCTCCATTGAGGAGGTCAGGCCTTTGTAAGGCTGGCGGAATAGTGTGAGCTCTTTTAACAGAACTGCCCTCAGTGTGAGGTTTCAGTTTGCATTAATTCTCCTTCAGTTTAAACATAAAACCAGAACGATGTTCTTAATTATCAAAAGCCGTCGTTATTTTCTCAAGATCGTTTTTACAAAAATGTGTAAGTAAAAAACAAAACTTTTTTTTTAAATTGCAGATATCTTCATTGTGTTGGTACTGTTGTAACTGCCATAAACGCACAATTCTTCAAATGTCCTCAGGAACTGGAAGCTGAGAGTTTTGCACTGCATGCTTTAAACTTGAATGTCTATCTCGAAGAAGTTCAGATGTTCTTTAATGGATTTTTTCATTTTGATAAAATAGACATCTTGCCAGTGTTTAAAGTCAAAATAACATTAAACATTAATAACGCCACAGCTTTAACTTGCTGTGTGTTTTAAAAGCTGTCTCAGTACTTCAAAGTGAGTTGGTAGCACTAAGTGTTAACCTCAATCGATGTATGCCTATAAATCCTTTTAAGGAACCTGCAGTGGCTGTTTTTTTTTCTTACGCTATTTTTTTCTTCCTTTGAACTGTTTGAATGCCAGTTCCCATATTGGATTTTGCTTTGTCAATAGTATACACTTAATCTCTTGCTGTTTGTAGCACTTTTGAGTCTAAAAGTATGTTTTTAAAATTGTTTGTTACTTGTGGTCCTTGCCCAAGTATTATTGTTTTTCTGATAAGGGAGAACTGTGCACGCATACCAACACTGTCTGTGCTGATGGATTATCCTAGACAGAATACAACGCCGTGGCAACAGCAGGAAAAAAAATAATCTGATTTGCACTTGGAAAACAGTTCCACAGCAACATTGGAAGGAAATTATACTTTTGATTTTATTTACTGGATTACTATAGTATATCTTCAAGTCTCCAATCTTTGCTTTTACATAATCATCCTTTAGGTATTTATTGCTTTTATGTTCTTCGTAATAACCTTTTACTGTTGTTTAAAGAAAAACTAAATAGTAGTTAAAATAATTAATATTTAAACTGGTTAGTTTTAGATTTAAGTATATTTTCAAACAAAAAACCCTAAAGCTTAGCAAAGTGAAAACAGATCATTATTTCTGTACTTGTAGAAAAGAATTACTAAAGCTTATGTACCAAGTCAAGAGACAGCCTACCTGAATAATGTCTTGTTTAAGATCAAAAAGAAATGTTTTCAGTTTTTTGAGGCTAATTCATTATTTGTAATAGGCAATATTTGCTAAGGTAGTTTCCAAATACGTTTTGCAGAATTCCAGTAAGACTTGGGATTGTCATAACTTGGCATTTCACCTATCACAGCTCCTGAACCCAAATATTCCTGGTCTGATAATGAGGTAATGTCAGGGTATGCTTTCAGGAAAGATGAATTATATACATTGATATCCACAGACCATAATAGTATAACTAAAATAAATAGCTTTGATTAAATTTCCAAGACTCATATCTCCAGTAAATAATGAAGTTAGAGAAAGACATGAAGGCTGTCGGGAAGAAGGAAAGTGTAACTCATTGAAACTGGGGGGGGTTATTAATACAGAGAGGTGTTCAGTACAGATGGAAAAGTAAATTAGGGGACCATGTGATGAGTGGATGTTAAAGCTTTAACGGGGTATTCACAGATCCCTTCTATACCATCATTTTCTTTGTGTGTCAAAACAGTGACTGATACTAGTACATTGAATAAAACAGCATCAATTTTAGTCATGTCCTTAGAAGTCCCTCAAAGGCAAACCCCTCACTTTCTAAGATCACATTTGATTACTATATATGTTGTAAACTCATCGAACTTTGAGCCTTGAAGCTGCATTTGCTACGTGCATGTGTTATCTGCACTTTTGGAGGGGAACACAGCACATTTCTGTTACCTCAGCTACCTGCTGGAAATACATGGATTTCCTGGCCATAGCCATTTGGAATCCAGTGCTGCAGGCTCTTGTACAAGTAAAACTCGTGCCAGGGATGGAGATCTCTACCAAGTTTGTAAAACAGGTAGCTGTTTTGCAATTCTGTATATGGCATATGATTTGGTAAGCAAAAAGTGCTTAAAATGAATTATATTTAAATATAGAAATTACATGTAAATTATGTTCCTCCTTCTCCAGTTGAAAAGTAAAATAATTCGAGTCTCCCACAATACTACCTTTGGACTCATGTCATACACTCCTGATGAAAGGAGGAGACTGTTACTGCAGAGGGACTACCTAGCCTCCGGAGTTAATCCAACAAGCTCTACCTGTTGGTGTCACAGAGTTACAGCTGTGCCATTTTTCCAGCTGCTCCAGCTCTGTCTCTGCAGCAGTTCTAGCTGAGGCTGATCCAAACCATATTTGCTGTGCAGAAGGCAAATACTAAATAACCAAACAGGACGGTTGGCAACCCCAGCCTCCTAGGTGCAGAAAAGATTCCAAACACCTTTCTTCTCAAGCTGCTAGGAAAGAAGAGTAGTGCATCTGCTGCTCATCAGACTGAGACCAGCACAGCAGACTTCTGCAAAGGTCAGGTTCTTATGGAGACTTCTGGGGGTATTTTTTTTTTTTTTTAAAGCCTATAGGAAGTCATTTGACAAATGTGTAAAGTAAGGAAAAAACTATAAAGGGCACAACTTCTCTGGGGTTCTTAAGCAGTGATAAAGCCCATTTTTGTATGCGTGTGAATATTTCGTCTCTTACTATACCGAACATAAAATCATGCAGTGCATGCAAATCAAAAACTGAGCCTGCTGTGAATTTGGGTGTGTGGGAATTTGGCTGTAATGAATCTGATGTTAATTATTTTAATAAAAGTTCCATATTAAAATACCTTAATAATGACTTTATCTTTACATGAATCATACCCTCCTTTTCGGTCTTTTTGTATACCTTATACATCCTACTGCTTTTTTTTCCTCCACTGCTAGTATTTGCATACTGTATTTTTTTTTTGCTTGAAATCTTTTGGGTGTGTGATTTTATTGTTCAGTTCACCTGTATTTCTATATACATATATAAAAATATTGCCAAAATACAAATAGTTCCATTTTCTGTTGTTGCAGAGGTGAAGAAGCCATTATGCTTGTGTGGCTACTGCTTAACACTCTTCCAGTGGCTATCCTAAAAATGAAATATTTACTCTATTCGTGCAACACAAGTTCAGAGAGGTTAGTTGCTATACTACATTTGACAACTTACAAAATATTAATAACATGTAGTCTTTGTGGAGATGTGAATGTCACATTGAGAGACAATACTTCAAAATCTTTACAAAGAAAAATATCAAATGTCCTCTTTCCATAAGTAATAGCAAATGTATTTAAAATCAAATGCAGTTCTGACTAGACTGCAGGAATTAATGGTGTAAAGCGTTTGAATTTTTTTCATCTCCGTGTCAATAGTTGAAATTCCTTCCAGATCAGTAGTCATCAAAATTATATATAATAATGACTAATGAGAAATGACACATGACATTATATTATATATAATAATGGCAGATGTTTGACAAAAAGACTTTTTAAAATTGAGACCTTAAAGTCTTAATCGTACAGTATGAAAGGGCTCTGCCATAGTGGAAACCTTGCAATGCTTTAAGACATTAAACCTGAAGGCAGTTTTGTGTGTAGATATTCATGGTTTATCCTCAGAAATAGAAACCAGGTTTCAAGTGAAGGTTCAGGGAAGATGATGCCCAGAAATGTATTTATGTACAATGTGCAACTTTTCCCTTTAAAAATGGGCAAATACATCAAAACAGCAAATTAAGGGTTTTCTACATCACGGCAACTCTGCCAAGTCCAGGTGTGCATATGTGCACACAGGTATCACGTACAGCTGCTCGGTTTGTAACACCCCCCCTTTCCCAGTTTGTACTGCATCAGTTGCTAATGTAGGTGGTGCCTTGAGGGTCCTGCTCTGGGGCCAGCAGCATGTAGCTATGAATAGCTGGGCCATAGGAAGACTGAGACAGAATCAGGAGGTGTCTCCATCCATTTTTGTATTCAGACTCTGCTTTACTGCTGGTTGCTGGTTTTCTGAGTGAAGCTCTTAAGTTTGAAACTTATTGGGAGGATTCTTGCAGATTTGTGCCTTTTCCGACAAACAGCCATGACATAGCAATACTTGCTGGAGGAGAGACTTGAGATAAAATATATCCTTTTCAAAGTAGATTCAAACCCACATCTTTTATCTCTGAGGAAAACCCCTATTCATCATATATTAGGATCTTTGGACAGCAAGGACAAAGGGGCAAAAAAGACAAGGACAGCAAGGACAAAGGGGCAATATGTTCCTCAGATGTGATCCGTGGGGGAAAGAGAGCATCTTCTCTGTCTTTCTAGAGAAGCTGTGCCACTGAGGAAAAAATGCTGAAGACTGGGTGAGCCACAGGCGGTCCTGCTCTGTGTAAAGGAGAAAGCACTGCCATGCAGCACTTTTGCTGGCTGTCGTTTTAAAGAAAATCACAGCTGTGCCAGTGCTTTGAGGAGCCTGGTTTTTTTTGTGTGCTAGGCATGCTCTGTGTGTACCTACTGAAAACAGCCCTTTACAAGTTTCAGGTGGCTAGACTTAGTTTCAAGTTGTCAGTCAAGATACTGGCACGGTTCAAGCAGAGAGCTGCTAAATTGTTTGGCTGTTACAGAGAAAGAATGGTAGATAGCTAGAGAGCCTTCAAATAAAGTTTAAGACACTGACAAATTTGTGTGTTTCTAGGTGTGATGGCAGATGAGGTTGGACAGAGGAACATCAGGAGTGGAATGAGGCCCCGTTCCAGCCAGATCTTCTTTGGGTAGTGAAGCCTCGGGTATAGTGCAGGTATATCCCAGGCAGAAGTTTGAACCATGTGTGCCTTGCCAAGAAAAAGAAAACCCTTGAGCACCTGAAGCATCCCAGAAAGATTTCAGCACCCAAAGACTCACTGTATTTTTGTGTTGGTTTTTTTTTTTTTTTCCCCTCTCCCCTTGAAAATGGATTGAAAACTGCATATGCCAGAATGTTGATTCTGTGTCTTTGTTTTTTTGTTTGCTTGTTTGGATGGGTGTTTTTTTTGGTTTTGTTTTCCTGTTTGGTTTTGGTTTTTTACCAGAACCAAGATTCTAACCTCCCTTTGTAGCTGTCATCTTCTTCCTTTTATCTTCTTCCCTTTCTCCCTCAGGGTTGATTCTGTTCAATCTTTTTTTTTTTTTTTTTTTTTTTTTTTTTTTTTTGTGTAGTTGCTGTAAGTTCATTTAGGCTATGCACTAGATGTGTTTAGGAGGGTTTTAGTTTCAGTAACTTCTTTCCTAGTTATCTACAGGCAGTACAGCATCAGCAAAGCTGTTTTGTTCCTGAAGCTGCAATTGGTTTTCTAGCTGCTGATAAATCTCCTCATCCTGAGGTTAGGAAGTGTACATTTGTCTACAGTTAGACTGCGTCTCTGTGACCCATGTATGTAAGCTGCTTTAGGCATCCAACAGTCAATGACGCTCATTGTGCACAAAGAGGAAGGGCAAAGCATTTGTTCCTTTATGAAAAGGGATGGAGAACAGTACTAGAGAAAATCTTAGTACAATTAAAGTTAATGCTGTGAATCTTACTATGGAACATTTTAATCAAAAAGTAACACAAAAGCAGAAAGAAAGCCCATGTACTTGAATCTATGGCAATAGTAAGCTGTATGTGCTATAGCTGGTAAAATAATAAAGTAAATAAACCTTGAGTTATTTGAAGAGGACTCTTCTCAGTCTGCCATGCTGGAGTCACCTCTGGGAAACTTCACTCTCCTGGACAACTTCTCTGTATGATTAAACAGCTTATGAGCCTTATGTATGGGAACAAAGTCTCTCCCTGCAAGACATTCAGAGAAATTGAACCAGTATGAGTCTGCAGCCCCAGAGTGTTCAAGAAGTGCTTTTCTGTATCTGGCGGATAGCCAGCTTTGGCTGGTACAATGAACATCAAGAAAAGGTAGAAAGGAGACAGAGAAGTCCAAGAATGATAATCAGGACATACATGCTACAATGATTTTGGAACAAAAATAATAGGTTATTCAGGTCTAGTTTAAAATTACTTAACCTGCTTTGTATACCATGAACTGCTGGTGACTAGTAAGGAATAACTGGCTATGTTCTTGTATAGAACATCCTTATGTATGTTTGTAGGAAAAAACAAAAGGAATAAATTATTACTGAGGAAGTGACAGCAATGGGTTTAATTCAAGTAAGTCTATGAAATTTCAGTGGTAACAGCTAAAACCGGTAGAAGTGGTTATGATGATGTTTTGAAGGAAATAAATAATTTTTTAAATCCTCAGAGGATCCTGATCTTCACAAGTTTCACTTCATAGTAGCACTTAACTTACTAGATACTCTTTAAAATTTACCTCCCAACCCAAATATTTGGACAGACTTATTGGGAGGAGGGTACACAGGTGCCAGTGAATAGTCATCTTATATATCTTGATATGCCTGTGTAGCTATGTTTTTGAATGTCATCTGCACTTTAAAGTCTTTTCAGACTCCTTAGTCCTAAAGTCATTTTTCATAAAGAAACTGGAAACTATATGGATTTTACTTTTGCACACCAAATTATGATCACAGAAAACTTTACTGGTGAAGTCAAGGAAATCGAAGCTGGAAGAGGAAAACGAAAAAAATCAGTTTGCATATGCAAAAATGTGAAAAATAATGATAGATGACTCTGTCAAAACATGTGCAAGGAACAAAGCCATATCAAGGCTATGCATTCCCTGAAGTCCCATATAGGAAACGGAAGTATGTTCCCTCTCGCTTTTCCAACAAAGAAACAGTAGTAGGAGTAATAATAATAAAAAAACCCTCCAGCATGCCTACTCTTGGTCCTTGTGTGATCATCAAAATGAAATATTCTCCTAGTCAGGTGGACATGCCAGAAGACTTAACGGACTTAATGATATACCCAAGCATACCTTTTGTTATGCAAGTCTTTAAATATAATAATATTTACGTGACTACAGTTGTAATTGTTAGGCATACAGAAGCTTTTAAAATGTTTAGAGTCCAAAATAACAGGTGAAACAACCAGCCAATTTTATTATAGTACAATGATTGTGAGCCTTCTGTTGTCTTCACTGTGCTGACCTAACTGCACAAGCATCTTTTATCTTGGGTCTTCCTGTGCCCCGTCCCTGGGTACTTGTGAGCCACGCTGTCTTTCTAGAGTTACAGATCCCCCACCTGTTTGCCCAGTCGGACCCCCCATAGTCTGAGGCCAGCGTTTGGGGTTAAACTCCACGAGGCTAGGTGTTGAGCTGCTTGAAGATCTCAGCTGAGTATTACACTAGCTAAATTTTGATGGCAGTATGACTTTGACCTTAGAAAGCATAAACGATTTGTGGCTTTTCTTGAGTATTATCATATGTCTTGAAAGAGTTGAGGACATTTGGAAAGGCAAAAACCTATGAAAAGAGAGATGGATGAATAATCAGTATCATCAGGCAATTGCTAGGTATTTTTCAGAATCTGTTTTTTATCTCTTCTAATGGGCAGATCTCAAAGTGAGGAATTGTGCGCTATATGTGCACATCACAGTTTTCGGCTTAAACAGTTCAATAGGTTAAAAAGTAGCTTTGTTAATATGTAAATTGTGCAGTAAGACATTCCTAATGGTTATATTAGTTTAAAGCCTTCCTGAGGCTAAAATGGTAACAAGATGTAAAACAAGATGCCATGGGTAATATTATGATTACGAAAAACTGCATATCTCAGTGAACATTTTCAGAGGCAGACATGATTATTCTGTTGAAGAAAAAAATAGCTGCTATGACTGAAAACCTTCTCCTAATAAAAATGTATTGGGAGGTAATAGAACCAGTGCAAAGGCTTCTTTTTAAGTCTCCATCACAAAGAGTCTGTTTTATTATGATAGCTGCTGTCCTGACAGTCAAGTGACAGATTCTGCTATGGGTTTTGAGCTGTCCATTAAGTATAGCACCTCCATTTTTTGAATGTTTTTAGTAGCCCACTGAGTAGCTACCAGCTGAAAAGTAGGAGTCACAGTGGGAAGCTGAAGGGGAACGGGCCTCTGGAGCATTTAGTGTTTAATAGATCTACAGCTGTAGTGAAGCAGTGTGCAGAAATAATTCTGATTAGGTTTGGTCAGTCAGATGACAAAATGAGCCCTGCCCCTCCATCATTCAGCTCTAAAATTCGGAGAACAATTTCTGCTTAAACCCAGTTAAACACAAAAAAATCTGTTCCATTAGTTACATTTTAGCTAATTTCTTGATATAATATGCTGTCAAAGGCAGAGCGGAACAAGTAGTTAAGCTACTGTATTGGCAAAATTGCCTTTTTCATCTGGGACTTCATTTTGGAAGGAATGATCGAAACCATGAAAATAGCAATTTTGAGAATTGAGCTTTTACAAGAATTAAATGTTACTAAATACAAATAATAGATTAATATTGTGCCACATTTGTGGCATGGTAAGTAGCTTCTTATTTACAGTTTCATGTCAGCTGTTGTCATTACAATATACAGTTGTAAATGTGCAATTAAAGAGCAATAACTTTGAATGGCAGAGGTTTTGCCTAATCAACACTATATTAGTTGATGATAAATCTTCACATGAAAAATAAATTGCCTGTAATTGTAACTTCTGTTTTTCTAAGGTTTTGGGGGGGTTTTTTTGGTGTGTTTTTTTTTTTTTTTTTTTTTTTTTTTTTTTTTTTTTTTTTTTTTTGTAGCCTTCTCAGCTAAGGCCTTTGCAGCTCTAGAAGCATGGTACATATGTGAAGTGAGAGCTCAATTAAGATACTCCGGTTCTATTTTGGCAAGTTTAAGAGGTCAGGTTCATGCAGTCATTACTGAACCTCACTGGCAATCTGCTTTGAAGTAGATTCTTAAGTAGAGATTGTGCTTTTGTGAAGAAAAGCATTGTTGTAATAAGCCTTGAGAACAGAATAGGTTTCAAAGGAGCAGATGAGGTTATTGTTCTGAACTAATGCTGGTGCTAATAAATGCTGATAGAATTCTTACTGCTACCTGTAAAAAGATGCAAACCCCGTAAAGTTAGAAATGTTTTGACTGGACTTAAAAAATAATAATTAAAAAAAAAAAAAATCTGGATTTGTGGTAGAACAGAAATGAAAAGTTTTAAATAGAGTTTCTTTCTTTAGGAGTTGAAAAAAAGTCACTGTTCTGTACCACTGTTGCTTCAGGGTAGTTCCTTGGAAAGCAAAGGTGGTCCAGAGGTTCATGTGGTGTGTGAAATCGGTGGCTTTAATACTGTGGGCAAGCATGTACAACTCTTCTAAAATGTTTTCATTTATTTCTTGATACGTTTAAATTTTCTTTCTTGTACTGGAATTTCACCACTCATCACAAATAGTAGCTTTTGCAACGATCTGCCTCTCGGACAATGTTGATGGAGACCAGAGGATTGCCCTACTGGCAAGTCATCAAGTAGAATAAACATAAAGGAAAAATGAAACTAGAGCTCTAAGTTAAGAGGCAAGTCACAGGTAGTTGCTTAGGGGGAAACTGTGGATACAGTAAGATCTGGATAAAAAGCTTTGTTGATTTTACTGGCTGCATTGTTTATGCACTGTGTATAATGAAAAGGAACTATATATTTTTTTTCTTTTTGTTGATAGAAGCCAATTACTCTGAAACAAACAAACAAATGGAAAAATACCTTAATAGAGTGAGCATCATTTTATTAAAAGGTTCATGCAGCTAAGCAGATTTAGCTCTGCTTTTAAATAAATACAGGGAAATGTTTAACCCCTATTGTATGGCCACAAAGCCTGTGCTGATCACACAGAAGCTTGGGAGGGCCGAGGACAAAGCAACGAGCTGCTGGAAACGGCTCCTCTTGTACGTGCTTCTGCACACAGTCCAGCAACAGCGGGGCTTAACAGCAGAGTTTTGTCAAGACTACAACATGAAGGGGAGCATGGTACAAATTCTTACCTCTCACTAACAAAAAGAAAAGGGAAAAAAAAAAACTCACCCAAAAGGGAAGAGGACTAAGAGGAGTATATAGCTATATACACAAGGTAATGGCCAATTTCCCTTTTCTATTCTGATTCTTCTCAATCACTTACATAGTTGAGATTTGTGTATGTTAGTATTAGTTAGTTTGATTTATCGGAATGAAGTAACATGAGGAAAGGCAGTTTATACCTCTGAAGAGGAGAATAAACCTATTCTACATAACTTATTGAAATATTTGACTTTGGTTAACAGTCCAGGAATTTAAATCAATGCAGTTATAATTTGTATCCATAGAGGAAGGGCATGAGTTTGCAACATGTTAAAGATCAGGGGAAATTTATATTTTGTTTTGATTATTATAATATGTGTAAAATTAAGGCATCGTTCTTATGGATGTTAATATAATCTAGGCTGGACTACTTCTCCTAGGAAATGTCTTCGTGAGGATGTGTGTATGAGAAATGAAAAACCAAAGTTATTTTTGGTGTATTTCCAGGATATTTTTTTCCATTATTACTTTGTCAGAATCATCTGGGGTTGAGCACTACCCCAGAAATAAGATGAATATGACAGAAAGATGGATCACTGCCCTCATCAACCAACAGGGTAGTTTCTTCTTTTCTGAGGGCTCCTCATTACTCCTTAGTTCTGAAAGAAGAGATGACATGAGGGTGAATAATAGAGATCTGCAGTACTGGATTGCATAAAACTGTGCTTAAATACACTGCATAAATTTTATATGTCACAAAGCAAATATTTTTCCAGGTCCCCTGAAAATATTTTGTATTAAATAACTTTCTGCAGTATTGTAAAGTAAAAGGAAACTGAATTATATATATGTGTGTATGTAGATATATTATTAATTTTAGGAGAAAGCTGCATGTTGTCTCATTCTATTGCTTTTTAAGGTTACATTAAGAACATTAAAGTGTCTTAACCTTTTAATGAATATTTTGAATACATTTTTATATAAAGCCATTTGGCCAATCAGATCATAAAATAAAAATGGGATTTTTGTATTTTGATATATGTTTTATGTTTGAACTTTTTGCATAGTTATGTATTACAATCTATGTATTTTTCATTCTAAATTTTACTTCCCTGAAGTCTATCAACACTATTAGTAGAAAAGTTTGTAAAGTGACAATACTATGTAAATTTTAGTTCTTTCACAAATTTTTAAATTAATAAGTACACAGTAAGCATAATGTCAGGTGCAGAAAAGTAAAAACGTTGCTTTACATTTCCACAATATGCTAGTGGCCAAGCAAATTACATGACCCCAAATATATCTAATACATTTTAAAACATGTAAACATGTTTCATCTAATCTATAGACTTTTTTTAAACCATCTTAACCATCTTTTTTTGCTCTCCTCCCTGATTCCCCCCCCCTTTTTTTTTTTAATTCATGCTCTCTCACTCATTATTTTCCTTTAAGGGTACAAATGCTCCTCTCACTTCGGAAACCAGACATCTCGTTATTAAATTACATGTTTGGACATGAGGGGTTCCTGGCTAGAATGAAATATATGGGACTTTACCTGTTGCCTTCTGTAAGATCACTCCACTAAGCCATTCAAAGTATCATCTTCATGCACTTAGCTTTGTGAATAAGAATGCAAACTTTTATGTCAGCTGTCAGGCAGAAAAAAAAAAAAAAAAAAAAAAAAAATCTGAGATTGCTTCTCTACTTCTTCATTCCATCTGAGTTGATTTTTGGATGTTCAGGTGCTCTTCTGTACATGTTTTACGGAACTGCTCGTGGATATGATTTCCTTAGAGTTTCAAGCTTTTGTTAAGCTCCCTCCTAAGAGACTATCAGAGAAAATAAATAACATCACAGCAAAAGAATCTGATCATGGACTGTAAATAGGTTAAAGCTGCAGATGTCAAGAAGAATGATAGCAAATATTTATTTTTGGAGCAGCATGGGTGTAGTCCACGCATCCAAAGAGACTGATATTCTGACCATTTCTTACCCAGGAATTGAAAACAGTTTGACTGTAGTACAGTTCCTTTTGTCTCAATAAAACACCGAAAATTGTGATTCATTGTAGTATGTCCCAAACCATATATACTATTACATGACCATATTTACTTCAAAAGAGTAAGGGGACCAGAGTGATGAGGTTTTTTCTCCTTCTTTTAATGAGTGTTAGAAGTCTAAAAAAGATTACCTGCAGTGTCAACAGAATTATGGTTTTCTGCTGTATGTGAGGTCTTACGCAAGCCATCCCTGGGTTTAAGATCACGCCTAACTTTTAAACATAGCCCTTGAGGGTACAGATGTTCTTTACTGGTAATAACAGCAAGACAGGGACAAATTCCTGTCAGCAAGGTAGGCTAGGTTGGCAAGGGCTGGTCTGCCTCTACATTTTAATGTTTTAGAAAATTAATCTCTTATAATATAGACTGGCCGCAATCTGAATTTCATCTGAGTGCTGTGGTGTTCCTGCAGCCCTAATATGCAGCTAATGTTTTTAGTTCAGAGTATCCAAAATAGAGAGAGCTGTATTGCAGCCCATCAAAGTTATGATTTTGCAGCCTAATACTGTAAGCCCATGGCGTGTGCTCCAGAGTGTCACACGGAGGCAGGTGGAGTGTGCAACTGAGAATGCAGTGCCTCGCATGAGAGAATTGCGGGGCTGTCTAGAGTGGAGAATCAAAACTTACACAGTCTTACCCATACTGCCCTTTGGAAGGGTCCCTTGGGCTGGCGTGTTCGCTAAAGCGTGCTCTGGTTTTGTCTTGGAGACAGCGAGTTGGTGGACTGAACCAGGAAGCAGTGTGAATGGCAGGGTAGACGCAGCCATTACCTTTATATAATAGAATGTGTGTGATCGTTGTCGTACTCGAGTGTTTTGGTCTATTAGGAGTTGCATGCATGTAGCAGTTCTGAATGCAAGTTCGGTGTTGACTTTGGCTCATCAAAAGCCTGTTGGTTTGCAGGAAGCTGTTCCAGCTGAATATAGAAGTGCGGGGTAGGAAGGGATTTGAGTGCCTGAATAAAGATGAAGGCAATGAAGTGAATTACCTAAGTGAATTTCACCCCAGTGAGATAAATTATATATGCCAAACTCCCAAAGTTATAATGATAATGTATTATTGCCAGTGCTTTATTATATAAGAGCAACAAGTTCATTTCAAAGAGCATGATAAAGAGCAATTTATGAGAAGTGCTGTTTGTTACTGGAAGAAACAGCTACAAGAGAGTTCTGGTCAACAGAGTTTTGCCAATTGACAGGCCAATTTAACAATAAAAAGGCTTTTAAAAGTATATTGAAAGAAATTGTATGATTGTGTTATCAGTTTGATGGGAAATTAAACTGATCTTACTGTATCGCTGTTGTAGAGATTTTGCAGTCCCTCCTGTTTTACTTTACAAAATAGTGCTAATCTGCAGTTATGAGTAAATGATGAAATTTAATTACTTTCCTAAAGATAAAATGTATACTTTTATGTACAGTGTATAAAATTACAGGTACTGCAGTAATGCTAATCTGTCGTTATTAGCTTCACTTCATCATCAGTTCACTGAAATAAGGACTACATATAGTGGCAAGCATAGCTGAGTTTGCAGATGAGCAACATGTACTGTAAAATTAAAAGACTGTAAGGGGAATCCTCAATTAGGAATTTTTTGAAGCTCACTTCCAAAATTAATTATACTACTTGAACCTTGCTCATTTAAAAGTTCAACTCCACACATGAATTACTATGGAAAAATAAGCAACCTCCTTCTCAACAAAACCTCAAATCTGTTTAAAATGGGGGACTCAAGTAACAAAGAGTAAGAAGAGAAGAACTGGGTGCATAATTCTTGTGAATAAATGAAGAAGATAGCAGCTGAATTCAAAACAAAACCTCTCCTGCTCTTTCCTCTTTCTTTGTATTGTGCTTTCAGTTTGGGCACACTAGGTGAAGGGAGGGTGTTGTCTGTTCCATCCCTCAACTAGAATTTAGGATATTCTCCTGGAAAGTGGGAGATCAGGCAGTTTACAAATTGGCTATAAGCCCAGATCTCTCTTTTTCTGGGCAAGTGCTGTGATCAAAGGCTTTTCCTGCAGTAGAGGCTTGCTGTCAGCTGCTGTGACCTCTTCCAGCAGATGTCTTTTTAGGAGCTTGGGCATCTATATCCGAGAGAGCATTGAAGTGTTTGGTTCTGAGGAGATGGAGTTACCCGGTGGGCCTTAAGTTAGGTTACTGAACATTAGAAAGATGTGGTTAGGCTTCCCTATTGGCTCATTCAAGCTTTGCAAAGCACTGACTTTTTCACTGAGGATACAGCAAACCTGGGTAACTAGATGGGTGATCTGGTCTGATCTGATGTAACAGTCTCTATTATTTTGGAGAGCTAAACGCAAAACGTGATTTTGAAACCTAGGGAGCTGCTTTTGTTCCTAATGTTTCTTATTTTTTCTGCAGCCCAACATACATAAATTAATTCCTATTAAAATACCATTCCACCTGAACTTAACTGGATTTAGCACTGCAGCTATATCAAGACCTATCTATTTGTTGTAGTTTAACAGTGAATGTAATTATTGGCCTCTATAAATATTTCAGGTTGTATATTTTTTTTTTTTTTTCAGGCAAGGCAGTAACATAAAGACCTGTCATACAGGCGTTAAGAAAGAAGGAAAAGTAAAGAGATAGACCATCTTGCTCTGAAGCTATTTGTACAAAGGTAAGATAATTTTATTCCCTCAAAATTTTAATTTCCCATGCTAACTGGAGGGGAAAAAAAAAAAAGCTAAGTCTCTATCTGTTAAGTTTCTATCTTTCTACTCAGTTTCTCCTTAAGTACTATCAGGATCGTCATATAATGTGTTCTGTGTTTACCTGCATTTCCACGTTTGTTTGAGTTAAGTTTCTGATTAATATAATTTTTAAAATGTCAGCTCAGCTTTTAACTGAAGGGCTCATATCAAAGGCTAACTAGAAAAGGAGCTAAAAGTATTTCATAGCTTCACATAATTGAAGGTAGGCTTAATCATCTCTGATGTTCCTTGCTGGAAAGAACAGATGTCGGGACAAGTCAACTAGTAAAAAAGTGAGTCTTGAAAAACAGACCTAGATGGAACTCCAGATATTTTTGTACCAAAAAACTAGAAGTTTTTTTTTTTTTGTTTTCTAGTATAAATCACAGATTTGGTGGTGGGGACATTCTGAATTCTTCACTCCCATGGTTTAGGTCCTAAGGTTAAAATGCCTGTTTTGGAAGTTTTGAAGTAAGCTTTGATTTTTTTTTTTTCAGTCCTCCTCCCACCCCTCCCTGCTCTTGTATTTGAATTGTATAAATCTTTCAGCATAAGAACAGAGATAGCCTTACTTGAAGTCAGTAGTAGCTGCTGAATAGTCATCTGTGTTTTAATATCTGATTTTTTTGAATGAAAAATCTGATTTGGGGGTCTTGAATACAGTATTGTATACAGTCTACTAGAACAGACCTTTTCTATCTTTTATAGTGCGTAGGCGTGGATAGCTGCACAGTGTTTTATCCCTCATTTATGTGTTCAAGCAGACAGAGCATCTAAAAGTATCAATCATATGTTTAAAACTGAGAAGGGAGGAGATGGGCACTGAAATGTTTTGACTTTTGAATTACATGCCAGCAGTGTTACTGAAAGTGACATTTAGCGCATCCTCTCCCTGCAACGAAGATTATTTTTTTTTTTTTTAATCTTTCAGTGATCTCTTCTGAAACTATTCTCGTGTTAGTCACTCAAGAATTAAATGTAGGTTTGGATAAAGAGGACTGTTACTGTAAGGTTTTTAAACTAGACTCCTCTGAAAAAAAGATAACCATTGAAGACGCTGAAAAGCTTTTTGGATGGTAACCAAGTTAAAGAAGCTCTGAAGTTCTTTGGCTTTGCTGCTGGCTGCTTTCACTCACCAGGATCCTGGCACCCTATCCCTGTGCCCTCATTGCCTCCATAGCTCCAGTTCTCCTGTCAGGGAATGCCACCATACAATAGGTCCCCTGGGGCTACTTGGATGAGTGACAACCAGCCAGCTCCAAAGTGACAAGTGGTTGAATGTCTAATTGGGTCAGTGCACAGGTGCCTGCTCCTCATGAGTGAGATGTTCTAGCTTTTCTCTGTGACGTTCTCTTGGTTCCTCTCATTTTTCCTGCAGCTGTAAAACAAAACTGTCAATATGTTGATGCGAGAAAACAGGCATTATAAAACGAGAAGGATGATTTCCCATTAGCCTGTTCTGGTTAAACTGCTTGAGTACTGACTGGAGGGGAGGAAAAGAAATCCATTAAAGTGATGGATGTTTGCTGATACAAATGGACATTGTAACAGACAATAAAGTGATTTATTTGACTGGCAAAAACAAATACATTGTCTTAATCTCTATGATAGGTAGTTCTCATAGTGGTTAGACCTAGAGGCTCAGGCATCAGGAAATGTATGGGAGAGAAAAAGAACTTGTTTTGTTGCATCTGCACAATGAGGCTTTTCTGAAGTCTGATAAACAGCTTGCCTTCATAGAATGCAGTCACATATAGGCAACTGATGCGCAAGGGAGCTGTTTTATCTTATCGAAGGCTTGGTCTGTGCAGAGAAAACAACTGACATTAAGTCCATAGTCCATATTACACAGGTGCAGTTGCTCTTCTTTTGTCTCTTCCTCAAAGAACCGTAGAACACCTGGAGTTGGAAAGGGGGTCTGGCGGTCATCTAGTCCAACACCCCCCATGCTCAAAGCAGGGTCAACTAGAGCAGCTTGCTGTTTGGACAACTGGTTCAAGTGCTTGACCACCCTTATAGTAGAAAAGTCCTTTCTTTTGTTCAGATGGAATTTAATCTGTGGTAATTTGTCCCCATTGCCTCTTGCCCTGTCACGGGGCACTACCGAGAAGTGTTGTTTACCCCTGCCCCCATCAGGTATTTATACACATTGATAAGATCTCCCTGAGCCTTCTTTTCTCCAGGCTAGAGTCCCAGCTCTTTCAGTCTCACCACATATGTCAGATGCTCCAATCCCTTAATCGTCTTTGCGGTCCTTCACTGGACATACTCTAGGATGCTTATGTTTTGCTTGTACTGGGGAGCCCACGAGTGGACACAGCACTCCAGACATCTCGCCAGTGCTGAGTAAAGGAGAAGGATCATCTCCCTTGACCTGCTGGCAACGTTTTTCCTAATGCAGCCCAAGATGCTGTTGGCCTTCCTTGCTGCAAGGATGCACTGTTGGCTTGTGGTCTGCTTGGAGTCCACCAGGACCCCCAGGTGCTTTTCTGCAGAGCTGCTTTCTAGCTGGTCATCCCCTATCCTGAACTGGTGCCTGGGGTTATTCCTCCCTAGGTGCAGGACTTTGTATTTCCTTTTGTTGAACTTCATGAGATTCCTGTTGGCTTATTACTCAGCTTTTCAAGGTCCCTCTGAATGCCAGTGCAACCAGCTGGTGTATCAGCCACTCCTCCCAGTTTGTGTCATCAGCAAACTTGCTGAGGGTGCACTCTGTCCCTTCATCCAGGTCATTAATGAAGTGGTTAAATGGTACTGGCCCCAGTACTGATCCCTGGGGTACAACAGCAGTGACTTTTCTCCAGCTGATCACAACTTCTTCACGCGGATCACGACCCTTTGAGCCTGGCAGTTCAGCCAGATTTCAGCCCATCTCACTGTCTGTTGCTCTAGTCTGTACTTCATCAGTTTGTCTATGGGGATTTTATGGGAGACAGTGTCAAAAGCCTTGCAAAAGTCAAGATAAACAACATCTGCTGCTCTCCTGTCATCCACCGAGCCAGCCATTAGCTGGTCTGTTCTGCTCAGAGTGTCTCGGTCCCAGCAGGTGCTGCTGGCAGGGTTGCTCCATGAAATCAGTGTCTCCCCAGTTCAAGGTTTGTTTAAAACAATATTGTCAGTTTTGCTTTGGCTGACTTGCATGTGTGTTTCTAAAATAATGCTTTTTTTAATGGTATATATTTAAAAGTGTGAAGAGTAGTCAATTAAACATTGTCAAGTTTGAAAGTATTCTAAGTCGTGTGAAGTCAGCAACAGCTATTGTCAACATTGTTTATATAGCAACTGTTTATGTTCCTATCTTGCTGTCCTTACTAATAAAAAGACCTGCTGACAGAGGAGAAAAACAAAGACAAAAAAAGTTTGACACAGTGTCTTACAGCTGTTTGCTGTAAGATAAACAGACTGAAGAAAGGAAACTTTTAATTGATAGGAATCAGAGGAATTATTTATAAGAAGAAGAATAACAGAAGTACAATTTTTGAAATGTATATTATTCCTTGTAAAACTTTTGTTGTGAAAAATGTCTTCATTCTAACAGGACTGGCATATCGTCTAGTTAAATTTAGGAAACTTGATAGGACAAATCATCTGGAAAAGAGAAGCATATTTCAGTAACATATAGTTTCTTAACATCAGCAAAGAGAGAATGAAAAGGGTTTCTTACTCAAGAATGTAAATGTAAGCATTTTTAAATGACAGGAATTCCCTCTAGAAATCAGAGACATTTTTAATGGATTGGAAAATGGAAGGCTGTAGAAAAGGAACACTGCTAGTTTCTTTTGTGGAAAAGCATGATTTTATTTATGTTAAAAATACCTCCCAAAGCTTTTATTTAGTGATAATAAACTGATGTGTTTCATAAATTCATTTACAGATAAACAGAGTTTTAACCAGAAGTAGTTGTAACTTATTTAGGGATCACAGACGCTCTAGTTCTACTAAAGCCTGCCCAAATGTAGTAAGTGCATGGTTTCTAGGATAATTGTAGTGTTCGTATAAAGCGTTAGGTTTTGCTCAGCTTTTTTTCTCATTTTACAGTCTCTGATTTCCTCATATGTAAATTGGTTAAATTAAATGGACCTCTTTCTTCAGATGTTCTTTTTTTAGTTCTCTTGCAACGTGGTTTTTTTTAACATGCTAAAAAAGGACAGCATGTAAGGAAAATACATAATCCTTAAGTTGCTCAGTTACTGACGCATAGAGTCTTTTCACAAGAACTTTTGGTGATGACTTAGGAGTATCAGTTTTATGCTACGTGCATTATTGAAAATTTGAGTCTGTTCCTGCGGTAATCATGAATACAACCACAGCTGCTGTAAATAAACATTTTATAACTTTTTTTAACATAATGTTAAAAGGGGAGGGGAGGTAAAAAAGAAAGGAAAAGAAACATTAAACTAGTTTTTGTTGTATTTTTTTCCTGTGTCTTTGAAAGCTTTCTGAGCTTTCAACTTCCTGCAAGAGAAGCAATGGTGAAAGATCTTGGGAATATATTTGAGTGCCATATTTTTGTTCCTTGCTGCTTATGCATTCCCTAATATCCCACTAAGGCTGACTGTGAAACACAGAAGGCAGCAACAACAAATATTAAGACATGGATTTATTCTACCTCATTTTGGGTGCTTGCATACCTCAGTTAAATTAACAGCATAGTTGTTTAATCAATGGGAATTGATTCAATTAAAGAGGAACACAGTTTTTGATAGGCAATTTTTATTTTTTTTTTTTTACTTTACCTCATCTATCTACCTGTATGTCTACTCAAACCTGTGCAAGCACAAGAAAGAGTTGGTGCATAAGTGCTAACAAGGAGTAGGGAAGGAGGTAGTACGTAGAAATAAGGGTGAATAGGAGGTCAGTAAGCTGCTGCAGAAACATTTGTTTGTGGAACTTCAACCTATGAATTTCACTGCTTTTTTCAGCTGTTCTTTTTTCCAATTCTCTTAATCAAGTTAAAATTATTATTCCTCCTTTGAAAAGGTTGTTGCACCCATTCTTGCTATTTTTATCCATTTTTAGATACACTGTGGCTAGTATAAAGTGGGCGGCTTTAGAAGAAATATTTTGTTACTGTTGCTTCTTGATATTGAAACTATAGAAAAAAGCTAAAACTCTCAGTAAAGATCTTTGAAAATCAAGTTAACATACCTTGCTGTTACCATACAGGATTCTTTTATCAGAATAAAGTATTTATATGCACCATTAAAATAGCTTTTTCAGTTAGCTGTATTTATTTCCGAATGTTTCGACTCTTTTAACAAAATGCATGGTTACAGGATCACAGAATGGTTGAGGTTGGAAGGGACCTCTGGAGGTCATCTGGTCCAATCTCTCTGCTCAAGCAGGGCCACCTAGAGCTGGTTACCCAGGACCACGTCCAGACGGCTTTTGAATATCTCCAAGGATGGAGACTCCACAGCCTCTCTGGGCAACCTGTGCCAGTGCTCGGTCACCCTCACAGTAAAAAAAGTGTTTCCTGACGTTCAGAGGGAACCTCCTGTGTTTCAGTTTGTTTGTGCCTGAGTGATCTCAGTATGCCCAAATGATCTCAGAGCTTTGCTTTCCAGAGACCCATGACTGCACCTCTTCTGTCGTTCAAAGCTAGCTTTTAGGAGTGCTTGTAGTTGAAGAGTTTTATTTAAAAAAAATTATATTCTTGAGCGCATAAACTGGAAAAGAAAACAACATGCCAGATATTCTTCTTGAATACTTGGGCCAGATCCAGTAGTAAGAAAGCCTTCCTGGTCTTGGAAACACTTCACTGCTAAAAACTTATTTGAAACTTGGAAAGTACTCTTTTTCTGGATCAGTAAGAGGAGCGATTTAAACCATTTTAAACACTGGTGAAGTCAGTTACATACTTCTAAATTGGTACAATCAATGAGTGTGTCACTAGATATTGAACCAAAATTGAACCAAATTGAACCAAAAGCCAAGATAAGGCACTCTCTTTAACAAAAATGCTATTTTCTTTTTTTAGTTGAAAGTTTCCCAGGGGCTGAAAGTACTCCCTGTAGCTGATCCTGGTTTAATTACAGAACAACTACTAGATTCCATCTAGTTTTCTCTCAGGTAATACATTAACACCAGCTTGTGCATATCTTTGTTTTGTGAAGAAGCATGGAGGGGGGGATAGGAGAGAGGCAATGAAACAGTAAAGGTTACCATAAACTGTTTTTATAAATCTGACAGAATAAAGCAAATGCTTAAGTTGACATATATTAAACAAACTTTTTAAGCTCCAGCTGAAGAATTTTTTTACGTGAGTGCATATAACTTTCAGTTGTGACTTAAGTCCTCCTGAAGTTTGGAAGACAGTGAGGTTTATACAGTGTTGTTAATAACTTTTCCCCTTATCAAATAATGATGCCTCAGTGGAAGCTTAGCTGAAACTTATACACATGCTTTTACTTATTGCAGCTGCTCTGTATGGCAAATATATATCATTTGATCTTTAAAGGCTCTTCAATTTATGCAGTTAGTAGAATAATAAAATAACTTATTTTTTGAGGTCTTCTGGTGGGCCTGGAAGTTATTCAGTCCAACCTCCTGTTCAAAGCAAGACAAAATTTAGAGTCAGAGCAGATTGTTCAGGGCTTTGTCCCATTCAGTTTTTAAAATCTCCAAGGGTGGATTTTACAGCCTTCTCAGGCAACTTAGTATGTCCTTAACTGCTATCCTTGGAGAATTTTTTATTTAAGTCTGATTGAACTTTTCCTTGCTGTAACTTATGATTACCGCCTCTTGGCTTTTTGTAGTGCGCCTTGAAGAAGTCTGGCTGTGTGTTTTCTGCAACTCCCCTTCCACTGTGACTTTAGGGATTGGTACTGGGAATGTGCAAAAGCCTTAGCACCACACTGACTCAATACTTTATAAATTACTAAGATGCTGTTGGGAAGCGTTATACTTACTCGTTTAAAGTCTAATTTTACTAAATATTTTGTGGAACATGTTAACATGAGAAATGGGCAAATAAATGTAGTACTGAAAAAGACTGCAGCATTGTACCAAGACCTTTTGTAACGAAATCCCAGAATACATCTTTTTTTCCCTCGGTCTGTCGTGTAGAAGGCTTGGAAATGCTTAATCTTTTATAGAATGGTTTGCCAGCATGTAAGCTCATGCTTACATTTTCAGGAGTGTGTAGTAAAAAACAAAGAAGCTGAAACAAAGGACATAATCAAGATTTCAGAAAAACTTGTGATACTGTCTGACACAAAAGATGAGCTTACGAAATCAGTTAGGAAAAGACCACTGGAATGGATTACAGCAGGATATAAAGGATGAAGGATAACAGTTCAACATGGAGAGGGATAAACTGTTTTTTTAAGTCACTATTTTTTATTACTATCTATAATAATAGAAGAAAAGAAGATGCAGTTCCTTGGTTTTATTATAAATTTATAGAAGAGTTAGTAAATGTAATGAACAGACATAATATTACTGGATGATCTGGACAGATTTATGCATCAATAAAATGTAATGGATGTAATAACGGCAACATTTTAATATCTGGAGGGCTTCAGCCTTTGTTGAAGGCCGATGTCCTTTTGCAGAGGAGTACAGATAACCCTTAATTATCTTAATATTTTTCTAGTGTTTTGCAACAGGATTGTATTATGCCTAAATGCATATGAATATTTAAGTGACTGATACAGTGTAACACTTTGTTTTCATTTTGTACTATTTATTTCAAGGAAATCATATTCTAAAAGCTTTAAGACTGCAGAGTCATTTTTGCATTATTGCAATCATGACTTTGCTGCAGTCTTCAAATCCTGAACAATATTTTGTTGTGCTATGTATCAGTCTGTTCACTAGGGTCTAAATCGCTTGTGTTCTCTGAGCCTCATTTGCTCCTGAGTAAACTGAAGATAACCTTCTGAAACTTACAGAAGTGTTAAAAATAACGAGGTGGAAGCTGTATTTATTCCTCGTGCCCTGCACTGCTCCCAACATGATGCGGTACATACATCACCCAGAATTAATTCCTCGCATACCCCTATTGTCTTCAGAGGAGGATGAGGCTGGTGTCTGATCTCAGGACAGTGGTCCATGTGGCTGTTTTCTTCTTCAGTAAGGAATCTGGCTTGCTTGCAATTCAGAGGCTCAGCAGGGACAGAGAGGAAGCAGCTTTAGTATCTCTTGCTCCTTTTTAAGATCAGAGGGAGCACTGTTGGTGTACACTAACTCCTCCTCTGCTGCCTGTATCACATCTGCCTCTACAAGCAGGTCAGTTCAAACTTTAACATAACAGTTTAGCTTCACTAGGGTTCTCATAACATAATCTACTTCCTGAAATATGATTTGCAAAATAAATTGAGAAATTTAGTCCCAGCAACACAGATATTGTCTGTGGATGGAAGGTTGGACAGATGACTAATATTCAGCTTTTTGCTGCAGGCAGGTATAGGAGCTGTTCAGATACTGTTTTGTATTTCTCTGTCCTGTGTACCAGTAATCCCAAGCCTTTCCTTGGTCTTTTTTTCTGGTAGAAAGCTGATTTTTTCTTATTTCCAGATTTTTATTTCATTTTTTACTAGCAAGGGTTCCTTTCTTTCCTTGTATAGTTTCTCAAATGTCTGCATTATTTGCAGTAGTTTTCTTTCCTTTATTTGAAGCCTGGCCCAGGACATTCTTGGGGCTTTTTATCTCTTGCTACCCCATGGTGCTGCATATGATGATGCAAGAATCTGCCTGCAAGGGAGGGATAGATGCCAAAGGTTTTTCTAGCAAGAAAAGTTGCAGTTTATTAAATCTCTTCGTTGTGAACAGCACACATTTCACTCTGTGTGTGAGAGAGAGATGCAATCTTGAAACCACAAGATTTCTGTGAATATAAGATTTTTTTTCCCTTCTCGATACCAGTGGAGGATTGAAAACCTAATCAGTAATGGATCAGAAGACCTCCCTGACTTTCATGTTCTTTCTGTCTCTCGCTTCCTGTCTCTTTGCCTTCCTGACTGTCTTTACCAGACATAAGAGGTGCTTCTTGCTTTTGTAAGCCTGAGAAGTGTCCTTTGGGTCAACACACGCTGTACGTGTTTGATAACTCTTAGCAGATATCAGCCTGTCCTGTTCCTGAAATGAGCCCATTTCTGAGCCATTTTTTAATCCTGTTTGACCTTGGATATATACTTCCAAATCTCATTGATTTCACATCATCAGACATGATCAAAAGCTTACCAAAGCTTCCACCCTCTCACCCCTAATATTCTGTATCTGTTTTACTCAAGAGTTTCTTTCAGGCTGATTCAACAGGACACAAGAGAACTCACCAACTTTGTAGACAATATTGTGACTCTGGCATTGAGGTATTTGTGGTGACCAGAAAATATCTGTGTAGTGCCTTAAAAAAAAAAAAAAAAGTATGTTAGGAAATTCTTGTGAGAGAGGTACAGGGATAAATTTAGAGAAGTCAAGAAAGGCCAAAGATGGTAATGAATGAAAGGGCTATATTTTTCTGCACAAAGAATGGTTTTCTTTTTTTCAGAGATATTAACTGAGGTTAAAATATAGAGACCATATAAGAAAACTGATTCTTTAAATTAACACTTCTAGGAGGATAATTAAAAAACATGACTTCTAAACTTAAGTTGCATTGCTTACTTTTACTCTCAGAAACCCAAGCAGACACTGTACAGAATCCCAGGATTAAGAGCAGATGTGTCCTAATGGGCCATCAGGTCATGTAACTATTACATTAGTGTGAGTCCACTTCTGGGTAGAAGACAAGTGAGAAATTGGTAACAGTTTGAACTTTAATATTAAAGTTAAAATACAATTAAATCCAGGTTTGGTTTGGTTTTTTTTGAAATGCAGCTTTCAATAGTGTCATAACTTTTAAGGTAAATGATACTTTTTTTTCAGGGTGTGACTTAAGAGACCCCTTCTTGATCTCTGTTCTCCTTCTTTATCCTACAAGTGCACATATATTTCAGTATTTTAAAAAACAATAGAGAATTTAAATACAAAGATCTGGGGAATAAAGAGGTACACAGATTGGAGCCTCCAAAACATCTTTCATTTCCATTGTTTCTCCTAAATAATTTACACTCTTTACAAATCTTGTAAGGTCTGCTGCTCCTCTGCTGCTCTTTTTTTTCTGTGCTTTTCTGGCTGCTTTGCTGCTAGGACATGCTCAAGTAGATGGAAAGGTTATAAAACACTGAATGGGAGAAGCTTCTCAGTGAAGTGGGAAAAGCAGTGGAAAATAAATTGTACGAAGGTCCTGAATTAAAATACAAGAAATAACAGTTGAGCTATGGAAGTAATATCTTTAGTATGAATTTGCATGCAAAAAGCTTATTTTTAATTAAAAATGAAATAACGCAGCTAAGGTTAGCCCTTCGTGATAATGTATTCCAACGCCCTTAATAGGCCTGAGTATCTAGTGTTTACAAATCTTGATCTTTCTGAGTTGACACTTTAAGAAGTATTCACTAAAATATTCACAATAAAATGTGTCACAAGTGAATAACAGCCTGTATTCTAGCGTAAACATTTTTTTTGTAAAACAGTTGTTTCCAAACAACAAAAAATAAATAGATTATTCATACCACGCTAGGCATTACTGCAATTCACTGTTACCTCAATTTACTTTTCCTGACAGATAACAGATTTTCCAGAACTGCATGAGGTACATAGTTTACAGTATTGTGAAATGATGTCAGCACTTTTAGGATTTTCACTACAGTTATTTGGCATTTTCTTTAAAAAGAAATTACTCCGTTTTAATCTTTGTATTTCCTTCCTTGCAAGAATTTTGAGTCTTTGCTTTATTATGGAAAATTATTTATTTTGAGAAGGTTTGAAACTGAGAATCTAAAATTGTTTCAGTTACTAACAAAATATTTTAGTAACTTAAGGCTCCTCTCCACTGTATTTCGTATGTTGTGTCATCATTTGGACCTTGCCAACTTGAAATATATGGTAAGTAGTCAATTTGGAGGACCTGCCAAGAATGAAAGAACAGTGTAAGAGAGGCTAAATAACTGGAGAAGCTTAAATTGTCTAAGAAACACATTTTCAAATAGGAAACATTTTCAAATTCGAGTTGTAGTGCTTATGTAGCTAGATCCACTAATTATCTGAATAAATATTCCAGTTCTCAAAAGTGTTGTTCCAACGTAACTTCAGATTGTGTTTGGTGAGAACTGCTACCTCCTGTATGTGGCTGTATTTAGCTCAGTGAACTTTGTCCAGTCAAAAATTGATTTTTATGGCTGGAGGCTTGTAGAGCAACTCTGCCCTCCTCACTGCCGGTGGAAATGTGAATTAAGTATTACAGGCTGTTCCCTCTGGAGTCTCTCAGGGCTGGTCTACAACTTGTTGGCAATTTACCAGGCAATTAAATTCTCAGGAAGTACTTCAAAGGAAAATGGATGTTTGGCTGGCAGGAATGGATGTTTTCTAGCCAGAGAAAAGAGAATGATGTTGCAAGCAAGATTTAAACCCTGTAGGTATTTTTTTAAATAACCTACCACCAACTGTCATATCTTCCTACTAGTTTAAGTTTGTTCAGACAAGTTTCTCCAGTCCTCTACGTGAAATGGTAGCTCTCAGGCCACACAGGCTTCGAAGGTATCGAACTCCTTCATGTCTAGAACAGCAGACTGCAGAAGGGCAGTGTGCTTCCACCCGTTAATGTCTTTCAAGCAATTCTAAAATTCATGAGATAGAGCCATATCTTGAATGGTGATACGGAATAACATACAGCAACGATTCTTCCAAATTAGTCGCATACTTAAAGGACTGTATTAGTTGCCTTGGACTGCTTGCAGAGCCCCAGAGAATCGGACAACTTCAGTTCATGCAAAGTAAATGGATTAAGTTTCTTTCAGTATATTTTAACATTTTTTCCACTATACTTCTCCATGTCTCATTGATTCAGCTAGCACAGTATTTGCTGTTGAAAGAGTAAAGACAGTATTTTGTTCTTTTTGGGACATTTACCAGAACAATGAGATGGTTGAGTAATGCGGAAAAGTATAAGTGTTTTAGATGCAGCACTTTGGATCTTTGGTTAGTGAAATGTGGATGAATTCAATTAGTTGATACAAAACACTGGAAAGGCACAAAATATTCCTGGGGCCTGCAGATGTTAAAAGTGGTTGTGGGATTTAATGGGAACCATAAAAGAGTTATTTTTCTATGTTAAGAATTGAATCTTGTTTTTTCCTTACCCAGTTTCCCCAAACAGTATCTGGTGTGGAATACAATTGTGATTCTCAACATTTTCACATGTATACTACTATAAGTTTTTAACTTATTTTATAAGTAAGCCTTTTAAACTGAAGCTTTTGTAAAATCAATTTGCTCACTACAGAAGTATGCTTTGTTTAGTCCGTTGAAAATTAACCCAAGTTTCAAAAAGCTGATGGGGCATTTTGTTTGACTCATTTTTTGGCACTGATGCATAAAAATGATTAGTAACTCATGCTTAAACTATAAGAAAACTGGATCCACACCTGTTCTTTTTAAAACCAAAGTAGTCCTTTCAAGGTGTTTGACGCTTGTTCACTGGTGTCCTAAGAGTAAGTTATGAAAAGGATTTTGAGAGCTTGATTCTTCATACTGCTGTCGCAAAAATCACGTGGGTAGCCTGTGTGAAGTTGCAGGAGTACTGATAAGTAGATAGTGAAACTGGGAAGGGTGTTTGGCCCACGTGTTCTATTGAAACAATCATATTAAGGGCTTACCAAAAACAAATGTATTATACTGACTGAAACAGTCATCACTGTCCTTGTGTTTTCCCAACATTACTGCAACACTTAGATAATGCATTTTGAAACTGAAATGAGATCCATTTATTAATTTAAAGCCTTATTGTTGGAGCAGCTGGGAGGAATGGTCAAGTTGGAGAGGATTTAAATAATTGCCTTTTGATATGAAGAGCTTTACTTTAGTACTTGAAAGGGGAGGAGCCACAAAAAAGCTTCCTTAAACCTCTGAATGTTTATTGTGCCATATCAAACTGAATAAAGATACTTTTCATTGATGTAGCTGTTTGTTTTACTTAAAGGTCCAAGGAGGGTGCTTGGTTTTATTCTTCTCACAAACATGCTGTAGCAGGGTCTACTCTTTACCAAGTGGGACTGAGCACTCCTCAGGATCAGAAATAGCTGCCACAAAACAGCAGCTAGTGTATCAGAGTACTGGGTTCCTGTTAGAGGGCAGCCCTACACAAGAAGATACCTAGATTTTGGAAGGTAGCATACTGCTATTACTTCTTTGCTGTATATACTCCGTAGAAGCAGTTACTTGTGTTTTCTTGACTGCACAATGGCCCAGCTTCAGGAGAAATATAAACTCCTGAGAGTCTTGTGATTATGGCCTTTTGCTAGCTTAACACTGAACTGGAAAAATCCTAGCATGTAGGTTTCCTCTTACTCTATAGTTGCATTACCACACTACTGTGCAAAGCGTTGCTGCATCCTTCTTCCATACTCAAAGTCATGGTATGGTGTCATGATGGCACAACAGGTTTTCAGCACTGATTTCTGGTTTCATGCTGATGTAATAGTACTTTGAACTCCCAGGAGAGAGATAAAATTTAAAATTTTTCAGTGGTTCTGTTGGCTGTGATAGGCATTTCCTCACTGAGATTGCTAGTTGTTGTCAATACCGTGCACAAACATCTATCTCTTGTGTTCAGTGTAATAGGGATGTAGGTGCCCAAACCAACAATGTGAATTCTTCTCTGGAGCTAGGTGCTTATGTCCTTATGGTGTTCAGTGTTGGAAAGCCTGTGTCTGTTGTTTCTGGGTTTGGTCCAAGGTGTTCAAGTAGGATCTTGTGGCTTGTGTGTACAGTATTTGATATTCTCATGTCATCGAGCTATTGAATATCCCCGAGCTGCACAGCATCCAGCGATGAATGACCTAACCAGTCAAGAACAAGGTTTTCTTCCCTGGAAAAATATAAATAAACAAATACTACAAACACTGAGTTGCAGATTGTAACAACAAATGTTCCTGCACCTATGATTCTTCTTGCAGCTGCAGGACAACATTTCCGCTTCTTACAAAGCTTCAGCTCTTCTGCTACACCTGTTGTGAGGTCTTTGCTGTAGGCTATAGATCTTGCCTTCAGGGCTGGAGGAAACCTTCAAGAAGAGGAGATGTTGCACAGAGAAGTGAGCATATGAGAGAAAGGTTACAGAGAACACAGACTTAGGACACAAACAGACTGTAAGGGCGATATATGGTATGTGCATTTGTACCTTGACAGATGTCAGCACTTATCTCTGTTATGCATGCAGTTACCTTCCTTGTCTGTTTAGTACAATAACTGCCTGTGACATCTTGTGTCTGACAGTAGCTTCTCCGTGGAGCCTGTGAGATGTGGTTTACACAGCACCTTTGCTCTCGGATGCTCTGTTGCACCCTGATGTCTTCTCACAGACCTCAGGAAAGCAGATTAGTTGACCTGTATTCCTCTCCGGAATTTAAAGCACATTAGTTCAGCATAACCTTCATTTTGTTTCCAGGAGGCACCCATTCTGTACCAGGGTGTGTAGTTCCTTTGTACTCAACCAGATAATAATGTTTTTTGATTTGAGGAACATGTTTGGATTCAATAGTGTCTAATTGAATTTAGCAGCAGAATTCCTATTGACATTACTACGTTAGGATATAATTTGTTATTATTGGGTGTCTGTGATGAGATTGCATTCATAGTGGTATGTGAAAACTGATGGAATTAGGTTCAGATTATTTAATTTATCTTCTGGTTGTTTTTTGTCAAGCTCTTTCCATCTGTACTAGTCTACACAGGTAGGAAGATCCCTACAAAGATGTCCATGCCTTTTTCAACTTAATTAATTTGAAAGGAGCGTGGCCATGACAGGATATGAAAAGCTTTCTGTGACTCAGCATGTGACATTTCATACAGCAAATACACTTGGCCCTTGTTTGGACATTATCACTAAACAGCAGTTACAAAGCCATTGCTTTTTATGATATCATCATTCTTCACCATTCATTCACAATAGGAAATGGCTGAAGGAGCACACCATCCTGTATCGATGTAATTTGCTTTCTAACATGGTGACTTCTCAACTTAGCATGTAGAGAGATGGGTGTTCTCCAAACAGCTGAGCCAGCAGAAGATCTTACAGCCTATCAGCCTGCCTGACTTTCTCCCTGCTGATGGGTATTGCCTTACTATGAGAGCCAGCTAAATCGCTCATTTGATATTTTACCTGTTTAAATCTTGTTAATTCCTTTGTTAATTGAGCCAACTGGAAGAGGACATTTGTCTGTAACCTTACAGAACCCGTAGTATGCTAGCGATGGAATTAAATTGGGTACAGACCTATAGTGGTAGACCAGAAGCCAGTATAACTTGGTGAAGAGTTAGGGATAGTGGCGCTGGTTTTGTCAGGTGGATTTGTGGAAGCTAGTCTAGCATGTATAAGCCTAAGGATGGAGAATGAAAAGTTTTGGCCCTAAACTTAATAGGCAGAGGCAGGAAGAATAACCTCAGTTTTGAACAGAGCTGAGCTAAAATCTCACTGACCCTATAACGTGATCGGTAAAGTACTAGATTGGGCTGTGTGGGCATTATCATCAGAGGGGAAAAAATGCTCACAGTATCACTTTGCATTCAATTGGGATCACTATTAGAATAGTAAAATGTAGCAGGTGATTTCAGACTTATAATTAAACACCAGGGGATTGCATTCCCTCTGTTGCGAAAGGTGAACTCTAAAATTTGTGATATGAAAATTCTCCAGTTATGCCTTTTTGCAACCCTTGTAAGTCCTTTGTGAAACAGAAAAACTATTACGTTTGGAAAAGCATCTATGGAGCATCAACATCTTCAAGCTTTTATTAAACGATTAATCTATATAGGATTTGTGGAATCCAAAGCAGAAACATTGTTAAATAATGCATGCTGAAGAATACGTAATCTCATATTTATTCCACAGAGCCTTTTGGTTTTGTTTTGGGATTCATGAACTCTCATGGGTCTTCTAAAAATTAGCAGATGTGAGTACTGTAGTAGCCCAATAATGTCATCTCTCTGGCATCAGAAACCCTCTTTTGCAGTAGCTAAGTGTCTTTTGATATGTGACGTGGTCCGGTAATGTTGTAAAGCTCTCTGGCTTCACTAAAGAGTAAATGACTGAGTATCAGCAGTTTGTAAAGCCTTTTAATACTGCTGAAAGAACAGATAATGACAGTGTACAGTGCTAGAACAAAACGACAAAGACTGGATATACAAATGTTGATGGCCACTTAGTTTCTAAAATAATTACAGTGCATGTGGTTTTGTCTTTTACAACTTTGGAGTATAAATCCTTTTTGTTGAATTTCTATAAAGTGTTATTCAGGAAACACATTTCTGCAAGAAAACTGTCAAATGTTTAGCTACAGAAAGCAAAAACATTTCTTTGAAACCTGTCATCCAGTCATCTGTCAGTATATTCATTAGTTTTTGAAATGCCACCAAGGCAGCCATGAATTAAAAAGGGAAAAGTTGTTTTGAAAGAGGATATATCCTTCTCATGTTAAAATTTATACTAGAGTTTTGTAAGTGAATTACTGACCTAATATAGTGGCAAAATGACACAAGAAATTAAATATTCTGCCTGGCAAAATACAATAAAAATTGAATCTGTGGATTATTCACAAAATGCTTTTATCCCTGCCTTGTTTTGTAATTCCTTTAAAGCAAGTCATGACAGCCTGGAAGAAGGATGGACAGGCTCTCTGGGAACAGTAGAAAGTCCCTTTTCTGTCTGCCTACTGCAGCACTTGATCTCGGTCAATTGGCAAAAGGAAAGGCTCTACCTACTTTCACTACCAGAGGAGTGCATTCATTTCTGTTCCAAAAGTATACTTTCTTTCATCGAGAAAGGTTTAATGTGTTTTTCATTGCATTCTGTATTCAGTAAGATTGGGTGTAAACTAATCATGAAATTCTGAATAGAGCATCTTTAAAACTACGACTAGTTTAGTAGAAGACTTCCTGTGAAAGTTCTTGTGCCTGTCGACATCCTTCTACGACTGTTAGTAATGCAGTCGGTACTTCTTTCGTGTTTAAAGCGCCTGAACTACCTTTAGAGTACAAAATCAATGGTTATTTATTACCATCGGATAAAGCTTCTTAAAGCTGATAGACTTAGCCACTGCTGTTTGTTGTGACAAAGCTAAAAAGAGCCAAATGCCTTTCTACGCAAAAACATCTCTCCACTTAGAAAACCCCAAACAAATAAAAGATTCCTACAGATTTGAGAAAAGGATAGTTTGCACGTGTGTGCTCACACACAGGTAAGAATGAAATCCATTGAACACAACAGCATGCTGAAAGGGAGGGAGAAGCTTTGACACATCCTAAAAAGTGTCAACGTGTGGCGTGGGCAGAAGTGGAGGCAGTGAGCTGCTCGGTCAGTCTTCAAAGGCTTTGAGCACAAAACCAGCATCTGATTTATTTTTGAACGAATGTCGTTTTAGACTCTCATAGATAAACGAAATGCAGTTTTAAAATCTCCTTTTTGGAATAACCTACAGACCAAGATGCCTCTTGGCCAGCATTCATGTCAAAAGCAGCATTTCTCTTATTTTACTCTATTGACAGTACTTTGAGAATTTTTTTTTCTTCCTAAAAGTATACTAACAATTGAAATGAAATTAGTAGCCAGAACCTCTCACAAATGTTTATTCCCCTGTGAGCTTTTCTTTAACATGGTACAGAGTTTAACTGATTGATTAGCAAAAATAGATTTAAAATTCTGATACAGCTTCGTGAGTTTTGGTGGAGAATCTTGGGTTAATTCTCCCTCTCTTTCACATTCCAGAGTATATATATTAACCTAACCAGTGTTCTGTCAAGTACTTGTCTTTGCACCCCTTTTCCATAAATATCTTAAATATGACTTTTCAGTTTCCTTTTTAATAGCTGCTTTGACTTTTAGGTAACTTAATGATTTCTATATCATTTGCCAACTGATGTGCAAATGGAAAAGTTCTGTTGTGCCAGACGTGTATTTGAGATGCAAGTGAGCACAGGAATTGCGCAGTCAGGTGCTTTTTTAAAGGAGAATACTCATCAAAGCAACAGGTTCTGATTAAGTTGAGAAATACAGTTCCTTTTTGTCACAGAGCAGACTAAATATTTTCATATGTGTATGTATATATATACACACATATATATTGCTAATTATATAATTTAAGTAATTATATGACTTATGTATACAACTAATTTTCCGATCTTAAGAAGTAAAAGCCTTCAAATATAGATTTTACACTATTTATAAAATGCATCCTGGTAAGTATATGTGAAGGATGGTACTGTGTTGGAACTATTTTGCAGGAGACTGCATACATTGATGTATGGTAATTGCCTATGCTTTTTTGAACTATTTTATTCCCGATAAACCAAATAAATGTTATTTGAATAAATTAGTGTAATAGGTTGGTGGATATAAAACTCAGTCAGGGAAATCCAATAAAGGTCTGACATTCCTTTTTACGTGACTTGCGGAGTTTGCAGAATATAACGCTTCAGAATTAAAAATTCACATATCTAACAGACTACACTAGGAACAATGCTTTAACTTATTAGGAAGAAATACAAGGACATGTTCTGAATCATAAAGATAATAAAAATGAAATGTCAATGCTAGGTTTTTTTTAATTGAAATGTGCAGTGAAAGTTATGAATTCATCTGTCACCTCGTGAAATGTGTCTGAGACACGGTGAAAGAAGAGTCAATGTGGACTTTACAGGCTGCTGTGCTGTTGCAATAGAGACATGTCACAGGAAAGCGTATGAGGGCAAGAGACCCAGCTCTCTTCTCTTCTTCCCCACGTGCATCAGGAGTGATTCCACTGAGGTTAGCACAGTTCTATGCATGTGAAGTGATGTAAACAAAGTAGAACTCAGTTCAAGTTAGTGCTCTTGTTAGACAGATCGTTACCTCTGGAATCATTTTTCTATGAGGTAGAAATTTTAGTGCAGGATTTTTAATGGTAGGAGGACTATAGGACTATTTGCTTATTGCATCCTGCAGTTGAATGTATTTAAACCTGAAAGTGTTACCACCTAGAAGGAAGTGGGATATGTCCAAAGAGCTTCCCTTTATGAAGGAAAGTAGGGAACAGTCCCAAAGCCTTTGAATGTTGAGGCTATGTCTCCATTGCTGTTCATGAAAGAAGGCAAGAGGAATTCAAAGATGAGATGAGGTTTAAGATGAAGTAGATCAATTCCGAATTATTACTTACATGATCTGAAGCTAGCAAAGCCTATTCTGGAACTCATTAAATGTCTAGCAGGTAGGGAGAAGTTTAGCATCCCTTCTCATTGTTAAGTTAATCTATTGGTAGCCTGCTGCTTACAGTCCATCCCGGTGTCATGTTTTATCCAACGTCTTGTCCTGAACACGTGAAAAAATGTTAAAGACTGTCCTCTGTGTGTATTTTAAAGTTGCTGAACATGAGACAAGGATTCCAACAAGTTATCTCAAAATAAAATGCATCTCTTGTTTTTCCATAACTATAAGCATTAAATGATTGAATGGTATAAGATTCTGTTAAAGTCACCAAATGTGATGCTAAAGTGAAAAGCAGTTTGAAAAGAAAGTATGGATGTGAACCATGGGGACATGAAGAAACTGGGTCCTAGCTGAAGGCCATGCAAAAGAATGGTCATATTGAGTAAGGATTAATCTGAACGAAAGAACTAAATATAAATGAAATTCGAAGACTGTCTCAGCAGCAGGACAGAATTCCTTGGGAAGTGCAGTAAGTCTGCAATTCTGAGAAGTTAATTCTTTCCCATAGCAAAGTAGGTGAAGAGAAAGCCTATTTGGGAGGCTGTCTTTGAATAATGTGTATTTTAACCTTTATGGACTTCACAGAGATTTGAAAAAATCATGATGGATGTTGTTGACTTTCTGTTCGTGGAGTCAAATGGAGTAAGTCAGAGATATTAGGATCTTTCTTTGCTTTCTTTTTTAATTATTTTTGGAAGAAAAACAACTGTGCATAAATACTTGTTTTCAGATGTTTGACTCTGCTCTGAAGTAATTTTCCTTGGCTTTGCAGACTATTCCTCACCAGTGCTTCAGTAGGGAGGAACAGAGTCAACTTAGACTGATGGGAATACTTCAGTGTGGCATTGACCCAGCTCGGATCCGTGAAGACTTAGGCTGGGGGTATAGTTTCACATGAGGCTTCACTTTGTTTAATTTCAGGCTGTCATCCAGAAGAGGTGGTTCCTTTTGGGAAATCTCTGTCATGTCAGAACCTAATCTTTTCTTGCATAGGTTTGTTTTCTCTTGGATCAATGAACTGATGTAGCTCACTGGGGATACTACAATTCTTAAATTCAAGGAAGAGGGCAGGAACTTGCAGTGAGGGACAGAAGAAGAGCTCAGGACCTCTCCATATCTTCTTGACAGCTACTTGTCATTGGATCAGAGCAAGCCTAGTGCGAAAATTCACCCCTAAATAAAGTACCAACTTTTTCACTCAAGTGAAAGACAATGTTGGAGAGAACTGTAAGGACCGCTCTTGCAAAAAAGGGAGTATGGCCAGTGAATGGGCAGCCCTAATTCCACGCCCCCCATCCCGCCTCAGCCAGGTTCTATTTTAATTTGTGGAAATCAGTTAGCTGCATAATTCTGTGACTCCACCCAGCAAACCAAAGAAGAAAAGTGGTTGTTCTAGTCTCCATGAAACTCCTTTCCAGTACCTGCAGTTGTTTAGGATATATGGAAGATTAAGTACTGAAATGTACCTTCTAATAAAGTACTTTGATGATCAAGAGACTACAGTGATTGCTGGCAAAAAAGAGGAAACTACTTTTCTAACCTGGCCCTTAATGCTTTCATAGTAGCAAAGGCAATTGTGTGGCTAACTTCATTTTTACTCAGCAGTCAAGTTAGTTCAGGTTTAATTGTATTTGTTTTCTCAACTCAGATTTCACTGGGTGCTTTTTTTGGTGCAGGTGCCTTGACCTAAATACATTAGAAGTGGTTCATTTTCTTTAAAACAATATTTTAACTATCCTTCTGTCCTTTTTAAGTCTTTGAGTCTTTTATTCCTCTTTCTGTTTTCCCCATGACATTCTATATCTCTGCTAAACCAGTGCAGTGACTTAGGTAAACTTTCTCTGATTAAACATGTGAGAAAGCGTATGTGAAGTTCAGAGCATTTCAGTCATGCCAACTGTTGGCTTTATGTCTGGAAATTCTGGTTTTTGATATTAAACAAAAGGTATATCACACCTTTTCCCAGCATATACTGATGTGAACACATCTTGCAATGTTAAAAATAGCCAAGATTGTCTGCCGTTGTGGAAGAAAGGAATGTGGTTTAATTAAGCAGAAATTTTATTATCTTACCTGGCAACTACCCAGCAGCAAGCATTATATGCCAAAACGCATGTAATTTGTTGGACCCAGCCTAATGTTGGGAACCCAGTAGCCAGATTAAAGAAGAGTGAGAAAAGGTCTTACTTCATCTTTACCTTTTACAGCAACCAGCTCCTGTTACTGAATGAATTATGAAGTTAAAAACAAGACATGAGTGTGAATTTGGAGATCCCTATGACGCACTGTGAAAACCTGTAACATTTTAAAATAAATAATAAGGGGTGCAAACAGATTGGTTGCCTTTGTGTTCCACTCTTGGTTGAGATGTAAAAAAAAACCCAAAGAAACCAAAAAAACCCCACCTTAAGATGTGAATCTTGAAGGAGACACAGACCCTTTCCCTTTTCTGCTATTCAGGGTTATAAGAAAAGTATTCGTATGCCCTACTGACAAGGCCTAAATATGTTGATGCCTGTTTGATGCTTTTCCTTCTGGAAGAGGAAGCTTGCAAGGGTTTCCTTGGTCATTGTTGTCTGGTGAGTGCTGCACAGGCAACCAACGTGACACAACCCCTTTCATGAACTTGATCCAATTCTATCTAAAATACAGCACAAAAAGTTTGCTCCAGGATATCAAATGATAAAAAAACAAACCAGCAAACAAACAAACAAAAAAACAAAAACAAGCCCACAAAACCTAAAAAAAACCACCAACAAAAAAAACCATCCTTGAGACTTGTAATATGTGTCTTGATATGAAAAACATTGCTTTCACGCACTTGGAGATGAAAGTTGATTTGCTACTTTGAATTTTACTCTGACAGGGAGTGAAGCTATTAGTTTCAGTTTAAATGTTCTCTGGACATATTGAACCTAAATTAATTGTGGAATATAGTTACAAATTTAACTTGTAGTTTAGGCTAGAAAAAGGTGAACGACCTACCAAATATTTGCAGTGAAACAGCTTGAGTCAAATTCCTGCTAAGGAAGGAAGGAATCGGGGCTGGGAGAGGGCTGCCCTGATTTTGCTGCCTGGTATTATCAGCCAATCTCAGCTATTGTAAATGCCCTCTGTGAGAGGGTATTTTAGTATTAATTTAGTATTTTATTGTTCTGATGGTAAGAAAAGCCGTATCTCAAAGCCTCTACCTCAGTATGAAGTAGATTGTTCTTATTCCAAGTCTGATTGATTTTTTTTTTTTTTTTTCCTTGATGGGTTTTATTTCCCATCACCCTCCTTCTTCATAGATGGCTACTCTGTCAGCAGTATGGAGAACAGCTCTTCCACCAGTCTGGTGGTGCCCAGCTAGCTTACAGCTTCTAGGAAGGAAGAAAAGGCAACATCTGTCTGTCTGCGAGAAGGAAGGACGCTTAGGAGAGATCGGGGCAGGAGGAGGGAGAGATGTAGTACATTCACAACTGGTTGTCTAAGGTCCTGCCTTGATTTCTTGCTCCTTTTTGTAAGGAGGCACTCTAATTTTGTAGTGTACGCACACAGTGGCAAGCCGCATGACCATCGTGAAACTATATGCTGGGTAGAGTTGCCTTTTACTTTTCCTCTGTCCGTGTGCCCAGTGAAGCGTTTCCCGGGAGCCCTACTTCAGGCTTCAACTTCTTCCCATAGACCATATGGAAAATTTGGTAAGATGTCCCTGTTTCCACAAGTCTTACTTTCCAGAAGTGCTGCTTTGAGATACATTATTCTTCTGAGCAAATCTGAATTGGGAATTAAAGCTGTGGAACCCTAGGGAATAATGCCTGCAGGAAAGTTAAAGGTGAGACTAAAAACCAAGCTGGTTTCAGAGATGTAAGAACAGGAGATCAAAAATTAGTTTCTTTCCAATGGTTCAGTAGTTTCTACATGTCCTTACAGACCCAATTAAAATAACATTTGATTAAAATGAATACAACAAAGCGCAGTTTTAAGTGGTACTAAGTCTCTGGATAAATTGAAAAACCAGCAGAATTTAATTTTATATTAAAGATTAAAGAGTACTTTCTGGTCTTAGTTATATTATGGTTTCTCTGGTGTATAAGCAGTAAGGCAATTTAATGTAAAATTAAAAATCCTTGGACAACAGCATCTCTCTCCATTCAAATTAGCACGGCTGAGAAAATAATTTTAGCTTTTAATGTTGATTTATAGCAATTTTGCATTCTTTACATGTTGAAATCCAGAACGGTATTATGCTAATACAGCTGTATCACCTGCAGGTGTTGCTTGAGAGTCGAGTGAGCAGTCCTTTGTATTTTCTTTGAAGGATCAATATTTCAAGATGTGCAAAGGAGAGGGGTCTGACTGAGAAGCTGCCTTGATACACTGTTAGTCTAACTATGACTGGATTGACTGAAAATTGCCTCAAAGAGTAAGATAATTTATAAAAACTATAAAGCAGAGCCAAGTGTTTGAAGTAATCAAAGCTAATTAGGAATATTATTTCTTTTCACTTTTTAAATGTCTTGCCTTTTTATACTTTCTTGAAGTTTTTCCTTCCAAAATGTTCGTATTTTGTACTGCATTTGCATGAAAAATATGCATTAGATGTTACAACTATGCAAAAATTAGAACTGGCAGAATTTACTGAAATAATTTCTAGTAATTGTGCTGCGAGAAATTAATGTTGAGTGTACCTATGTTATTGAAGAGAAATTTATTTTTCTTTTCTTGTGCATGTCTAGAAATTTAGCAAATAACCTGACTTAAGAAAAAAAATGGTAGTTTGGAAATAAAATGGATGCATAATTATAAAACAGTATCTTTTTATGAGAATAAGAATTCAGTTGTGGGTGAAATCATGCTGCCTTGTTTCTATGCCTAAATGTATTGTCATAAAAAGCAGATGTTTCTTTGGATGCCTCATTGTGTGATACAAATATTATATATGTATATATGTTAATAAGCTGTTTTTATTTTTGAATGATTAAATGCAGTCATTCTCTAGTGTGGATAAAATAATACACTTATCAGTCTGCTAGTACCAACATACAGTCTGGATTACAAGTTACGTAGTAAAGTGCTTTTGCAGTACTATCAGCAGAATTTCAGACAGTTTTTTTTGTAGCTATTTTGGGATTTTGGAATATGTTTTCCTCTTGCAATGCTATTTTTTCATTTACCTTGAAGAATCTTTCTTTAATTCAATATTAATTTTGTGGGAGGATATCATATGTGCTTAGAATAGTATTCATATAATGAGAAAAGAGAGTGTTTGAAAGAGTATATTGAATGGAAAAAAAGTTTTTCCTCATCCATTAGTGCACTGGGCTTAATTTAAAGATAAAAAAAAGTTACCATTCTTGCAGTGAGTGCTATTTGCATTTGAGATCCTGATTTAAAGGAAAAATTAGTTGTAACAAGCCAAAGAAAACAGTAGTAAACATGGCAGTATAAAAGAAATTTCTTTTATCTCCTCGGTGGTAATGTGAATGTGAAATTCAAATGAATCTGTGAACAATGTAAATTTTTACATCAAAGTGTAATGTTTACTTACATAATAGATATGAAGTCCTGGGTAAGATTTTTTGTTTCATTAATGAATAGCGTACACATACAAAAAAATCCAGGGAAAGCTATTTCCCAGTTAGGGAACAAACTGGATTAACTTCTTGATGAATAAATGAGCTTTTTTTTTACCCTAAAGGTTTGAATTAATGATTTGTATAAAAAAGCTCACTCAGGCTCTAGTTATTGGCTTTGTCCTATTGCTGCTTCTTTAAATTGCACCTAAAATGATGTTATTTTAGTGGTGTTAAGTGCCTTCTCTGATTCTTTTAAACAGAAAATTGAAAATTTTCTTAACATATAAAATATATTTCAAATGAAAGGGCAACAGCGTGGAAATGTAGGTTAGCACATCTCATTTAGAAGGCTTCAGTTTGATAATGGTGTTTTAAAACTCCATTAGAAGTGCAAGATTTATTGTGAGAATTAAGCTGCAGGGTTTTATTTTTGATACATTAAAATAAAAAATACATTCAATTAAAAAGCCGTATTAATCCTTTAACATCACAATAGCAGAGAAATTTTCCACATTTACATAAACCTGAAACACATAAAAATAAGCCCTTCATTTATAATTTTGAATTACTTTTTTTTTTTTTTTGTCTTTGATAATGCAGATACAAGGAAATGTCTGGGGAACAGAGATTTAACAGAATCAGCTGCAATAAAGATTATAGAAAAAATCTTAAGAGTTTTAATCAAGCCAAGTTCAGATGAAGCCAGTGGCAGATTTGATTGAATAACACGAGCAAAATGAGGGATTAATCCTAAAAATATGAATTTTAGTACATCATATCTGTTATTTTAAGTTGTTCCACTAAAATAACATAACATTGGGTCTATCCATTTGTGCATTTAGACAGTTGAGGTTTAACAGTCAATGGCAGTAGAACTGGCTAAAATCACATAGTTCATTTAAAAAAAGAAAGAAAATACAGTAATAAATGGATGAACGTGGTAGTTGTGGGTAACAGTAGACTCCAGGGGGAAGTAATAACAGGTGAAATGCTGGTTCATCCGAAATTTCATCTTTGCTTCTGGTGGTTTCATCTGAGGCGCTTTTCCTGCTCTAAACTAAAAACCTTCACTTTTATGTCCAGCTGGCAATAGAATTGACTAATGTAAAAGCTGTATGGGGAGGAGGATACCCATTATTCATACTTCAGACTCAGAGTTTGGAGTGGTGACAAAGTCACAGCGGTCTGTGTTGAAATCTCTCTGTGTGCTTCAGATTTTTTGGAGTTTGCCTTACATCGATGGATCTGCAGTGGATCCACAACGTGTCTGAAGCCTTCAGGCCTTGGTGCTTTTAATATTCGCGAATTACAGCAACATTGTTTTTCACCTTTCCTTTGTTTCTTCCTGTGAAATATCTGTAAAGCTCTTGCAGCCCTTGTTTAAAGGTGAAATCTATGCTGAAATAATTCGTTACTGTGAATTCATTGTAGAAGGAAGCAGAGTTGTAGCAAATATTCATGTGCAAACCACTAGGCTGTTACAGGATCTGTTTTTTTCCCCATCATCTTCCAGAGAGCAGCTTTCAACACTGCTGGAAAATTATTTTTCTGTTTTCATGTTAATATCATGTTGCATACTTTCAATTTCTCTACATCTGACTTTATGTATATAAAATTTTAACGTGTAATTCCAACCTTAATGCCTTTAAATATGTGCACGCTTTCTTTCCTTCTTGCCTTTCCCCTCCATCTAACAGAACCCAAAAGGTACTATTTATCTGGTATCTTCTCAGTCACATCGCAGTGTTGTGCTTCAACAGTTGCCTGCCCCACTCCTTCACCCGCATCTCCCCTCAGCTCCAAGCTCAGAGAAGCACCTGCCCCGTCCTCTCTCTGGGTCAATCTGCCACCTAATGGAGGACTGACATCATTGTTGATATTTGTAGGCAGAAGCCAGCGCATCCAGACTGCTCCGTGCCCTACTCATTGACGATCGAAGAAACCCTGGCAGAATTTACCTGTGTTGTGGTGGTGAGCTCCCTGTGCCAGCCCTTGAGGGCAGACACCAATTCTCCTTCGCTTTCTCAAGTACCAACCGAGTAAGCCAGCTCTTAACGATGGCAACAGGCAGTGAGGTTGTGTCACCGTTCACAGCGCGGCGTTGCATAGGCGCAGCGCACGTCCTGTCGGGCCTTGCCCCGTTGTATACTGCCACTTAAAGCTTCCACAATGTCCACAAGAGCCTATGTATTCAGGGAGCTGGAAGCTTTAGAGGTGAATATTAAAAGAAGAAGAAAAAAAGAACAAAAAAAAAAGAAAAAAAAAAAGAAAAGCAAAGGCAGCAGGGAAAAAAGGAAACTTGAATGCCAGCCTTCCCTGCTTTACTTTATCTATAGAGTTGAGGTGGCCAGCTGCAGCAGGCAGGTTTTATGAAGGTGACAAAGCTAGTTAGCACTTTGCATGTTGTTATGAGTTATTTGATAGTGAGGGGGGACTAGAGGTGCTCATATAGAGAAGTGATAAAGTCAGAAAATCTTAAAATTGGCAAGTTCTTTTTGACCGTTGTTAGGGCGCTAGTCATGCCTGCACGTATGATCCTCAGTAGCATACCTGAGCATGGTGACCTGGTTATGAAATGTAGCACAACACTGGTGATATCTGCCAACAAATTTTAAGGAGTTTGTTCGTTTGCTTAAGTCTCACATCATTCTGTTGGGAACAGTGGCAGCATGAATTAGTGTCATTTAAAGCAGGGACAGACCTGATTTGCGCAGCTATAAGCATTGTGAACATTATCAGCACTTTTAGAGACAAAGGCAGGGCTATTTCTAAAGCATAGACGTGTTTGTATCTGAGCTCTTGGTTCATTTCAGTTTTTAATGGTGGGCAGAGATTCCAAGCTAATGGATGTAATTATAACTCCTTTAACAGAAATAATTAAAATTAAACCAGCAAACGTGCTAACTTTTGCCTGTTAAATAGGTGTTACACATAGGTGGCCAGTCCCCCAACCCCCATCTCCAAAAAATCTACCCAAGGCAGCTAGCTGGAGTTTGTACAGTTTGTTCCCTCAGCACTGTTTACCCTCTTTTGTTCGTGTACTTGTTAGGGTTTTATATCTGACAGAATGCCTTAGTCCTCAGTTTCTGGCACTGTCCCTGTTCTGAGTGACCTCCTCCCTAGCATAACTATTCTGGCATTTCATGCTAATATTAGTGGTTTCTGCTCTACTTCCCAAAAGGGAGGAGTTTCCCTGTCTTTGAATCAGATTCTGCTTGTTTGCACAGTATGCTTTGCACAAGAATATCTCCAGGATTGCAGGAATACTTCTGGACAGACAGTGCTTTTGGCGTTAGCGGCAGGGATGCAAACAAGGTAATTAACCAGAGTAATACAGAATGTATTACGTTCTCCTAAGAGAGCTTTCTGAAGCCCCTGCTCTGAACTCTGGTGGGTTAAAAAAAATAAAAATAAGAAGAAAAAGGAAAAAAATCCCTTTCATCATATCTCCTGGGTAAAGAAATTAACATTTCAGGGAGCATTTCAGCTGAACATCCCTTTTGCATATTTACAAGGAGCTAACTGTAGTCATTGAATTGGGAGTCTTCACTCAGGATGATGGTGCATTTTCTTACTGCCCACTCTGCAGTTTTCCTTCTGGTTCTGTTTGCACAGTACGGTATGGCTGTCGTAGCAGTCTGATGATTCATAGCTATTTTTCTCATAAGCGCTGTTTTGCTCTGTTGCAAAACCTTTCAGAGGGAAAGAGATGGGCTACTTGCAAACCTTTGTCTTGTTGAAGTTCAGTTTGAATTAGATCTTCTGAAAGTGGACTTAATGAGCGACTAGATCATTTGCATGCTTCTGAAAATGTCAGAGCATAGCCTGAAGAGCTATCCTAATGATACCATCATGTGGGTACCTGTTTTTAACATCCAGGTGCTATAAAAATCTGTTTTCTTAATTTGTTTTCTCTCACTCACTCTGAATGATTTCTAACTCACTGAGAAATTTAATAATTAAGCTGAATTCTTTACTCTCTTTGTTCACTGTATTTAATGATTCACTTCAAGCCAAACTATATCTCTCTAAACCTATGCAAGTTATGATTTTCCTCCCTCCTGTGTAAACCTACAGTCTTCAGCAGATTTGCAAAGTTGCACTCAATTCCAGCACTTCAACCAAGTCTTTGAAAGACAGGAAAGTATGCATACGTGCATAAGAGATGAAGCATGTTTGTTCAGGCTGTAATGACTCTGAAGCACTACTGAAATAAATGGCACTAAACCATTGCTTTTATGCTCCATTCCATCTTCTGTTGGAAGTGAGGAGGTAAAAATGGTGAAAAAGACTGAATCTAGTGAAGAATTTAGGACACCAGAAAGCACCCAAGCAAGATTGAGACATCTGAGTTTAAATTTGCAATCCAGAAATGCTGTTCAGCTGATGATTTGACTCTTGTGGCATCTAAACTTGCCAGGCTTACTAGGTTTACCTCCCTGTTTGAGGTCTATCCATAGCTTTGCTCTGCCATGTATGTAATCGCCCCAGCCAAAGCAGCTTATAATTTAATCTGAGCAGGATCTAGAAAGTAAGTGCTCCTTTGTTTAAATCCTCAGAAGGGCCAAATCCAGTATAGGTCCTCAGGGAATATGTCAGACAACTGTAAAAGGACAGATCAGCCCTGCTTCAGTCTTTTAAAAATCAACTGTAAGTGGCTGCTTTCAAGAGAAGAGTCAAGTCTGTGGATCATGACTGAGCTTACAGGCTTAGCTGCAGCCCTTAATTAGACATTTGAACTCCGTGCTTAGTTGGGTTTTTTACCCTGCATTTTTGGGCACTTCTAGGATGTGACACTTGTACTTCTAGAGCGGACAGTTGAATAAGACTTTCCTGAAAGGAACTTTTAAGGACCTATATCCTTGCTTTTTTAGCTGTATCCCAGTGTTCATAGTGATTTACCAATGAGCTGCAGTTAGCAGCTATAAAATTGTATAGTGTTCAGGGAAGAACAACACTAGAGACCCCCAAAAGAAAAATGGAAAAATATTTGGAGGGAAGAAAATTAAAAAAAAAAAACAAAACACAAAAAACCCAGAAACAAGTAAACAAGACAAGATCCAGATTACCTATGCCTTATCAATGTGGAAAAGATCAAAGCTAACCTGGAACCTAGGGGTTTCCTCCTGTCTCCCGTTCAATGAGCGAGAGACTGCTGGAGGGAGGATGTCTTACAGAATTACCTGAACAGACATATCTTCCTTTATACCCCACCTGCCCTAATAAAACACTGTTAAAGGACTGATCTGGTGTTGACTGTGTTTAGGTAGACCCTGAGCATTCATGCCCTTGTAGGACCCTGCTCAGCCCTGGCTGGGCCGGAGGAGTCAACCTCGGGCAAGGCTGCATCAGCTTGGGTGGGTGTCAGATGACCTGGTACAAGTGCAGTTCAGTAGCGATGCAAAATGGGTGGATAATGAAGCTGTTTTACAGTGCTAGTTCACTAGTTGATACTGAAGTTATGCTAGAAGCAATTGGATCCCATTGTGCTGGGGCTGTGCAGATGCACAGTCAGTACCGATATTTGTGTGAAAGAGCTTCTATTCTCATGGCAGATGCGTTGGCCGTGGCCATGGAGGAGACAAGCAGACAGATATTTGGTTTATTTTTATAGGACCAAGTCTTAAGAACAGAAACAGCACTGTTTTGTGAGCTACTTCACAATCATTTTCTTCTCTTGCTGTTGATTTATTGTTGAAAGTAACATGATGAATTGGAAGAAAAAATATAATACATCATGTTAGGATAGAGAGCTAGTCATAGTAACCATTAATAGATATTAAATAATATGTGTTGAAGATGATACATATTTTTAGTCAGCAGGTCTAGGTGCGATGACTCTACCTGTGAGTTCTAGAGGAGCCGATGGGGGAGATTTCTGGTTCACAGGTTTTCATTTTTAATACGTTCCTTAAGACTGGAAGAAAGCTGGTGTTCTGCCCAGATTCAGAGTAGACAAGCAGATTGAGCAGGGTAAATATAGCCTGATATAAATCACAGTGAACATATGGAAAAAGCTGATTGGGGATTCAGCTGATAGGGAATTAAAGGCCATGAGTAAAATTAATTCTACTCAACATAGTTTTATGGAAAGTAGGGCTTATAAAGCAAATGATTGACAAAAACTTGTTTTTATTCTTTTAATATTTGATAAAATTACAAGTTTGATAAGATGATGCTCTCAATGTAATAGACTTTGAAAAGCATTTGACTTATTGCCATGTGAAACTGATTAATAAAAACATAAATTGAACTATATCATGAAACAGACCAGACTTTAATGAATAACAAACCAGCTAGCAGATCTTAATATAGGATTGTCAATAAAGGAGTTTCAACGACTAAGTGGTTTTCCCATAGTGGAAAATAGAGGATGAGAATAGAGAGACTGGAAATTGTGTCTGGGTGGTGTGAAGGAAGGAGACCAGTGTGAATGCTGAAGTACGTTCTTGGAGCCAAAAGAGTAATGGTGTGTGCAGGGGGAGTCCAGGAGCGTGACCAGGCTGATGATTTTTCTCTGTATATAGAACTGCTAAGAACGTTTAGAGTGTGGCATGCAGCTTTGCCATCTGCCTTTGTAAAAAATGCTTAAAAATGGCTAAAGTACATATAACCATCTAACACTAATAAGTACCTGCAGCATCGGAATTAGTGCTGAGGAGTTCTTTGTTGAATTCAGGAGTTCAGTCTACGTAGTTTATTCTTGATCCAGTCTTCTTTACATGGATGATCCCATAGCACATACAATGTAGCCAAAACCAAAGCAATGGCTAAAGCTTCATAAACAGGAGGTCAGAGAAGACAATTTAGTATTCCCTGATGACTTTAAATGATTTATCTAGAGTAGACTGTGACAAATGAATAATTTGGAGGAAAGCAGTGTGGTGTTTTCCAGAGTTCTAGAGGATTAGAAATAGTTCTAATTTGGTGTATTTTGGAAAGTTTTAAAAATAATTTCTTTTTATGTACACCTGTATTCAGCCACCCCAGATCTATGTGTCCTGTGGTAAGTAGATTAAGACCACCTATCTGTAAATAAGCCATACCTTAGACAATTAACATCTAATAGGTAAGAGATGGATGGGGAAAGTACACCAGTGGGGGCTGAATTGACTACATGATTATTCAAGAGCAGAATTTTGAATAGCACTCAGATCTGTCAACACGTACATGGGCATTTGGTCTATTAAGTCATGCTACCTTCATAAAAATAGCTATAGTAAAGCCAATATCTAAATAGCATTATTGTTTCTATTAGTACTGTGTCTGTGCCACTTAGGTAGTATAACACTAAGTGCATTGGTATCTGTTTCTATTTGAAAGATTTTAAATGAAATAATTGTTTTCAATCAGAGTTTTTAATGTTACCTGTTACTGTAAATGCTAGATAAGCTAACAAAAAAGTGTGAATTTTGAAACCAGTTGTTAAAAAATATTTTAAATCATCTTATTGATGCTTGCATAGTTAGCATAGTTATATAAAATACATAAGCCCTATAAAGATCTGTCATTAAGTGATAAGGATATTGCAGTTGTCCTCAAAAGCAAGCATTTTGTGCTTTTTATCTGTTAAAAATATAAAATCTAATGTATTATCAATACTCTTTCTCATGTACAAGTCATTGAATCCATTTACCTCATTTGAAATTGCTTTTCATGTTTCTATGGAGCTTTATATAAGGTTGCTTTGAAACAGATTTCCTTGAAAACTGTTTATTTTTCCTATATTCTAATTATATCTGTCTTTCGCTGTGAGAAAAAATACAGGTATTAGACAAATGAAGCAGAGGAAGTTTTTTGCTCAGTAGTAATTTTCCTCTCATTTGCAGTGTCTAACTTGTTCCTCATTAATTTAATCATGACTATATAGAAGAAAATGGGTTTTTTCCTAATGTGCATGAAATACTCCAGCTGTTCTTTCTTGCAGTTTTACAACTTTCACATTTCTAACATTGACCTTGATTTCAATTCACATTCATAGAGACCTTTTTGTCTTAAAATAATGTAATTGAGTAGAAATGCATAATCAGTTAATGCATCAAGACTCTGTGGAACAATGTTACACTTAGAAAATACTTTCTTTAACTTTGCAGTAGGCTGAATTTCAGTAAATACAATCCCTTACACCTCTTACGTCCTATTAAAGAAATATTGCAGCTGCACTTACAAGGAAATTAAAGATGTTGTGTGCTTATGTTGAAGACAGCTAGAGGAAAAGCGTATTCCCTCTGTCAGCTGGAGCCTTAATTGATTAAACTTTGAAATGTCCATTGAGAGTGTGTCTGTCTGCATTAATATCCCAATTAGGAATTAGTAATACTCAGTACTAGCATAGTATGGTAAAATATACCATACTGTGTGCGTTCCACAATCGTGTATACTGTTCAATTGTTAACACTCTCCCTGGCAGATTTTGACCTGAGCCAACCATAACTCTCCCAGACGATGCTGGGACATGATTCAGGGAGTAGCACAGTGCATAGGTAGTATGGAGACTTCCTTCAGAAGGAAAGGGTGTAAGCCACGATGTGTCAGTTTCTTCTCCCAAGTAGCAAGTGCTAGGACGAGAGGAAATAGCCTCAAGTTGTGCCAGGGAAGGTTTAGATTGGATATTACGAAAAATTTCTTCACCAGAAGGGTTGTCAAGCACTGGAACAGGCTGCCCAGGGAAGTAGTTGAGTCCCCATCCCTGGAGGTATTTAAAAGATGTGTAGCTGTGGTGCTTACGGACGTGGTTTAGTGGTGGACTTGGCAGTGTTAGGTTTACGTTTGGACTTGATGATCTCAAGGGTCTTTTCTGACCTAAATGATTCTATGATTCTATGATTCATTTGCTCTTAAGTTCTTAAAATCAAGGAGAAGGTCCCTGTCCCTTTTGATTTATCGTATGAAAAGGAATCTTGGATTCTGCCTCCCAAATGATCCCTTCCTTATGCATGCTGTTTTTCCTAGCTCCTTCAGTGTTTTCAAAATATCTGTTTTTGTTGTTTAGTGTCCAGACATGTGAGTCACAGTGAAGAGATCACTGGCACCAAACTGTGTTTTGTGCTCCTGCCAGATATTCTACCTCAGGCTCACTGGTGCTTTAATTCTTCCAGTCATGTCTTTCTGTAGCTCATCTATAAAAAGTACTAATATCTTTTCTTTTGCCTTTTTAAAAAAAAAAAAAGTGGATGTCTCTCACTTGATCCTTGTTCTTTTGTCATACGTAAAAGCCCCGCCTTTGAAATCTGATATTATACTTCGTGATAAAATATTATATTTTGCTTATGCATTCATATTTACCTTAACGTCTGTTTGCTACACCATAACTTCAACCTTTAGTCCATACTTTTACTCACAATCAGCATCTCAGCAAGAAGCACAGAAGATACAACAAGTGATATTTTGTTATATACATAAGAGGTATGTAGGTATAGAGAATCTTATTTTGTACAAATCAGTGAATAGACTCCTGAATGAGCTGTCAAAATATATGTGTTTTCCTATGAAAAGGGAAGGACAAAACGTCTGAGTTATGAGAGATCTTAAATAAATTATCTGGAGGAAAAGGCAATCTGCTATATAAATATTTCAAGTTTTGAAACTGAAGCCTTTACATTGATCTGCACTTAGAGGCCTGGCCTTATTTTGTAGCAGATAATATTATGTCAAAGCAACGTTTAGTTCTACTGAGCAGCTGTTGTATTCATACTAAATTATGTCAGATTTAATCTTGAATATCTTCAACAAGAGCACCCAGTTGTGCTGACAAACCTAAAATCATTTTCAGTTAAATATGTTCTATCACAAACCATTTGGGCACATTGCCTCTCTGAAGAATGACAAAGTCAGTGTGCAAGCTCGCCTTTATAATTCGCGCTGCCTGTTGAATTCCCATATTATATCCAAACATCCCAGCAGTAGACCCAATAGGTATCCTACTGGAACATTGCAGTAGCAGAGGTAGACAATGTGAGGCATTTTCTCAAGGGTATTACTTTCACAATCATTTTAATTGCACATGCCTGATTCACCACTGCTTGCGTATTCATTTGTACTTGTTCAAAGGGAATGCAATTTAATTTTAAAATACTCTCAAATCACTGCAATACTCATTTTACACAGTGAAAGAACAAGACAATAAAGTGGATAATCAGGTTCTCAGCATTTTGTAAGGAGAACTGAAATTTTGCTTGGAGAAGAAACAGTAAAAGTCAAGGTTCACTTATAGAATACTTCAAAGGGTATCCTGTAAATCCCACGTCAAACCCATTGTACAGCAAGGGCACCTTGTTAATTGCAGTGATGCTGTAATGAGGAGATGACACAAAGATGAGAACAGTGTGTGAGAACCTAGTTTAACTGGAGAAGAGCAGACAGCTGTAGTCGATGGAACAAAATCAACTCTTCTGGAGAGCACTTCATCGCAGGAAACACGCTGGAGTGCTCTCAGGCACTCTCAAGAGAAGCCTTTCTCCTTCCCCTTACTCACTGCAGCAGGAGCATAGGAAACTATATGTGCCAAAAGTGGGATGGAAGAAACGCTTCTCCTCTTCCCCAGCTAAACCCCCAGTGCTTTCGGGTGCTCAATTTAAAATTTAGGAAAGTTCAGTTTATATTTTTAGGAAAGTCTGAGTACTTGCTGTGCTTCCCTGTTGTATGCCTTAACCACTTTCTTGATATTTTGGAGTTAGGCTTGCCACCTTTCTGCTTCTGCAGTTCCAGTTTGTATAAATAATTATGCAAAGACTAGAAATCAGGTGTTTTCTCTTCTGATGACTTTTGTAATCTTTCTTGTCTTCTGTGACAAATACTTAGTTGTTTCATTGTGGTGTGCAGTACTGTATATAGTTTTGAATGTGAATAAGCAATTTGCCCTCTCACGTGGTGCCCCAGTCAGCAGTTCCCAAGAGCTCCAAGGAGCAGTACGTCTCTAGGAGTTTAACCTGCTGGAATATTTTGTTTTTGAAAGAAACATTTGTGTTATCGATAGTGACAGTACGAAATGGAGTTTGGTGTGCTAGGTTAGGATGAGAGGTTGCGCTCTACACCTCAGTTCTGGTTTCCAATTCCAGTCTCTGCTCAGAAGACTATACAAAGAGAAAGATCATTTACAGCAGCAGTTAAGAGACATCATTTCTTCTGTAACCTGAAGACTGAGGGAGATTCTTAGCATAGACTGGTTTAAGTAACTTCAGGAAGCACAAATAACTCTTTATTTAACATTTGTAAGGCAGCTGCTTCTTTGCAACTTTAAATGCTTGTGTACTTGATAGCATTGTGTTTCACATCTGTAGGCATAGCTGAGGAATTGCTCTCTTCAAGGTAAATTAATGCTGATCGCTGTGAACTTGCTGATCAGTCTGGCATCTGGGAAGTACTTTCTCAGCTGATGTCCATTTACTGAGAATGCATTGTGTAAGCACCATCTGGATTTCTAAGGCTGTATTCTCATAGCTCTTTGTAGGTCACCGGTGATGATGATGGGGCTTGCAGGTAGTTAGTTTTTACTCCTTCAACATTCTTCTAAGTTAGAGCTTGATCCTGAATCCAGTAAAAATAAGGAGGGAGACAGAATCATTCTGCCATGGCTAATATGATCTCTCATGCTTGGTTGAGGGGGAGAATCTAGCACATTTCAAAGAACAAACTTCCCTTAGGTTTCATTTCTGCCACCTCTTCACATAGCAGAGGAGAAGAAGGGAGTTTGATAGTGTGCTGCCAGTTAATTAGATTTTGATTTCAGGCTAGAAATGACAAAGTATTTCAGTGTGATGTTTTTTGGGTGAAATGAGAAATCCAGGAATAGGAGCCTAGGTTCCTATACAATACGTAAGCTAGCACCTCAGCATGGCAATCCATTGAAGTCTTCTGTATTCAGTCTACAGCTGTCTATTAGAAAGGATTCCAAAGTGGGGAGAAGCTAAGATAACCTACCTCAAAGCTGCAGGAAGATCCCACAGTTTACTTAGCAAATTTGTGGCCAAGCATGTTTTCATTGGAGTAGATGCCTAAAATAACTCTTTCCAAGAATTGTGCAGGGTGTTTGAAAGAGACACTAGGTGGGCGTTCAGAGCTTTAATCTCCTAAATCTGCTTCAGAGGACTTTATCTTTAGTATATATTGTTTTTTAACTAGCTAGACTGATGCATTATCCTTCTTAGGAGAGGCATTTGTATTTCCATTCAACAAGGTTATAGGAGTTGTTCACTAGCTTCCTTAGGAAAGTCTTACGATCTAGGTGTCCTAAGAACTTCTGGATCTCTGCTTGGATTTCATCAGAGCACATGGTGTAACTATTATCCCTCGATATAGTATGTAGATTGCAGGTATTTCATAATATTATTAAGATGTAATCATTCAACTGTCCATAGTATCTACATGTTGTTATTCTCTTATTTTTATTTACCAGGTTTCTGTCTATATTTACATAACTATTCCAAGCTACCTAGTTTGATGAAGTTGAACTTCATTCTTCAAGTGTGATTTACTCAATACAGCCTAAAATCATGCTGAAAAAGAAGAGCATATCTGCAAGCAAAGCTTCCTTGGTCCTCTTTCTGTGCCAAATGATTTCTGCATTGGATGTACCTCTTGACTGTAAGTATTAACCTGCTAAATAAGTGCAGGATAATGGAAGATTAGTTAAATAATTTCTGTATAAAAGGATGAAGAAAACTCCAACATGGAGCTAAATATGGAGTGTGCTTGCTCACTTCAGTCAGGACTTTATGGTTATGAATATTTACACTAATTCACTGAAGATTTTCAAAAACTGTGCATATAAAATGAGTTACATTGTTCACTTGAGAAGAGCTAACATAGGATTCTCATGAATACTCACACTTCAGTGTGCCTTTATTGAACACTTTATTTGATGAAAATGAAGAAGGGCAGAGAAGCCCAGTTAAATGCTCATTATTTGTGCAATTAAGATCATAGTGACAATTTGCTGAAAACCCCAGGACAACTCCTAGTTGCTGTAAACAGTCAGCCTTATCTTCATATAAGAGGTTTCCGGGAGCTGGTATGAGATCTAGTAAAAGATTCAAATACCTAAAACTCAGACACTAGAAGCATCTTACTTTTTGATCCAGAAAAGTAAGTTAGGCTCTTAGATTTCCTAAGCAGTGCCTGAAAACAGTTAAGTACCTAACTTTAAGCTAAAAGCATGTGTGCTGAGCAGGGAACTCTAGCATTAACCAGTGAGGAAACATCTAGAAGAGGGGAAATCCCAATATCTGAAATTCTTGTCTAATATAGACTGTTAGTGGGGAACCTTGAAGGTAACACTCCATGCTGAAAAGGAAGCAATGGTAGCTGCTGCGTTTTATAGCCCTAATAGCTAATTTTATGAAATTATTCATGCTTCAGGTTGTTATTTTCTTCTTAAGATAAGCATGATCACATTTTCAGAATTCAGTGAACCATGTTGCACCTCACAGCGACTATTCATTTGTTAAACTAATTACCAGAGAAGAGAACATTAGGGCTGGTGTTAAATTGATGGATTCAGTAAATTTGCCTATGATTCTAATCCGCATGGCTTTCTTTACCCCCATGTTTTTGATACCTTCTTACCTTCCATAAATGCATGTTTTTCTTTAATAATCATTGACATAAATTGCAACTGCTTTGGTGGTTTTTTCCCCATGCATATTTACAAGCCTCTCAAACCAATGACCTGTATTTCTGTAACAAGATCAATATATCTGAATCACATCAGACTTGTTGTGCTGTGAATGCCTTTAGAGCAATAAACTGTGACTTAAAGAGGGCTTTAAAAGTTTGATGAATGAATGTCTTATTTTCTAAACTTAGTTTTTCTGCCTGGATATTTTTGCAGGCCAGAAATAATGTTTTAAACCCATCTTCTAGTTTAGGAACTAATGTAAATTGAGCACCACTCTAGTATCTTTTGTATAGAGCAACACTTCAGCTTAAGTTAACCAGAAATGCATCAACAGACAAAAATGAGTAGCCCTTTTAGATGTATCGTGTTAACTCTCAATTAACTTGTTCACTACTGCATAATATTTAATAACTTTGTTAGGTCTGATAAAGTCACATACTTGAATTTTTAGCCAAACATCATAGTAACCAAAATTACATCTATAATGATGTTATTGCTTCATAAATAATTAATAGAATGGGCTCTGGGAGAGCACCACAAGAGAAGTGGTCTTCTCTGCACACCCTCCGCAGAGACCTGGTGGTGAGAACATACTTGATTAGTTGAACCTTCAAGTTTCATCCAGGTTAGTGGTTCCTATGCTCGTCAGTGTCTCAAAGTAGGTAAGGGGTGACTGACAACACAGCTGACCAAAAGCAGTTTAACTTCCTCTAAAACATTATTGATGAGGAGACGTGTATGCAAAATATTTGAAGTAAGCAATAAAGATGTGACAACTAAGATGATTTTTTTTGTTTAGTTATTTTTCAAACCAAAAGGGATTGCACGTCTGTTGAGCAGAATTAGGTACTTTCGTCTTTGTAAGAGTAATTTTAGCCTGAAGTGTTCTCTTTGTTCTTCCATATGATCGTACGGGTGGATTGATTTTGACTGCAGCATGAGGGCAGTGCACCCATTAATCCTAATTTGCTGTCTCTGCAGTATCAGTGTGTTGTGTCCTTGCAAGGCCAAAATCACATACCATGGTTGCCCTTAAAAAGTCAACACTTCAGAAAAGTTTCTCATACCGTGAGCTTTGGGAGAAATGTAGTAATATCTGGCACAGTGGAAATCGTGGCTGGAATTTCAGGCATCACTGCATGGGTTACAGTGCTAAATGTTTTAAATGTTTTCTTTTTAATGGTGACCAATGTACTTGTCAGAGATACTTATCTTCCCTCTCAAAAATGCTAATTTTCCTTTAACTAACAAATGTTTCTCTTTAATCTCCGTTTGTCCATTCAACTGCTGATTCTGATGGGGGAATAAAAGCAAAACTTCTAGAAGAATGTAAGTTCCTGTCCACAAAAACTAGGCTGTGTGCTGCTGAAAATTAATACTGATTGTGTTGCAAATTGAATTTGCAGTCCAAAAATGTGTGATTCTGACATTCTGTTGATAATTCGGTTTGCTGTAGCTAGATGTTTTGTGCATGCAGTGTTCAGAAAATACTACTGTACATAAATCGGTGTTCTGATATTTTGAACAAATTAATTGTGTGATTTTTTGATTGTGATCTTTTTTGATTGTGATTTGATCTGAACATTAAGATCTTTACTCAATGTTAGCATGAGCAATGTTTTATTACTACTTTCAGGAGTAAATATATTTGATAAAAAATAAATTCATTGGAATATATGTATTTACATACCATTTTACATGTCCAAGTTGGAGATACTTTCATATCCTTAAAAAACAGTGGATACAGTTATTTAAGTAGAGCTCAGCTTTTATGGGATCTCTTAACTCAGCTCCACTGTCATGGTTAATTTAATAAGTTTTAAGTGCAGTGCATAGCACAGGAGTGGAGACTTCAGGTCTTTGATGTGGATCAGATGGAATATCCTGTATGTTAGGCAGTGGTCGTGTCATGTCCCTTTTCAGAGTGCGCTTGCTTTTCCCAAGTAAGCATCTGACCTGTACTGAGAGAACTGCCTCTGAGAGGGAAGAGGACTGTCTTCGAAGTACCTCTCTAACGAAATACACAAAAAGTCATCATCATGAAAAAAGGTTGCCTTCCTCTTTTACGCACTCTCCTGTCTGCAGTGAGGAAGAGGAGCAGAACGCAGATCTGCAGGGCCTGTTCTGTTCTGCTGTATCTCACTATGATTCCATGACCTGATTTTTTTTCCTGACTGTTTCTTGTGGGTAGGGCTTTAGAGATGGCTACCTCTTTCTGTGCAACACAGTACTTAATGTATAATGGTAGGGAGGACTTAAAATAAAAATCCCAGTTTTACAATTTTAACTGGCTAGAGTGGGGCATGAGAACACAGCTATCTCTAATGATTGAAGTATTTTGCTAAAGTGGCTAGAAATGACCCCAAAGTACTAGCAAAGTGTATTGCTGGACAGACAATTTACAGCATTTAGACAGGGATGTTCACAGGCATGTTATTAAACTGGTTCCTTAGATGACACTAAACTATAAACAGATCAATAATGTTGAGGAAGACACCTTTCTCACTATCTTAATATCATAAACAGGATTTTTTTAATGCAAAAATGGGCGTAGATAATGGTAACAGATTATAAATTACTTTAAATAGGTAGGCACCAACTACTTTGTCAGGTGAATAAACTGTTTTGTGCTACTCATTCTAGAGTACTTGATAAATCATAAATGTTAAATGTTTCTCCTGGGGCAGTTCACAAGATTGACTGTATTTTTGTTGCATTTTTAAAGGAGAATCGGTACTAGACTTTTCCTACATGTTTACTCTATTTGGAAACTAGTTACTATTTTTGTCAGTTTTTACAGAGTCTTTTACTTATAACACATCTTTTACTCCTGAAAAGTAGTTCCTAAAAGCATGCTTTGTAGATTAATTCAATATGTTGAGCATAATAAATGTGTGGAAAGTTTGCAACCATAGAGAATTTGGAAATACATAAAATGTTTAGAAATACAAAGCAATGTATTTTTTTGTCCTTTTGTGTGGTAAAAAACATTTTGTGTGGGTATATGTCTCACAATTCTTCATTCAGGATATGTTGGATGTAGAATTCAAGTGTCCTTTGGTATTGTGAAAATCTGTTGAAATCTGACGTGTAGAAATGATATTTATTAAACTTTGGCCAAGATCTTCATCCGCTGTAAACCAGCATAGCTCAGCTGGAAGTTAGTATAGCTACTGATTTACAAGAGTAGAGGGCTTCAGCCTCCTAATGCAAAAGATAATTTAATCCCACTCTTCTGTCGATGATTTGGTTGCTAATTGCAGTTCTGCTTTCTCTGCTTACAAAACTGTCTCATTGATACTTTGAAAACATTCTTAAATTCCTCTCTGTTTCTTATATTTCTTAATGAAGTGTCGCAACCTCCTACGATAACTCAGCAATCTCCAAAAGATTACATTGTTGACCCTCGAGAGAATATTGTAATACAGTGTGAAGCAAAAGGAAAGCCACCTCCTAGGTTAGTAGTATTCTGTTTTGCTTTTGTTGGCCTAACAGCATAGGAAAACTGGGAGAAAATAATGTAACTTTTGTAAACTAACAAGTGTACGCATATGTATGTGCTTGCACACGCAGAAACATGCACGCACTCCTACCTTTGTAATTTAAACAGCTACCAGATAGTGGCATAAATTTGACTCTTCTCATACTTGACATTTAAACTTTTCTATAGTCATCAAGCAACTGCAGTATTTTTTTTCTCCTTAAAGCTCTAACAATAAAATAATACTCGATTATTACAAGAGCAGATAGGTAAATGCCCATAGAAGGCACTAAGAGGCATGACATGCTATGAACTGGATCACACTCCAGATTTAGGCATAGTGTCTAAGAAGAATGAACGCTGAATAAATTCAGAGTAACACTAATAAGTTCAAATTTAATGTGTTGTAAATCATTCCAATTTACAAGGCTCATCTTGAAATACGTAACTTCTGACAAAATGCTTATGTAATGTGTATCAGTTTTAATGAGCAGTAGCCTTGATTTACCAAGTGTAAATCAATTAATAGCCTTAAGTTTTGGTTTTGGCAGAAATGGTAACCCTGTGTATAGATCAGATTCCTGATCATTCATTTTAAAGGTCCCGTTTCAGTATCTTGAAATATTTGAAAACTACTCATTTCAAGATGCTGAGTACCTTGCACTGGAAACAGCAGTAGCCATGATGTATTCTGGCATTGCTCGTAGCTGCTTCTGATTTCAGAGACTATAAAGAGAAATGTGCATTGCTCTCTTCTCAGTAGTGTTATGCTACAACTTACTTGCAAGGTCAGTCTATAATTGCTCATTCAGACACACACAGAGCTCATTAAATGTACTACTTCTGAATAACCAGGGTTTTTTCTACATTATTCCCTCTGGTTGCCTTGGGATCATGGTCATTATCGTGCTGGGCAGCAGAATGGAGGAGATGGAGATTATCTGTGATACTGTCGCCCTTTATAGTGTTCTGTTAATGGTAGGAGTGCTACAAAGCTGCTGTGTCTACCAGCATTTTAATTTAGCAGGCACAATGCCATTCTCAAGAGTCTGGGTGTTGACCTGGAGGATGAGGTGATTATTGTGTGCTTTGGGACAACTGTACTGCTTCTGCAGATGTTTCTCTTGAAGGCCTTTTTTGGGCTGGATTTACCCGAGAGACTAAGAGCACTGTCTGTGAGACTGACACATCTGAGTCATGTGCCAGGGCTCTCTTCTATACAGCCTCACCTTTCCCATCAAACCTGTATCTCATTTTCTTCCCTTGCTACAGAGGAAGTGACAGGATTTAAGTACAAAATTTTCTAAATGTGTTTTATAAGCTTGTGCTTAGTTTTGCTTATTTTTAAAGATATGACATACAAATAATTTATTTCAATAATTAGTCTGGTCCATCAGTCTTGACGACCTGCAAATGCATATTGGAACTTGAGCTGCCTCAAAGGTCTGAAGTTGATGATGAGCTTTCTCAGCCTGGGGTGTGAATTGTGTGTTAAAACAGGGTAACTTCTTATTGGCGAGAGCAGCTGGCATAAAGGTTTGTGGATGTGCTGCTACCTATAGCTTGAGCAGCAAAGATTCTGACTTTCATGTATCTCAAAGTCAGGGTTTTGCACCACATTTGTCACCTCTCGTCTGAAGCTACATTACAGTTCCCTGTATCCTTCAGTGGTATTGGTAACAGAGGATTACAGGAACCCCACGTTCTGCAGCTTCACCTGCAAGGTTGTAAGAAACTGGTTCACTATCGGTTCACTATGCACACTAGTCCACCAAAAACCACTGCAGTGTGGTGCAGTGCCACTGGTCAGGCCCAGTTCTTCTGCTCTGCCCCACCACAAAGTGCAAATAGCATATCCAGTCTTGCCCTCCTACTGCAGAAGGTCAGCGCACAATCTGAGTCACTTAAAATTTGAGCTTTTCTAGTACTGTATATGTTTATATTTTTAGGAAGCATTCTAAACAGTAAGTGTATATAGGTTTGTGTTTAAGGTTATGAAGCTGAAATGTAGGAAAACTGCTGTTCACAACATTTGAACCTATGAGTGCTCAGCACTTTACAGGTGTTGGTCTAGCTCTCTGTAACTATACTTTTGGCCATTAACAAGTCATAAGTAAGAAACTGGTGTTTACGGTAGTATGAGGGTTTTTTTATGAGTTCTCATAGTCTTCATTTTTAGTGACTACTTTTCAAAACATCTCTTGCTTTGAGTAACACCAATATAAATTTACAAGATTAATTATGGGCTATCAGACTACACAATTTCATTTAAAGAATCATGGTTATTTGCATTAGAGTAGTGAAAAGAAATCAAACTCACCACACAGTCTTTAATTCACTTGCGTAGCTTTAAAATGGCCAAACCAATTAAAAGAAATGGTCTCCTGCTGGGACCTGAGATGACACATTTCAGCCCAGAGCAAGTTTTAAAGGCAGGTTTATAAACCCTTTCAACAATAGGTTTTATAATGGAAATGCTAATGCGGGTTTAGCAATATCAGTTCTCACAGATGTTACTGTATCATCTTTAGTAGAAAGAAAATCAGTTCTTTTCCATATACGATTAACTTCGGAATCTTTTAATGTAATTTTTTTTTTTAAATATTGACTTTGAAATGGCTCGTGTTAACAAGTTCAGCCAAGCCTTTTATGTTAAAGTATTGTCAGATTTTTTATATTAAAAAGTGCTCTATTACCTTATTAGTTAATTTGATTTGGGAACAAGTCTTACTTATCTGCTAAAGAAAAAATACCATGTATTATTGAAAGTGACTTTTTTCTTCTTTCTCTCCATACAATCTACAAAAGGCAACTGAAGAAGAAACTTTTTGTTTTTATTGTTTTAGCTTCTCCTGGACACGCAATGGAACTCATTTTGATATAGATAAAGATGCACAGGTAACAATGAAACCAAATTCAGGGACCCTTGTCATAAATATTATGAATGGTGGGAAGGCAGAGGCATATGAAGGAGTATACCAGTGTACAGCAAGGAATGAACGAGGAGCAGCTGTTTCCAACAATATTGTTATAAGGCCTTCTAGTAAGTGAAGCTCTTAATGTTCATAAAATGTGAAACACTTCAGTTTGCTTATTTTCTTTCGAATGTTTTGCCATTTTTTTCCCGTCTTAAAAATCTAATCATCAAAGTGATCATGTCAGAAGATATTGTATAGTTTCTGATATTCAGATTTAATAATGTATTGCATGTTCTCTCCAATATTCCTTAGAAAATTTAACAACCAAAATGCTTTCCTGATTTTTTTTTGGTATGTCTGGATGACCTATCCTGTTTAAAATTGGGTTGTATATATGATGCTACAATTAGAATAAAATGTTTATATCTTTAATGCACACCATAGAGGAGGAAAATTTTTATTCTCTTTCTAGTGCATATTTTCCATAGTTTTTGTAATAGCTTTAATACAGAACAGATTGGGACCAAAAAGAAGATAAAGCTAAAAATTTTTGATTAATGGTAGACTGTTTCTACAGCTTCTATGCGATTTTTATCTCAAATCAGTTTTTCAAGCTTCTCAGTGTCATGGTTTAACCCCAGCCAGCAACTAACCACCACACAGCTGCTCGCTCACTCCCTGCCCTGGTGGGATGGGAGAGAGAATTGGAAGGGTAAAAGTGAGAAAACTTGTGGGTTGATATAAGAAGAGTTTAATAATTGAAGTAAAATGAAATAGAATAGTAGTAATAGTAGTAGTAGTAGTAATAATAATAATAATAAAATAATAATATACAAATCAAGTCATACACGATACAATTGCTCACCACCCGCCGACCAATGCCCAGCCCGTCCCTGAGCAGCAATCACTGCCCCCTGGCCAACTCCCCCCAGTTTATATACTGAGCATGATGTCATATGGTATGGAATAGCCCTGTGGCCAGTCTGGGTCAGCTGTCCTGGCTGTGCCACCTCCTAGCTTCTCACTGGCAGGGCAGGGGAACCTGAAAAGTCCTTGACTAGTGTAAGCACTACTTAGCAACAACTAAACCATCAGTGTGTTCTCAACATTACTCTCATCCTAAATCCAAAACACAGCACTATACCAGCTACTAGGAAGAAAATTAACTCTATCCCAGCTGAAACCAGGACACTCAGCTTAAAATATGCTGTTCTCACATTTTAATAAAGCTGTGTGTGTATAATACTGTTTCATGAAGGTCTACCTTTTTTTCTAATCTAGTGCATCACTTTTTTTTTTCTTTTTCCATTATCATAGTTAAAACTTTCCAAGATACTGTTATAGAACCTTTAGTGAGTAGCCAAAATAATTTGAATCAGTTGATTATACTTTCAGCAAATCATTGCTGTAAAAAAACGTTTTAAAGAAAACCTACTTTTCTCCTAAGAAAACATAAAAAAGACCAAAAATTAAATCTTCAGTAAACATGATAGGACTTAACATTCTGATGCATGTAGTTCTTCTGTTTCTCTGCAAGATTATGTGCATTTCTTCCTTAAATTCTGGAATTTTTGTCAATCCATAATTTGTGTGTGTTAAAATTATTTTCTGTAGGATCCCCTTTGTGGACGAAAGAAAAACTAGAACCAAATCAGGTTCGAGAAGGTGATTCACTAGTACTACACTGCAGACCTCCTGTTGGCTTACCACCACCTATTATATTTTGGATGGATAATGGTGAGTTTGTTTTTTATGCAGAATTAGTTTACTTTTTGCAGTTTTTCTATATAGTTGATTATTGCTTACCAAGACCATAGATGGTGGAGTTTCCCTCTAAGTTAAAATTCAAAGAATTTCCATTTCTGTAGAAATGAAGAAACAAGCAGACACGCAGCCCAAAAGCATGAAGCCAAAAGCAGCTGGAGATCTTAATGTAAGTTGTAGATTAACACACTGGGGAAGAACAGGAAGACAATGGAGCTTGAGAGGAAACTTAGAAAGGTCTATATATTTACAAACCTACAAACAGCATAATCGAACCAATGTGGAGTCTGCAGTCATAGTAATGGAGTGTGTATTATAATTGAGATAAATGCATTCTTGTTTTCCCTTAGCTTTCCAAAGGCTGCCTCAAAGTGAAAGAGTTTCCCAAGGTCTAAATGGAGACCTTTATTTTTCTAACGTACAACCAGAAGACACTCGGGAGGACTATATCTGCTATGCAAGATTTAATCATACGCAAACTATACAGCAGAAACAACCCATTTCTGTGAAAGTGTTTTCAGGTAGGTATTGCATTACCTAATTACATACTTACATAGTATTTATCCAGAATTCTCAAGTTATTTGCCAAAGTTAAGTAGTGTTACGCTAGGGAATTTTGTCATTTTAATTCTGAATAAGAAATTACATTACTGTATAAACTTAAAATGTAGTCTCCAGTGTTCCTAACAGATAATTCATTTTAAAAGCTGTCATTTTTTCCCTTTATTAGGCTTTATCTTTTGAAAAAATGTTTTGTAAGATTTGAAATATTGAAAAAATACAGTGTAAAAATAATATTTTTCAAATGGTTTTCATGTCCAAGAATATCAAGTTATTATGATTATTGTAACTATTGAAACAAATTAATCAGTCATTTGATTAACTCACCGTGGCCATATCATCACCTTTTGATTCCCAGTACTTTGATTTATCCCTCTTGTATGCATTCTTCATGATATTCTGTTTATTTCAGTGGATTCATTGAATGACACTATAGCTGCTAATTTGAGTGACACTGATATTTATGGTGGTGAGTTACACTGGTCCCCACTGATACTGCCTGTTTCACAGTAGCATTTAGTTAACTAACTTCACCTCCATGGCTACTTAACCTTTTGCTCCCTTTTCAGTTTCTAATAAAGGTATCTATTAGTGCTGGTGATAATATATGCTTTAGAAAGGGACTGCACAGTGTGGTCTTTTCAAATATTTAATGTTTCAATGTTATTGTAACATTATGGCTCATAAAAATACAAACTCTTATAATAAATGAGTCCTTTCACACTGGGGCAGATTTTAAAAATTGTCTATTTGATTGTTTCTATACTGTGTTGCTTTTTTATATTTTTCCTCCAATTTAACTAGTAGTTTGATATGTTCATTATCACTAGGACTATTCAATATCAGATGCTGCTTAATAAATAACAACAATTAAGCATTTAACAGATGCACTTCACATTTAATAGTTTATTGAATGTACCATTCATTTTTAACATGTTTCATAAGTGTAGAATCTAAACATTTTAATACTATCTGTATAAATAACTTTGTAGAGGAAAGATGAGTTTTGTTTGTCTGGTGTTTAAGCTGATCTTTACATTAATCTATGTTGAATGGTCTTTTGTATATTGTGAATTAATTCGTCCCGAACAGGTATACATGTGTTTAGCGAGGCTGACTTTGGAGCAACACTGATACTGTAACACTTGAGGTTCTAGACTCTCCACTTGATATTGTGCGAGACAGATAGAAAATACATGATATTTCTTCTATTTTTGTCTTTTTCCTTGTCATATGAGGCTTTGTACGTATTAAACCATAACTTACTGGAATCTAAAATAAAACAGGGACACAGAATATTTTAATTCTCTACATAAAAATAAGATGTCATTCAGGAACAAACAAGAAATATGTATCTGAACACAGAACGATATATTAGCTGCATTTAGTGAGGAAAGCACCATTCGGTTGACTCCCAACTCAGAAATACCAGAGGTAATTCTGAATTTTCATAGTCTTGCAAAATGAGTCAGTGGTCCTTAGCAGTGCTGAAACTGGGTAGATTAGTTAAAGCCTGTGACTATCAACTGCATTCTCCACTCTAGACTGCCCTTTTCTCCCAACTTTAAGCTGTTCATGTACTAGTTTTTAAGGAATTCATAGCACATACTGTATTAAAATTAAGTGTTCTATTTATATTAATCTATCAGTAAGTTCTGTGCCCTAATAAACAAAAGTTTATTATGTTTCTGCTCATATTTTTAAAAAATACAATAATTTACTGTAATGATTCAGACTGCTACTGCACTTTAGAACAATTTAATCCTGTATTTTAAAATTGCAATAAAAGAACATTAGAGTATTTACAGAAAGCACTCTATTATTACAGAAAGCACTCTTATTCTGAATTTCATGGGGACACATGAAACACCATAATACTTCAAAGCCAACAGAGTATAATGTCAGAAATGAGTCTTATATTTATAGCTGTCTGTTTACTGTGGTTATTTCTTGTGCGTTAATCAATGGTTCTTTATTACTAGACTGGGGAACAGCTTGAATTAAAGTTAAATATATAGCAAGAGGAGAATACGAGGCTTAGCTTCTGAAAAGACCCCTCACATTGTCTAGGAAATATTGAGTAAAGCATATTGCAAAGTGGAGTGTACCTTTTATCCCCTTGGTTTATATTTCTAAATACAATAACTTTGCTTTATTTGTGTTTTGATGGAAGCCCAGAAACGTTTGTTAACTTTCAGTCTTGCACTATGACTCACATCAGTGAACTCTAAGTCCTTGTTATAGTTCTGCTGAAGTGAATAGGGGCTGCTTAGGATTAAGGCTCAGCATCCATCCATCAGGCTGCATAGTTGCCTATGTATCAATTGCTCCCGTCTTTAATAATAACATTTTTCATGTATGTGTTCAAAATTATAGCATTTAACAGGTTAAGATATGATTATGTTATGTCTGTCAAAAACCTAATTTGTTGAACTGTGTACTTGTGTAACACAATGATTTTAATTAAATGGCTAATGTGCAGCAAAATCACTGTCCACAACGTGAGAATCGATGTATGCATTTGATCAATATTAAAATAAATAAATAAATATTAAAAGAAAATTTAGAAATTAATTATTTTATTTTTTCTTGTTCCAGCCAAGCCAGTTACAGAGAGGCAACCGGTTCTTCTAACACCAACAGGCAGCACAAGTACCAAAGTGGAACTCAGAGGAAATGTGCTTTTGTTGGAGTGCATCGCAGCAGGATTGTGAGTTACTTTTTAGACAGTGTTTTTCTAAATAAAAATACAGAAACAGAGGGAAACATTTCAGAGATGCTTAAAATGTTACCGCTGTATAAGCTTAGGTATTTCAAAGAAACAGAAATGTAAAATGGAAAGAGCTCTTTTAAGGAAGTCCACCATTTACTTGGGCATCAGCAGATTTTAAAACTGACTATGAACATAAATATTATGGCCTCTGCCTTCTCATATCCCCACACCCTATGCACAGGATTCAGGTTGTACCATTGTGTTTTTAAAGGGCACAAGCAAGAAATGCCATAGGGTAACCTTGGACACACATCTGCAAAATTTCACTCAGGAATCAAGCCTCTGTTTTTTTCCTAAATTTACAATCAGGCTCTCAAAGTATATAAAAATAGATCAGAATCTGCTGGTCTAATCTGAAAAAGCTGCTCACATATGCTAATAATTACTTAGTAGATCAGCTAGGTGGGAGTTGTTAGAACATACCGCCAGCTCCTTAAATCCAGTTTCTCATTGTAATTGAGTTTAATTGGTACTTGTTTCTTCAGTGTAATGCAAGTTTGCTTCTGCTGGTTATTGTGCAAGTAGAAAATTACTAAAGAGCAATTTAACTTCATGAACTGGTTTGATCTTAAATCAATTCCATTCTCAGGAAGAAATCTGAGAATAGATTGGTTAGTGCAGAAGTGGAAAATCTTTAGTACCTATTTCAGGAACTGTAAACATGTTTACAGTGCACAAAAGCATATAATGCAGAGCGCTCTGAGGTAGCCGTGAGGAAAGCTAGTAACTGAAAATGATACAGCACAGCATCATGCACATGTATTCACTTGCATAAGCTCCATAGGGCACACTCATGCACAGCTTGACACAGCTTGATACAGGCATCAGTGCAGTGTTTCTGTCTCAGCTGTGGTCTGCCCAGGTGTCTTTGCATCAGCACCATTAGCAAAACCACACCTATGAGTGAGAGAAGCATCAGCTTGCGTAATCTTTATCTGCAATATCGTTACATGCTTTTTGACAACCATGCAATAAAAGTATTCAGCGATCCAAACTCCAGTAAAATGGTTGGATAAAAATGGGGAAAAAATAGAATATTATACATTATATGGCTTTGTGTCTTTAGCTGTCGTGTAATTTTTTAAAAAAATAATTCAATGAGGGAAGCTTACATAGTTGTCCGCAAAGGGCCAGATTCAGATTTTGTTTAAAACAACTATTCCTAATTACTGATACTATAATTAAAAGTCAACTTTGCTAGGTGTCTCTGTTATAAAATATGTGATACTAGACTGCTAAGGGAATATTTGCCTTGAGGCATTACTGTTTGAGCCAGGACATTCTACTCAGTAAGCAACGCCTTGTAATTTCTTGTAATATTGAAAGTATATCTCCATGTGTTTGAGCAATTTTCAACTTCAGTGGACAACATGGGGCATAGCCAAGATTTAGACGTGGTGCACTGACAAGTAGCTATACTTGACACAGCACTGACTTTTTTTCTTGATTTCTCATAGGAAATATTTCTGTCTCCTTACAGCTCTGCTGTAAAATTTATCATGTTTATGAAGCATTAGGATATTGCTCAAACGAAGGAAAATTATAAAATTGTCATTATCTAGAAACTACCTTTTAAAGCACCATGAGCATCAATTTAATAGTATAAGTGCTATAAGATTTGAAATACACTTGTATTCATTTCTTAACCATCAGGGTTTTTAGATTAATCAGCAGACAAATGTATTCTATAATTATTAAGCCTACGAACAGATGGCCATTGACAGTGTTAGTGAGGCTTGTCATTTCCTAGAAACAAATGCTGGCATATTTTGCACATTTGCTGGACATGCCCCAAAATCTGGGTAAAGGCTCTTAAAATAATTATTTGTAAAATATGTGTTCAAAAAATTAATGTATTGAACTCTCATCTTCCTTTTCTCTGGTCCCTAAATTTGATCTGTACTTTTGCTTTTCCAGACCCACACCAGTAATCCGCTGGATTAAAGAGGGTGGGGAACTGCCAGCCAACAGAACATTTTTTGAAAACTTTAAGAAAACTCTCAAGATTATAGATGTTTCTGAAGCTGACTCTGGGAACTACAAATGTATAGCAAGAAATATATTAGGTTCTGCTCATCATGTCATTTCAGTAACTGTGAAAGGTAACACTAAAATAATCCTTACTGTAATATTGTCAGTGTCCAGAATGCAAGACTGAAGTAAGCTTTCTGGGATAAAATATAGCTGAAAGGATGAATGATAATGGTAAAAAAAAAAAAAACTGAGGAAACGATCATTAAACTGACTGAATTCTACCACTGGAAGGACTTTACTATCTCTAATCTCTTTTTCTTTTTTTAATATGTTATTTTATAAAGCAACAGGCTAAATTGAGACTGTACTGTAACAGTAGTAAAATAATTTCTTAGCTTGTACCAGTGCTACATTTATTTTAGATCCTTTGATTAGCTGTCATTACACTGCTTCTTTCCTTTGTTTTTATATTTTCTTCCCCATCTTTCTTCTTAATCTCCGTCTTATTTTCTCCATCTTTTCTGCTCTCCATTCATATAGCCAAGATTCTTTCTCTTCTCTATTTTACTATTTGCCTTATAGTCTTGTATTCTTCTTCCTTTTTTTGTCTTAATTGACATTTCTGGTTTTCTATCTTGTTCATGTTTTTTACCCAAGATGGTGTCTTACCAGTTCTAAAAACACTTACAGTGTGGTTGTCCAAATAGAAATTGTAAGTATGTTTTGAATACCGTGAAACAAAAAAACTGGAATGACAGCTAATTAGTCATTGAAATAATCAACTGTAGTACTTACTTTGCATGCTAAATAGCCATTTATTTTATTGTAGACTAGCATCATTTTGTGATCACATTCAACCTCCTTTTTAAGACCAGAAGTTTAATTTTCTATCTGTCCATCAATCCAAAATCTGAAATTTAATTGCAAGATGTGATAACATATGCTATTTGTAGTTATTTATTGTAAAAGAGATGAAGACATAGATTAATATCTTTTGGTAAGCACAGTGTTCCGTCCATTTTGATCACTGTGTATTTTCAGCTGTCTCGGGTAAACATCTGGCCCCACTGCAATCACCCATTGAATTCAGTGAGACCAAGGATTTTTCCATATCTAAATTTCACCCTTGACATGAAATACTTTTATGTAATCAAACCTAAATTCATTTCTAACAGCCTAACTACTGTGAGCATGGATATCTCTGAAATTAATCAAAAGACCACTCTAGCCTCTGCAGATGCCATACTCAGATAAATTTTGCTTTCTTTAGGAAAGGCAAATTAGATTCAAAGCAGGCAACCCTAAATGAAACAAAGAACCTCTTGTTGCTTATCTCAGAATTTTAATGCAGTGGGTAGCCAATAGCTCAGTTTAGCCAAAGTATAATCTACCACTTAATCATTGATTATCACATATGTATATATATCAAAAAAACTTAACAGTGTAAGTGTAAGTCTATATCTATAGATACCTTGTTTGAATTATCTTCCGGTTGCCATGACTGTGGCTTATGATTTTCTCTACAGAATTTTAGAAAACATTGCTGTGTTTCTCTTCCTAACCCAGCTGCCCCATACTGGATAACAGCACCCAGAAACTTGGTCTTGTCTCCTGGAGAAGATGGGACATTGATCTGCAGGGCTAACGGCAACCCAAAGCCTAATATAAGCTGGTTGGCAAATGGCGTTCCCATAGCAAGTAAGATTCTTAATTACCTTACGGGAGGATGCGTAAGAGAATATGAGGAATATCAGGGTGTTTTTTTTCAAATATAAATGAAGAGCGCGTATTTGAGTAGTTTTTGCCTGACAGGTAATACTAAGTTATAAATGAGATGATAAAAATACTGTGGTTCATAAAAGTGGAACAACAAAATGTACCTCTAATGTGCTTGAGAGCACTAAAATTTGTGACTGTACTCCTGGTTATTCTGTCTGGTGGTATCCTTGTGGAGATGGGGCTGCAGTAACAAAACTGTGCCATGCCCCTCTTACAGGGATATTGCTGGGACATAATTTCTACCATTGTGTTGCCGTGGCAGTTGTGTTTGCTAGATCTCTCCTTTGCCGCCCCACTGCAACACTAACTTTGTCAAGGAATCATAAAGGTGACATAAAAAGTCAAGTCCTCACATCTGTGGATGTACAGAGCACTTTTGCAGGATTTGCAGCTTAGAGTATGTTTTAGCCTTCCGGGCTTCAGCACTAAAAAGCAGCAGCAGCAAAACTGACTGAATGCGTCAGCAAGTGCCTGGCAAACAGCTTGTGCCAAGTAGGTGTCAAAGAATAGGAACCCCTAAGGCAGTGAAACAGCTGTTTCTGTGTGCATGGGTAAGAAAAGCAACCCTGAACTGGTGATTGAATCACTTAATTGTTGCAGTGTTATGACTGGCAATGCTGTATGACAGACACAAGATAGCTGCTATATATAGCACAGCTTTACTTGGGAAGAACTTGCTGGAGGACACTGCAGTGTGTTGTCAGTTCGGTTTGGACTCGGCATAGCCTATACCATAAAATCACACTTGGTTCTTCTACCTTTATCCTTCTTCTTTCATAAAATGATCTTATAAAAACAAACAATCTACCCTGTTGACTCATGAGAGATAATGTGCTCTAAAATACTGGTCTCTGCTGACCTATTGAAAGTATGACAGTGTAACTTCCAGGAGTTTCAGGAGATGTTTAAGTCTGGTGATGAAGTAAATGTCACAGAGTGTGGGACATGGAGGAGGATTCTCTACAGTGAGAATTATGGAAATAGCAACAGGTAAATGAGGATCCTCATTAGATAGATTCAAAATATTTGGGATACCAGAGAGATTAAACTGAACGGGAGGGAAAAATATTCAACTTTGGGGGGAAAAGTAAGGGTCTATACTGAAACAGATAGAAATATTTAGCAAAGAACCTGTTTCAGGAATCCTAATTAAATGTAACTTGAGATCTCTAGCCTGAGATTTAACATAAAAGGTTTCCATTCGTTAAATAAGTTATGTAAGCAGACATTAACCACCTCATCAAACAATGGTGTTACAGGAGAACAGGAAAACATCAGTGTAATTTTGTATTGTATATATTGTACGTAAATGTATCATAATGCATACCTTATAATCAAAGTTTGGTACCTGTACTGCTCTTTCCCTTCTGGGTTTTTGGTGGTCTCATCTTCCTTACTATTTTCTGTGTAGTTACCATTACCTTTTTTCGTTTGTTTTGAGGAGGTTTTTATCTTGCTGTGCTGGTACTTTAACTCTTTTCAGGCCTCCTGACTACTAAAATCTTTTTCACCTGGCTCTGAGCTTTATCTTTGCCTCACACTGCTTCCTTGTCAAAGCTATAGGGCATGCTGTTCAAATGACAGACAAGGACATTTTCCAGAAAAGCAATGATGTGTTCTGCATTCTTGCAGAATAACAGTAAAACATTAAGAAACAGAGTTTTCAGAAGCAGCTGCAGGATGCCACCAAATTTCCCAAATATGAGGGCAGTATATATTGGCTGGCTGGCTGGCCTTGAGGAGTCAGTACACAGAGTTTTATTGAAGGGAACTCAGTAAAAGTTAAGACACTTTAATTAAATTAGCCACTCAACCTCAGTAGGAAAAAAAAAAGAGAAGAACACAAGAAATAAATAACTCGGTAGCTCAGCCTTATGTTAAAGGTCACTTTCACTGTTGAGAAAAGCTGAAGTTTTAGCCACCTTAAATATTTAAGTGCAAGTTGATTGGATGCTCCAGTACACTGGGTCTGTCAGGGCATCTAAGAAAGAGAAGCATCGCAATTACAGAAAGTGCAGTTCTTAAGGTTCTTGTGATTTTGTGTTATTCTGAGTTGTCAAAAGCTGGTCTGGAAACTACCAAGTACAGTGTGCCTTTTTGTTCACTTGTTACTAAATTATAGAATTGAGCCCCTCTTCTTCCAACTGAATGATTACTAATCACTGTAAAAGGAAACTAAAGCAGCTGTTTCAGCTTCAGGGCAGTGCTGAGAGAGCTACACCCATGGCAGGATTTCAAAGAAAAAGAGCTACATTTGAATTTCAAAGCCCTGCTGTCATCATATATCCCACAATGTGCCTCCTGTGGCCCAGTAATCTGTTTGCAATACTTTAATTTTCTATTGGAAAGCACAACTGGGAGATGCTTAATTCTTCCGGTTTTGTTTTTCCATAATAGAGTCAGACAAGGAAGGGGGAACGCTGAAGAAAGAACCATTCGGCCATATCTCAGTCAAAGGGTGAGGCTTAAATACCAAAAGGGAAAAGCGAAGAATAAAGAAAAATGTAGTGTGTCTTAAGCACCTACCTATGAAAAAAAAAATTGCAATGGTGTAAATTTTGTTCCAGATTATATTAATCACAGTAAAAAGATATTTTTAAAGGAAGATTTTAGGTTTCTTTGAGATATTTTCATTAATTTGCTTCAACAATAATGCTTAAAAGAAAAAGTCCAGCATGTCTGAAAAGAAAGCTGCTTCAGACATGCTGGAGTGATAAGGACCTAACCTCCTAATGTTTACTCACAGGAGTAATTTGAACTCACATGCACAGTCCCGTTGAGGTCAATTAGAATTACTTTGGCAAGTAGCAACTGAAAGTTCAGGCCATGACTCTGCCTTGCCTTGTGCTTCAATTAACACTCAAGACCTGCATTATTTATACTGCTGCATAATCCGCTGTGTTTTGCTGCTTAGATATTCAGCATGGTTTTACAAAAGGGAAACCATGCATGAAGTATCTCAACTTTTAAGAAAGTAACAACCCAGATTAATTGGGAAGGGGAAGCACTTTCATAATTGGACTTCAGAAAGGCATTGCAAATACTGCACAAAAGACTAATTTATTGGTTCAGTGGTTTATAGTTCATGATGAGCTATTAAATATTAAATACACACACATTTATACAAAGTAGTGCACTGAAAGGCGCTGTTTATCTTCATTCAACATGTTCTTCACTTGTTTATATCACATCACATTGAATCTTAGGTTTTAGTTAGTCTCCATTAGTAATCACATTGAATTTAAGGGAGAAACATTAGCCCTTAGATTTCCTTCATGAAAGCCTTGATAATCCCTGGCTCAGAGATTCGTCATCCATCGTGTTCTCTTGAGTACACACACAAGCTGTTCACCACAGCCATGGGAGGGTGGGGAGAAATCTGCTGGACTCTGATGCCCCGAGAAGTTCAGTCTTGGAGAGGAGAGGACTGGCAGGGCAGACATTTATCCACTGCTTCTGCTGTCATTGTGTTGGAACTGTGCATCTGGCCTAGGAACTGCAGCAGATATGAAAACCTTTGATAATGAGGTTTTTTTATTCTGCACAAGATAGAGGACGGGTCGTGGCTAGTGCAGGTAATAACCTGCTGTCCTTTGGAGGTGATAGTACCAACAGAATCAGAAACTTGGAAACAAGGATTTCAGTGATCACAGGAAAATGCTGAGGAGCAAGTGAGATTGGCAAGAAAGGCAAAAGGGCATCTTCTTCCATGTCCCATCTCTTCCAGAATTAAGTCTTTGTCAGTTCACTGTAAGCAATAGAGTAAGGCAAAACTGGATTACTTGTTTCTTGTTTTTCTTGCTTAGGTTCAGTCTTGGTTTGACCTTATAGGTTCTCAAGTGTCTGATGCACGATGCTGCCCACCCTTGCTATTTCACTACCAGTTTTGTGTTCAAGTCCGAAAGCATAGCTTCCAGCTCCCCCTCCCCCCCAAAAAAAAGAAGAAAAAAGGATTCTAGTCACATGACATTCTCTAAGTACATAATATGGTATTTAGGCAATATGATCAGAGATGTGAGAGAACAGGTCCATCTTACATAATAGCCCCTGATTCGGGCTTTCAAATGTTATGAGGAAACTCGGCTACAGCCAGAGAAATGTTAACTGGATGCTTCTTCACAGATTGTATGGTTTTTGATCTACAGAAAGGCAGGAGGTCCCTCCATGAGGCACATATCTTCTTATCAAGCCACCTCGATGACTACACACTGGATGTTCCTCCCAGTTTTCTTGGCTGGTTGATTGATAATGTTAAGTCCTTGTTCTATCACATTCTCCTGTTGTCGCAGCTTATCTATCTGAAAACAGATGTCCAAAATTATACAAATAATTCTTAAAAAATCCCATTTCAGTCATTCAGCTGTAGTTAGTTTTAACCACAGAAGACTTTTCTAGGTTTGAAAATGGTTACTATATTCATAAATTACTCATGAATGTGAGGTTTTGGAAGAATAAGCAGGTCAAGATGAATGATAGGAAACTTCTAGCAAAAGTTACTATAATACAAATGATGCTGTGATCCTGTCAGAACTCGAAAAGCATAGGTGAACATTGCTATACAAGGACCATATGTTTCTACATTCATATCAGAAACAAAGCACCTAACCTTTTGTCTTTGCCTTTTTCATATACTTCCACAATAACAGCATCTTCAAAGCTATCTCTGAAGTTAGAGTTGTTGAAAATCATGGCTTAAGAGCCAGTACTGATCTCATGCTCCCATTTACATTCACTATAATTTGTGCATAAACTTAAGGACAGAATTATAGTAATAGCAGAACTACAACAACAAATGTTCAGTATAAAAGTCTAAATCAAATGTGTCTCAGCTTCTCTGAGAAACTAATATTCTGCTATTGATGCAAAATGATAGCTCAGATTTACTAAATAAATGAGTGACTAAGCACTATAACACTTAAACAACAGATTTTGTGTTATTATATTAATTTTCCAACGATCATATATAGTGACTGTGAATGCATAGCAGGACTGATTACTTTTGATTCACAATTTTGATTTGCTAAAGAAGATGCAGGCATCTAAAGACAGTATTGAATATTTCTGCTCTTTTCTAAAGAGGAATTATTCTCTGCTTTCACTGGGGTTTTCTGTGACATTTTACTGATCTACGTAAGATTAGCTCTTACACATGCCGAAGGTGTAGATGTTCTCATTGGTACAGGGAAAACGAGTCAAGTAATTTTGTCCGTTTTTTTCCAGCTTGCTTTCAGCCAGAGGGAATCTCTAGTACAACATCTGAGGATGACATAAGCATTTTTACTATAGAATAGAAACAGTTAGTAGTGACATATCCTACAAGCTATGATTGTAATCTGCAACATGCTTCTGGAAAAAAATATATGCTACCTTAGGTTACATCATACTTCTCAGGCAACAAAAACCATCCTAGTTCAGTGCCCTCTGGGACCTGGAGTCTAAGTTAGAAGAGCTGAGAAATTCTCATGTCAGCTGGATCTCATACTCACTTTGTTGTATTTCAGAATGTGGTAACACTATAAGGATCTCTGATTTCAGGAATGATGATTTTCACATTATTAGCTTTTTTAAACAATAGCATATTACAGAATCACAATCAAAGGTATATACCTCCTTCCCGGTACATTATTTTCAATCTACATTGTTCGTTACATTATTTTAAAACCACAGTATCACAGCATAGTTGAGGGTGAAAGGAACATCTAGTCCAACCTGCCTGCTCGAAGCAAGGTGTTGCATCTGGTTGGTCAGGACTGTGTCCAGACAGATTTTGATTATCTCCAAGGACAGAGACTCTATCACCTCCTTGGACATCCTGTTTCAAGGTCTGACCACCCTCGCAATAAAAACTTTTTTTTTTATGTTTAAGTTAAAAAAACCCACAACTCCAAGCAATGGATTTTTTTTTCCAATTTTACACAGAGCTTAAAGATCTGAGCTACAGAATTTAAAGTTGGTAGACCAATTTAATGTCTTAATTTTCTGCCCAAAATACATATCTTTCTTACAGATCAGGCTGAAGTTTGTATCATTTATTTGGACTGATAACATTATATTATATACTGCCTCATCAGTTGACAGTTGTTCTGTTCATTGTGTTTAGCTTCCTGAATTTTCATAAATGCACATTGACCAGCAATTAAAATTGATCAGGAAAATTAAATACTTCAATGGAAAAGGGTAAAACATCTCACCAAAATCTGGATTTTTTTCCTTCCAGTTTTAAGCATAATAGTGTGTTTTAACTGCTTCTGTTCAGAGACCACATTTCATTCTGTCTTTTTTCCCAGGAAAAAAGTAATAATGGTGCCATAGTGGTTATTTAAACATACTAACAAGAGTAATTGCTTGGGCTCTCTGAAGTTTATGAAACAGATGGAAGTATGCATTCAGATGAACGGAAGATATTCAGGGTGCTGATGACTAACTATGACAAAAGTATCTGATGGAGGCTATGCCTTCTCTGTACAGGAATATACTGTACGTGGCTATAGAGACAAGAAGCTGTCTTCTTATACAAAGTGATGGAAAAATTAGGTGAAACCAGGCAATCAGGTCTTTGTCCTGAAAGGACATAACATGTTCATAAGCTGAGACTCGATGTTATTGGGAGTAAATGTTGGCTGTTACAGGGCACATGTTCAACTGTCTGTTACAGCAGCCGAACTCCTACAGCAAATCCTCATCATTCATTATCCTGATTGTACAAACCCATTTTAAGTATTAGGTAATTCTTTGCTATTTTGCCTATCAGTGCCAAATACAGATTTGTCAAATGTGTCAAAAGCATTTTCTCCTTTTTGTGCAACTATCCTGTAATGTGACCAGAATCCTCATAAAGGCAAACAAGCAGTGCTTGAGTGGCCCTGCCATCGCTCTCTTTCCCCAGAAAAAGAAAAAAAAAAGGACATGGAAAGGGCTGAAGTACTGCATGCCGCCTTTGCCTCAGTCTTTACTAGCAAGACTGGCTTTCAGGAATCCAGGTCCCAGAGACCAGGGGGAAAGGCTGAAACGAGATGTGCCCTTGGTGGAAGAAGATTAGGTCAGGGAATACTTAAGCAAACTGGGCATATAGAAGTCCATGGGCCCTGATGGCACGCACCCACAAGTGCTGAGGGAGCTGGCAGGTGTCATTGCAAGGCCACTCTCGATCATCTTTGATTGACAGTGGTAACCGGGAGAAGTGCCAGAAGACTGGAGGAAAGCAAATGTTACTCCTATCTCCAAGAAGAGCAAGAAGGAGAACCCTGGGAACAAGCTGGTCAGCCTCACCTTGATTCCTGGGAATTGTCAGGCACACTAAGGCTAAGAAAACCATCAGGAGTAGTTAGCATGGCTTCACCAAGGGGAAGTCATGCTTGACCAACTTGATCCATTTCTATGATGAAATGACTGGTCTGGTAGATGAGGGGAAGAGTAGCGGATGTTGCCTACCTGTACTTCAGTGAGGCCTTTGACACTGTCTCCCGTAAGATCCTCATAGACAAGCTGTTGATGTGTGGGCTGGATAAGCAGATAGTGAGGTGGATAGAAAAATGGCTGAACAGCCAGGCCCAGAGGGTGGTGATCAGTGGCACAAAGTCTAGTCGGAGGCTGATAACTAGCAGTGTACCCCAGGGGTCAGCCCTGTTTAACATCTTCATTAATGGTCTGGGTGATAGGGCGGAGTGTACCCTCAGCAGGTTTGCTGATGACACACAACTGGGAGGAGTGGCTGATACACCAGAGGGTCATGCTACCATCCAGAGGGATCTCGACAGGCTGGAGAAACGGGCTGATGAGAACGTCGTGAAGTTCAACAAGGAGAAGTGCCAAGTCCTGCACCTGGGGAGGAACAACCCCATGCACCAGTACATGCTGGGGGCCACCCAGCTGGAAAGTAGCTTAGCAGAAAAGGACTTGGGCATCCTGGTGGACACCAAGTTGACCATGAGCCAGCAATGTGCCCTTGTGGCAAAGAGGCTAACGTTATCCTGGGCTACATTAAATGAAAGTATTGCCAGCAGATAGAGGGAAGTGATCCTTCCCCCATCTGGACGCGGTCTTGGCAACTGGCTCTAGGTGGCCCTGCTTGAGCAGGGCGTTGGACCAGATGACCTCTAGAGGTCCTTTCCAGCCTCAACCATTCTGTGTGTGTGAGTGCACCAGCACGTGCTTAAGATCATTAAAGCAGCTGGTTCATACAGCATCTAACTTTTAGGGCCTGGCCCTGCAAAACACAGCGTAGTACATGGGCAAAGACGTGTAGGTTCTGTTGGTGTTGTGTGGGAGGATGAGGTATGTCAGAAGAGAGACTGTTGAATAGACGCCAGTCTCAACAGGGAGCTTTCTAAAATCGGCGCCCTTCAGCGTGCAAGAGGCTAGACCAGTCAAAAGGAAGCACTAACCTGACACTTCCCTCACTTCGTTTTTTTTCCCTCGTGGGACTCACAGCTTGAAGCCCTTTTCTGAGAACAGGCACCTACCTCCTTTCCTTCAAATAATTGCAGAGGGATATCTCTTTTTTTCCTTAAATACAGCAGTGGGAAGGGGAGATGCTACCCTTCTTTTTCTATGATAATTTAATGGTTAGATCATTCTTTTAAGATCCAGTTCCTTCTTTAGTCATAGAGGATTGATTGAACTAATGGCTTCCATCTCTCTGAAGGGGCCCTACCATCAGCCTGTAAGGTATTATGTATGGGAGTGTGTGTGTGTGGGGGGGGAGTCTGTGCACCCATTAAAGCTCTGTCTGCATGCAGAAAATGCTGCAGGAGTCAGAGGGCGAGTGGAGGGAAGCCCAGAGCCCGGGGCAGGAAGTAGCCGAGATCGGAACGGCCATGGGCTGATCTCCTACCTCCTAGGAGGGCAGTTGTGTGTATTTTCCATTTCACAGTGATTTGTATGCAGAAACAGACCACTCTCACAGCTGACTGGCCTGCCTGCTGGGCTACTCACCTGCTCCGTCTATTTTCAGCCCATGAATCTTTTAATGAAAATGGTATTTACATAGAATAGGAAGCAATGTAGAACATGGAACACAATAGGAAGTAAAGCAAAAGAGAAGAAAAATATGTGCTAGCAATCCAGAAGCCCAGAGAATGAGCATTTAAGGTTCCAGTAGTACCATTTTCTTCCTTTCCAAAATTTTTGAATTTGTGATATTGATTTGAACTGAGAGTGATGGAAGATAAGAGTTAAAAGTGGAGTCTCAAACTGTTCTTGAGGCATGTTTGGAAACTGGTATAATTACTTTACATGTAAAATGGCTTCAGAGTTCACCCAAGATGGAAATAACCTTATGCAGGAGCACAGAGCTCTGGTCCCCTTCATCTATCCCCTTTCATTCTACTCTCTTAGAGAATTCAGTAACAGATACTTCAGTAGATTTGAGAAAACGTAGGAGGAATTTCTCCTTTCTTTTTACACATGAGTACTGAGATATTGTCTGAGTCAAAAGGCTTTGCCACTTAAAAAAAATTATGTTAATTTAGTTAATCGGTCTTTTCTATGAATCCAGAGAAATAAGAAATTATTTTATATGGAAACGTCTTTCACAAATACACTTATTTTCTCAAGTTCCAATAATATATTGGGGGTCTATTTTGATGATGCATTTATTTATGTATATATGCATTTATTTTAAATATTAATATATAAATAATGTCACCATTAAATTTCAATATTAATAATACACTGATGTATTTTAATTTAATATTTACTTAAAATATTAAACTATAGTTTGTGCATTTCTCTCTGTTACACCTCTCTAACTCCATCCAGTTGTATCATAACTGACAGCTATTGTACTTCAGTAGTATCTCAGAATTTTATTTTCAGTTATATTCTCGATTCTTCTGCGATGCAAGATCTCTTTGACAGCTCAGGCTACTACAGAACAGTTGAGGAAATGGCATCGTATAATTCTTATAAAAGGGAAAGAGTGCCACCTACTGAAGTAATATCACTGCTCTTGTGAAGACTCTTGATTTTGTGTGAAAGAATTACTTATGTTTTACTCTGAGATATTTTTCAACTGAGTAAGGCTATTTTTGTAGTTGGATAATTATTTATGGTATAACAACTGATTTGAAAAGCTGAAAACTTTAAGTCACAGAGGATTGTAAAGTTCCAATGTCATTCTAACATAATTTTCTTTGGACACTCAGAAATATTTCCTTATTTTTTCTAGATATTGTCTGTATTTGCCTGAATCTTGTCATATCAGTATTTTTCCTCTGTAATGCATGCAAAATGTGATCTCAGCTTCACTTCTTTGAAAAACAAACAACAAAAAAGCCTCTAAAAATGGGAACTCTACCATCCTGAGTTAAATATTTGTAGAATTGGAAGAACTTCCTTAATCATATTGAAATTTACATCTTAACCAGTGAACAGTCAGCCAGGAAAATAGAATAAAGGGCATATTGGTCTTTCAAATTGTTTCTTCTTTTCAGAAGTATGAAACGTATCATCCAACAGCAGTTTAGGAAAAACAATTTTTTTTTTCTTTACACCAACAGTTGCCCCAGAAGATCCTAGCAGAAAGGTAGATGGTGATACCATTATTTTCTCACATGTGCAAGAAAGGTCAAGTGCTGTCTATCAGTGCAATGCTTCTAATGAATATGGATACTTGCTAGCAAACGCATTTGTGAATGTTCTGGGTAAGAAACAGATTTTATATTTTTCAGTTCTCTTGCATATTCAGTTGTCTCCTGCTACTACAAAGATTGCATGCTCAAGCCTTGCTTGAGGTCTTCAATGGGACTGGATGTATTTCCTGAACCCTGTAAAAGGCAAGGGTATACATTTTTTTTTGTAGGATATTCCTGAATTTCACTTTCACTATTCCTAAGTAAGAAGGATACTTGTGGAAGCTGGGGAAAACTTGGAAGAAATTTTATGTCTTTTGTTTGTTTGTTTATGTAAATCAAGCAAACAAGCATAACAAATAGGCAGGAATTAATATTCTTTAAGTTAGTGTATTTCAGTACACTTTCATTGGTTGCAAGTGTTTTGGATCAGTTAAGTAGATGATCTCTAAATTATTATTGCAAGGGGACATGATTATGCATTTGTCTTGAAGGCCTCCCAAGAATGTGTTTCTAGTTATGAGATATGGTGGTCTCTCTAATTCTTCTCGCTGAATTTAACAAAGCTAGTAGCAAAATCCTGGGCAGAATGGCCTCTAAAGACTCTCCTGCAGGAACTGGCAGATCTTTTGATTGAGAGACACTGTCTTTTAAATGAAAGAACTCACTTTGGTTCCCTGGTTCCTTTAAAATATGTAGGTGTTTTCACCAAAAATACATCTTAGCTTCTTTCTGCCTGCAGGTTTCTTTGGAATTATGTAGTTCAGTCTGTTCCCAGGAGTTTCTCTTCTTGAAGTATATTCTGATTTAAATTTTCCAAATGAAATAATTGCCTTTGGTGCCCATCCCTATTACTTGTAAACAGGAAAGAAGCATTTGTTTTTCACAAGATAATTCTCCTACATTAACATTTCCTCAGGCTACTGGTAGTAGAATGTATTTGGACCTAGACTGAGACCAGAAATCACTTCAGAGAAGGGTGTTAACATGTAATTCTTTAGGCCATTCTTGATGTCTTAGTATTTTGTATCTGCATCTTTTTATCTATATCCAGTTATCTTTGTCTTTTCAGCTGAGCCACCAAGAATTCTAACTCCTGCTAATAAACTGTATCAAGTCATTGCAGATAGTCCTGCATTGCTAGACTGTGCTTATTTTGGTTCACCTAAGCCTGAAATTGAATGGTAAGCTATAGTTGTTGTGCTTAAGTTATGTAAAAAATAGTCAGTTATATCTATGGAAACAAACATTTAAAGCTTTAAAGCTTTTTTACTCTATTTACAATTTAAAAATAGTGTATTTTTAAATATATGCTGATTAAAATACACTAATACAATATTACATATACTTAATGTAACAACAGCTAAGTTATCCCTACAGAGTCAAGTTTAAATTTCATTATGTGATTCTGTCTGTATTTTCTAATGTGGCAGTCCCAAGCTTGCATTTTCTGATAATAAAATACAACAGAATTTAACTATGATGTCGGATAATGATATTACTTTCTATATAAAGGTTTAAGGGAGTGAAAGGCAGCATCTTGCGTGGAAATGAATATGTTTTCCATGATAATGGAACCTTGGAAATTCCAGTGGCTCAAAAGGACAGTACTGGTACATACACATGTGTAGCAAGGAATGAATTAGGAAAGATACAAAATGAGGTGCAATTGGAAGTTAAAGGTAAGAAATAAATCACACTCTCATCACAGGTTAGTATAGAATTTCAGACTTTCTAAATATCTAATAGCCATTTTAAATTTCAGATCCAACAATGATAATTAAACAGCCAGAATACAAAGTGATTCAGAGATATGGTCAAGTTTCATTTGAGTGTATAATAAAACATGATTCTACCTTATTACCAGCAGTTATATGGTTGAAGGACAATAATGAACTGCCAGATGATGAAAGGTATGGACAAAATAATTTTCCTTTAATTTTCTAGTTTCTTTTGTCTGCTCCTTTTCCTGATCTTTGAAAGGAACATATTGACCTATTGACATTTTCCAAAGAAGACTGATAAATATCATCACTATCCCATATTTGGTGACTAAAGGACTTACCCAGTGTGGTGAAAATATTAAGACAGAATTAAAAATAAAATGAGATGTAAAAGTTTTTAATTGTGCACATTGACCATGTATATGAATTGTAGGGAGAAGATAATTGGTAGAAGAAGCCAAAGAGATCATGAAAGACTATTTTGCTCTAGATCACAGATAATTAAAAGTTGTTCAGTTATTTGGAAATAAAAGCACATTAGGATAGACAGTTACTGTGGGAAGATGGTCAAGAGCACTGTAGAAAAGGCTGACATAGTCCCATAGCTTACATTGCTGTCTAGGTATTTGCTGAAATACACAAGTATACGGGATTTGATAATGTCTTATGCAAGTTTCTTATAACAGTACCAGTTATTGAAAAATCAGTGGCTGAATCTATTGTATTTACAGGTTTCTAGTTGGTAAAGACAACTTGACCATTATGAATGTAACTGATAAAGATGATGGAACATACACTTGCATAGTTAATACTACTCTGGACAGTGTTTCAGCAAGTGCTGTGCTTACTGTTGTTGGTAAGAATACTCTCAAACTTTATGATAGCAGAACTGTGTTTAATTACTGTTAAGTATGAAAACAGCATTAGATTTAAAATGAAAAGCACAAACATAATTTTGGTTTCTAGGACAGGACAAAGGAAATGTCACCTATTTGTAAATGTGTTTCAATTTTTTAAAAATATAGTCTTACCCTAAAGTTTGCTTTTGAATCAGCTACTTACAAAAGGGTCCAGTAACTACAGGACACATTCCGTTTCATGCTGTATAGGTTTTTATTTGCATCACATCTGAACTAACACAGTGGATTACATATTGCAGAGTATTTGGACATAAACGTTATCTCAGGAGTCTCACAGCTAGATTATGCTTCAGAAAGACTGAGTGTGCTTGGTTGTATGACTTTTCAAGGATTTTCTCTTTAAATTAGTTCTCTCTGTTAAGTTTCTATGATTGCAGATTATTGTAAAATATGTTACTTTACCCCTTCTCCCAATTTGTAAGAAAGTTTTAAGTAAATGTCCTGAATGATTCTTACCTGAGTTCAAGCTGAGATTCAAAGTCAAGTATGCTTGTCGTTTAAAATTGTGTTGTAATTTTATGTCTATCCAGGAATGACATACGCCAAACGTCTACTACTTATTTAAAAATTTTTATAAGATTGCTTACTTTATTTATGTTCTTGATCTATCCTTATTAAAAAAATGGATAAAATATTCAAGAATACTTTTATAACTTTTCTGTGAAAAATTATCAATGTATTATTTAAAATCAACCATTTACTCTAAATAAATTAACTTTTCTTTGTCTCTAATAATTATGGTCTTTAACTACCTATAGTATTCTGGTTTTTTGGCTACTAACTGATTAAATCCTTTATATTAATGTTCTTTTCAGCTGCTCCCCCAACTCCAGCTGTCATTTACGGTAAACTAATACGAAGTTCTCTTTCTACTTCATCTGACAGATATATTTCTCATTTGCCTATTGCCAAGTGCAACGTCTTTTCTTTTTTTCCCTTTTTCCTGTGTTTGCGCGCGTGTGTGTGTGTGTGGTTTCATCCCATTTTACCAACTGCTTCATTACTGGAGTACTGGACTTCGGAATTTTACAGTGCGTGCTGATTTATATTTTAGGGGATAAATGATTTTCAGAGATAAATTATTTTTAATTAAGGTTTATTACAGTGTGATAATGTTTTCTCATAGAGAACACTGTAATGCAAATTAGTTATATAATAAATGAAAGATCTGAAAGGTAAATCCAGCTGTTTGTTGAAAGCTAATTCACTATCAAAGAACTTGCAACAACATTATGGTATGTTTTCACATTGCTTTTGATGGCAGCTTTGTAGGCCCGGTGTACTTTATTTCATAGTTTGTGTTCATTTTACTTTACTCATAAAATGGATAGGACCATATTGACCAGTTTGGTTTATGATTGATGAAATTGCTAACAAGGATTTTAAAATTAAAGCTGAAATTCCCCCCAAAATCTGTCAGTCAGGTACAGTCTTAAATTTGAGAGTATTTTATACAACCTTAAATTTGGTAGCATTTTTTCTGGATTTGCGTTTTAAAATGCAATATAATATGCCTAAAACACTTTTAAGTATGAGCTTCTTAAGCATTTTTATGTAAATCCTGTCACATTCAGTGAAAATGCGTATGTGTTCTTAAATGAACCTACTCATCAGTCTCGATTTTTGTGCAACAAATCATATAATGAATTATTTTCAGCAATTTGGAATGGACGGTTACATCTTTATGCATTATAAGGATGTATATTAACAGCTTGCATGGTAGTTCAAGATTTTTTAAAAGTACAGCAAAAACTAAATGACAGTAACTTGCAATTAGTTTCTATTTGAAATATACTTGTTTTGAATTCACATGGAAAATATTTGTAGTGATTCTAGAAAAGCTTCTTTGATGTGATGCTTCTTTATTTTCCATGTTTTATTAAATATTTCTATTTACAATAGATAACCACCCATAATCATTCAAAGATAAACTAAACATGCATTTCATAATTCTTTGAATCTCATTACATTTTTTATATCACAGTGCAATCAGATGTAGATAAAATCAAATATAGATTCTTGTTAATGTATAGAAGTTTCCAGATACATCAGTTCTCCATTTTATCTCTGTTTTGTAACAATTGCATGCTAATGGTCATTAAGTCATGCTTACGTAAGTGAGTAGATTTGCCCTGCTCTGTTTGTGGAATTCTTTTGATTGGAATGTAAGGATTTTTTCAAAGATGAACCTGCATATTCTGGTGTGATTATTTACTTTGTGTTCATTTGATTTACAGCTCGGCCAAATCCACCCTTTGACTTGGAACTGACAGGTCAGCTAGAAAGAAGTGTTGAACTCTCATGGATACCAGGAGATGAAAATAACAGTCCCATTACAAGTATGTTTGTTTGTATCTATTGCGTTATGTTAACAGCATTACATTAACTGTTGTCAGGTTCCAAAGAGTTCTGAGATAAATTTTGCATACAGCATGGAAGAATGGTAAATTCATTCACTACAGTTTTATTTACATTAAAAAAGTCACTGAATGTCCTCTACTGTACAGCCAAGCAGAGAGACTTATTTACTGCCCTAAAGAACTAGGCTTTTGATCCAAAAACCTGTCCTAGTTAACATAGAAGTTTATACTGATATGAGCTCTGTCTGACAAGGTCCAGTCTTACAAATATGTAGAGAATAGCCTTGTTCATTAGTTGTATGCTTCTGAAGGAGAGAGCTGCTAACATCTTGCATTAACTCTTTTGTAATCCCCATGAATTTGAAATAGCATCAGTACCAATATCTTTAGGGATTATCTATCACTACTGATACAGAAGCTTATTCTTCATGAAAATATAAGGCAGATAGTTTTATAGTTTTTCTGTTTTTTTCTAGTCCAGACAGTTCAAGGACTAAAGCATGTCCATAAGACAGAGAAAATAAACACCTATAAGCTTTTGAGACAGGAAATTGATCTTAAATACTGTTATTCCTCCCAGTACAATATGATGAAAGATACTGTTTCTTATATCGAGCAGAGAGGACAGAGGGGGAACTTAGAAGGAAGGAAGAAGGATGTTACTGTTTGTTTTCCAAAAAATAATAGAAAGATCTGTCGAGGCAAGTTTTTCATTGTGAGCAACTTAATGTCATTATTTAATTATTTATGCCATGTGTTTTTAGTTAATAACTACCACAAGTTGCCATGTGTTTTTAGTTAATAACTACCACAAGTTACCAAGACCAGTGTACACACTATATTTGGAATGAATGAATTAGGCTGACTTATTGAGTGTTGCTCTCCAGGGTCTGATGCTGGTCAGTATCAACACTGGACAGAGACCATAACTATCAGGGATCTGGAAAGGAATTTTTGTGAAAGCAGAATTTCGCAAATTTCAGAACACGTCAAAGATTTTGATTGCATTTTAATGAAACGCCAAGGGATTTTGCTGAAGTTTTACACTGTCAGACTTTTCTAATGTATTTCAACTAGTAATATACTTTAAAAAATACAATATATAGAAGTTTAATATAAATAGTTGAATAGTATTTAAGTTATGGCTTATTCATATACTCCTGTATCAGTATTTTCATTTTTTCCCGAACAGAAGACACAAGTCTTGCTTTTCTATAGGAATAAGTTCCCACTGTTTCAAAAGAGATGATACTAGGTGGTGTTGACTCATGAGTTTTTCTAGAAGCGAGATATTGCATGCATTCTGCTACTGGAAATTGAACTCTTCCGACTAAATAATGCTGGTTTTAATTATGATACAATTTATATTGCTGCACGGTCCCCTGAGAGCCTGCAAAATAAGGCATTTGCTTCATAAGCAAGCCTGTTATTGCTGCTGCTGCTATCACTTCAAAGTGCAGATCAAGACTCAAGGATAGCACTTCATTATGAGTGTTCCTTTTACACAAGTAATATGATTGACATGCTAGAATCTCTCTGAAAGCTCAAATAGAATTTTTTTCCTTGAAGTCTCCTATAAATTGTTCTACTAGAGCTGGCAGGCAGAATGCTAGTTACTAGGGAAGCAAAAAGCAGTAGTGAAAACTTCTTGGGTGCTGTATTTTTTTAATATGTAATATTCTCACCTTTTCAACAAAGACTGTGGTCCAGAAAACATCCCATCCCAAGACCTTTATCTCTGAACACACAACACCAGCTATAACTCAAGCAGTAATTTGGGGCCAGTCGTCCCTCTTTCTTAAGACTCAGGTCAGGATGAAATCTGCAAGCCTTAAGTCCAGAAGGCTATGATTAGCAATACTTATCTATTTTACTTCTTGAACATCTTGGCTCCTCAAACTGTTGTGGATTATTTCTATGTGGTATTGTAAGTATTCTTCTAAAAGGAATTTCTAGATGCCCCTCAGAATTTCTTTAGTAGTGCAAACAGGATGTATTCCGAGTCATATTCTGGCTTCTTGTCCCCACCTATACATGAGATAGGGCAAAATTTTTGTTACACAACACACAAACATTTGATGCTCGTGTAAATTTTGTATATCTAAACTTAAGGTTCCATGGAATATATTCAGACTATGCATTCTTCTCCTATTTATTTAGTGCATTCTAACAATTCCTCTTAAGTGTTTCAAAATTTATATCTCATACCTAAGAGCAGGAAGCTTTTTTGGCTGTTTCACAGCTGAAAAAAAATGTCCTTTTGTCTTTGATAATGAATATGATTTTCTTTTTGGAGTTCTACAAACCTGTTTTTCCCTGAGGTTATATACTCTGTAGCATCTTAGCACTAATCATCATAATGTTCACACAGAGAACTCTCAAGAAATTTAGCTTCTGAACATACATTCCTTGACTTAATTTGAAGACACTGAAAAGCGCTCTCAAAAACCTTCCTCAAGTACTGGTTCTTGACTTTCAATAGTTCTTCACTAGGCCAGTCTCATTGGGGAAAATGGAATACTCAGAGAGTTTTAATACTGTACAGGTACTACTTACTGTCAGCTTGATACGACTAAGACCAATATATTTGTCAGCCGAATATTACTTTTACATCAAAATTCCAATCTTGTCCCACTTTCTTACTGTGATAGTTTAAGGGTTCCTGTTACATTAAAATCCAGTACCTGAGAGAGAGCTCTTGTAATAATGTGTTACCTGACAGATAGCTGCATGACTGAGAATACCAAATAATAAGAGTGTTTCTATTATATTTCTGCCTAGGCAGTACTTTTGAGATCCACATTATAGATTTTTGTTCTGGTTTATGTACTTATATTTCAAGTTCCATAATTTGTAAAAACATTGATTGGATCACTCCCTTCTGATTAGCTCATTCAGAAATGCCTACACTGATCTAGGAAGGTGTTGTAAGTTTTGACACGAAGTTGGATTCAATTTCTGTTTACAGACTTTGTGATTGAATATGAAGATGGGCTGCATGAACCAGGGGTATGGCATTACCAGACGGAAGTTCCTGGAACTCAGACAACAGTACAGTTGAAGTTGTCTCCATACGTCAACTACTCATTCCGTGTGATAGCTGTCAATGAGATTGGCAGAAGTCAGCCGAGTGAACCATCTGAGCAGTACCTGACAAAATCTGCAAGTAAATAAGTATTCCTGCTTAACAGTGATTGATTTATACTATGAATGGCATTGAATTTGCTTGGAATGCAAACAGCAGTCATTCTTGTTCACGTGTAAATATTTTATTTTTAGACCCTGATGAAAATCCTTCTAATGTACAAGGGATAGGCTCAGAACCTGATAATTTGGTAATAACATGGGAGGTAAGTTTGGTTTTTGGAGGTTTCATTTATTTGTTTTCAGGTCTGTGAGTAGCATTTTTTTAGAGAAATAATAATGATCTAACTGTGAAGATGTTACGAGAATACCCAATGCACTGCTTGCTTAAAGCATTCTTGAAAAAGAGTAGAATCCAGATGTTTCCCCATCTTCACTTTGAGGAAAAAGCTGCATGCATTATGAGAAAAAAAAAAAAATGTTAAGGTGCCATATTTTCCTTGAGTGATTTCTCAAGGTAAGACATTAATTTGGTAATACACGATGTTTTGCTGCCAATTTAGGAAAACTTAAATATGTAAATGGTGGTTTACCTCAAGTAGAGTCTTATTTTTAGAATGAATTCTAATGTGAATCCTAATTCTGCCCTCAACTTTTGTGATAAACCAAATTATTGTGCACTCTTCCACTGTTGTGGAAAAGTTTTCTCTATCATGTCCTTACCATCATGACAGGAGCTCAAGGAGAGCCACGTAAAACCGATTTCCCATCCCAGGCAAGAAACATTGTCTAGGGAACACTGTTTATAGGGATCTGATGTAAGTCTATTTTTCCCTCTTCCACTTCTTAAGAAATACTTGAAAACAAAGTATGTATACAGTGATCACAATGTATGGTTGCATGAGAATTGGCCAGGATCACCATTCAATGTGATTTTTACTATTGAATGAAAAGCAACTTAACTGACCTCTTGTAAAAGCTAAATTGCATAGCTTGAAAATTTCAGCAGGGCTTCTCTGTCACAGAACACAGTGGTAAATTTTCAGTAAAATTCTAAAGAAGAATCACTGTATTTCCTTTGTTACTTTGGATTTTTCAGATGCTTCGGTATGTTTTAAAAAATATTTCTTTTCATTTCAGTCTTTAAAAGGTTTTCAGTCTAATGGACCAGGGCTTCAGTACAAAGTCAGCTGGCGTCAGAAAGATGTTGATGATGAATGGACATCTGTTATAGTTGCAAATGTATCTAAATATATTGTGTCTGGTACACCAACTTTTGTTCCGTATGAAATAAAAGTACAAGCTTTAAATGACCTGGGATATGCACCAGAGCCATCAGAGGTGATTGGACATTCAGGGGAAGACTGTAAGTTTTGTAGTTTCACTCAACTGTACTAAAAGCAACTAAATGTGTAACCTGGATGGGTATTTAAAATACTAAAATATTGAAAAAGGGAGATAGTGGGGTTTTTTTTAATAAAAATGAAGTAATTTGGAGATGATAAGGCTTCATAATACTCTGTAGTATTAATCCTGAGGTCAGCTTTTTAACATAGGAACATTTTAATGTATTCCTTGAGTGCAATGCAAAGACTCATTCTGAAAAAGTATATTCATGTGATGTCTCATTCTAACTAGGTACTTGTTGCATCCTTTCCACACAGTGCCAATGGTTGCTCCAGGCAATGTGCAGGTTCATGTTATTAACAGCACATTAGCAAAGGTGCATTGGGACCCAGTTCCACTAAAAAGTGTCCGAGGACACCTTCAAGGGTACAAAGTAAGTACAGTCAAAAGCTTTCTGTTCCTCATTTATTAAAATAGATCACTCTTCCTATATGAGACTGTATCCAGATTGAAGTAACTGACATATAAGAGGACTCTTGGTTTTCAGTGAGCTCACAAGTTTTGCTGACAAGAGCAACAGCATCAATACAATTCATTTAAAGTTCAGCAGTGTTCCAGCCTTGTAGCACAAGCCTCCTGTGACATTGTCCTTGAAGTATAATGGGATGTGCCTGCAATTAAGTTTGTACACATTATATAGATTAAAAAATGATAATAGTTTTACGGATCTTATTCCAAAAGGATATTTAGAGGATGAGAAGAAATAGTTTCTGTAGGAGCCTCTTCCAGGTCTAATGCTAAGATTACTCATTGTCTGCCATAATATGATTAATCACATCTTTAATTCCGAGTAACTGGCCACTTGCTAGCTTATGCTGGGTGCTGTGTCTTTTGGGAGGCCAAGAAAAAGCTCAGTTTAAAAGCTCAGTTTAAGGAGATAGGAAATGGCAGAAGATTTGGAGTGTACATATAATTGAAGGAAGCTTAGTGTAAGATAATGTGCTGGCTTTGATGATAACTGAAAAGGCTGTGTTGGAGACAAAAGACTGCAATTAATAGAGAATGGGAGACAGAAGGACTTCAAGGTTAGAAACTGGGGCAACTGGTGTCCCTGGAGGACAGGGAAAATCTGATGGCAAAAGTTGCTTCAGAGGTTGCACTAGAAGCCCATCAGAAGAAATGCAAGAGTGGAAACTGCAGAAGCATGGTAGACTGGTTGTGGAGGGAAGAGTGGAATGAGAGGATATACTGACTTCCTATGCAACAACAGAAGAAAATAAAAAATAATTACTTCTTTCCTCCTCTGCAAGTATACTAATAAATACATTCTAACAAAACAGACTAGTTACACAGCCTGAACTAGGTTACTTTGTAAGACAGACTAATTTTAACTACTTCTGTTTAAATGAAAAGAGGAAAAAGAAATATTTGAAAAAGAGTAATGAATATTTGGAGGAGAATAAATGTACATTATATTATAAAATGGAGGACTAGCATTCAAGAGCATTGAAACCAAACTTCAGCGCGTTACAGCTGGTTACCACATGCATGTGAGTTCCTGGTATGTGGATGTCACTTACCTGGCACAAAATACCACCGTTCAGAGAGACTTAAGCTAGTTCTGTATGAGCTAGCACAAGTATTTGTGGTTAGTGTGGTGCTTTACTCTAGATAATAAACTCGGCTGAGAAACAGGACTTATTAGTCTGTTAGATGTTTATCTATCAGATGATAGTCTCATATCAACCTGACATTTCACCCACAAATGGGCAACCAAAAGAAAACGTCCGTTATGTGAGGATTAAAGAGTTAGAATTTAGTGAAGCTAATGCTTATTATTAATCCAGTTACAGCAATGCTAATGCTCATAATCCAAGTCACCAAATTTCTGTTAAAGATCATTAATAATACAAAAAAATCCATAGACACAAACGTCTGCCCATACATCAGGTGTTATGTTCTCCCCCGTCAAAGGCATGCTTACAGCGAGTTGTCATCATCCCAAGTTTAGATGGAGATTTCTTTTTCCTCAGACTTGGAGTCTCTGAGGGTTATTTTTCTGTCCTGTATTTGCTAATGGGTTGCACGCTTTCCTTTCCAGTTGGTCTAAGGGGTGAGTCATGCCATGATTACTTCTGTTTAATGTATTAGTCCTTCTCTGTGTACAGTATGATTTTTTTCTGTGGGGAGGAGAACCACACAATTACACAAAGCTAAGCAAAACTGAAGCTAAAATAAGTTCGTCAACAATTATAAATAAAACAAGCTCAAGACCACAGGATTGAGACCTGACCACTGAGTAGTTTTGCTGTTATGGCTAGGACAAACGAGACAATGGTATATCATTGAATAAGTTGCAGATGCAGCAAAAGTTTCTTAATTAATTGTTGCAGATACAGCTAAATCAAGCTAAAATAGGCTAAAAACTAGATAAGGCATAACAAGTCCTAAAACATAGCGGATAGTTATTGTTATAAAGCTTTCTCTGAATTCAAGCTGAAAACCTCTCATGGATGCCAAGTATGCTTTAAGTGTCTTAGTTATTGACATAGCTTACAAAGCACATGACTCTCTCTTTTTAAACACATCAGCAAAATCCTACTAGCAAACTCATGCTTTCCTAATTAATAAAATTATTTCAGACGGTAGCCCAATATGCAGTGTTGCATTAAGGACACATTTCTTAATAAAGAGAAGGGTATTTCTCTAAAGAGTCACGTCATGAAGACAAATGTATGAACAAAGCAGGAAGACATCTAGCAGCAGTCTACAGCACATCACTCATATTTTGCTCTTGTATTAATCTAGCTATTACTTGATATACTGTGGTCCTATAAAGCATTTCAAACCTAAGAAGAAATTTTAAAAATAATTCTTTTCACTGTTACTGCTGCCATTTCTTCCTGTTATTCTTATGAATTCAGTGGTTATTCAGTACCGTATGTGAAAAATGTGATGCAGTCTCTTTTACTGTCATATTCCTCTTCCAACTCACTGCTTATCAAACCCAGCTTATTAACACTCTCTTTTAATTTCAGCCTGGCTAGTGACAAGTGAGGATCCAACTCTAATCATGTGCTTTGTGAAAAGTTACTGGCTAACAATTCTTAAAATACCATGAACTATACCTGATGAGTTTCAATACTAATAGTACCAACGCTTCAAGCTTGTGTTAGCTTGTAAATGGCTTTCTACGCTAGCTGGTAGGATGAGAGCTACAGGATGACAGCTGGCGGTGTTGAAAAACATTAACTCAGGCCATGTAAAACACAGTGGCGCTTAGCAGTGATTAGAGTGAAATGATATGTTGTTAGCAATAGAAAGCTGGTGTCAGTGTAACATTGCTTTATAAGCTATCTAGTTAGGCTTTGGAAGTCTTAACAGTTCCCTTTTTGGAATTCATATGTGAAATCCCAGCTTCTTCAATTAAGGAAGTGTTTTGCAGTTGGCCTAAATGGAACCAGGATTTTATCCATTTACATTGCTTTATCAGTTTTAGTGTGTGATCATACATCCATGAAAATTATGCTGTGAAAAATGAACATTGACGTGTACAAAGGTGACAGTCCTAGGAGTAACACAAGTCTTTGTAGGGGCAACGGTTAATATCTTTCCAGGTATCATGGTAGAGAGACTGTGTAGTAAAGAGACTGCAGTCAAGGTAATTACCTCTGAGGCTCATCTGTAGTTTCTTAGAAACTCAATCAGCGAAATGGACACCAGAATCAGCTTTGTGATGTGATCTAATTGTCACATAAATGGAGGAATAGTCTTCCTGTCGCTAGGTGGAGATCATTCCATGACTGTAACCTCAGAGTCCTTTCAGAACTTGTGTATTTTTCCAACCCAGACAAATATTTTGTTTTCTTTCCCATTTAAAAATACCTACTTGGTTTCCACATCACAGGGAATAGCATGGTCAGGTGTGTGACATAACAAGGTGGCAAAGTGCAAGTCTGCTTTGGAAGCTGTGTAGACATCTTACTGCAAGAATGGATGGTATGAATGAGTCCTACCTCTCAGATGGACTTGCTAACATGAGAACCATCACATACTCATGCAGTTCGAAACCAGAACTTGTGTCAAACTGGCTTTGAGCATTAGCAGAACTGGCAGGTGATAGTCTTCACTCAGTTGCGTAGACATGACTGTTTCTGAACAAGGTCTGTTTCTGGAGCAGGAAAGCTCTATGATGTGTCTCACCTGAGCTTATTAAAATTGCAGTTATTCCTACCTATAATTCATGGATACTCATGGAAAAGCTTAAGAGTTTGTAAAATTAGAACACCTAAACACTCACTGTAGATTTTCTTTTGTCTTTAGGTTTACTACTGGAAAGTGCAGAGTCTATCCAGAAGGAGTAGGCGGCATGTAGAAAAAAAGATCTTGACTTTCAGGGGAAACAAGACTTTCGGAATGTTGCCAGGGCTGGAGCCTTATAGTTCTTACAAGCTGAATGTTAGAGTTGTTAATGGTAAAGGAGAAGGACCAGCAAGCCCAGACAAAGTATTTAAGACCCCTGAAGGAGGTATGAAATGAGAAAGTTAGAGAATAAACTAAATGTGATATATTCAGAAATAGAACACTAAGGGTATAATTGCTGAATTTGCATCTTGGACATCATAAAATAATAATCTGGCTCGATACAATAATATTCTTAAGAATTAATAATTCATGAGCTGTTTTAAGTTAATCTACTTTGTATTTACTGTATATTCTTCTTAAAAGTTCCTAGCTCACCCTCCTTTTTGAAGATTACTAACCCAACGTTGGACTCTCTGACTCTGGAGTGGGGTTCACCTACCCATCCAAATGGTGTTTTGACATCATATATACTGAAGTTTCAGCCAAGTAAGTTAATTATGAATATATAGCTCTAGCTTAGACAATATGTCTACCAAATAATAATGCATTTATTAAGAAAAAATTATATTAAATTTGTAATGTACAAAAGATATGATTGCATTGTAGATGTCACGTTTGAAAAAGATTAGTGTATTTTGACAATATAGATGACTCTATTCGGAAAACTTCTCTTGCTCAAGTACAAGGTTAGCATTTTTCTATTATTTTTATTTCTTCAAACCATGCTTCACAGAAAAATGGAGGTGAAGTCCTACATATAATTGACAGACAAGTTAGAAGCCGGATACTACCACTTACAAATCCTATCTGCTAACTGCACATAAATTATCATTAGAAGTAGATCAAAATATATCCAATTATATTGTCGTCTGCTTCTTCAATTTTCATGGTATTTTAATTTTAAAATGAAAAATTCATAAATGTGCCATTTACTAATACCAGAGCTCTAAATCACTTCCTTAGGATCCCCATCCCACTGCTTACTTGCCCAGAAATTTGTCAGCAGTGACACTGGAAATTAAGAGATTCATGCGCATGGAAGAGGTTAAGGAAGTTTGCTTTCTTCCACTTACCAACTTCCACCGTTCCTTGGCATTAGTCAGAAGTCACTTCAGTGTTTTTTTTCCTGAGCATACTGAATTTATTATGAGGCAGCTAGTTTAGAGTTTCAGAATTTTTTAATGATCAGTGTTTCAAATGTGTGTAAGTTCAGATGATTTGATGCAGACTCAGTTGCCTTGGATTCAGACACTTACAAGAATGGAACTTGAACTTCAAAAACTTGTAGGTGTTTCCTATCTCCCTGTTGAATTTTAGTACCTCGCATAGATCCTTTTTACACAAAGGTGACTTTCTTTTGAAACTGTAGATTATGATTCATATAATCCAAAATGAACAATGCAGCAGACAAACAAAACAAATAAATACAAACAAAAAAAGCCTGTTTTAACACAATGAAAATATAGGCAATTTTCCTAACTAACTCTTTTTTTTTTTTTCCTTCTTGTAACAACAGTTAACAACACACATGAATTAGGTCCCTTGGTAGAGATAAGAATTCCTGCCAACGAGAGCAGCTTGATATTAAAAAATTTGAATTACAGCACACGGTACAAGTTTTACTTTAACGCACAAACTTCAGTTGGATCAGGAAGTCAGATAACTGAGGAAGCAGTAACAATTATGGATGAAGGTAAGATGGGTATGTATAAAGAAAACCCATTGAGTTTAAAAGGCACTATGAATTTTATTAAAAATATTACTACTCTTTCCTTCCATTAAGGAAATAGCCCCTAGTAAAATTTTCTCTAGACCTTTCTTAACTGTATTATACACTAATAAAAGATTTTAAATAGTTTTTAAGAGAAGATGTGCAAGGGTTTTCTACTGTAGTAGAAACCCGAAAAGAGGTGTAAAGCCCTTCTTTTTGTTATAAACTTACAAGATCTAAGACTTCAGCTTTTCTGGTCTTCAGAGTTGTAACTTTACATTTTAAGTGGTCTTCCTCCATTCACCTATTCTGCTTCATTGACCTTCTCTGGTCACAGAGAACAGTAGTGAAATGATGCAGCTTTATGGCTAGAGGAAATTATTTCTCTTTTGAAGTATGCAACAGCTTCTGTGAGGTCTAAATTTTTTCACAGAGCTGGCAAAAACTGTAACTTCAAAAAAGCTGCAGAAATAAATTTGTCATCTATGGCCCCAAGTAACTGGTGACATTGTATAATATTTAAATACTCTTAAGTGTATTGTTCAATCCTGTCACTATTGATTTTTATATTTATAGTCATTCTCGATCTCTGATTTTGGCAGTTCTTTTGTTGAAGATGTTATTTATTTAAATATGAAAGCTTAATAAAATAAGAGTAATTTAAAGCAAAGGGGAAATTTGGGGCAAATGCCTTTTATGATTTTGCACATCTTAATATTAAAAGTGTATTTTGATACCATCTTTTCATGTATTTTTATGCTTAGTAAAATTATAGTTTATTGGAATTGCTGTAGATGAGTTGGTGTGCAATGCAGTTTCTCTAATAGTGTACTAAGGATGCATATGAACTGCATTTATTTTAAATCATTAATCTTAACAAGCATGAGCAATAAAATTTTGTAAATGCATGTATATTAATTTTTGTCTTGTAGTAGTCTGTCAGTGTTCAGCATAAGTGGATTGTTTCTAATTTATTTCAATTAATACATTTTATCTAGTCTGCATGCTTTCATGGTTTATAATGAAATTATATATGTGTGTTCCCTTTGGTGTTGTATCTAATTATATAGTGTTCCTATTCTTGTTTTCCTCCATTAAAGCTGGTATTCTCCGTCCTGCTGTAGGTGCAGGCAAAGGTAAAATGAAACTGCATGATTTGTTAATGTGTGGATTTTGCAGTGTTGCAAATGGGGAAATTTCAGTGGTAAGGACAGAAAATCTTGGACTACACATTGCTATACAAAGTGTTAATCAGTGCTGGAAGAAAACATTTGTGGGTTTTGTTGGGTTTTTTTTGTTTTTTTTGTTTTTTTTAAAGGAATCCAGAATGCTTATTAATACCTTTCATCTGTTTATTTTGCCCCAGAGTTCCAGGGGAATTCATTAGCTTTGCTTCAGCAAAGTCTAATTATTTCTGAACATTTAACAGATGTATGTCACTGTCATAAATATTCAGGATCCAGGTGCACTAGCACTGATTAGCTGGAGTAGAAAAACCAGCACTTTCGCAAAGGAGATTTTTTTTACTGTGCCATGTGCATTTTTTTGTTTTAAAAAAGTAGGTGTGTTCTTGTTCTCACTGCTGATTAATGCTACCCATTTGATCACATTTATTTCATTTGCAAGCCAACTGTGCATAGGAGACAGATGATTGACAATACCCTCTGTTTACTTCTCAGTTCAAGTATCAGATTGAATATACAGGCAAATGGCTTCCTGCCGTCTTAGGTTCACAGATCTTGTGAGCACTTGAGGGGATACTTCAGTGAGGGGGAACATACTAACTTCCATATTCTTGAATTCAGTAATATTTAGTTCTTTATGATGCAGTTGTTCTGCCAAACAAGGTGTTCTTCACATTGTTGCACACAGTTTTTATGAATTTTGATACCTTTACTGTCAGAAGCTAAGATTGTCCTGAGGACTGTTAGGTAGCTGTAAGTCAGAAAGGTGTCTCTATACATATGTGTCATTTTATCACAGAGGTGTGATTAACACTAATGAACATCTGTGCTTCAGATTCTCAGACTATAAACATCCCAAATCAAATCTGTACATGAAATACCCAACATTTTTTACAAACTTGGAAGAGATAGCATAAATTTTTTTTACATATATTTTCTTTCCACTTGATGATCAGGTGTTTTGAATGATAATAGCCATAAAAAGAACTTAATTCGCTCAGTCTGGTATAAATCAGACTATATATATGTATGCACGCATTTGTGCATATATTATATATATAAGTATGTTCTAATATCAGTTGCATTTCTGGTAAGTGTATGGAGTTGTGGATTTATTTTAATGACAAGTCTTTCTTACTGTTTTTTAGTCTAGTTGTAGCTAAGAAGTCAGCACAGATTGGAACAATCAAACTGGCTTGTAGTCCTGGACATTAACAGCAGAAATGTAAATTAAGTTCTCATTATTTATAGCTGACTATAAAAACCCATGCAAGGAAAAATGGATTCTCTGTGTGAAACTGCGGTCTAATTTTAGCTGTATCACAGTCTGTGGCTAGCAGAAAGTGTCTTATTTGTAAGATCAGCTGGAGCAGCTCACATTTCAGGGCTGTCATCTCAGATTCTCTGAGAACTAAACAGATGTCTTCGTTTGGTTCCATGCCGTTTACGGTTTCAAAGTTTTTACATATTCCTGTAGCATCTAGCTCTTACAATTGCAAAGAAAATTTTGGAACTGCAAACAGGATGGAACTAAAGCCATGACATCTGTTAGGACATCTGAGTTGCTGCAGGTCTGAGATGAATGTTCTCAGTGGTTACTTACATTAATGTGTTAACTGTTTTCGCTACTGATCAGGGACTATGAGGAAGGAAAAGGAGGATCGTATTAGCAAGATCAAGTGCCAAATTATTTGGTTTCATGAGTGGGTGGATTTGGAAGATGGCAATAGTCAGCCCATTCAAGAAGAAGCCGTACCCAGCAGTGAATTTTTACTCCTCCATTAAGTGCAGGAGGGCCTATACATATATATTGCCATTTATGTATTGACATCTAACGACAGGCATGAGGTAACAGAGGTGTGAGAAAAATTGGGGAGTAAGAACCTGATTACATATAAAATAATTATAGTAGCAGCTGGAAAGTGACTCAGGTGATCACTGGTGTCAAGTCTTTCCTACCCTTTTCCATTAGAAGTTTTTAATAACTGGGCTATAGAGGAAGGAAGAGAATACAAGTTTGACCCGTGGTAGAAATGAGAGTTGCTGATTAAAATAAACAGTCACAGGGGCTCCTTACTGTGTTTGTGGTAAGCTGAAGTGTAGGGAGTCATGCCATGACATGTCAGTCTCTACATTTCAAAAGCCTTCTTGTTTCATTTTTCAGTTTCTTTGTGATTTAGTCAACATTTTTATTTGAAAGCAAGTTCTTGTAGTCTGCATGCGTGCAGACACTGGTAACTGGCAGTCCTGAACTGCAATTAAAATAAGGTTTGAGATCACAGTTACCTTCACAGTTACCTACTTTACCTGTTGCTGAAGAGATCTATAGCCCAACTGAAGTGCATTTACACCAATGCATGCAGCATGGGCAATAAACAGGAGGAGCTGGAAGCCACTGTGCGGCAGGAAAACTATGATGTGGTCGCCATCACGGAAACATGGTGGGATGACTCACATAACTGGAGTGCTGCAATGGATGGCTACAAGCTCTTTAGAAGGGACAGGCTGGGAAGGAGAGGGGGAGGGGTAGCCCTGTATGTTAGGGAGTGTTTTGACTGTCTAGAACTCAACGACAGTAATGATAAGGTTGAGTCCTTATGGGTTAAGATCAGGGGGAAGGCTAACAAGGCAGACATCCTGGTGGGAGTCTGTTACAGACCACCCAACCAGGACGAGGAAACAGATGAAGTATTCTACAAGCGGTTGGCTGAAGTCTCACAATCCCTAGCCCTTGTTCTCGTGGGAAACTTCAATTTACCAGATACCTGCTGGAAATACAACGCAGCAGAGAGGAAGCAGCCTCGGAGGCTCCTGGAGCGTGTGGGAGATAACTTCCTGACACAGCTGGTAAGCGAGCCAACCAGGGGAGGTGCCCCGCTGGACCTGCTGTTTATGAACAGAGAGGGCCTGGTGGGCGATGTGGTGGTCGGAGGCTGTCTTGGGCTCAGCGACCACGACATGATAGAGTTTTCAATTCTAGGAGAGGTAAGGAAGGGGGTCAGCAAGACCGCTACCCTGAACTTTAGAAGGGCGGACTTTGGGCTGTTCAGGAATCTGGTTAACAGAGTCCCTTGGCAGGCAGTCCTGAAGGGCAAAGGAGTCCAGGAAGGCTGGACGTTATTCAAGGAGGAAATCTCAAAGGCGCAGGAGCAAGCCGTCCCCATGTGACGCAAGTCGAGCAGGGCAGGGAGAAGACCGGCCTGGCTGAACAGAGAGCTTTGGCTAGAACTCAGGAACAAAAGGAGAGCTTACCGCCTTTGGAAGAAGGGGCAGGCGACTCAGGGGGATTACAAGGAGGTTGTGAGGATGTGCAGGGAGAAGATCGGAAAGGCGAAGGCACAGCTGGAACTTAAACTGGCCACCACCGTTAAAGACAACAAAAAAAGTTTTTATAAATATGTTAGTGACAAAAGGAGGGCCAGGGAGAATCTCCCTCCTTTGTTGGATGCAGAAGGTAACCTTGCCACGAAGCATGAGGTGAAGGCAGAGGTACTTAATGCCTTCTTTGCCTCAGTCTTTAATAGTCAAGCTAGTCATCCTCGGGGTTTTCAGGCCCCTGAGCTGGGAGATGGAGAGATAGGACGCAAAATGAAGTCCCAGTTATTGAAGAGGTGGCAGTCACTGACCTGCTCCTCCACCTGGATGCGCACAAGTCCATGGGGCCAGATGGGATCCACCCGAGGATACTGAGGGAGCTGGCAGAGGAGCTGGCCAAGCCACTCTCCATTATTTATCAGCAGTCCTGGTCAACCGGGGAGGTCCCGGATGACTAGAAGCTAGCAAACGTGACGCCCCTCTACAAGAAGGGTCAGAAGGAGGATCTGGGTAACTATAGGCCTGTCGGCCTGACCTCGGTGCCGGGGAAGGTCATGGAGTAGATCATCTTGAGTGCCATTACGTGGCACGGGTGGGACAACCGGGGGATCAGGCCCAGCCAGCATGGGTTTATGAAAGGGAGATCCTGTTTCACTAACCTGGTCTCCTTCTATGACAAGGTGACCTGCTTAGTGGATGAGGGGAAGGCTGTGGATGTTGTCTACTTGGACTTTAGTAAGGCCTTTGACACAGTCTCCCACAGCATTCTCCTGGAGAAGCTGGCTGCTCACGCCTTGGATGGGTGCACTCTGCGCTGGGTTAAAAACTGGCTGGACGGCTGAGCCCAGAGAGTGGTGGTGAATGGAGTCAAAACCAGTTGGCGGCCGGTCACAAGTGGTGTTCCCCAGGGCTCAGTATTGGGGCTGGTCCTGTTCAACATCTTCATTGATGATCTGGATGAGGGGATCGAGTGCACCCTCAGTAAGTTTGCAGACAACACCAAGTTGGGTGGAAGTGTCAATCTGCTGGAGGGTAGGAAGGCCCTGCAGAGGGACCTGGCCAGGCTGGATCGTTGGGCCGGGGCCAACTGTATGAGGTTCAACAAGGCTAAGTGCCGGGTCCTGCACTTCGGTCACAACAACCCCATGCAATGCTACAGGCTGGGGGAGGAGTGGCTGCAGAGCTGTTTGGAGGAAAAGGACCTGGGGGTGTTGGTTGACAGCCGCCTGAACAGGAGCCAGCAGTGTGCCCAGGTGGCCAAGAGGGCCAATGGCATCCTGGCTTATATGAGGAATAGTGTGGCCAGCAGGACCAGGGAGGTGACAGTGCCCCTGTACTCGGCACTGGTGAGGCCGCACCTCAAATACTGTGTTCAGTTTTGGGCCCCTCACTACAAGAAGGACATCAAGGTGCTGGAGCGTGTCCAAAGAAGGGCAATGAAGTTGGCGAAGGGCCTAGAGCACAAGTGTTATGAGGAGCAGCTGAGGGAGCTGGGGTTGTTTAGTCTGGAGAAGAGGAGGCTGAGGGGAGACCTTATTGCTCTCTACAACTACCTGAAAGGAGGTTGTAGCGAGGTGGGGGTCTGTCTCTTCTCCCTAGTAACGAGTGATAGGACGAGAGGAAATAGCCTCAAGCTGTGCCAGGGGAAGTTTAGGTTAGATATTAGGAAAAACTTCTTCACTGAGAGGGTGGTCAAGCATTGGAACAGGCTGCCCAGCAAAGTGGTTGAGTCTCCATCCCTGGAGGCATTTAAAGAACGGATAGATGTGGTGCTTGAGGACATGGTATAGATGGTCTTGGCAGTGCTAGGTTAACGGTTGGACTCAATGATCTTAAGGGTCTTTTCAACCTTGACGATTCTATGATTCTATGATGCAATTGAAGCTAACGCTTCCTCTCAATGCAGTACTCAGTCTGGTCTGCCGCCTTCACGTGAACTTCACATCTCAAGTACTATTGGCAGAAATACTTCTGTTGCGAGGGAGAACAACAAGTAGTCTGGCCTCTGGGTTTGAAACTATTCTTTTTTCTGACTGAATCTCCAATATGTAGCTCTTCACTGTAGGCTAGAAATCATTCTCAGCTGAGTTCATATCTCTGATCTCTTCAAAGAAGATAGGATCATCTCAATTTTCTTTGTTCTGTACTAAATGCTGTTCCTTAAATCATTTTCCCTGCCCACCATCTGTTTTCCCTCCCTCTTTGAATCATTTCACATAATGTCTCCATATTTCTTGCTAACAAGTTCAAGCTGCTTTTTCTTTTCAAGTTGATTATAGTATTTTTGTACTGTTCCTTCAGCCACTCTCTCCCTGTGGACTTCTCCATGATATATCTATGTGATTCTTTCAGTACAGCCTGCTATACAAAACCACTGTTTTGCCCTCTTTTAAGTCTACTGGGAACAATGATGATGCTTTGCATGCTAGACTAGAGAAAATGATGATTATTGCAATGCAAAAATTCCTGCAAATACCTTTCGCTTCGTAGACATCATGCAAAATCCATGCCATGCTAAATGCTTATCAGTGAAAAGATTTCTTGCATTTCTTCTTCCGTATTTATTGCGCTACACGAATGCTCTTGAAATGGCCTCAATAATCTTAGAAGTGACTAATGCCCATCTCTCACTGCCAGAAATGGAATTCACTCCTACTGTTATACTAAGGCTTGAATTTCATACTGTAAAAGTTGTAGGTTAAAAAGCAAACAAATGCAAAACCCTTCTCTGCGTCTTACAGGCTCTGGCAGAATCTATTACCTTTTTCCTTCATCGTTTCTTGTGTGTGGGTGTGGGGTTTTTTCCTTTGAATTTGTTTTTCTCTTTACATATGCATTTTAACTAATTGTCTATGATGTATTGCTTTGCGGTTTTTATTTTCCATTTGACACCAGTCTTCAATTGTGTGCTTGTCACTTACCTACCATTTTTTCCTGGAGATCAGGTGAATCCCATGAAAATTCCTAAAGTTTAGTCACTTTGGGGATTATTTAATTTATTGTTCTGCTGAACTAAATCTTGAGAGAGAGTACCTATTCTGTTGTTAAAATCTATTCATATCTCATGTCATGTCTTGTTAAATTCTTTTGAATCTGCAGCCCAAGTGTAACTGTGCTATTTGGAGGAACTGTGTTCCTGAAAGGCTGGAGGATTAAATACAACTGTACAAAAAACTCCACTAAAAAAAGCACTGGAATTAATTTGAAAAGAAAGGAAAATTTTACTTTAAGCCTAGCCCTCTTTCTCAACAATTGGCAAATGCTTTTATACCATATCTCACAACAGGAATGAAACCATACTCAGAAGTGCCAGCTAAATTTTGCATTGTATCGTAACGTGGATAAAAGAGCTTAATTTACTGGAGGTAGCTGAATAAGAGTCGGTCTGTATAAAGTCGGTAACTTATTAACAATCCATTCCCATTAGTTTTAGAGCGACGCTTTTGCCAGCGCTGCTGCACAGCATTGTGCATATTACAGATGAAGAGAGCACAGTGCTCTGCTACTGAAAAAGCCCTGCTCCCTCAGACAAAGCTTTCTGCCCCGCTTTGTACCAACTGGCGCTTGCACAAGCTGACAGTTTCTGCCAACTGACAATTACACATTTTGCATTTGTGAACAGTGCTGGGAAACATATTGAAGAACTAAGAGGTTAATTATAATTAGAGGTGTGCTGATTGAGAAGACGAGAGTCTGGGTAGATTGGAGACAAGCTTTAAACATTGTAACCACTTCGACTCTAGGCTTTCATCACCTTGGGATCCATCAGCCATCTTTTTTCTTCTTATGTGTGTATTCATGTTGCAAATATGGCACATTTAACAGACTTAACTAAAACTTTGCAGGCCTGCTGGAAAATTAGATCAAGTAGTAGTGAAAAAGAGGAAGAATTACAAAAATAATTATTTTGAAAATAAATGTGCTAGTGAACAAATTTCTTGGTGCACTGTATTCAATCGGAAAAAAACAGAACTTAAATCTGACCAAATACTACACATGGATAAATCTGTACAAACAGCTATTGGTAAGAATCAGATAAGAGTACATCTGATAAATGTAAGCATAAATCAGTCAATTGAAAGGATTTAGAAACTAAGACACCAAGGAAATGAAGGTAATTTTCAGAACTAACTTAATTATTATATACAATCATATGAACAGAAAGACATTTACCAGATACCAGGTCTTTAATCTCGCAGGCAACTCTTTAATCAGAGCAGAAACTGGAAATTGGAGGTGGAAAAAGAAACAAAACACAAGATGAGATGGAGGCTTTACAGGGAAGGTGATTATCGAATTTGCTTAGTGTTACAGAAGCTGACTGTCATCTGGAGTCTTTCACTGAAGATGAGACAGTTTCCTTCATCCCCAAGTGCTCCGGCATGAGGAGGGAGAAGTTAGGTGTAATTCTGTGGTGTCTGTTTGCAAGAGTTTGAAACAGATTATTGATAATAGTTTCTTCTGTCTTTAACATTGGTGACAAATACCAGTCATACAGTTGTGCTGCTAATGAGACATCTTTTGTGGAAGAGCAAAACCCAGGAAAATACGATTTAATGAAACAAAACAAAGTCGCATTTAGAATACAAACCAGTTGTTTTCTTGGTACAGAACAAATGCTTTGATGCTGATTGTAACGAACACCTGTCCCTATGTGCAAATGAGGAAGGAAGTTTATATATCCTGTCTGCAATCGCAGACTGCACCTTTCTAAATTTAGAGCCTGCTATTCTTTCCTCTTGCTACCTTCAAGTGGCACAGAGAAGCAGAATCTAATCCCCTTGCATTACCATAGTGTATATGGTTACATGCTAGATTTCCCACAGACAGCCCTGGCTCTGGTATTTCTTAGGGGTTTTGTTGTTGACTTAGTAACCTAGATGTCTTTTTTTTTTTTTAATCTAGTCTTTCTATTTGATTTTGTTCAGGTGGTATTAACCAAGAAATAAATATATTCTTTATTATTTAAATAATATATTCCTTATTATTTTTGGTTGGTGAAGGAAATAATATGTAAAATATATAAGCACAACTTACCTACAAAGACATCAAGTGTGGAAGTAATTAGTTAATACAGATTTAAGAGTTGAATGAGTGCTACTGGAATAGAGTTAAGAAGAAAAATTTGATGCAAGTATGGGGATAAAAGTCTGATATTGTGAAAATCCGTAATCATGAGAATATATTTTCAGGGGAATTGACAGAATTTGCATCATTCAGATATTTTTTAAAAAGACTCAGAAACTATAGTTTTCTAGATACGGTACTCATATTATTTAGTCTGTGTTAGGGGCTTGTATACAGATTTATTTATTTTACTATGCCGAAGTAAGCCATTTTTTCTTTGAATCTAATTTGGAACTTCTTCCAGTCAGCCATATGGACAAAGCTATCCTGGTTTAACGAGAAAATAAAGTACATAGATAAAATCTGTGCAGCACCTCTTGCCTTGAGAACAGACTTTTGGCTATTTTATTTTCTGGTGTAGGTGAAGCCATTGGAATTCTTCCACTTGTCTTTACCGAGACTAGGTTTTTACTTCTGATGTTTCATGGTCTTTGGGAAGTATTTTTGATGTTGTTTCTAACAGAAAATATATTTTTAGCAGGATAGAAGTGTCAGTGGCAAACCGAGTGAGGCATTTTCTTTGAAAACTAATTTCATGCCTTTGAGGAGCATCTTCTTTGTATCTGCACTATTACAGTATTAGAGTTATTAAAATCTATTTTTCATTAATATTAGGCAAATAAAAATACCAAAATATATGTCCATTTGTAACAAGTATAATTGGAGAGCAAAGAATTAAGGTATGAGCAAAGAAGTGGTGAATTGCAGGATGCTGAGGAGAGAAGCACTTCTTTTCATAGGTGTGGACATTATGCGTATCTGTGAAAAGTTCCATTGTCTAACGAGAATGTCAACAGTAAGACACAGTACCTTAAAATGAACAGCTTCTTGCATTCCAGTGATTTGTGTCCTTCACACCAGAGTATTTTGATATTGGCTTTCCAATATCTGATGTCTAATGTTCCAATGTCTAAAGGTGCCGTGAATCCATAACATTAATGAAGCTGATTTCAGAAATGTTCTGTGAAAGTAAAGGTGTCAGTACACACATACTTCAGTTTGTTTTCAAATACATGTATATCACTTAGCTGTTTCATATTTTAACAAGTAAAACTAATTGAATCCTGCATGAACTTAGAGTGTGCATGTGTTATTCGTTTAACAGGTAAGGTTTTACTGTATTATTTAAATGTTACTTTTCGATGCAAAGTGTTTTTACTCTTTATTTTTTCTTTCCTACTATCTCTGATGATGAAGGATATTCAGAAACCCTTTTTGCAACCTCCCCAGTCATGCACACTGTCCGTCCAACATTCTATAAGGGTATTGTCTTCCTTTTTTATCATTATCAATGCAATAGAGACAAAATCCTATAAGGGCTTGCAGTTGAGGCATTTGCAGTCCATTCAGTGACACGTGGCATAAAGGGAGGTGTGTACCACCTTCGTAACTCCATTCTCTCCTACCATTTCCCATTACCCTGACAATGTTCTCACTTTCCAGCTGTCTACATTTTACTTCTAGATGAATAGAAATAATGTTTTCCGGAATTTTGACAATTAGGTATTTTTAAGTATTTGGCAGTTTTTGTGATACAGGGCATGCTCAGTAGAGTACATAGATTTTACTTTTTAATTTCATAGTGTAGTAACTGCCTAGGATTCAATTACCAAATACACTGCTTTAGTCACTAATTTCCAGTAATGGACACAATGACAAATGTACTATACTTTTGCTGTATATGGTCTAAATTAACATAGTAACTTCTTAAAATATTTTTTTTAATGTATGAAGTCACAATTTCGTCTTCTGCTTTGTTTTTCTATTGTGTATTCAGTGCAACCACTTTATCCAAGGATCAGAAATGTTACAACAGCTGCCGCTGAGACCTATGCCAATATCAGTTGGGAGTATGAGGGACCAGATCATGCGAACTTTTATGTTGAATATGGTGTAGCAGGCAGTAAGAAGTCATTTCATTAAATTTTGCTAAAGTGTTCAGATATATTTTCAAAGATTTTTACAGCAAATGTGGTCCTAAATTGACCCAGTGTTAATGATAGCTCTTAAATGTCTAGAATTATTTTTTACTTTGATCAGGAAGATCAAATAATTTTTGTTTTAATGAACATCAATGTGTAGCAGGTATTTGATGCTTAGATAGAATACCAGCCTTTGTTCCTTTGTATCATTTTATAAATTCTTCTGAACATGAACTTCTAAAAATGTAGTTTGCGTGAAGTTGTTTATCATGCAGTGATTACATGTGTAAAAATATGATTACTTGCATTAAAATAGAATATAACAGTTTTCCCAAATTATGACTAATTCAGGAAAAAAAACTAATTAAATAAGAGGGCAAATCAAAACAATACTCTTTGTTAAATTAAACCTCAAAATAAGGTATCAACCAACTTACGTACTTTTATTGGCATAAAAACAGGTTTTAATCTTTGATAATACCAATAATAATTAAAACACAGTTATCTAATAAAACCAAGATACTTCTATTCAAATACTCTATCCTTCTAAAGTTATGACTAAAGATGACCAATCTGAAAATTGGAATATAAGTGCATTTTTCTGGATATTGGTCAAAGAAGCAGCTGAGACTGTATTAGAAAAAGATACAAGAGAATGATCAGGAAACATGGTAGGTTCAGAGTTTGAAGTAGAACTTCTCAACTAAAGTAAATATTGACTGAAACTACAGAAGTGTAATTAAATTATTAAAATCTATTTTAATGTATTTTATAATTGCAAGTTCAATAAGCCTTTTAAAAAACTAAATGAAAATAGTGTTTCTCTAGTACAATGGAACAAATGTTTAAAATAGTTTCATAATTCATGTACAATGTCTTCTTCAATATATTGCATGCAATATATTATTTGGAGTCATAATTTTATATGATTTTATTATTTTTTGAGAGAATAGTTATTTTTTCAGCCAATCCATAGTTTAGTCAAGTAACTGTTGATAGTATTCTGTCTAGAAACTTTCAGTAATATAGAGAAAATTAAAATTCCAATATGTTGTTTTCCTAAAATTTTTGTAGGCAAAGAAGATTGGAAAAAAGAAATTGTAAATGGTTCTCGAAGCTTCTTTGTGTTAAAGGGTTTAACACCAGGAACAGCATATAAAGTCCGGGTTGGTGCCGAGGGCCTGTCTGGTTTTAGGAGTTCAGAGGATGTGTTTGAGACAGGTCCAGGTGAGGCACACCGTACCAATTCTGTATCGTAGTCAGAATTGTGGTAGACCAAGTGCTGAAACATTGAACTGCTTCTAGCTAAGAGATGTTGTAGCTAGCGTCTTTGCATGTTCTTTTTTTAGAGCAATGTTGAATTATTTTATAAACTCCTAAATTAATGCCAGAATATTTATTATGTAGATTATGAATGTTTGCATCCTTTCAATTCACTCTACTTCTCTGTTGTTTATATTAGGGGCAAGATACTCACTGCTCACACTTCCATCTGTGCGCTGTGCACTGAAGATGACCTATTTCATTTATTTCTAATTAATATAATTAGATGGCTATATTTAAACAACGTGTGCTTTAATAGAGCCAAGTATATATTTTTAAAGCTAACAATCTGTATGTGATCAGTTTTAATACAAAAAGTCTGAGCTAAAATGTTTGCATAATCAGAAGTGCAGATTCAATTTGATGTCTCATGTAATCTATTTATACTAGTGTTAAGAGATTCCTACTTGTAAATGTTTCTTTTCCTGTCATATACTGGTTTTGTATAGATTTAGATGTCGCAACTATATCCTGTGAATCAGTAAGGCTGTTTAAGTTCCTTATGTAGATATTTCAGTCATATTTTTTCATAAGCTAATCAGTAATGCTTGTTCCTTTAACTCAGAGAAAGGGCTTTATGGGAAGTTTTTTGATGTTACGCTGAATATGTCGTTGCCATCACAGCATGTTCTTGGTCAGCTGTTATTATTTGTTGTGTATTTGATAGCCACTTCTGCTCATTCCAAGCATTTTGGTCAGTGCATAGTTATTTATCAGTAGCCTCACCAACTCCAGAATGTTATGATTTAAGAAAGTAGTTTAAATATGAAAATAAGCTTGAACAATATGTAATAATTATCAGGCAACAAAGTAAATAATGAATATGGTAGTTTGAAAGTGAGCACTTTCTAAAATCATAATTTTTTGCTTTGTTTTGTTCCATTTCTGTTCACAGTTTATCGTGTTGCAGGAAAGCTTTGAAAACACGGTGCTGAATAACAGTGCCAAGCAAATATGTATGGGCTAAACACAGAGGTTATTTATGCCAGAGACAGCTAGTGGTATAAAAGCAAATGTGTAAAATTTTATGCAAATACACATCCAAAGCCTAAAGCAGCAGTAAAGCAAGGATCAAGACTATAGTATAATTCAAAACAAACTGAATGGAAACCTTCCCAAAAGCATCTTTCTGCACAAAAAATACTGAGTCAGTAGATAAGGAATCCTGTACAGACCCATGAATGAACCAGTCACCTTGGCTCATATCCTTGAGTAGTTAAGGAGGAAGGGAATTTAAAGACACTCTTTTCTGCTTCTTGATAATGGAAAGGTTCAGTGTCCAGCATTAAATTATATATGTAGCATATTTCTTACAGAAAAATGTTGCGTCACGCTGTATTCAGCCTAGATCAACACTTTTAATCACTGCAAAAAATGAAGCGGACAAAGAGGAAAAAATTGGATTATGGAATATGTCCTTAATTAGGAATGAAACTGTAATATTTGGTATATGAGGCTTTTGCCACATTTTTTTCTTTGGCAAGCATTCCTGTAGAGTATCTTCATAGTGTGCGGGTTTATCTTTTGGGGCATACCAGTACAGTGTATTGCATTGACTCCTGCATTAGCAGTTCACCAAAAGTAAATGTCTTTCTGCCTGAAGCAGATAATTTGCTTAGCATAAGCAGGAAATGTTGTGCCATTTTTAAAGTTGCACTGAGATCTAGAAACCCTTTCCTACTGGATATGCAATAAGTTAAAGAATACAGGAAGCTGCATAAGTAAGTTTTCATCTTTACTCTTTCCCATCTATCTTGCATATTTTTATGCATGAGTTGTTTTGCTTGATGCTATTTCTTACTACATTTGAATGTTAAATGTGCTTTTGCATTTTGTCACAGTATGTATTACACAGCCTTTAATGCCTTATTATGAATGTATATGTGCAAAACTCAAAATAATTTTAACCTTAATGTGGAAACAAAATTTTATTTTAATTTGATTTATAATTCAGAGGAGGATTGTCTTTGTGTTTTGTTTTTTTAAGACTGCCACTTATATTTATAGATTTACATATTTATATATAGTATATAAAGTACAAATATATATGTATATAAGCTATATATTTATATAACGTGTAGACATTTTTATGCAAAAATAGTTTAAATTATTGTGCATATAGGAAAGAGTCAGTTTCTAAAATATCAGAAAGCATATTCTTAAACAAAGGCTGGGAAATCTCCTAATCGTAACTCCACAATAACCAGCCACATTAATTCATTGATCTATTTAAATCAAAATCAAGTCATAACTTTGCCCAAAAGGTAAGACCAAAAAGAGGCAGCAAAATGAAGAGTTAATTTTAGCCCAGTACCGCTAAAGTGGAATACACATTGGTCTTCTGTATAGAATGGAGGATAGATACTGCCTGCAGATATCAGAGGTACTTTGAGTTTTCATAAAGTCCATGGAAAACCCTCAGGAATCTGGGACCATTGAGAGCTGATGTTTCCAAGCTAGCTGTGTCAGCCTCTGTCTTAACTAATGGATAACACTGAGACATGGGCTTGAATTCTGGCCTATAATTGAATATTGTTACCTTTTATTGTTAGTGTGCTTGCCAGCCCAGTGCAGTCTCTTGTCAGCTAGCTGTCTGCCAAGCAAGGCTCAGATATTGTTCAAGGGGCAGCACCAGCACAGGACTGTTTCCAGTTGTCATCCAACATGTTTTGTAAGCGGAAGAGTTTATGCTCTATCCCCTGGAATTGTGGCTAGAAAACAGGCAATGCTCCATTGAAAACAGGTTCTTTCTAATATGTTTTTTATGAGCCTTCCCTTAAAAGTGTATCTTCTCTAAGGAGAGGTGGAAATCTTTATGGGGCTCTGGGACTTGCACATTTCTTTGTGTAAAGCTACTCATGCATTTTGTCTTCCACTTCAGTGGAAGCAAGTCTATGGACCTTCCCTAGCAGATATGGATGAAACGTGTTTTGCCGTGAAAGCTGATATACTCACAGCATCTGAACAAAGAGACTGACTGAAGGTCTCAAATATAATCTGGTCCTAGTGCAGAGTGTCTGTTAAGCTGAGATCTGAAGTACTATTGATCCTTACTAAAATCCTGGTAATGTACTGGCTGTGAATAATCTGATACCTTATCTCATGAAGCCAGAAAAACTAACAAATCCTGAACCAAAATGCCATATGAGTTATGCATAGGAAGTGTTTTGCATGTGACTTTCCCTGTTCATGTGGGAAGGTGATCTTTGTTTCCCAAACAGAGAGGCTCTATTGGGCAACTCTTCATAGAGTTTCAAACTCTTGGGTTTCGAGGCTGGAGGAGAAGGTGAAGAATGAACAAGATAGGTTTGGATGGATGTCGTCTTCTCTCCATAGCACGCACCCCTAACTCCTCTCACCCTTCCCACTTTCTCCCAATAGCAAATCCTAAGGCCAGTTGCCTGTAGTGTGTTCCCAAACAGGGGAATAGAAAATAAGCTTCACCAGGAAAATCCTCCTACTGTGTTGGAGACCAGTAGGAGGGATACAGCCCCCAGACAGCACAAATAATTCCTGTCCTTATTAGTGACTGTAGTGTTTCCTGTGTAGTTTGCTTATCATTTACATTATATTCCAGCTAGAGTCAGCATTTGGAGAGAAACAGTGCCAAGGAAAGGCTTCCCAATTGCATTGTGTTAAGTCCTCACTAATGCTAAATCATGGCAATCATGATAAATTGTAGGATGAGGTACGTGTTTGAGGAGAGGAAGAAAACATGATGCTTAATAAGGCTTTAAAGGATGCTTCATTGTTGATTTTTAGTTGAAATTGAATGTTAGGGTCTTGAATGACCCATCTGTTTCCCCATTTCAGACTAATGGGAGTGCCTTAGCTAATGAGTATTGGCTTTTTATTCATTTTGAGAATGCAGTCAACCTGTTTGTGTGAATTATAATTTGCAATTTCATTTCAGTAGTTTAATTAATGTAAAATGGTTGAGAATAGTTTTGAGGTTTGTGGAAAGCAATGTAGTGTGTGGACAGGTTTTGCAAAGGAGTTGCTAAGCTTAAATATTGTCAGAATTCTTATATACTCAAAAGTAAGTTCTATGCACGTGTATTTGGGAAGATTTTAAATAATGAAAATATTCACAAAATACAGTATCACTATTTTTTTAATACTAATTTTCACAGTGAATGTTATTCCTTAATTAATGAACAATGTATACTGGCTATTATTTATTTGAATTAGCACAGAATTTCAATGCAGCAAAACATCTCATTTTTCTTCTTTTATTCTCTAGCAATGGCAAGTCGGCAGGTAGACATCGCTACTCAAGGATGGTTCATTGGTCTTATGTGTGCTGTTGCTCTTCTGATCTTGATTTTACTGATTGTTTGCTTCATAAGGAGGAATAAGGGTGGCAAATATCCAGGTACGATATCTAACAATGAGAGTAAAAATCATCTACTGGTAATCCATTAAGACAAATCTCCGGTTTACTGGAGAAATTACATTTGCTTCTGGTTTACATTTACATTGAGTATATGGTAAATCAGTCATCATTTGGTAGGCTTGTCAGGAGCAATCTGCCTGTTGGTAGAAAACCTCAATCCATTTAAGCATAAGAAAAGTATCATCTCCTTCATTCCTGGAGGGTCATATTACTACATTACCTCTCTAGAGAGGTTTGGGCTTTGTTTGAGGTATGTGGTCCATACTCTGTTTTAATTTCTTCTGCTTCTTTTGACCAGTGCACTTCTGAAAACTAGTGTCAGTGAACACTTAAAACTTTTCCTCTTCATAGGCAAATCATTTATAGCTAAACTTAGCAGAGCAGATTATTTTTATAAGAAGATAAAATCACCTTATTAAGTACAAGAATCCTACTCTGCTCAATCTAATGGTTTAGTTGTTTTATAGAGAGAGCAAAGATTTGTAGTGACAGCAAAAATTAAGTAAGAAAAGCTTCTGTCCCAACTGCCTATGCCCATGGAGAAAAGACAGATGATTAAGGAACGCAGTGTTATATATGAGTTGAATGACAGGCTGAAGACATCATCTTGGGTTTTTCCTAATATTTTGATTTTTTAAAGAGAAAATGAAATTACAGAGGATATAGAAAAGCGACTCTTAGTGGAGAGAATTGAGAAAAGAGAAGGAAAATTAGGAGGATGAAACAAGTAAAGTGATGCAACTGAAAAGACTAGGGAGGACTTGGAGTGAGCCACCATCTAGAAGAGGGTAAAACACAGTTTAAGTAAAAGCGCAGGAGGCCGTTGGATGCTAAGGTTGTCATTACTTTGCAGAGATCCCTGCTATGCCCTTCTTTTCTCTGCGTCTGCAGAATTACAAGATGTAAGGTATTAAATCTTTTATGCACACATACATATGCATATACACACACATATATAAATGTAGACCTTGACTGTATATAAGATTTCCAGATTCAGTATGTACTCTTGTTTATAGCAGTGACTCTAGAGCTAATTGTATTTCTTGTGTCATTGCAAATGTACTGTTCCACAGATAGTGACAAATGCAAAGCACAAAGTTATTAACTCTTTTTTGTCGTAATTTTAGCATGTCATCTTGAGATTGCCGATGGTCTGGAAAAAAGTAATAAATTCTTTTAGTATGAAATTACAGCAGCCAGATACATTTCAAGGTGTTATGCATTATTGTAACTATAAACTTAGAAAATACTGTCAGGAATGATTCATATCATCTTAAATAACAGCATATAAACTAATGATGTACAAATTAGTGTGGAAATTACCAGAGTAAAAGATAAGAGATTGTATATTGGATTATATAACTGAATCTGCTAAACAAGTGAAAGATTTGAGTAGCAGTCAGAAAAACAGAAAGGAAAGGGAAGAACCATAAAAATAATTCTAGAAGTCAGTATATTACTTTATTCTGTCAACAGTCTTGACTTATAGGAATATATGTCTTCTATAAACACCTGTCTTCTCAGGTACTAGCAGGTTCCTGTGTCAAAGGACACGGTGCTACATAGTTTTTTTATAGGGACAAGTTACATGCGTGGGTTTATTCCCACCAGTGAACGATGACTAAACCTATAACAAGGATGTGCAAGAAATACAATTGAGTTAAATTTAGGTTCCAGTGTAGGTGGTTTTGCTTTGCTTTTGATCATGTTATAGAAAAGAAGTAATTAACAGACGATGCCTATTTTTTCCAATATTAGTAATTCTTAAAATGCTATTTAAAATTCCCTGGAGTCTTAGTGCATGAAATGAAAGCAGAAAGTGTACAAACTGACAGTGAACACAGGTGAATCTGATTCAGTTTTATCAATCAGCATGAGAGGAATATCAAGAGGAAATACAGAGCATGGATAAGTAAAACTAAATTATTCAGATTTCAATAAACAATAGCTCTATTAATAACATAAGTAAATAAAGTATTTCAATAGGATTTTTAACAAAACTTTCTCTTTAGTGCTAGAAATGAAAAGAAGAAAAAGTTTTACTAATGCAGAATGACATACAGTATTTTGCACTTGAATGAAAACAAAATTCTATAACTAATTAAAAGATCCTTTCCTTCAAAAGAAAAAATGTAACAGCCTAAGGCCCCAGTTCAAAAAACTATTTTTGTTCAAACCACATTCCTGCCAAATGTGATCAGTTTGAGAAATTAAGGTCTTAAGGTTTCTCATCTTGCAGTTTCATTATAAAAATTACTATTTCAAATATTTTAGTGAAGGAAAAGGAGGATGCACATGCTGATCCAGAAATACAACCTATGAAGGAGGATGATGGAACATTTGGTGAATACAGGTGAGCAACTGATGTGGTTTGTCATGTTCACTGGTCATATCACACATGTACTGTATATAATATCACACTTATTAATTCAAAACTAACTTTTTTTTTCCATGTTGACAAAGATTGTGTATCCAGGTTGTATAGTATTATAGATAGCATTTCAACCACACCATTAGAAAAAAAAAATTAAACATCCAAGCTTAGAATAAGCCATTCACTAATGCAAGGTGAAATCCAGATTCAAACACAATTGTCTCAAAGTGAGAAATCTTTATTTACAAACCCATCTTTCAGATAGTTAAAATACCAGGTGCAGTGTCCTTTCAGTTAGGGCACATTTAGCATTACAATTTTTGAAAATACATTTCTAATTGAAGCCTAATAAAGACAATCTTGTGTTACATTGACTGGAAAACAAATGCATATAAAATGGCTGCCAGTACTAACACCTAATCCAGTAACAAGGAGGTGATTTTATACACAGAGGTGAAGGAATGTCCTACAAGAAAAAACAAATCTCCCTTTCATGTATTTCAGTACAAGATACATAGCAAGCAGCTTCAAAGCATGCAACACAGCTGTTATTCCTGACTCTCTTCCTTTATTGTAAATGTAGTCTAGCTGAATCTCCCAGCATCACAAAAAGCATGCTGTGGCAAGTCTATTCATATAACGATTATGAGTATAGCTTATTAAATAAGCAGTATTTTATCTGTTGTCTTTTGATTAGTACAGGAAATAATGTTATTTCCTAAATATGTCAATACCATTATATTTTATGTGGGTGCTATAATAGATTTTATAGTGCATTCCTGTGTCAAAAGCATTGTAAAAGTCCTTTATTATTTTGAAGATGTGACATTTACAAATGTACATAGAAAAATCATTTTTTTTCAAGAAGGATATACTCTGTTGCCATACCTTCTTCATATAAGGGAAATGTGCATCTTGATCTGACTGGAATAGATTTAGTTCTGAATGCCAAAGAGCAGTTTCTGTTTATTCTTCCTTGATTTTAAAAAAATACAATACTCTTGTTCTTAGGTTAATGAGTTCAGAATAAATAGTATTTTATTACAGCATTAAGTGCATATGGATTAATTAAATTCAGCTGATAAAAAGGGAAGAGTGAAGCAATGCTTGGAAGCAGATGTAAATAAGTACTGTATAAGTTTTCCTAGGCAGTCCAGCTTGCATTCTGCTTTATTGCTCCTCTGTTTTTCGATACTTGGAACTTTCCACAGCAGAAACTGACCTTTGTACAGAATTGTACAAATGATATAACCTCAATACATGTTTTCTCAGGCCTAGAATAAGACTATTCAAGTCTGCTTTCATGTGTGACCTGTAGCAAGATTTGAATTTATGTCTCCATATTTAAATGGCTTGAGTTAATCTATAGAATCATCTAGTGCTTTATTAAATTATTTTATAATGCATTTATCCACCTCATGTCTGGTGAATATGGACAGATGCATGCCAAGCTTTCAGACTTGTTCACATGAAAGAGTTCATCCTATTTACCATGCAAAAACTCCTTTCTAAAATGTATTTTTGTGTAATTAGTCTGTATTGGGCTTTCCTCTTTTTTCCTTAGAGACAGGGCAGCAGCAGCAACCAGTCAGATTACAGAAGATGTCTTGGCACCCTCTCTGCAGCCCAGCATCACTGCAGTCACTCAGTTCCCAGTTTGTCTGCCTCACATGACACTGGTCATGATGCAGTGCTTCTTTGAGGAAAAAGGGTATAGGGTTTCCCTTGAAAAAAAAAGTTATTTTTGAAAGATCTAGGAATTCGAGTATTTTGAACTTTTTTCATCACTTCAGGTCCATGTCTGCTTGGACAGGAAAGAAACTGGACAAGGAAAAGAAAAGAAAAGGTAGCTGTGCCAATTCTCCTGAAGCAGACCCTGTCTTTACCAAAGCAAAGTGTGTGAGATCTGACAGATCCAGCTTCTTCAGAAGGTCAGGGGATCAATACTCCAGCACCAGATCAGAGACCTCCTACACCAGGAGGAGGGCTAGGCAGTCTTCAGAGCTTACAAGGGTTAGTTCTGGCTCTGCTTCCCTCTGCCGAGAGGAAAAGAGGTCAGACGAATGGAAGTACAGGCATGGCTCTAGACATCATGCTTCTGAGCAACAGATAATGGGGTCGGAGGAGGGCTCAGATTCTCAGGCAGGACAGCCATCCCCTTTCCAGCAACCCCTCAGCTGCAATCCAATTCGTGGCTCACTGGCAAGGCAGCATTCTTCTCTCCAGCACTGGTTCAGCCAGACCCCAGACCACAGCTCAGATTCAGAAGACACTCAGAGCTCCTACCACAGGAAGGTAAGACCTTCTACTACTACTCCCTTCTCTGAATCTGAAGAGAATTCATTAATGAAATCTGTAATTTTGCCTGAGCTAGCTACTGTCTTAAAGGATGCTTTGACAGCAGCCAGACAAAGTATAACTTCTGTGGCACAGGCTAGGTCCCATTCAGTAAAGCATCCCAGGGTACCAATTACAGAAGTTCCAGTAGTTCCTCTAGAAGCAACTGGGAGCAGTTCCCAGACTTTTGAGTCTGACCATATGGACAGTTTGAAAGACGAAACAGCTTCTGGGAAGGAGAAATCTGAGGCTGGCAAGGCCTTGGAGGTTGAGTCATCTGCTGAAGATGGGGAGATATCATCTGAGTCCCCTAGAGAACACCAAGAAGGACCAGATCCTCTGCGTAAGTTTGACATGGAGAATCAGAATTATTTGTTCAAGCACATAAAAAGAGTGTTAATGCTAAAATCTTCCAAATCTCAATGTGCTTCAGAAGAACTGCTTGTCCCCTCTGAAGAAGGCAAGGTAGATAATGCACTTCCTATCCATTCGGCAGTGGAAGATCTTGTCTGTAGGATTTGGGGTAATCCTGAGGCAAAGCATGAAGCCCCGGCAGTCCTACGTAAGCTCTATCCTCTTCCAGTGGATAAAGCTGCTTTGTGGGGGACCTTGCCTCAGGTAGACAGAGCACTGGTTACTGGTGATTCTGTACTGTCAGTGTCTGGTAATATGGATGCTCTCCCTAAAGATCCTACTGATAGAAAGGTTGAAGAAGCTATTAAAAGATCTTTCAAGCTAGCTGCAGCCCAGCTCGCAGTATCTATCTACTGCACTTACGCTTCTAGAGCATTGCTACTATGGTTGGAGGAAGAACGAGACAGATTCAAAAAGAAATGGGTCCCATCTGGTGCCATGCAGAGGAAACGCAGGCTATGTAAAATTGCAGCTAATTTTATCCATGATGCAGCTGAGGATTCTCTTAGACTCACTGTTAAAAATATGGCATGCCTCACTGTCGCCTGGAGAGCTATATGGCTACGTCCTTGGACCTCATCACTGGATCTAAAATGTAAGCTGCTGTCTTTACCATATACAGGCGGCAAGCTATTTGGTGAATCTTTGGTCCAGATCATGAAGGATTTCTCAGAACACAAACACTCCTTACGTCAGCTGAAAAAAAAGAGCTCTGTTGGAAGCTCTTCATTTTCTTGTCCTCACAAGTATCTCGGCTCCTTTCGTTCTCCTCCGAAGTTTAAAGGAGGCAAGGGCAAGTATAAGGTCTCACAATCATTTCATGCTAAGTACGAAAGGACATCTCATTTTCAGAGAGACAGCAGACCATCAAGAGGAACTTTCTAAGAACATAGACTTGCTTCCTCCTTTCTCAGGATCTGGGAAGAGTGAAAGACTTGGAAATTTATACTGAATAAATTTCAATATTTCTGGTCAAGTAAGCCCAATGCTTAGAAAATTAGTTGTTTCAAAATAAGATTTAAATTATTAAATTACTTAAATCTTAATGACTAATTAAGATATTCTAGAGAAGTCATAGCTCTCAATTTTAGGGGAGGTTTTTGTCACCTTCAATTTCTAGGCTTCTCAGTATTCTTGGGATGGCTTGGACTTTTTTGAAGTTTTGCACTCTTCAATTTTATCAAAGAGCATACCTTCCGCAGAACCAACCAACATCAGATTTTCCTGCCATATTAGTCTAATGAAGGAAATAATGGCTTAGGAACCGCAGGTGTTTCAGGAACCACAGAATGACTGGGTACACTGTGTTCCTGTGACTGGAGGCATACCTGCACTTTTAAGGGAAAACAGTGCCTCTGTAGCAAACTGCATGACAGTCCTAGTGGTTTCCTGAGTTGTAGAGGACTGAGATAGTAAATTGTGGACAGTCAATACTTACACTAAGAAACTGCAAGAAATACGAGAAATACCACAAATGTATGTTTATTTAAATTAAAATTAAAGACTATCCAGAGCTCCTGTTCAGGTCAGTGTAAGTATATAAATCAGCCTAAATTTCCATCCTGGGCCCTAAATGAAGAGAAATTAAGAAGTTATGGCATCTACACACCTGTGGATTCATGGGCAGGGAGAGACTGCAAGCATGTATTTCTTTGTTAACTTCATGGGAAGTATGAAAATCTAGCATCTCATTGCAGTCTGCAAAATGTTCTCAGGAAGATCAAACAGGACAAGGCAACTACAGTAGTAGGACCGTTAGTGTGGTAACGCAGGATGTTTGCACATTTTGTTGAATTATTTTGCCTCTTTTCTTCAACATTTTGACACACACAATATTTTTCCTAGAAGTTCTTGGATATGCTATGAGAGACTTTCTGGAAATGGTTGGTGGAGAGTTCTGAGATTGTTAGATAATGTATTACTCTTCCTTCTTGTTCTGGGTTGATTAACAATGAGAATATAGTTTGTAACTACAACAGTATTTTTTTTCTCTTGTAGTTATTCAAGTTTTATTGCAGCTTAGGTCTGTTTCCAGAGGGACCTAGCAATGTTTTGAGCCTCAGCACCGTAATTCTAAGCTTCGTCCCTTCTAGCGCAAGAGACAATGTCAATGAACTGCCTGAAGAATTCTTGGCTTTGGATAGTCCGATTGGATTTGGCAGTGGTCTTATTGTGTCCTCATTTACACACACGTGCTTTCTTTGACAGTTCTTATTTTAATTCTTCAACATCAGTGTCACTTCTTTTTAAATGAGTGCTTTGATTTCTCTTTGTATAATTTTTCACCAGAAATAGCAAAGGTGGAAAGTTGGTTGAATTTCTCTCAAGCAGATTTTTCTTTAAAATTTTCATAAGGAGTGAGTCAGGTTCTTTGACTAACAACAATTTTTTCAACCCATTGCCATTTAAAGCCAGAGCTTAATCTCCCAGTTTTTCCAGCTTCTGCCAGGATTGAAGATTGAGTATTACAGAGATGCTAAAGAAAAACTACTCAGAAAACTAACAGAGATGTGCTTATGTCTTAGCTAGATTAGAAACGGTAAAATGTTTTGAAGTCTGGATTGGTACAGGTGCATAAGTATCTAGGGAAAGCATTTTTCATCCGCACAGTCCTATCAATTTAGGAGCGTGAGCAGAAACCTGTTAGGTATTGGGGCAGAGGTTCTCCTGGAGCGTGCAGGGAAGCCATAGCGTAAGGTACTTCTGTGGCTTTACGTGACTGCTTATACTTAAGCATTTCTGGGCTGTTGACCTGAGGGCACAGAAGAAGGAATTTATTGCCAACAGTTTTCATCTTCTGCATCCTCTTTCTGTGTCCAACAGCCCAGAATGCTTTACCCATTTTGTTTGTTTTATGTTGCCTTTCATCTGACAGTTGTGTTATAAGGAAAAGTAGTATATTGCTAACCATATATTGAGTCTTTTTGCATGTCCATGAATGTGGCAAAGTTTAGTGGGAACTAGTTGCTTGCTGGACTGCAGAGACATCGTAAATATCTTCCCCATTCTGACTGGTTGCTGCATGTACCCATATCTAAGGAAGAAAAATTGAAAAGTTGAAAGAAGAAAGGAGATTTCAAGGTACATATTTCTTTCAATAACTGATGAGCTTGTGAAATGGAAGTACTTTTCTGAAAAAAATAAGTTTGTACATTGGACTTACACATGTTATTGTCACCTCCGTGCTTCATATCTCTTAATCATTAGCTGCGAGTTTGCTATGTGTTTCATTAAACTAAGAAGAAAAAGAAACATGTATTCATCTGTTAGCAATTGTTTATGAAAAATATTTAAATCATGCTTTTAGAGTACGCTTTAATATTAAACACCGTTCCACTAAAAGGACAAGAAATGTGTGTGGTACATATCCGTATTTATCAAAATGACTGGTACATATCAGTATTCACTGAGCAACTTTCACCCCTAAAAAACTAGTAATATGGAATTTATTTGTAAGGCAACAAATAGTAAAAGTATCTGTAGACTTAACTTTCATGGCTTTCTGATGTAAATATAAAATTCATACCCATTCTCACCTCTTGTTTTGTTCCCTCCCAGCACTTACTGTCTTACATCACACATTTCCAAAACTTCTTCACTTTTCCACTGTAATTTTAGTCAACCCAATTTGTGCTTCATTTTTCATTTCAAGATATTGCCATAGAACCATAGAATCGTAGAATGCTTTGGGATGGAAGGAACCTTTAAAGGTCATCTAGTCCATCCCCACTGCAGTTGGCAGAGACATCTTCAACTAGATCAGGTTGCTCAGAGCCCCATCCAGCCTGGCCTTGAAAGTTTCCAAGGATGGGGCATCTACCACCTCTCTGGGCAACCTGTTCCAGTGTTTCACTACCCTCACTGTAAAAAATTTCTTCCTTATATCCAGTCTGAATCTACCCTCTTTTAGTTTAAAACCATTACCCCTTGTCTTATCGCTACTGGCCCTGCTAAAAAGTCTGTCCCCATCTTTCTTGTAGGCCCCCTTTAAGTACTGGACGGCTGCAGTAAGGTCACCCCACAGCCTTCTCTTCTCCAGGCTGAACAGCCCCAGCTCTCTCAACCTTTCCTCATAGCAGAGGTGTTCCATCCCTCTGATCATTTTTGTGGCCCTTCTCTGGACCCTCTCCAACAGGTCTACATCCTTCTTGTACTGAGGACCCCAGAGCTGGACGCAGTACTGCAGGTGGGGTCTCACTAGAGCAGAGTAGAGGGGCAGAATCGCCTCCCTCGACCTGCTGGCCACGCTGTTTTTGATGCAGCGCAGGATACGGTTGGCTTTCTGGGCTGTGAGCGCACATTGCTGGCTCATGTCCAGCTTTTCATCCACCAGTACCCCCATGTCCTTCACAATAGGTAGTATAAAAGACAGCAAGCAAAATCACAAACAAGAACTAAAATAAATTATGATCTATCTTGGTTGCATTTTGGAATAGTTTTATGAACAATTGTAAGCAAGATTAGCAAATCTTGCTGATACTGTATAAAAATTTATGGCTTTAACATGTTTTTTCAATATAGTATTATATATTCTACAGCCTGGTGTTCTATAGCTCTTTGGGCATCCATATTCATAATGCAATTCAGCGGCTTTTGCAGTTTGCCTCTTGGTGGCAAACAGAAAATACATTCATTTCCCCAGAGCACCAGGGTCCCTTCTCTGTTTTGCACCCCCAGGGTTACAAATGTGCTGTCCAAAACATTGATGTCTTCACTTTATTTCTCTCTCTCCTGCTTGTTGTTTTGCTTTTTTTATTCCTCAGTTTCCTTTCCTTCCACCCAAAACATTGTATTCATCTAATACAAGAGTCATAATCCAGTTTGATGAAAAATAAATGGTACCATGATATAGATTTCCTTTTCCTGAACAAGGAGTGGAAAGCACCCTGGATAATCCCACATCTTTTTCCACTGCCAGAATCTTGGCAGAACTTCTTTCTGGACTTGTATAGTGCAAAAAGGGAGGGAAACCCCAGATTCAGATTTGATTTTCCATCTGCCATAACTGTGCTTTTACACCAGTGCCCACCTCTGTGCAGGTACACTCCTGGGTAAATCTGCAGTTTTGTTTGTTTGTTTTTAATTATACAGACAGTAGAATCTGCATCCTTACTAAAATATAGAAAAATCACAGACACAATGCAACCAACTGTGTAAGTATTTCTTCATTGTTTGGCTTATAAATAAACTTTGTTTTCAAAAATGCAAACACAAAAACCCTAAGAGCAGAAGTTCCTGTACCCAGATTTATCTAAGTTATAAATGAAAATCGAGCTTCATATTGGATTAAACACAAAAATGTGGATATTTTTAATGCCATGACAGTGTATTATTTATTTCGTGTATGTTTCAGCCTAGTGAGTTACACTGGGTAGGGTCACACTTTGGAATATTTGCACGGTTTCTTGACCAGCTGGAATATGGTACAAATGCAATTTTAATTTCTTTTCATTCCTACATATTACGGTGTAAGCAATTATGAAGCTACTCATCTAAAATTAAACAGCAAACCATATGTGCAATGTTATTTACTAAATGCTGTTACCCAGAAAGCATTAACCACTGCAGGTCATTCTTCTGTGGGAGCAGGACCTGGTACTGCTTCAAAGTGAGGGTCTGGTCTTCAATTGGTTTGTATAACCTGTTGAATGACTCTAATGCCCTCTGACGAGGGCAATGGAGAAACTGCATTGCATGCGATTTTTTAAATACTCAATTCTATCTTCAACCTTTTAAATACAGGGTCCTTCCAGAATGAACTCTCTTCAGTAACATCTCTGTAATCTGCTTGTGTTTGCAGTGTTACAAATATTTGCACTTTGCTGCTGGATGCTTGAAATTTTGGAGTAGCATTCTTTTAAATGTTACTAGCCCATGTGTTTGCAGTATCAGTGAGCACAGAAGATCAATGATATGATATTTACCCTCATGCCATGTACACCGCAATAACTAAAAACAAAGTCAAGATTGATACAGTCAAGTTCTGAGTTTTTGCCTTTGTGTATTTTAAACAGTAAGGTTTTCTTACATGTTAGTACGATAGATATTCCTGCCACTTCTTTCTTGTGTATGCATAGAAGAAGAAAATCTCTAGTATGCTTTTTCTGTTAAGTATATGCATATTAGAGGTGTACTTCTTGTAGAACGTGATACCTTGGAGTCTTCCAAAAAAGGTGATGAGATGAGGAGAAGCAGCTTGATGGGAAATTGGTGTAACAGTTTTCTAGCAACAGTGAAATGTTTCTCCACAGGGCATTTGTTAGCTAACAATATAATCTGTGTGACCTTGTATGTGCTATATATATGTGGTTTCTCTGGGTGTTTAACGATATTCATTAGAAAAAAAATAGAAAATATAATTATTGGAAGAACTAAGGTATTTGTTTTTAGGAATTACACAATTACAATAATTTGCTGAATATATATTCAGCCTAATATTGTGGATATTGTAAATATACTTTTATTTCCTTGATATTCTATACATGTTTCCTTATATTTTTCATAAGCTGGGAGTCTTTAAATAAAAAAAATCAAAAATCACTTACTCTTTTGTACCCTATATGCAAATAAAATCACATGTTCTGTTTAAGACAAGGTAAATAATTGCACCCAAAAGTGCAGCTGGCAATAGTGTTTTTTAATTGGAAATGCTTTAGAGCTGCTGCTGAAATCTTCATCTTGAAACTGAAGTGTGGTGTAAAGGATTATGAAAAGAGCCCAACTACATCTATTTCATGAAATAGAAGCTTACCACAGCTGCAAATTTATTTGGGGATGCTGATGGTGCTGCAGCTTTTCCACTGACAAGGGAAGGACCACAGTGCTTTGCTACAGGGCTTTCTCCTCCCTGCCTTTCTTCCCTTCCCTTTTTCTGTTGTCCTCCAAACCACCATCATCATTGTCAGAACATGTTATCAGTTATGGGTTAGGATAAGGAGGCTGAGCTGATAAGTAATGAAAAAAAACTAAGCAAGCTCTTAACTGCTCAACTGTAGCTACTGTCAGCTAAATTGTTGCTTTACCTGTATACAGTAAATGTTATAGCAATTTTAAGAGCAAAATATTACTGATAAAATACTGATCACTCTCCGGATATGGACTTTGCTTTTCTTCTTAGGCTATTTTCATTTGTTTCTTCTGCATCCTTTTAATGGAATATGTAGGTCTCTTGAAAGGTAAGGTTGAAAATTGCAAGTCTGGCCTGCATTATGTAACAAATTATTTGAAATGCAGCACTTCTATTTTCTTTATACTAGTAAAGAAAATCAGTATATTTCATTTAACCAAATTCATTCTTCATTCATGTTCAAGGAGTCAAAGAAATTAAGAAGTTTAACAGACTAACTTCACAGCACATCATAAGCTTGTTACTTTGGAGAACAAATTTTTTTTTTTTTTTTATAACTTTACAACCTACTTTTTAATGCTTGAAGTAGCATCTAAATTGCTTCCAAGCCAAGGGCACAAGTCTTATCATTGAAAAGTCATGCACGATGGGGAAAAAAAAACACCACCGCAAAACCCCCTCCCTCCACTGAAGACATTCTCTGTTTAAACCATTCCTACACCATGTGTTCATGTCAACTGCATCATATTGATCTGTCTCTACAATGTGATGTGGGTTTACTAAAAGAATATAGGGCTGCACACATGCTTTTTACAAACTCTGCATGCATGGTTGGTTTTGTCTTAATGTATAATACACCAGTTAATTCCTTTTGTTTGTTTGTTTGTGTCTCCAGTGATGCAGAGGATCATAAACCTCTAAAAAAAGGAAGCCGGACACCTTCAGACAGAACTGTGAAAAAAGAAGACAGTGATGATAGTTTAGTTGACTATGGAGAAGGTGTAAATGGTCAGTTCAATGAGGATGGCTCCTTTATTGGACAATATAGTGGTAAAAAAGAGAAAGAACCTGCCGAAGGAAATGAAAGCTCTGAGGCTCCTTCTCCTGTAAATGCCATGAATTCATTTGTGTAACCACGGAACTTGATCCCCTTGTATCTTCAGTTTGTTTAAAGCACTTGTACATCCTCCTCCTCATACTATGAACATGCAGGTAACGGAGCTCCTCACTACAAGGTGTTTGTGCTATGAGAATATGCAGGTCAATACAATTACACAGCATAATGACACATTAAGTGGTATGTTAGTATGACTCAAAATACGAAATTCAAATTTTGTTCAACACTTGGGTATTTTTACTTTTTTTAGAAGGAACTGACACAAACAATAACATCGACTTATAATTTTGTTTCCTGTTGAAAATACAGTATAATGCATGGAAAAAAAATGCTACACAATTCACAGATAATCTCGTGTACACTATAAAAACATGGTTTGACAATTTGTTATGCAGTCCTCAGCTGAATCCCTGGGTATGAATTCCATTTTCATTGTCAGAGTGTTATAGTAGTATTATATAGAACTTCAATGTCTTTGTGGACATTGTTGTGAAATTGGTGACTTAATGTCTAGCTATCATATGTCTTTTTGCAAGACAGTTAGGAACAGTATGTACAGTATATAATTGCTAAATGATTTAAGTATGACACTTGCATTTGCTGATGCTTAATGAGACCCTATTATCTGCTCTTTGCTCCTATTACTTTATAGCCTTTTTAATCTATCAAGTATTACAGCAGTACAGTGTTCTATTTTTACAACAAAACACATTAGATTGATTTTAGGGCATAAAAGATACGCATTGCAATGCATTTTGGAATTTGTACAGTCACTGAAAGAAAAACTTTAAAATGAGAGAAAATATTCCAGAAAACACAGGGCAAAATACATTCAGTGCCTTTATACAATATGCATTCCATAATGCGCTGTACTACTAAATCAGTTGGTGCAGTAAACTGTGATTAGCGGACTACTATCATTGCCAAATAAAGTAAAAACGTGAAGAAAAAAAAAGTGTTATGAAACTGTTGTGCTAAAAATGGGAGGTTTTAAATATTTTAAATTACACAAAGAAGAGTATGATTTTTTTTCCTTTAAAAATAAAATAAATGCGTTCTAGACAGTTACAGCACAACATGTTTTCATGGCCTTAGAAGATTTAAAAAAAAACAACAAAACACAACCAGAATTAAATTATTTACTAACACAGCAAGGTATAAGCTTTTGTAAAATGAATTGTTAAAAAACCAAACCAGCCGACTACACCAGCGAGAGCACATTTCCCTCTGTGTCCCGGCCTGATCAGTGTGGCAGCTTTGTTATTATCTACACCCTGAAGCAGCGTGGGGGTGACCGCTCGGAACCACAGAATTCAATCTGACAAGTGCTAATATGGTTTAGTGGTAAAGGATTACCATTATTGGTTACAAAATTATTTTCTTGCATACTATATCAATCAAATGTTTACCTCCAAATATAAATTTTTATAACAACCTATGGTTGAAGGAATGCTCAGTTTCATTTGCCAATAAATTGGTTTTTCATAACTTGCATCAAGTTTAATTTTAAGTAAGCTTTTTATATGTAGATATTTTGTTGAATTTGTAAATACACTTAGAGCGTAGATGCTATATGCTTCTAGGTGTTACAGACAAATAAAACAAGAAAGCTTATGTTGTACTGTGTAAGAAGTAATATAGCCAATGGTGTGCATGGTATTTTAAAGCATCTACTTAAATATATTTTTTTTTTTGCTGTGAAAACGAAATAGTGAACTGTTCTGCTTATTTACTGCAGATTCCTAATTGAACCATTCAGAGCTTTTGCCAGTGCATTACATTAGACCATAGTAGACCTCGCAGCTTTCATGTATATACTGTAGGTAAAGCACAACTGAAGTAATCAGAAATGTAAGCTCGCTGTAATCTTCTTTCGCACCTTTGAGCTTTCCATTGATCAGTTTTCTTAATGGGAACCGAAATAAGAAATGAATTCTATAAACATTGATTATGAAGCACAAAGAGAACATTTCTTAATAAGATTTGCCGATGGTTTTGGTAAAAGAGAAATATAATTTTACTCTTATTTAATTGTAGATGCTGAATTATCTGTGCATGTGGGGGTAAACATACAGGCTCACTTCTGTAATAGTGCAACAGATTTTGTATTAAAAATAAATGTGGTTTTAAAATTTCACTGTTTGTTCTGTTTACGCTAGCACTAAAAATCACATCTGATTCACCGTGTAATTAAGAATTCAAAGTGGAAAAAAGCATGAAACAACTCTGGCAGAAGTTGGTCCCATGATGTTACAGGACTTTATGTACTGCAACCAAATTGTTTACAGAAAGTTGCATATCTTTACATGCTACCATTTGAAAAAATGTGAATTTTTCTGACTATTTCCCATTGAAATCTCCTGCTATTTACTTTGATGGATGCTTTATTTAGTCATATTTATGCAAAGAAAAAACCGAAACAGTCATGTTCCGTACCTGTGAGAGTCAATAAGAGAAAATAAGAATGTTTGTTTGAAATTAAGAGCCCTCAGATAGGATCCCAAATCAGGATTTTGTGTCCTAAAGGAATTATCTGACATACAAAATTCTGGGCACTTGTTTTAAACAGTACATGAAGTGAGGGAGTTTTAAGTAACATCTACAGTACACAAAATCCATTGCAATGCTCTTTTCATATCTTGTCTATTCTGTGTACGAATGGAAACAGACTGGGCAGGAGGGCAGCTGCTCTGCAGAGAAGCCTGCCGGAGAGCCGTGGATTCCAAGAGATACTGATGCTCCAGGAGATACATCAGGAAGTTGATGTTTGGCCTTGATGCTTGAAAGAGGGATTTTATCACTGAATCAGAAGCCGTTCTGTCAGCCTTCTGAGCCACCTATGTCTCACTGGAAACCCCTGGCTATTCCAGCTTCTATCATCTGCATAGTCTCAGTTCTGGCACCTTCAGATACCAGGCTGCCTGGTTTTTTGTACGGGTATCTGTTGATTTTTCCAGCAATATGCATTGACTGGGAGATGTGAAATACAGCTGTTTCTGTTTTGATTAAAGAATAATTCCTGAAGAGAGGGGTCTGAGTTCCCTAGGCTTTGTTGGGACAAAAGATTTCATATGATGATTACCATTTTTGGAGACACACGTACATTCTTTGTGCATGTTCCCCAAAGTGTACTAATACGTATCGTTGCTACATTTTCCTTTTAGTGATATACCTTTGCTTTTGGTTTTATTCTCACTGAAGTGATTGTACAAATCCGGAGGGAATTAAAGAGGATACCCCAACAGTAATTTTTCTTGTAATCTTCTATTCTCGCATTGTTCCTAGGAAAAAACAGTTTCCTTGTGGCTCCACGTAGCAGAGGCAAAGTGGCAGAAGATTTGGGAACCAAATTCTCTTCATATGCTGTCTGGCCCATTTTAAGACAGAAACTAGAGAAAAAATATACAAAGAAATATTGTCTACAGTATGGAAGTGTTTTCTTCTCTGAAAGAAGAATTAGGGAGAAGAGCAGGAAGAGGATGAGATTTCAGTAATTTCTGGAAAGTAATTGTCCTTCGTTGTGTGTTTCTGTCTCCCTCCCTCCCTCTGTCAGTCTTCCCCCTCCTGCTACCTTAGGAAAGAGCATTTAAGAGAGCTGGCAGAAGCAGCGGCTGGTATCATGGGAAGATGGAAATAACTGAATGTCTTACTTGTAGGAATCTGCCCCCCAATGATGCCCCCAGGGGTGCAAATAAATCCAACAGACCCATCATTTTTTAATCTCTGGAGGGACCTCTTGCTGCTCTTTGTACACATGAAGTGGAAACTTTAGACTGAACTGTCAAGATAAATACATGTCAGCAGGACTTTGACAGACAGTAGGTATGATCCATCGTGACTGTAAGCAAGGAGGAGCATTGTGATCCTTGTGATCTCACAACTTTGGCAACAAAAATACACACAAAAAGTTCCTTACTGTGCTCACGTGTAGGTGAGCAGATAAAAAATTCAGATCATGTTTAATAACTGAAAGATGGATCCTTCATTTGGGGTTGGAGAAGTTTGTCCAAATGTGAATTTGGCAGCATTGGCTTTGTCCCCTGGGAAGCCCCACGGGATAACGTTGAAGCCAGCTTGCAAGGAATGGGTTTGTGCATGTTACAAGTTGGAGAGTGAGGCAGGGCAGGAGACAGCTCCTGTCAGCAGGACCCGGCCAGCCTTTCGGCCTCTTCTCCCTTAGCCTGAGGTGCTCAGGTAAAATAAAGAAGTTTAGAAGACAGCATGGTTCCCCTGTCAGCTGAAAAAAAAACATGGCATCTGGTCAAAATCAAAGCTGCTACTGTAAATTGGATTTAATTCTGCCTGGCTTTCTATTACATTTTGGATATAAGTGAAGAGGAGGAAAAATGCCCCAGCCCCCAGCCCGCCATCTTGTACAAATTTGTGTGTCCAGGAAACAAGGAGAGTTCAGACAGTCTCATTCTGGTGCCTAACTTCTTAAAAATTGCTGGGTCTCGTGCTGCATTAAGGAATGAACTACATTTACCTCTCATAATAAACTATATTTGATAGGTGTCTTCCAGAGGGTGCTGCCCTATTTCCCAGTCCACAGGCCCCTGAAGAGGAGGGATGCTTTGATCTTGAAACCCAGCGTCTTATCTGACGGATGATAGTAGCCCACTCCATACATGGCTCTGCCTTGTGTTTGCAACGATCTAGAGGGCTCCAAGGCTTCATAGGACTAAGGGGACAAATGAAGTTTTGTAATGGCAGCGTTCAGAATATATTCCAAGTAGATGGTCTGCGATATGCGTGCTGTAGCGAGGGAGGCCTTGCAGGCATGCCGGCATGAAAAGTTAGCCTGTCCGGCGCCGTAAGAAGAAGAGGAAGCGAAAATGAAACTGTTGGAACAGAGAAATGAAAGAACGAAGGTATAATATTTGAGGTTTCCTTTAAAGATTTGAGAAACAGCTAGGAAGATAGCTGGCCTGAAGGGGAAAGGCGGAGAGCAGCCAAAGGCCACTTCACCCACACAGGAGAGGCAGCAGGAGCCCTTGCTAGTCTAGAGCAGCACGGCCTGCTAGGTGTAGGCCAGGCTTACCTGTTGTTGACAAACAGCATGTAACAGAGTAACGGTATGTCATTCTCCTTCCAGGGAGTTTTATGTTTTGGTTTTCTCTATTTCAGTTTCTGGCCAAGTCAGAGGGCAGATGAATGGGGAAAAAGCTGACATGGACTGGAACAGTCTGATTTCCAGTAAGGAGAGGAAAAGTGTCCTTTGCTAGGCCATCTGATGGTCTCTAGACACAAACACCACATGAGGAAGCACTAGAAAACTGGTTCCACTGCCTACAAGTGAATACTATAGCTTTAATTTTGTAGTGGTCCACAAGCCGCTGTTTGTAGATGTAATTCTGTAACTTGAACAATTAGTGAGCCAATTAGCCAGTGTCCTGGTTTCAGCTGGGATAGAGTTAATTTTCGTCTTGGTAGCCGGTATGGCACTGTGTTTTGGGTTTAGGATGAGAACAATGTCAATGATACACCGATGTTTTGGTTCTTGCTAAGTAGTGCTAAGCTGTTGCTAAGTGGTGCTCACACTGGCCAAGGACTTTCCAGCTTCCCCTGCGCTGCCCGGTGCACAAGAAGCTGGGAGGGGGCACAGCCAGGACAGCTGACCCCGACTGGCCACAGGGCTATGCCATACCGTATGGCGTCATGCTCAGTGTATAAACTGGGGGGAGTTGGCTGGGGGGGCAGCGATTGCTGCTTGGGGGATGTGCTGGGCATCAGTCGGCAGGTGGTGAGCAGTTGTGCGGTGTCTCGTTTGCTTTGTGTTACTATTGTATTATTATTACTTGGTTTTTATTATTATTGTTATTATTACTATTACTACTGTTCTATTTTTATTTTACTTTCGTTATTAAACTGTTCTTATCTCAACCCATGAGTTTTCCCCTTTTGCCCTTCCGATTCTCTCCCCCATCCCACCAGTGGGGAAGTGAGTGAGCATCTGCGTGGTGCTTAGTTGCTGGCTGGGGTTAAACCACGACAGCCAGCAAGAACTTTTTTATTTAGCTGAGATTAATTTTTCTTCCTGGCTTTTTCCCAACAGATGCTTGCCTCCCAGTTTTTGCTTTAATAAGAAACCAGCCTCTGCTGTTCTGTTAAAAATAGGCAATGACCATAAACTTTATCAAAAGGGAAGCTCGTGTATATTTTTCTAAAATGAACTGATTTTTTTTTAATGATGTGAGGGGCAGCCCAGTCTTTAATCTTTACTGCTTAAAAATCCCAGTTGACCACTAGGGGGAAGTGACAGTTGTTGGTTAGCAGGAGCCCAGGGAAAACTGCTACCCAAAGCAGTGCATCTGAGTTCACATCCCATGTGAATGCATATATATATATATATATATACACACACTTTTATATATATGAAAAGTATATATAAAATAGTGTCCAAGAAGAAGAATATACAAGTTCATAATGATTTGCTTGTTTTGCAAAAAGCAATACTGCTCTTTGTGTAAGCAATAATATGAATGACCTTATCCTAACTCATCCATTTGTCACCATGGTCATAAATTTCAGGGACATTTTGGGCAGAATTGCTGTTTGAAAAGTAAGTTGGTAAGAACTATGGGACAGGGATTCTTGGTCTGAAATTCAGCAGCCAGCCCTGTCCCAAAGGCGCATGGAAACAGCACTTTTTGGAGGCAGAATCAGAAACCAGCCAAATGCCTTGCGAGGTTGTCACTTCCCAGATCAGTGGTTGTAGGTACCTGTGCTTGGCAGCTATTAAAAAAAAAAAAAGGTTTAAAAAAAAAGGTGTCGATTCGGTTGGTTTGCAGCCAATTAGCTCAGTTTTTGCGATGCACGTAAAGGCTCAGAATAAATTCAGAAAAGGGCGATGTGCCCATGGCTGAACCTGCGAAAGTGGAGGGGAGAAGGTTCCCGTGAGAAGCCCAGGAGTCCAGCCTGCGCCGGGTCATTTATAGGCCAGTAGTTCACCCCGCCGAAGTACCGTACTTGATCTGGTTTTGAATTTGGCAGGATCGCCCTTAATCTCTGTGTCAAAGAAGAAAGGCTTAAGGTCTTGACGCATGAGGATGGGAATAGCTTGTCACGGAGCAGATTGCGCTCAGGCAGGGTGGGCCTCGCAGCAGCGGGAGCGAAGCTCAGCGCGGCGCCTGCTGTGCCGGCCCCCCTGCTCTGACACTCTTTAAGTAAGTCGCTCCTTTGAAAGTGCATCCAGGAGGGTGACCACTATTAACCCTTTTGACCGGGACAGGCAACACATAGCTCATTCTCAGGATCGCACCACCAGAAGCCCCTGTTGGTCTGAAATGAGACGAAGGAACACTGAATCGATGCGCGGTGTCAGACAGCATCATCCTCAGAGGGACTCAGCCTGCAGGAACCATCTCGGCACGTCAGGGCCCATTCATGCGAGGAGGACGGAGCCTGCCCTTCGGGATTAGCGTCACATCATCCCTGCGGTAGCAACAAGGGGTGGAAGGGGAAGACGTTTGCAGGGTGCACACAGCTTTGTAGCAGGAGACTTCTTGCATGGATCGAGGCAGTAGAATAAAGCAAGAAAACCTAAGGTGTTAAGAAAAGAATAAAAGTTTACAAAACACTACTTACAGCTCCAAATCAAACAAGATAGAAAAAACATCACGTGTTGGCATCGTACAAAATACACAGGTACAAGATGTTTGAGGTTAGAGATGGGAACACAGTCACAGGTTAATGATTAACAATGAAGAACATTTGGCAAAGAAGTGTTTCTTTTTGCTGGTGATGAGACCGGAGGTGCTGAAAACTGGAGCCCCGGACAGATGTTTCAGATGGAGCAGGCAGTCACCGCCCTGCCAAAGTTATGGAAGCTGCGTGCATTTACACCAGCTGAGACTTCTGCTTGTGGCATTTTAGGCAGCTCTTCGGGCAGAGGTTCGCATAATGAATATTTCTTTAGCGAATAACTGTCGAACAGAGTGTCAGGGTTTCTCCGCTAATGACAGCAGCTTCCAGCGGGGACATCGCGGCCACAGCCAGTTTACGTGCTGGAGACAGCCACATGGCAGAACCGCAATCTTGCTTTCCTAGATCATGTATTTCAAACTGCAACTGAAAAACATTCCACTACAAATACTGAAAAAGCAATACACTTTAATGATGAAGCTAATTTTGGTGAGATTATTGCTTATCAGTTTTTCGCTACAGATTTGTAATAATAAAAATAAAGTGAAAGGACCATTGCAGAGGCATAGTCCATGTTTTTAGGAGGATCACTTTCAAAGTGTACATTTTAATTCTACACACAAAAGCTTGGGAAGAGTCATTGCAATGTCCTCCTTAACTGTAGATAAAATTTTCTGTTTTTAATGGCTGGAATTTGATGTTCCGTGTAAAAGATAACAGAAGAAACAAGATTAATTTGCCTGTCACTCTTCTCAAGCTTGTCTGCAGTTTGGTTCTGGTTTTGGTTGCCTGTCAGGCATTTATATTTTTTAATACATCTAGTAGGATAGGTTTCAAGAGTGATTTACATCCATTCATCACTGGATGATGAGGTTTTCAGTAAGATGTTCAGAGAAAAATTGCTGTATACTATACAACTACGTCTGTCAAAAACCAGATATGACAATCAATGCAGCCTAGTCCTGCATTTAGCAGTAGTCTTTCCCTGTAGCTTAGATTTTAATTAGATTTTAATTTCATATAAGCTTTCCATGTGAGACTTGAACTGATATAAAAATACACAGATATTGAATCTGAAAAGTTCAACTACTTCAGTTGACAAAATAAAAGTTAACGTATGAAACATATGAATTGCTCTAGTTCAAGACAAATGAAGACGGTAAATTCTGGGGGGTTGGTTTCTATTGAAGATAATGTAAAGTGAAACCTATAGGAGCAGAAATGATAGCCTTGCTAAAAACATTGTCATTAATTTATGTCTCGGCCTCACATCAGGAGTTATGTTTCCTCTTCTCCGTGTGCAGCCTCGAGGAGCCGGTGCCACACTGAGGCTCCCTGGCGCCGCAGGGCTCTCTGCAGCGGCACGGTCTCACCCAGCGCCAGATCCCACCACCGCTCCAAAGAGGAGTTAGGGGGGGAAAGGTCACTAAAGGAAGGTTAATGCTTAAAGGACATCGGGTTTTCCACCCCTTCAAAGTGCTGGGTGAACCTCTCGCACCCTAACCAGGCACCTACTGGAACTGGTTCCTACAAACAAGGCCAGTGCGGCCACTTGATTTAACTTTGTCTTAACAAATATTTCATTGCACATTTTGAATAATTGGATATCTTTATAAAGAACTGACTCATCTGGAGTTATTTCTACAAACAGGTGAAGGAACGGAAAATAAACCAGGGCTCCATGCACCTTTTACTCCAGACAGCAAATACAAATAGACCAGCGTGTTACTTGCTAGCAGGTCAAAGACACGTGAAGACACCCACCTGAGTCAGCAGGATCACCCCCTTTGCCTACGCGGGGCAGAGATTTGCATCAACACAGAACATGAATATTTACCACCGTTAGGAGAGACCAGTCTGCCCACTGTCATGAGGCTTCTCATCGCGGGAACGGCCCTGCACAGCCACTTTCGCACACTCAAAGGAAGCGCTGCATTTATTTCCGATGAATTGGTTGATGTGTTTCCTTTGCCAGCATGGGAAGAGCCTGCCTGATCAGAAAAAAGAAGCAACCAGCAGCACCCAGCATCCAGGTCCTTCTGGGCTGGAGTGATGCTGGCGCTGGCAATCAAGCTTTTGCTGCAGCAAGCATCCAGTCACTCTGGTCCAGGGCAAAAAAGGACATGGCCAAAGCAGGACTTACCTAGAGCTATGTGCCTAAACCCCTACTGAATTACTCTTTGCCTGGAATGACTGATCACAAGTGAGCTGTGCTAATGGCAAAAGAGGGTGACAGGGACACCCATGGCCCCATGGCTGCCCAGGCAGGACGTGCTCTGGTGGGTCGAGCCATGTGTCGTTCTCAGGATCTCTCTTGCATTGCCATAGTGGTTGACCCCCCAAACAAGCTCTGACTTACATAAAAGTCAAGTCACTAGATAATGTGCTTTTCTGTTAATTCATGTTGTTGTATGTAATAAATGTTTGGTACAGTAGCTGTTGGTAGGACAGACAATCAAACTAAGCACTGAAAATGAACCCCTGAATATATTGTGCAACCATCCCTTAGTACTCATTACCGACCTCATGATAAACAGATGATTTTACAGTCTGTTACGTTGTTGTGTGGTTACCTCACACGCTGGTCAACAGCACGCTTAAACAGAACTATTCTGTTGACTTTTGGCTTTTCTAATTCCAACAGAGACACTTGAGACATGTATGAAGGAGCAGGAATTTAGATATCAGCACAGGTTTCTTAAGCAAGTTAAAACATTACAGTATACCTTCACCTGCAAAACACCCTTCAGAAATGAGTACACCATTATGTTATATGAAACAAAAAAGTATGTGGGATTATTTTGTCCTACTTTTATCCTGTTTTGCATAAAACACTCATAGAGCTAAATCCTGAGAAAGCTCGTGTCACACAAAACAAGTGTATTCCCGAGATGCTGCAGGCTGGCCGCAGCCACGTGCTGTGAATCACAGGGCGCGGATCAGGAGTGGTCTGTAAATCTCTGTGTTTCATTGCTCCTAACAACAGGCAACAAACTGAAAATGCATTGATGCAACTCTTCTGAAACGGAGATGGTTTTTATATAGTTTGGCTGGATAAATATGTTCATTGAAAGGTTATTGTCCAGATTGAATAGCCCCAGGCATTCTGCTTCAGTTTTGGAACGGGTCCGTGCATCATCCTTGCAGGAAGGGTTGTCAACTTCATTAATCTATGCACTACTGATTTTTTCACCTTCTAAGAGCCTAATAAGATGCACACATGCCTAACCTTGAAGTGATAGCCCAAATCATATTTGAGGAGCTGTGTTTTGGAATAAAACCACAGATAAAATTGAAATATAAACTGATTAAAATAAATGGCACATAGCCTAGCTGCGTGTGCCCGAGTGATAGTAATGTGATATTGTAATTACCAATTGCACCCCTGCTTTTTCAACAGGTGTGCTCAAACCACATCCAGAATGTATATTTCTGCTAACATATATGCATACCCAGATATTTTCAGTCATAATTTCTCAGAAAGCTCAAACAAGTGCTGAAGCTTCTCCATGGTTCCTGTCTAAGGCTCAATGTAACTTTGAAATGTGTTGGTTTGCCCCATTTGGCGTTTGGGCAAACAACTGAAGTTGAGTCCTAATGCAAAGACGCGTTTGGAGCGTTGTTGACTCTGCACTGGTCTCAGCGGGTTTGTCTCTGCTGTTAATTAGAGGCATCCCCAGGCCAGGCTCACCGCTGGAGCCCCGACCAGCCCCACGGCATCGTCGTTAGCTCATTACCGGGCTCTGTTTTCAAGGGCTCTGCAAGATCTCTGTAGGGCCTCGGGGGTACCTACTCCCAAAAGGCAACGGGGACGGGACTGCGTGAGCTCTGGCTCCCTTCAGCGCTGCCTCAGCATGCTCCGTACGCCGAACGGCCAGGATACGCCCTTCATGCCGTAGGAAGAGCAGGCTCCCGTACCGCTACCGCAGCTTTAGACCTGGGGAGGGAGAAGGGTCAGGCTGAGCCTCGGTGGGTGCAGCTCATCCCCTGCGGAGCAGGGTCTACGCAGGGAGGTCACAAACAGGCCTGTGGTCCTTGGCCTTGGGGCCACCAACTCATCCTATGCCCTCTTTTATTTGAGGGCATGCATAGAGCTGCACTGCTGTGGTCCTGTTCATTGCCTGTCTATAACAACTGTGCCACCCTTTAAAAGGGAGGGGGGAAGAGAGAGAGGGGACCCCTAAACCAATAATTACTTTAAATACAATAGCCCAAAGTGACCCAATCATATTTTCTGGCCATGTTGAGAAAATAGTTGGTTTAGAAAATCCGCCTCTGCATGTTTCTTACTGCAACCAGAGTGGTGACCATGCCCACCAGAAAGCAAGAGAGGAGATCCCATAGCGTTCACCCCAGGATGAGATAAAAATCACAAGTGGTGACCAGGGAGAATATTCCACTTTTCTCTGAGGGGCTGGAGACTCTGCCCAGCTGAAGAGAGGATACAGGGAGGTCCCAATGGCACGAATTGATCTCAGGTGGCTGGTGTGTCCTACTGCTGGGCTCGGCTTTTGCTCTGTTTGTGATCACAAATGAGTTTTACTTCAGGTTAGCTTGTCAGAGACTGCTTTCTTCTCCTCTCTCTCTCATATGGCATGATCTATTTCTTAAGCAAATTAAATTCTTTTACTTGCTTGAGACATAAGAAATCACCACTATTAAATATGTATATTTAAAGTGTGTTTTTCAAAGAGATTATGAACTGTGCAATGATGCCAAGAATGGATATTCTGGGTAAACAAAATATTTTCATTTTTAAACACATGAACTAACAGCGGCAATGAACAGGAAAAAGTGCCTAGGTCAGAGGACATGAATGTATCATCTTATGCATATAGGGTGGCTGGTGTATATGATGTAGGTGTACCAGGTGCAAGGTACATTTCATGTGCACATTCATTCAAGCACTAAGGCCTCAACAGAATTCAGGGGTAAGTGCCAAAGAAGAGGGCACAGGAGGAACGAGGACGGTGAGTAAATAGGTAAGCAACAGAGCGGAATAAAGAGGCGGAGATAAGGAAAGTGTAAGTGATCAAGACTTTTCTACCACAGGTGTATTTACCTCTAAAGATTTGAAAGAAATCAATCTGTAAGATCTTCACATTGGGTTTCTATGAATAGGCAAGAATAAATCCATCTAGAAAAACTTTATTGCCACTAAAACACGATGAACAAAGGATTAACCTTGAGGAAACAAAAAGCAGAGATGAATGGCTGATTGCCCAAACCTAAAAGGAGAATTCCTGCCCGCTGCTGCATGTACACTCACGTGATGCCTTAAAATGTTTTTGTTGGAGGGAAAAAGACAATTTTAAAGCCAAGTAATTGCCACTCTTTTATTGAATAGTAGTTAATAAGACATCTGGGGAGAATTGAGTTGATTTAAATACTTTATTCTAAAGGGTATTCAGCAATCATGTTCTGACTAAATGGATAATCAAATAAGTCACACTCTCCATTTAAAAATGTGGTCATTGTTAATGGACCTAATATCTGAGTGCGCAGCTTTGTCACTGAGCCCAGACAGGGGTGCAGTTAAAAGCACAGTCCCTCCGGGGGCCCACACCGCTCTGAAAACCGACTCCAAGCACCAAAGAAGCTGAGAAAATTGTGCTTATGTTTTGGATAGTCAAACTACAGGTGGTAGGCTATAGACATGAATGCTGTCAGCTTCAAAACGAGTACCTTCCTGTGGTTAATAATCTTAACGGTAAATTGAAATTTATGTGGTAGTGAAGTTAATGGAAAGAAGGTCAGATTTTCACTGTTCTTACCATATACTTGGCGAATTTTTTTTCCGGTGGATTCAGCTTTCTGTTGTGGTGCCTGTACCTTTCCAGTAATAAAAGAGAATGGAGTCGATCTTCAGCTAGTCCGTATCAACCTGCTCCCACCGAGCTGAGTAGGACTAAACTGGTTTGAAACAGCCAGGTCTAACCACTTTGTTAGAATGAGAAACCTGGACTGTGAGAATCCAGGCAACTTGGAAAAGAGCTCTCAACATAATTAAATACGTCTCTTTTTCCTACTCTTTCACACCTGTGGTTTTCTTCCCTGAGATCAGATCCATCACCAGAAGGAAGCAGCAGTTGTGGTTGTTGTTATTTATGTCACAACAGCACAGGGAGGCTTTGGGAGATCCCAATGTGTTAAGTGATAGTAGAAATGAGATAGGGCCCATCCCATCTAATTTAAGTTGCTTAACAAAACAACTTAGGTGTTGCCTTTAAATTCGTCTTTATCTTCTCACTGATAAGCCGATAAGACACTGATAAGCCGTTCCCCTTTTTTTTTGTCAATTCTCTTGAGTGGGAGCCAACCATTAGGCTCAGGCCCATCTCTGCAATCCTTCTGCCAAGAGTAAAAAGGCACATTACAGACTGGGAGAGGAAATGGAGAGACAGCAGGACCTGCGAGACTTGCAACCACCCACTTACTTGTCTGAGATGTTTGCTCTGATCAGCCCCTGTCAGAGGCTTTACTTTTTTCTGTACTTCCCCAAGAACTGGAAGGGTGTTGTTCAAGGGACAGACTTTTCTATAAAAAATACCCACCTCCAGCTAAAAGCAGAAGTCAAGGGACACAACTTCCTTCAGCAATACTGTTGATTGATAGACCCCTGAGCAAGCTGACATAGCAGCGTCCTGCAGGACCCATCTGGGGCTGTGGCAGCATGGTGGAGAAGGGGAATCATGAGAGGCTTTTGGTGGTCATGGCAAAGGCTCTCATTTTCTTCTTCTGCCACCATCTTCAGATCTCTTCTTCTTCCCCAATCCCTGGAAGTCCTGAGCCCTGTCGTGGGCATTGTATTCAACTGTAAGGCTGAAAGCGTTTTGAGTATTAGTTCATTGCTGCAATTTTATAGTTTAATCTCAGGGGAATTTAATTTGTGAGTTTAGAAATGGGAGCGTCCCTTCAGTGTATTTTGAGCATACAGCCACAGTGTTAGCTTGGTGAAGGCTGGGTACAGTATGAATTTGTCCTGTGACTGCTGTTAAGCTCTGGGCCCCAGAAGGTCTAACTTCTCCGTACATCAATAAACTTCAGGAACTGGTTTAACAAAACTTATTCTATACTGAACATCATTAGATTTAAAAGTAAGCAGATGATGTAGCAGCTCAGGTTAGCAACCTAAGAAGTTACAGTCCAGAAAATTAATGCAGGAAAACAGGAACTTACCAACAAATTCTGGGTAGTTTAGATTTTGAATAGGAACAGAAATCAATGGGATTTACAGGTTATAAACCCTCATAGAGTCTGGCTGTAGGTACCAATAATCAGCAATTTGGCATCAGGAAACTCAGAATGTGGGCAAGTTCATCAAAACCGGAGGATAAATGGGAAACTGCCCAAAACCCGGCACTTGTTTTTAAATCACAGATTCTGTAGGAAATCAAATCTCTGTCCTTGAAGAAAGTGAGACAGATATTTCAGTCTGTTAAACCCTGGCAAGGGCAATTTGAATCAGTCGTGTCAGAAGTATAGTCATCCTGTTGGAAGAAGTCCAGAAAAGGGATTAGCGGTTGTTCAAGCAGGAAGTAATAAAAGCAATTCAGCCTCCTCCAGGGAAAGGTAATACCACAACAACGTGATGTTCCTGGGATAATGGAGCATTAGGCTGGTGAGTGAGTTGATGTCTTTGATAAAAGATAGACTGGAAACCATGATTACTCCAGTGAAATAAGTTTCACTCTAAGAGAAAGGGCATAAATCATGATATGTACCTGAAAAATAGCCTGACGGTATGCCCAAGAAGATAAAACAGCTACAAACACACCTGGGTGTAATACAAAAATTTTGAAGATTATATTAATAGTGATATTCCACCACCTAGTATTTTAATTATCAAGTGTGAACCTCTAGGTCCCATCCAAAATCAATGAATTACGGACAACAACTAACATTTCATAAAACTTCTAGTTTTGCCCACACGACTGCAGAACAAAAAGCTGAATCCTGACCCTTTGGCTCCCTCGGAGCCCAGTTCTGTTGTGCATTGACCCCCCGAAGAGGTGAGGTCCCATAGCCCTCTCCCACACTGGGACCATAGATACAAGTGATATGATTTCATGGTGTTGTACTTTGATGAATGGCTGTAGGATATGAGCAAGTAAGCACCCTAGCCTGCAGCTGGACATGCCACTTAAAAAAGGTATTCTTTCAAACAAATGCATGATACATTTTCAAATTATCATTCCTAAAAGAACACAGAACACAAAAAGAAACTGAGCCAGTGGGACACGAAGATAAATACAAACTAAGAGTAAAAGAACTGATGGCAATTTGGCAACCTAAGAGGTACTGGAGAGACCGAGGAGGGATGATAATGAATAGGAACAGTTTTTCCAGGCACTGAATACAGCTACTGTGATTCAGATTTGGAAGCTGTATAAAGGTCTGAGAAGAGTAGGGAAAAAACATTACTGAGACTCTAGTTCAGAGCAGATCCTACATAACCCCAAGGGTCAGAGCTTGGTGCCATGATAACACGGCTGACTGCTTAACTGGAATGTTTTCACAGCAATATAAAAAATGATTTCTAGGAAGACGGACCTGCAGCTGAACCATTTATCACTGTTTATGGACTGGCTGGGTTCAGACTATGTCTCATGGGCAAAGGTGTTTCCCGTGGCTCTAACTTCAAAGTGTGCACATTAGCGTAGACGTCCTTTACTCCATGACTGGCACTCTTTTCCTCTGCTTTGGAAACAAAACAAATCTGGACTCTGTAGTGGCAAAGGATCCCTTAACGCCCTTACTGGTCCAAAATAGTCCCTTTCCAATTTCATGGGCTCTACATCATTACCAAGTGTGGAAAATATATGGGCAAAACACCTCAAAAGAGGTGTTACTGTAACAAGGATAACTTTCCTTTCCCAAGAGACAGAAAGAGGGAGAGATACAGACAGACAGAGAGATTTGACAGAAGAACTACTAGTATTTGGACAGAGAAAAAAACATGAAGGAAAATCAAATATGACTGCCAAATAATGGAAAAGTTAGGGAGACTACAGTAAAGTTAAGTTTTGAATTGTGCCAAGGAAAGGAGATCATGGGGAGAGTTTGGAAAGATGATAGAGAGGCTGGAAGGTCCGTAGCTGGAATTCTGTCCCAGACAAGGGAGGGAGACAGGCTGAGACACAAGTCTGAACAGAGAGAGGCAAGAAGCAAAGGGTTAGATCTGGAAGGTGTCGGGCTGGAAGCTCACACTGACTCCAACTAACGAGATGATAACCTAAGTAGGGAGAGGAAGCAGACAGAGTTGAAGTGTAGCAGAAAGGCAGATGAGAAGAAGGAGATCTTAAAGAGCGGTCAAACAAAAACTCACATAGGATGGGATATCAAAAAAAAAAAATGTTGGCTGCTGTGCTGAAAGCAGAAGAGACATTGAGTTGGATGACACACTATATCTTCCTCCAAAAATGCTGTAAAAGCTCTGTGCAGAGGTTTCAAAAGAGAGGCTGAATCAATCCCAATGGAAGCAAGGAAAGAGCTGGGCAGAGGACCTCTACGCAGCAGCCATAGACAGCTCATTTGATAGAAATATAAAGGTAAGGGTGAAAAGGGGAGATACATGGAGCTGAGAACCGCTCTTTTGGAATGGAGAAATTAGATACAAAAACGGTATTTATACCTTGGTATTTCTATTGCATACATATACAGTGAAAATTCTTTATGAGTTTATATGGTAAGACTGGCAAAAAACATTTAAAAAATGACCGATACATTTCTGAATTATTCACTTAATAAGAGTTTCTGCATTTTGCAAGTACGAAGGCTGCAATGTAATTAAATGAGTATATAAACTGAGTAGATATCATGGTCAAACAGACATAACCTATTGCAGGGAAATGCAATTGAACTTGCCCCATATAATTAGGCACCAATCATCAGCTTGCTCAGCCCCTGCAGAGATGTGGTTTCATTAGCCGGAGCTGGCTATTGATAGCTCCCCCTATTTCCATCATCCCCTGGAGCACGAGGCCGGCTTTCACGCGTGTCTGTACTAAGGACTGGTTGGTCAGATGTGGGGAAAGACTGCTAGGGGCCAGCCGGGATAACGATTTTTAGCAGCTGAACTACAGAATCCAAGGCGATTATATAAAATTAATTCAGTTTGTGAATCCAATTAAAAATATGTTTTAGCACCATGAGAAAGCAAAGCTTTTCACTGCAATTATAGAAATATGCTTATGTTACTTATTTTTCTCACCAGAACACAAAACAATGCTTGAGGAACACTGAGTACCATCAGCAGTTCACAAATATTGTAGAAGTTGTGCAGGTTTGAAAGCTCAGCCCTGGTCAAGTGAGAAATGAAGCAAGTCCGCGCGAGTTCCCCCCGAAAGCTAGGAAGGGATCGGGCTTTTGATTTAATGGCACCAGCAGCTACCGAAGGTCTGTAGCCAGAGAGATCCGCACAGCTGAAGAAGCAGTTCCTTGTTTAATAATTTTAGGCTGCCCATTTACACTGGCTCATAGCCACAAGTTTGAAAGTAAATGAGTGCAGCTTTTGTAGGAGTGCAGAAGTAGCTCCCAGTGACTGTGTCATTACTGGGTTTTGGCATTCATCTGATAAATGCAATCAGATATTCTCATCTAGCCTGTTAGTGTTATAAAAATGCGATGAAATAAACCTTTAGTTGTCCACCCGTGTAGTTTTTTTTTCTGTTGTTATTGTATGTGATATTGCATATCTTTCATGTTATTAACATGGCACCGCAAAGAAAATAAATAAAAACCCCTTTAAAATAATCTCATTCAAAACTGCTATGAAATATCCCATTTCCTAAACTCTATAGGAATAAGTACAAATTTATCATCCAAGTCCATAGACAACCTTGGCGATCTCAAGTTACACATCTCTCTTCAAGTGTAAGGGCAAGGGTCTCAGGACGAGAGATTCCCCAGAAACAACATACACTGGCGATATACACTGGCACTGACCTGCTTTTCTTGAGGTGAAAGAACCTAGGCAGAAAAGCGATAATAATTGAAGTACGGTTGTGTACTTTTCAGTGTTGGGATTAATTAGATGATTAAAGTACATCTGAAAAGATACAGGTACTCGCTGTGGTATTTAATTCACAGCCTTTATTCATCTGATGAGATTTCTGTCTCTTGCTGCCCGACTCAGCACAGCCACCGTTGCTGTACACAGGGTGTTGGGTAAGTGGAAGACCCACACAGCCGCGGTTCCTCATCTTCGTTAAGTCTCTTCTTCCAGATGTCTCTTTAACGTTGGCCTTTCCATAATCACTCAAAATCTTGTACTACATCTCAATACTTTCCAGGTCTTTTTCACTGTGTCTTCACAGTCCCTGTCAACCGTGACAGCCCTGAGCCAGTACTTACTCTACAAGACACAAACTGCTTCCAGCCAGGGAATACAGAAAATGTTTGACAAAGTGTTGCCAAGCACTTAGTGGCTGGAAAATTGTAAGGACCCATGTCTTGAAGAACATAACACTTCTTTGGGAGGCTCGTTGCATGGGTTGTGCACTAATTCTGAAAACTGCAGCAGTCAAAACCCTGATATTTATATTTTTATGCAGCTGTCCAAGACTGGAAGTTGAGGTTAGCAGAAGGACTTATTTTTCTCTCGAGTGTTTTCAGAGTGTTGTGCCCTCCTGTGCCCAGGAGCCGCTAGGGAGTTTTGCCTCTGGGACCTCTGGAGATGGAAGCAGAGCAGATGGAAGGAATCTAACGTCTGCATGTGAGCTGCCCTCAGCTTTGTTGGAGTAGGTGAAAATGGTGGTGGAAACTCAACCCTTCCAGATCTGCTGATTTCAGCCCTACTCTTTTTCCAGTGTGCTGCAGAAAACATCAAATGTTGAGAAAATCTCAACAAGTCTGCCTTCCCCAAGCAGCAAGGCTGTGTGGCTCGCACCAGTCTTGGCCATCTCCCAGCGCAGGGCTGTGAGCCCAGCCACCGATGAATGAACCTCTTCTGCCATATAGGCACAACACACGTGTTTCTTTTGAAGGGAACTACTGTGAAGTGAGACATTCACAGTTTTTCAGAAAGGAGAGTAATCAAACCAGGTGTCTTTGCATTTAGTAAGCTAAGATAATGCCCTCATATTTTAAGGAGGATGTGCTATGGAGATAGTAGACTTGTATGAGATGGGTGTTTCTTTAAAGAAGACAGGAATTTTGAGAGCTCGAGGAAAGCAGAGCTGCATATCTCTCCCATCTATAGTGAGCTGATAAAAACCTCAAAACCCACAGTTATTTCACTTTCCTACCTGTTTACTGCCTCTTAAAAGCACTGGGCAGCCCTCTTGACAAGCATTGTGCCAGTGACAATGAGGGTCTATGGGACAGAAAGGGTGCCCGAGTATTTCCTTCCAAATGGTGGACAATATTCCTCCTACTCCCCTCATTTAAATGACACTGAACCCATGATAGGGGCAAACTAGGGAGGGATAAGTGTATGCAAATGAATCCTTGGCTTGGTTTGTATTTCCCCACCCTTTTTCCTCTCTATGGAAATGTATATATAAAATACATATATTATATTATTATATAGATATATAGATATATGTATGGAATATCAAACATATATATATTATATTATTAGAGTGAGAGAGAGAGAGAGAGAGAGAGATGTATGGAATATCAAACACACTGCCATCTACCGCATTTCCTTTGGTTGGCAGAGGGTGAGAGTGCCAATTGCTTTGAATCCCAGTGTAGACACCTGCGCATCCCTCATATTTGGCTAGGACTTTCGGAGCACCTAATAGAGTCAGTTCTGACTCTGGATCCTGGCATCCAGGCACTGTAGTGCTGCACGCCACCGTGTCCCAAGCCCTGTGTTGAATGTCTGTCCTCTTCTGGCTTTGTTAAGTGGAAGGCTAAGACTAGGTCAGCCTGGTGAGATAAGTGAATACCTAGTTATACGTCTCACTAGCATTTAGGGGTTACAGAGATGGCAAAGAAGCTCATTTGTGTAATACAGCCTACACAATTCAATGTGCTCTAAGGGGAGATATTTGCTGGAGAGCGCTGCCAAGAATACATGCTTAAAAAATTCAGTAGCTTTGGGGGATAAAAATTGGACTTGAGTAGCTATAAGGATGATTAGCTCCTTAAATCTCTTCTGTGAATCCTATTAAATTCAACTTCCACAGCCTGAAGAGCTTCTGTCCTCTCCCCCCACCAACTCCCTAGATAAAGGGAATATGTTGTGCTGGACAAAATATTTCTCTAATAGAAGGCTTCTCTTGTAAGAAAAGCTGGAAAAACACTCATCAGATCCTTGACTACATGGGATTCAGTTCTATGTGCAGACACCTTTCTTGACCTATTTTTGAGCCAGTTTTGTCTCCCCTTTACTGACCTGCAGAGCTGTTCATGAATACTTACTTGATGGCTATTGACCTTCCTACACAACTGCAGAAGCAACCAAGGAGAATGTTTATAACCACTCTATTTCCAGATATTTTTTTGTTGTTATCTCTTTGTGTGGAAACACAGAAAACTAGAGCCTAAAATTTTTCTCTTTTTTGGACGTAAAAATATTGCAATACTGTACGATGGTGCAGATGGTGAGAGATGGGGCCTGTTGCTGAGAATATCTGTTCCCTTTCATAAAAGCTGTGAATTCACTGTGACCCCATCATCCTGTCTATGTTTAGCTGAGCTATCTGGGCCCAAGAGAGCCTGGAGTCTGGACTGTCTCCAAGATGCTCCTGGGCACATTCAGCTTGTCCTTGCAGGCAACCTGAAGTCAGAGGTGCAGCTTCTCCCCATCCTCGTACAACCCAGAACACGCAGGGAGTTTTAACCCTCTGACCTCCCATCACTCTGCACCTGCAGAGACTTTCCACATTCATTTTGGTAAAAAGAATAGACACGTAAGGGTTTAGAGCCCAGATTTTAAGAGGCACCGAAGTGCTTAGCAATGCACATAAACAGCTATGTATGGTGCAGGCCACATCTAAGAACACGTGGAGAGTTAGGACAGGCAGGTGGTGAACAGCACCTGGATAAGGGCCTTGTGGAGTTGAAAAATTAATCATCTCCTGAAAAAAAGGACAGACGCTTCAGAGAAAAAAATCTCTGCTTTTAATGTGGGACAGACACTTTGAAAAAAAATCCCTTTTTAATGTAGCTATAATTTGTTTGAACGGTTATCAGTTGTATTATTAATATCTGATATTTACTGGAACATTTCTCACAAATAAACTGTCATGCAAAAACCACACAGTTTATCTAATTGCTCCCTTAATGAGCATGTAGTCACAGTTCATTTTGAATTTTAATCTTAATTGTGGCCATTTTTTTCCATCCTTGAAACAAGCGTACTTCCCCAAGCCCAGTACTTGCAGTGTCTGAACCCAAGCGTCACTCGCTGTTTGACGGCCAGCCAAACCCAGACCAGTCTGCTGACTGTTTCAGTCGCATACTGACCCACATGTCCAAAAGGTTCAGGGAAAATAAAGGTCAGGAGAGGGTGATTGTGTCTGCCAGCGATGTAAACCTGTGTCCTCCCAGTGGCGCTGCAATTTCATCACTGCATCTGACTCTAAAATATGCTACCGAGTATGTGGAGTTGTGGAGAATCTACAGTGTGTTCTTGGGAGATAAGGGAACGTTCTTTATTGCAAGGGAAGTGTCTGGATTTGCCTCATGATACGTGCATGGATAATCCATTTCTTACGGAATCGGTCACTTGCATTTTAAGACACTGAAATAATTATAGAATGCCAGATGTGACAAAACATGTAATCATCCTGATTTTGACCCCGTTTTTAATCTTGTGTTAGCTTTTTATTTAATATACTCTTGTAACTGATGTCAAAGAGTAAGAGGGTTTTATACTGTTGTGACAGAATGAGTACATATTGTGCCTCCAAATCTCATAACTGCAATAAGGGATCTGATGAATAAATAAAATTTAATGTAAGCTCTGTATTAAAAGGTTGTCTCCTTTTAAGTCTCCTCATCTGACCTATTATCTGTGAATATCTCATTTGTTCCTACTGCAAAGCAAAGGCTAGATTATATTAATTAGTTTATAGTACATCTGATTTAATTAATATTTAAAAGAGGTCCAAATCTCATTTGTATTTTCTGAGCACATTAGAGGTCATCACTTGTATTTCCATATCTAAAACTTTGTGAAGTTTTGAACTAACTTGACACAGCTTCCCTACCAAAAAAGCAGGGCAGGAAAGGCTGTTGGAAGATGGTCTCCTTTGTGGACAAAGCCAACACTGACATTCTCAGGTTTGAATTTGCACAGATTCTGTGATAAATTAGCCAACACAAGAGTTCAAGTAACCTATCTGAAGGCAATTCATTACAACTCTAAGCACCCCACAGAACAAATGAGTCCTTAATTTTACCACCAGACAGACTATTCAGCAAATTCCTCCACTATGTCTGGTACCAAATATAGAATCTGCTCCGATTCCTACTGGAGAGCTCTCAGATGTGAGCAATGGTTGTGTCTGTAATTAACTATAGCTTGTCTTTTTTCTAAACTCCTTTTTCCAATATTAAAGCAATATGCTGTTCAGCAGCTCATTACTACAGCTACAGGTTGGTAACATTTGCAGGTACAAACAATGCAGTGCCATCCTCCCAGAGTTCTGCTTGAAGGATGGTCTATGGCACTTTTATCTCAAACAAACAAGCGAAAGTGCTTGAACTATTTAACTGCAAATATTGTTAGCTAAATTTTCCATTTCTAAATCACATTTCCTAGAGTGTTTTGTCTTAGCCATGGTACCCAGGATGCTCATGGCATCCCTGTACAGAGAAAGGATAAATACATATTCATGCATTTCATCTTAAATGGCAAATAAGCCAGAAAATCTGTTTTAAAAGTACATTATTAATGTTGGAAGGGCAAACACTAAAAAGCTACAAGGTGGTAAAATAAAACTTTGCTGTTCAAGCTTAATTTGCCCTTTTATGCATGGATTATAATGATCTTTCTTTGACAATATGACCACAGATTGTGTTCTCCACCAAGACGGTGTCTCGGCGAGCATATGCAGAGCAGCATCACGGAGCTACTCTGGGGATGGGCTGGCACTATTTCATACGGAATGCTGCTCACGGGGCCTTAACCAGTTGTGTCCACCTGCTGCTGTTTCCCCTGCCCAGGCACTCCCAGTCTCTCCAGCAGCTCTAAGTGGTAGTTCTCCAATGTCTTCCTTTGCCCTATCTGGTCCAGCACCCCCTTGCTCAGCACAGCAAACCTAGCGGGTATCGAGTCAAGCTGCTTCTAGCACAATGCCAGGACCCCGAAGTGAGGAGAAGGGTTTCCTAAGGCTAGGCAAGAGAAGCAGTTTCAAGGAAAGTTTGGCTTGCCACTGGTAATTCTGGGCCAACATATATGCTCCATACGTTGCTCATGCAGCTCAAGCTTGTTTAGGAACAGGGAGAGTATGAAGCATGTTTGTATGTGAGGAAGACGCACGGGATCGGGAGCTCTCAGGTTGAAGCTGTAGTGGCAAATTAAACAGTCTCAGGGCACTGACACTCACCTGTCTGTACTCTTAGGTGAGGGCACAGTTTTGACCCAGGCCAACAAGCACTCTGACAAAAAATTCACTGGCACCATTTGGAAATTAGCACAGCCAGGGGCCTTTCCCAGCAGGCAGTGGCAATGAGGCCCCCCTGCTGTAAGGAGAAAGAGAATACAGTGATGCTCTGGGCAATGCCAGGCCAGCTGGTCTCTGTACCAGAGAGGAGGCACATTTAATTTTTTTCGCCTGAATATACTCCAAGAGTCTCAGTCATGCTTCTTGCATCCTGACTCATTACACTTTTAACCTGTAAAACAGCAGCAGTCTTTACTCACTTGGGCAGTCAGTTTGCCTGAGTTTGAGCTGAAATTAGAGAAGTAACAGTACAAAAGCTACCTCCCTGTCAAATGACAAGTTCTTGTCCGAAGGATAAAGTCCTAGAGTTTCCTAAAAAGAAACATCAGCATCTTAGGAATCACTAAAGACTATATTCAGGGTATTTGGGCATGGAAAATGTCAAGTCATATGCCTGAAAGAAAAGTAGTTTGGAAAAACTATATGCAAGCTGAAAAAAATTTCCTAACGCAAAGTGTAAGGCAGCATAGATGATAAAGTCACTCCATTAGTGACACCTGTAAAAAGCTCCTTTGCATAAGGAGCAGTAGTGCTGCAGAGATTAGATTTACTTTTCGTAGTTCCACCAGCAGAGCAGTAGAGAGCTCATCAGCTTTAGCGATGTTTCACCTGTGGTGCAATCAGACCGTCTGTTCTCTCCAGCAGGCTGCTGGCTAGTAATTTCTATTTGGAATACATTAAAGCTTTAAACAATTTTCAGTGCTTTTACCTTCCTCTTGGTCAAGGAGGAAACGTTGCAGTCCCTCCCCAGTATCTCTCTTAAAGGTCAGCTCACGAAGTGTGGCCTTCGTAAAGCTGCAGGAACAGCATGTGGGCTGCCACATAAGGTGTGCACAGCTGGGGTTTAGCAGCTGTGAGCTGAAAATCAGTATAGAGCTCAAAAAAGACTGCTGCCAGACTGCTAGCTTGTTGGATTCTTTTTTTTAATTTCTTTTTTATTACCTAACGGTGGCTTTTTCTGGTCTTGGCTTTTTGCTTTCTTTATACATGGCATTAAAATTCTCATTTGCTATGCAGTCATTACTGGCAATTCCATCTTTTATGCTTTACTAATGTCAGGTTTGTACACGGAAGGAGCCTTTCTGGCGTACAGATGCAGCATTTTGCAGAGATTACTGGGTGTGTCGGAAAGTATCACTTAACAGCATGATGATGTCACCGCTGACGTCTGAAACCTATCCTCATGCGTTTAAAAGCCCTTAATGCAGTTGGATTTTACTGGACAGCTGATTTTCAGATTCTGCTTGAAAACAGAAACTGGATGGCAAAATAACACGTGACCTCGCTCGTCACCCGCGGCCCTGATCTATGGCTGCTTCAGGGCCAGTTGCATGGTGTGTTTAGAGTTCTCCACCACTGGTACTGCTGCCAAAGGCCAGACCAGGAGCAGCCTGGCCACAGCCAGAAGCGAGCACAGAATCATAGAATTGTTAAGGTTGGAAAGGACCTCTGAGATGATCGAGCCCAACTGTTAATCTAACTGCCAGGTCCACCTCTAAACCATGTCCCTAAGCACCACATCCACACGTTTTCTGACCACTTCCAGGGGCTGTGATTGCACCACTTCCCTGGGCAGGCTGTTCCAATGCCTAACCACTCTCTCTGTGAAGAAATTTTTCCTAATATCTAATCTAAATCTCCCCTGGCACAACTTGAGGCCATTTCTTCTTGTCCTGTTGCTTGTTACTTGGGAGAAGAGACCGACCCCCACCTCACTCTTCAGCATCTCCTTCCGAGGTTGTCCTTGCTTACCCACACATGAACAATTTGTACGTTGCTCTAACCTAAGCCGGACACTGGGTGGATAAGCACTGCCTTTTGTACTCCTTTCTGATTGGCACTCCATCTATTCTCTGACCTTTTACTTGTTTGGTTTGTATTATTTCTGCTGCGTTATGGAATATCTCACAGGTATTTGGGTTCTCCAGCTTGGAGCGCCTGCTTCTTTTTAGAAGACAATTTAAATCATGGTAGGGGATGCATCGTCATTCTCAGTGTTAACTCCAGAGAGCGATAACTGTGTGGCATTCTGGAATCTGCTTATTTACCCACCTATGCATTTGGCTTTTCATGTCTATATTGTTTATTTATAACGCTATTTCAGTGACTGCAGTCTGGAACATACCAGTTATCTGGAGGTCAGTGGAAAATGAGTAAATATGCACATAAAATATGGATGAATCATTTTTCCTATGGTATTTAAAATGCTAAGCAGGAAATTAAGAGCTTGATCTGGCAAACTTCATCATGTAGACAGTTTCATTGACCTCATCAGCGATGGCAGCCTTTGTGTGTGAGGGTTTTTTCAGTCTTTGTGTGTGACAGTGACATGAAAATGATTTAGAAATTACTAAACTTCTCTAGGAATGTCTGAATTTCAGTGCTTAGCACTGTTCTGTTAGGGAAACATAACAGTTTTATTTGTGATACATTTCAGCGAAGCCACATTCAACATATTGCTGTTTAAAATAAGCTGTTGATGTTTAGTGAATACAGGCCTGTAACAGTCGAGTCAAAATGCAGTAGTGTTTCATGCTCTATTTACAAACACTCCACAGTGCAAAAATTTTTAGTATTTTTAGTATTTTTTACAATTCTTTTTCAGTATTTTTTACAAGGTATAGTAGTTGGATTTTTTTTTTCCCCCTTACGGGGGGAAAAAAAAAAAAAGATTATGGGGTTTGACCTTGGAAGATCCATGGAAACTCTTGTTGAGTGTTCAAAATTTCATGGTCAAGAACAGGAAAGTTTGGTAGCTGTTAACAAAGAAGTGGAATTAACTAATAACTCTTTCTCCACACAGTCTTTTTCCATCTCAACACGAGTCCCAAGGACCTATCTAAAAACATGTTCATAATGAAGCTCTAGGGACTGCTGCATAATCCCCTGTTGTTCAGAGAAAGGTTCTTCAGCTTGATTTTTCAGGGCTCCAATGTATCTGAGTAATATACATTGAATTCTCAGAAATCTTCTTGCGATCCCTAGTTACTTCATCAGGAGACTTATTCTGGTTTATATGCAAACTATTTCCTGCAAAACTTGATGGATTTTTTTTTTTAGAAGGCTTAAAGAAATACAGTCCGATGTTGTGTACATTTTCAGGGGTCCATGGGGAACATGTCCAGAGGATGGTCTTTGTCCATCTTGATCTGCTTCTGTATTCTGCGTCCTCAAGCAATCAAACAACAATTAATCCTCTATGCACTTGAGAAAGCGTTGTCTCTAGTAGCCCCAGAGCTAAGAGGTTTTTTCTATTTTTCTCCTGCAAGTGACTGTCTGAGAGTGACTCCAGCACTGTGCAAAGCAATATTCAGCGTGGAACTTGACAATTAAATGCTTCTGCTAATTGGGTGCATACACTGTGGCCATTAGCATGGGGTCTGACTGTCACAGGCAATCCCAGAACAGAACACTACAATAAATAAAAAGAGAGAGCAAATGCTGAAGGTAGGAGGGGAGAAGAGGGGAGAAGGGTGAGGTAGAAGAGCCAGGGATTATGGAACCAGTCAGGATGCCTGGCCTTTCAAGGGAGGCACTGGTAATAATGTGTATATTTGGTAAGATTTCAATTTTATTTTATTTAACACAGCTGTTGAGTCCAGAGGAAAAGAAAACTACCTGATCTTGTAGAGGAAAGCAGGGTTAAAGACCCAAAGACTGAGGCTAAAGAGTGCATTCTGCTCTTTTCTCATTTATAATGTTTTACTGAAAATACTGAAATAGGAAAGGCTGCCATTTTCCAGCAAAACTCTTAGGGCTAGAAGTGAGGTGAAGCACTCCTCCCTTTTAAATAATATTTTTAAATGACTGAAAATATAATAATCTGATAATGAATATATAACTCCAGACTTAGGATGAACCTGATCTTAACACTTCGTCTGGAGCACGCAAGGGAAGACATACTATGCTTTTCAATATAAGTAGTTTTAATTCAAAATAAACACCAGTGCACTGCAGTCGTGTACACAGCAGTTTTAATCAGTAGACTCTTCAGCTGAAAGATATTGGCCATGATTTTACATATTAATTCTCTGGTTTTAACATAATTTGCATGATCATACTCCTTTCTTATGGGGTCAGTCATTTCAACTTTATTTATAATCTCTACCTCCTAGCTTTATCTGCTGTTAACAGCTGTAGGAGTTAATTGAGAGGTGGAGTGAGGTCTTCTCTCTATTACTTTCTCTTTCAAACAGCTGCTAGTCAGCACTGTTGTGTGTCTAATATTGTTACGTGGATACCATTGGACTCTGAAATCGACACACCAGAGAGAATTTATTTTAGAAAATGAGGATATTTGCCATGCAGATTTCCCCATCTGAGCTATTCATCTAGGCTGCATCTAGTCAATGGAGAAAAATAAGCACTTCTGTTCATCTCACCCTATTATAGACATCTAAAATAAGTCAAATGAATTGCAGCCTAAGATTGCCTAGTTTTCTCCGTTCACCGTGAATGGAGATTAGCATGAGTGGTGCAGTTGTAGATGTTTATACTGTAGACATAGGAAGATGGGTGAGATGAATCTGGCCACTGCCACGGCATTTGCAGCGGTTCTCTCTGTTTTGTAATTGACAGGTTATGCTACGGCTGAGCAGGTCCCAGGCAGGGCAATAAATGAAGTAACCACTGCCTATGTTGCAATATCTTCTTAGAAAAAGCAGCAGGTGTTCCCATCATTATTCAGTTAATGCAGAGTAATACTGGCAAAATAATCTTTTACACCTTCAGAATACAATATTGCTATGGTCTGGATAACCTAAAAAAGGTTCTGAAGATATTCAGGACTCAGTTTTGCTATTGCTAGAGGCTTTTGCTACAGGAAAACAGTCTAGTTGAGATTTAGACATCAATTCTAGTTGAGATTTAGACATCAATAAGACAATCAATCACAGGGCTGAAGGAGCTTTAAAGAGATTAAAGAGACCTAGTGCAGCCAGACTCCTGAGGCAAGCTCATCTTTAGTGACATTATTCTTGCTTTTGCAAAGCTCCCAAGTTGGAGACTTCAAACCACTAGCATCTACGTTGATGCTTTCTTGTTGTAATTTAAAGCCATTACTTGTCTTCTCTACTATGGGTTTGAACAACAGGTGAACCTCCTTCTCTTCCACCTTTTACTTAATAGACTGCTGTCATGTCACCATGAAGTCCCCCGTTCTCGAGGCTAAACAGTCTCATTTTGTCTGATTTTTTGCATACGGCACAGTGACTTTTCTCAGTATGTCTCAGTTCTGTCCAACTGCTCCACATCCATTTGCTGTCGCATCCAAAACCAGGCATGGTACTGTAATAAGGCCTTGCCAGGCCTGAGTAAGGTGGAAGGACCGGCTCACACGTTCTGCAGCTTCACGTTGCTGTTTATAAGTCCCAGTCCGATGTTTGATTTTCTTGCAGCAATATGACGCTGTTTGCCTGTGCTCAGGAATCATCTCAGGTAATCAGATAATCCACAGATGCTTTCCTACAGTGCACTACTTCTTTCAGATTGAATCGCCACTTTTCAAGACTCCACTTTGAATTCAAACCTGTCCTCTGGCAAGCTAGCTCCCTTCCCTCTAGACCATCTTTGAATTTAGTAAGCCATGTAGTCTCTTCTATCGCTCCTCTCAACAATGCAAATATTAAACAATACCATGCCAGGACAGGCCCTTGACAAACAGCTCTCTCGGCACACCTCCATCTTGACTCTGAGTCAGTGCTAATTACCCTGAATATGCTTTTCCAACTGGTTTTGTTACCAGGCAATAGCATTTTTATCTAAACCATCTTCTCCAATTTGCTCAGTCTGTTATGGGAAACCCTAAAAAATTCCTAGTAATTGACATCTACAGCCTTTTATCTGTCCACAAGATCTGTTAGGCTGCTGTATGAGGAGACTGGACCGGTCTGATACAATTTGGTCTTGACATATCTGCAGAGAAGCAGACAGGTACCTTAATAAAAGGACTTAAGTGCCACCTAACTGTCATTTCAGATATCTAAGACCCATATCCTCAAAACTTATAGCTTCTAATAATCTAAAGTCCCTGGCTTTTACGTTTCTTCTAGGAAGTGTGTATTTTCCCAAATGCAGTCTGCACCCCAGTAACATTTAGTTCTTAAATCCCAGCAGGATTAAAAGTCTCTAACTGAAGCTATGCAGAAAATAAATGAAGATTTAATGGGAGACATATGAAGAAGAAATTATGTCATTCATCCAGGACAGAGACCTTCAAGTTCTGATTGCTGTTCAGAACAGTTTCTGTATTTTCCATTAGAATGTCACTGGATTTAAAAAAACAGATGGATATTAGGCTGAACTTAAATTTCTCTTTCTAAACTACCCTTTTAACAGAGGAATTGTGTGTACTGCAGTGTAATGATGCAGCTTGTTGTGACTAGTCACTAAAATGTTAGGAACTACAGAGGCATTAATTGTAAACTGTAATTGCTGGGGTTTTTTTTCTCCCTGAGGTATAGCATCTGCTAAACACAAAAAGCACCAAACCACCAAGAAACAAATACTAACCTCACTGGAGCTGTAATTTCTGACTTCGCTTATTTTTATAGCCTTGTTGACATTAAATTAAATGTTATATGAATAATACTGCATTTCTCTTAGAATTTTTATTTCTGTTGTGTTTGTTGGCTTTCATCTGTCACAGTTAACTGTTAATCAAGAAGAAAAGCATGCAGGTACCAATGTGGAAGCACAAAATCAGGTAGTTGTGGAGCAAATCTCAGACACTAATTCAGCATGGTTTATGTACCAAGCAGGCTGGAGCATCTAAAACTAGGCTGTTTCCCTGTGTTTCACTCTATGAAAAATCTCAGTTTTGAATTAGTACTGCACTAATCCTACAGCACTGGACACAAGTTATCCTTGGAGCAGTTTATGTTGAATTTGGGACTTCTTTGGGGACGCTCTGTCATACGCAGATTTTATGATCTTTAATAGTATGCAGCTTTTCCTTAAATCAAGCCATTTACAAAGTACTTCTACTCTGCCCTGTCTTCACTAAATGCGTAAGAATTTAGCTCTGACACTTCAGTACTTCAAATTTGGCCAACAGGTTCAGAGCTCTTCAAATGGTCACATGGACAGTGTGATAGAAATATGTTCAGTGTAAGTATAAAACGTCAATTCTATAAAAAATTATTAAAAAGATAAACAAGGCTGAGACTGTCATTTCTACAACCCCTGGAAGAATTTCCCTTAAGGAAAGAAATTCTGCCAGTCTAAAATGATAAATATTGACTTTTACTCTGAATCCTAAAGAGTGGAGTTAAGAAACCACCACACCGAAAACTTGACATGCCTATAATCCATGTTGCCTAACCCATGTTAATGATCTTCTATTCAGAAGGTGAGACTCATAGTTTTTACACCTAGCAAATACCACGTTAGCAGAAAGTAAAGACTTCTAGAAGGAACATGAGCCTGTAAGAGAGCACACGTATCAGCACCACTCCTTCTGAGCGGCAGAAAGCTAGAAAGTTTATGTCTACTTTGAAATGGTCCATATAGCATCCATTCATGCCACCATATGCAGCAAACCACGAAACACTTCCTAATATATACCTTCAGTGAACGATTAAAAGATTCAGGCATCATGTACTCTGAAAAAAGAAAGGGGAAGATCAAGAATACGACTAATGCCTAGGCACTTGAAATAGTGTGTGCGGTTGTTTGCATAAATATATTATTTTTCTGCTTGCTTCTGAAATTAATTGTGTAGTTTTTATAGCTTATAGTTGCTTGTCATGACATATTCCACTCAGAAAAGAGGGTGTATTTCAGAGAAGGATTAAGTAATGCAATCTGCAGAAATATTACAGTATCTGTAATGAATGCATTATAATACCTAGGAAGAAATTAGAATCCTCAGTTGTGCAAATACTTATGGCCGTATTCAACCTATATCAAATATTTGTTCCTTTTGAAAAATAAGGAATGTCTTTGACGTTTCATTATATTATACATACACATATGTGTACACATGCATATATTTATTTTAAAATGTCACTGTTTTAAGAAAAACTTCTTAAGTATATCTGTATTGAATGTACTGTGTGAACCACGTCTTGAAATTATGTGGAAAAGTCATGTCCTGAATATGCAGAGACTGCAAAATTGTATTAATTATATTTTAAAAGTTGGAATTTTCTGCATAAAAACACATAGAGGACAATATCTTGATCACAGAATCACAGAACCCGTAAGGTTGGAAAGGATTTCTGGAAGTCATCTGGTCCATGCTCAAGCAGGGTCAGCTAGGGAAGGTTGCTGAGGGACGTGTCCTGGCAGTTTTTAAGTATCTCCATGGATGGAGCCTCCACAGCCTCTCTGGACAACCTGTCCCAGGGTTTGACCACCCCCACAGTAAAAAAGGTTTTCTAATGCTTAAATGGAATTACTTGTATTGTAATGTGAGCCCATTGCTTCTCATCCTGTCACTGGGCACCACTGAGAAGAGCCTGGCTGTGTCTTCCTTACTCAGCCCCCATCAGATATTTATACACATTTATAAGGCTCACCTGAGCCTTCTCTTCTCCAGGCTAAAGCACCCCAGCCCTCGGAGCTAGAGAGACCGAGCCCTCTCTTGGGTCAGACGCTTCAGTCCCTTAATCGTCTTTGTGGTCCTTCACTAGACTTGCTCCAGTATGTCCATGTCTCGCTTGTACTGGAGAGCCCCGCACTGGGCCCAGCACTCCAGGTGTGTCTCACCAGTGCTGAGGAGAGGGGCAGGATCACCTCCTGGCAACGCTCTTCCTCATGCAGCCCCGGGTGCTGTTGGCCTTCTTTGCTGCAAGGGCACGCTGCTGGCTGCTGACAGCTGTGTCAGGTTTCCCGGTGGAAAACCTGACAGCTCCATCTTCTACCAATGGAAACGGGAAAATATTTTAACACATTTCCTAACCTTAAAACATTTGAAACTTGGATTTTTTTGGAACACATTATGCAAAATACACCACAACAATTGCGACTGTGGATTTGCAAAGACCTTTATGGGTGTCAATTAAACTTCCACATAATCAAAGTTTTAAGAATGTTTGGGTATTTTTTCAGTATCTTTCTCATTGGTAATCTCTTCTAATCCACAGCTAACATTCATTAAAATAAATTTGGCAAAACTGATTGTAAAATGTATTAAAAACATTACTTTAAAACATATAAACCTTTTAAAGTATGCATTTTGTTACATCTCCCTTTCTTTATTTCTTTACTTTTGTGTCCTTTCGGAAGGAAAACACCTTGCTTGAAAAAGCATGAGTGAAAAAAGTATAATCTTTTGAAGTGGAAGTTCCTGGTCTTTGTAGTTTAAAGATTAGCCTTTTATTAGATGATCTCAACTGCTGAGCAACCAGTTTGTGTCAGTCCCACGAGAATCCTTTAAATTAAGTTTAGCCATACATTGCTGAGAAGATTAAAGACTTTTTGGAGCTCTAAAAGAAAAGACTGTATTGGATGAAAATTAGGACATAATCCTTTTCATTATTTTCTTCCTGATGAAAACTGTTCTAAATTCATTTGTATATAGGGGCATTCAGACACGTATGTATCTCTACCTATGTATACCTATATGCACACGCAGTCACGGCAAGGTGAACAAAGATTTCAGCTATGGAGGTTTCAGGGTTTTAGCCTTGTCATTAGCGCTAGTAGGTATGTGACAAATTCCCGTGTCACTTACGTTGTAGCTGTAGGACTCGAGCATGCTTTGCAGAATGTACATTGCTCACATAAAAGCTCGCCATGGCATTCACACAAGGTACAGTTGTATCAGGACAGAAGGAAAGAAAAACTGTACTAGATGTAGTACAACCGATGAACCTGATAAAGCTGGGGTTAGGCCACCTAAGACAGGATATTAAGAAAACAAAGATACAGAGGGAATGTGATGCATGACGCAAGCAGGGTTGTTCTGCTCATGAAATAGAATTAAAACTAAATGATGATGATGGTAGTCTTTGAGGATGTATTTTGATGCTATTCCAAATTCCTTACCACCAGCACATCATTTTGATACACTTTATCTCCTGTACTGATGATTATCAGGCAAATGCGTTAGGGTTGTGCTGGCAAGCAGTGAACTTGGCCTCGCCTTTACCACCAAGCCGATATTGTGGTTGTTTTATTTAAGAAGTTTGAGATCTTCTCACAGCGGCTTTGCGAGCACTGCAGCCCTCCAGCCTCGACACAGACATGTCAATATTCCCCAGCTGAAGACAACAGCAGTAACAAGGAAACCACCCGTTACTCACCTTGATGGCAACTAACAGCACAGCTGACAGTAGCCATACAATTATTAGCACTAATCTCTTTCTCCCATTTTCTCCTGCAATCAGGCAGGGGCCATATCGGCTTCTGTACCTCGGCGTGTCAGGCTGATTTCAGGTAAGATGAAGGAAACAATAGAGGTTAAATCCCACATTGCTAATATGCGATGACTAGCAGGGTAGTGAGGGTAAAAATAAATGTGCTAAAAGTCCAAGGCACCTGTCACGCCTTAGTGGAAAGTATCCAATAGCTAATGCGAAGTACCTAATACCCAAATACCTACTGTGACTGGCAGCCTTCCATCAGAAATGCTCCTTCTAAAAGAGCTTCTGAAAATGTCATCAAAGAATAGTTCAATAATCTTCAGAAATCTGGAGCATGTTGTAGCCTCCACAGATATGCTGAACCCTACTGCACAGCAATTCTTCTCCTTTACAGTAAATTAATACTTTCTTTTTGTATCTGACGAATATTTTATTTAAAAAAGCAAATAAAAAGTAACATACAAATATGCATTACATATTTCCCTCCAAAGATGATGCTGAAAGAACAGCAAAATCCAAAGGCCAAAGTAAAGATTATGTGTGCATTATTACTGAGGTTTGAATGAAGTGATTTTCTTTGAAATCTGTTCATTTTCTTCTGACGGCCTTACATTGCATGATTTCAAAGAGCAGAAAGTGCTTAAAACAAGTTAGCAAGATAGGAGAACTAAGCCCCATACCTGTGACAGGCTGTGTGTTACTGTGCAAGCCACTTCAGTCTTTCTTTTTTTCAAAGACAGTAGAAACGTGTTTTTTATTCCCCATTCAACCACCTTGAAGTGCCAGCCTCAGGCCTGATTGCGGGGAATCTTTTCTATCTTCACACTTGCATGTAAAGAATATGGAAAATGTTTAGCATTTCTGAAAAAAGAGCTATTAATATTTTGAGTTGGACATCTAGTTGCTGAGATATTCGCAATTTATTTAGGAATTTCCCCACGTCATTTTGTATCTCAGTTGGATATACGGAAACGAAGAGACTATAATCTTTTCCTAGCTGTGTTTTTGGAAGAAAAGTTTCAAAGCCAGGAACTTGGAGAACCCTCGGGAACTGCACTCATCGGCACAATGAAAAAAGAACATGAGTTTTTGTTTAGCACCATTTAGCTGTAAATTACACCTGAATCGATTCATTGGTAAGAATATAAAGAAATATTGCAGAGATGCTCTATCAATCATACATATTCACCTTTTATACCGAATGAGACAGGAATTTATAGAAAAAAACACTGAGCTCATGTAAAGGTTCACATAATGCATAAGAGTAGGGTGACAAAACTAAGGTAACACAACAATTCTTAAACTTAAAGACTTGCAACTGCAGTTAAGTACTAGTATCCTTTTTGCATAGCGTTTATGCAGATTTTCATATATACTTAAGGAAAACTCAAACATCTTCCCAAAGTGTAGAACTGTCAGTAAACTGAGGAATTTTGTGTTCACAACATGATCGTCTCTCACCTGGGCCAAATGAGTAACTGTGGGCATCAACAGGTATTACCATGTGTGACAAATAATAGCCAATACAGGACCACACAATTTGCTTTCTAAAAATGTTATTTATTTTGGTTTTCTCCTTTGTTTTGCTATAGGAAGGCTGTGGCTACGTGAGTTTAAGCAGCTATATGCATCTGGCTATATGCATCCATGGAATGTGGGCTGGAATGGTGAGAGATTGCATTTTTGACTCGGGAGAGAATCTGGGCAACTTCTGCTTCTCTGAAGTGACACTCGAGTCACCCGTCCTGTGGTACAAACCTGATACCCTGGTACTAGCTTATAGAGAAAACAATTTCATGGGAAAGTTAAATATTCTAATTTGTGGGACTAGATTCACAGAAAAGTTGAGATCTGCTTACTGAGAGGAACAGCTAATTTTATATTCACCCAACCCATGATCTGATGTGACTGCTTCTTAAACAAACCCCAGTGTAACCTGGAGTAACCTAATGTCCAAAGTTACAAGCTCTGGACTGGTATCTAGAGCTCACAGTACCAGTCAGTGATCAACAGAGTGTAAACATACTCTCATGTCATCCTCTTAATTTCTCTCCTGCTCTGGTTCTTTGTCAGATATAAACATTTTTGTTTGTACAGAAAAATCTGTCTGAGCTCCAAGCTACCTTTTGTGCCAGATCTCAAGTTCCTACTCTCTTCTGTGGAGGGATATAGGGACAGTATTCCCATTAAAAGAATGGTTAGAAAAGTTGTTTCTCATTAAAAGTCCCTAATTTTGTCCTTTTGCATCCTCAAAAATGCCTGAATCATTTTCCAGAAATGTTTGAGTCACGAAAGAGATCAAGCATAGGCAATAATAGCCTTAATGATTAAACTACAAGCTATTGAAAATAGACTTGTAAGATACAGAAGCTAATTTCAACCTTCAGCCTTGCTGTATGCTCTATTTTAAGCTCTATAATTAAAATTACCTTTCTGACGTGTTTCATTCACTTTGGAATTCAACAAGAGTAGTCTTCAGCTCGGTGGTGTCTGACTCTAAAACTCTTACTTTCATTTGAAAATTTTTAATATCATGGGAAATATTTTGCATCATTTGGGAGCAATGAAAAGGAACTTGCATGCGTCAACTTCATGGATGATAGGCTTGGATATAGTCAGAATTCAAATTATCTCTGCAAATATACATCTGGAATTCAAATAACCACGGATTTTTAAATGGATTGTTAGCATTGTTAGCCTTCTTACAGCAGCATCAGCTGCAGCAAAATTTTTCAAAGAAAGAGTGCTCTTACGCTGTTTTAATGCATTACCCTCAACTCGGTAAGACTCCGCAGCAGCAGAGTTGAAGGGCAAATTGTTTCTTTTTTTGTAAAATTTGCAGTTGAAACATGATTTTCATTCTTTGCTTTTAGTAGTAGTCCAAGGCAGCACTGGAATATGGAGTAACATATGGTCATTTCTGTATGTTTACAAGAAAACCCATTTTTCAAATAAACAGCCATTAGCAAAACAATAGGGGCTTCTAATCTTATTAATCCTCTAAAAGATTGCTGGGACTGGGTAGGGGTATACAAAGCTCATGCCGGCCTGTGTCTCCATTTTATTATAATAACAGAAAGCTGTTGTCCCCGCTTCATATCCCCCCGCCCCCCTTCCTCCCATGGTGGATGCTCCGAGTGTTTGTTGTAGGAAATACCGAGTGAGGTCAGTGGCTGCTGTTCCTCCACGAGTGCTGCAGGCTGCAGCTATGCCTCTTGCATCCTTACGGTCGGATCCTAAACGACTCCTGACTCTTTCCAGGGAGCAAATTCCTCACAGGCATCAAGTACCCAGGGCTGTAGGTATGCAGATGAGCTACAGGTATAAATTGATCGTAGGAAGAGAGTGTTAGGGAATAACGGGCAGCTGATGATTACAAATGCACAGGGTGCTGAATGCACTCTGTTTCTGCTTTTGGCATGTTTTCTGTTCCTGTTTTGTTTTGCTGAGGCCCTGGCTTTAGCGAAGGATGTTTGAATCAAGCAAAGGGAGAGACAGGGTTGTTCTGTGCAGTGCAGAGACACCCACTGGTATATTTAAGCAAAAAATTACCCTGCCTCAAAATGTGTAGGACAGCCATCTTAACTTCTGGCAATGAAATCAGAAACTGAAATTACTGAACGTTAGGGACTAACATCCTTTGGAGAGTATCCTAAATATTAAATGCCCTGTGGCAGTATATAGCCGCCTGCGCGGTACATCTGAGGGCACATGCCGAGCAGCCTAGCACTCCCTTCGGCAAATCATCCTAAAGCTGACTTTCGTGTTTTAGAGCTTCTAGCTGCAAAATGCAGCTTGAGGCAGTTTTGGAACTGAACGCCATTCAGAGCAGTCCTAAGGCTGCTCTAAAGCCTGCCAGGGGCTGAAACGGTTTTACGGTCCCTACTGTAAGAAAGCAGTTAAGGTGCCTAAAAACTGCAGTTCAGATGAAGTCTGCATCAGAGTTTCAAAGCTCACCAATGTTTCAAATGGCTTCTGTTCTGTTACTATATACTGTTTGCCAATATGTATAATCTAACCTGTTTATCCTAATATGCTCTGCTATTCAGTCTTTATTTCCCATTTTTTCTGCACCTGTGGTACCACCCAGTTTTCTCCCTGGCATGCAACCTCCGTCCCTGTTGCTCTGAGAGCACACCCACAGCGACAGCTCTTCTCCTCTTCTGCATGTTTGTGTACGCATACAATGCTCAGTATTGGATTAAGACACAGGAATTAAAGACCCAAGCCTAAATCTCCAACTCCGGAATGATTAAATGAGAATCTATTAGGGGTTTTTTATGAACTATCTTTTTTATCCTTGAACAAGCAGCTTCTGCCCCATATGGTTGTGAGAGTATGATCTCACTGTAGTTGACATAACAGTATTTGCTGCAATCTGCAGACTCTAAAGCCGTAAGGTCAGTGGTTATTTTGTGTTTCAGAGGAGCGAGTTCAAACCCTTTCAGACATGCAAGAACTACCCGAGATGACAGCTACAAGTGAAGCAGTCCTGACTTACTTCCTCCTGCCCCTCCTTACCTCAAGTTGCTGAAAAAAAAAGTACTCCAGATGCCTTCCTACTGCAGACACCTCATTTCTCATACGGGGAAACGTATGCGCTTTGGGGTTACTCTTAACATAAAGGATTGATCATGGAGCAACAAGGGGGCTCAGGCTGTCAGGCTGAGGGCCTTGGACTAGCTGAAGGTTTTCACTCTCTGGTCCTTATTGCTGTGCAGGTGGCATAGCCTAGTCAAGTGTTACTTGTGCTCTGCCAGCTAGTGACTGTGTGTTATCTGTCACTCTCTGTAAATTTAAAGTGTCATGGTTGCAGCCCCTGCTCCCCCCAAAAGTTGTGTTTCATATACAGTGGGAACTCACATCTTGTAGTTTTGCAGGTTCCCTGTTCCATCCCTCATGAGTCCTTCCTGCAGCACCTGTCACAAATTTGGCAGCTCGTGACTCCCCAGTGGGTCATTTCTGGCCCTGTTTGCTTTCCTCCAAGCAGGCGAGCAGCAAGCCCCACACTTACTTTGGGACAGGGCACCTTCCTGCCGGTGCGTTCACCCAGCCCTTTTGTCTTTTCTTCCCTCTGGGAGTTTTGATTTCTGCAGCAATTTACCAAGCGGAAAATACCACAGGACTTGGGCTGAAGGGAGAGGTAGGAGCTTTAAAAATAAGTACCATCTAGCCTTTGTGGTAATGAAGAATTAATAAATATGATCTGGCGTAGAAGATGCAAAGCACAGAAAACAAACTGAGGCTTAAGAAAAATCCTGTCATTTCAAAATTGTTCCCCTAACTTGGGAGGAGGGTGTTCATCGAAGGTGTGGACCTGGCGTTGCCGGGCACATCTCAAGGACGCCGAGCACCGCGCCCCTTGCCCAGCCGCGCCCTCGGGGTCCGCCCCGTCTCCCGACGCCGGTTCTGCCGTGGGTGGATGCGGGCGCAGTGGAGGGACGCGGCCCGGGCCCGGGCAGCAGCTTCAGCCGGGCGTCGCCCTCCCTCCGGGCAGGTGCAGAGCGCACGCCCGCCCCTGCGAGCGCGTCTGAGTGCGTCTGTCCGTCCGTCCGTCACCGGGCGCCGCACACGCTCAGAGGAGCGCGCGGAGTGCTGTGCCACCGGCAGCCGTGCGTCGCAGCGAGCGGGACAGGCGCGGGCGGAGCGGCGCTGAAACCCCTCCGCGTCCCCGGCGCTGCTCACCCCCGCCCCTCCGGGCCGACCCGCCCGCTGCCTCACCCCGCTCCCCCGTCCCCGAGGCCGCGCACCCACCGCGGCCAGGGCTGCCGGCTGGGCCGCCCCTTCGCCCCTCACCTCGCCGGGCTCGCCCCCTCCCCGCGGCTCGCCTCTCGCCACGCTCCTTCCCGCCCCCGTCCCCGCTCCCCCCTCGCCGCTCCCCGCTCTCCCTCACGCCTCCCCTCACCCCCGCGCTCCCTCGCGCGCGCGCACGAGTGACATCACCCCTGTCCAATCAGCCGCCGCCGCTCTCCGCGCCCCGCTCGGCCCCGGCGGCCCCGCGCGCGGCGGTGGGGGGCGCGCGGGCGGCGGGCCGTGCCGTGCCGAGCCGAGCCGAGCCAGGTGCGCGCAGCCGAGGCGGCGGCGGCGGGGTGACAGCCCGGCTGTGCGGCAGCACTGCGCAGGTAGGGCACGGCTCGCTCCCCGGCGGCGGCGGCGTGCCGCTGCGCCCCCCGCCCGCTCTGCGCAGCGGGGTCCCGCTATAGCGGCGCGAGGAAGAGCCGCCGCCGCTGCGCTGCCTCCTGTGAGGGCAGAGGGCAGCCCCCGGCGGCGGGGCCGCGCAGCCAACTTTCCCGGGGCGGCCGGGGGAGGTGGGGCAGGTGTGGGGCGGCGGGCGGCCGCGGCCCCTCGCCCCGCGGCTGGAGAGCCCCGAGCTCCCCCGCGGACGCGGTACCGGAGCCCGGGCCTGGGCGGGCGGCGGGGCCCGCTCCTGTGAGGCGGCCGGGGGCGGCGGTCGTTGCTGGGGGGGGAGGGCGGAGGGAGGGAGGAGCCGCCCCCTCCCAGGGCGACGGGGCGCTGGGGACGGGGTTGCGCGGAGCCCGGGGCTGCCGAAAGCGGGACGCCTTCCCTGGGTAATCCGCTCGCCAACGCGGTCCCCTCGCCGGCGCGGGGGGAGAGGCGAGGCTGCCCCGCATCCCGGCGGCGCACGGCTCGCCGCGGGGCCGGGGAGGCTGCCGCAGGGCAATCCCGACCCTCCGCCTCGTCTCTGGTTCTTGCTGGCGCACGTACGGATTTTGGCAGCGTGTGGAAAAACGTCTCTGTGCTGTCTCCTTGTAGCGCATCGTTTCGGCAGCGCCGCTGCTGCGCGGGTTGTCTCGCCGAGCAGCCTGCCCGCCCAGGGGCAGCCCTGCTCCGGTTCTCCTCCTTCGCGTTTTGGGTGTATTTAATGGTGATCAGCTGAAAAGGGAGGTTTTTTCACTGCACCTTCTTGCGGTAAAAATAACAGTGTTTCACTTTGTTTTCCCCTTGTAAAATGCTAATTATGCTTCTTTTCTGTGTCACTTTTCCGTAAATGGCAGTAATTCAGACTGACTGTAGTAACACCTGCTGGTGAGAACAGAAATACCACTTGCGGACATTGCCATTGCTGAGCTCTGCTAAAAGTCACCTGAAGGGGCTGAGCATGCCCGTGATGCCGTGCCTGAGCTGCAGACTGAGTGAGGGGCTCTTTAAGAATTCCATCTGCTCTATGAAGCCCTGCGTAATTCTGCTTATAAAACCTACCAGAGATTATCTGTGCCGTTGATCAACTATGCTCCATTTAGGAATGAAAGTAAACGATTATATCAAAGCACGTAAAAAATATTTAAGAGGTTCTTTAGGGTTTTAAAAATAAACCGTTATATAATTACCCGTGCATACAACTTAGGCAAAAAATTGCCTAAAAATGCAGCCACCTGTACAGAGGTGGCTGTATCAAAGGAGGTGTTAACAAATATACTTTACTTATTATCAGTCTTTTGTATAAAATTACATGTAAACCAGTAAAAATAAAAAGAACACAGGACTTGAAATTGCATAAGAGCAGGAGAAAGCTTTCTGAAATTATAAAAATTCTCAATTTTTTTCTTCTACCATTAGTACCTTTTAAATATGTTTCTTGCAGTGCAAATATTATGCAGATCCCTATGAAAGGATGGTCTTTGGTCCATGTTGTATAAATAATAGTAATTGACGAAAATTTCTTTAATAAGAACTTTCCTTAATGTTGGAGGAGCCTGTTGGTAGTATGGAGCCCTTTTTCGTTTGTTTCCATTTGAATGTGTATTATCAACATCAGTTGCTTAGTTTTTGTATTTGTGTTCAGAGATAGTTGCCATTGCATCAAAATATACCTTACCCACCCCTAAGTTTTGCAAAAAGTAAAAATAAGAAGCTAAGCAAAACACTTCAGCCCTTGTCCATGTTTGTATTATCTGCAATGCTGTTCTAAACCAACAAGAGATTTCCAGTTTTACTTCTGACAGACACCAAAAAGTAATGCAATACAGCTGCATGGTAATGCAAGAACTTACTTGATTTCATAGAATCTCAAATCAAGTATCTTAAACACCTTCTGTAGAAGAAATCCCACGTTATTAAGGTTATGGAACAAAGAGCTTATAAGGGCCGTTTTGACCATGTCTTTCTGATACAATCTTAACTACATGATCACATACTATCTTCTGTCTGCAGGAACCCTGTCTCATTCAGTGCATGGGATAGATGGAGCTCGCTTAACACAATTCAGTATTTTTCATTGATTGCTCTGTGAGCCCATGATTTATTTACTCCACGTTACTCAACTCTGCTTTGAAGACAACTGATAACATCTGTATGGGCTTTGCTAAAGTGCTTATCATTGAGTGATCAGAATGCCTCACAAATAATTATTAGTTTATCAAACGCTACCTAAGATGAGACAAGACTTTTACAGATGGTGAACAGAGGCACAAAGAGGGTTAGGTGAAAAGTATTCAGTCATTTTTGGTGTCCAGTTTGAAATTTCTACAATTCTTGTAAATATGTTTGCTCAAGTTACGACTGCCGCTGCTTTTAGTAACAGTCCTGAGTGCTCCACACATCTGTGAATGTATCTGCAGAGTGGATGGGAAAAAGAGGAATTCACAGTTAATTACAAACTATGGAAGTTTTGGGTTAAATAGCGTTCATGACAGTAAGAGGAATGGGGGAAACTACAAAAGGGAGGGCTTTAATGGTTAGAGCCTTTGTGGCGTATTACAGAGCCCCTGTCCCTTTTTCTTTCTGCAAGCCCTGCCTCATTCACTACACATATTCCTGTTCTTCACTAGGTGAGACAAGAATTCTACCTGCATTACGTTCTCTATCATCTTCTGTGCATGCTCGTCTTGTGCACTGAATGAGGCACGGTAACTTTGGAGAAGCAGTACATGTTTATTTAAATATTGTATAAAAATGTACACACTCAAGTGAATTATGGTTTCACAGACAACAGTGTTTGTCGTTTTATAACTTTTGAGTAGTTGATTTAGTAACCTTAATAATATTCTTTCATGTTGTTTGTGGGGTAAAATGTGCATACATGTCCCATATACTTTCTTAAAACCTAGAAAATTAAACTTAAGGGAATTTAAAAAAAAATATCAAAAAACCCCAAGATAACACAGAAAATTTTCAACTCTCAAAGTAAATTTCTTCTTGTGTTACTGTATTGGACCCACAGTGGTTATCAACAGGATTGGAAAAGCTGAATCCTTTGCAAAAGCTCTTGAACTTTTAGCATTGTGAGTGATAGCATTATGAGAGTGCAGTCCCTTTTATGTACACCAGTGGTAAAGCAGAATGGCATAGTTTGTAGAGCATTTGCACAGGTACTTCTGATAGTGGAAAAGTGGTGAAAGACTAGAGTCCTTTCTATTCTAGGCTTCAGAGAGAATGTATCATGGTGGGTGAGGGCTCTTTTGCCAGTCTTCTGCAAGCACAGCCCTGTTCACTTCATCCTTTTACATGTATCCTAATGACAGTCTCCTTATCCTCCTGTAGTCAGTCTCAGTCTTCATTTTTTAGGTATTCCTGGTCTTGACCATTCCAAATTTGTCTTCAGTTTCTTGTCTCAGCCGGTCCTGTCGTCTCTCCTTGCTTTTTGCTTGTCAGCATTCTTTCCATTTACTTCTCTTTATTCCTCAGAGCTTCCTCTTTTTGATTTGCTACATCAGTCCCGTCTAGTCTCCTTCTCTTCTCAGTCTCCAGTCACTTTTTCTGTGCTTTTACCAGGCATTTGTCTCAATTTTTACTCCTCTTCATAGATCATAAGGTGGCTTTTGACAGTACTTAGAAGTTGGTTAATTTTTGGTACATTTTTAGAGATACAGGAAGGAGCGTAGCATTAACTCAAAGCTTGCTTATGTTGATGGCTTCAAACCACAGTCACTAACATTTTTTGAAATGAAAGACTTTTGCTGAAAGAAAGAAGAAAAAACTTGATGTGTTTTTTCTCCATTGCTCCTTTTAAAAACTGAACTCTTGAACAAATTTTTCAGTGAGGCATGTAAGTGTGCGTTTGTATATATGCATTGGCAGAAAGCAAGGACAGACAGGACACTTACTTTGCCAAAGTTGCAAGCAGTAGTAAACATGAGAAATGCTGAGCACCTTAAATAGTCCTAATTATGAAGAGACATCAGCAATTCTGACTGGAGCATATACTGTATTTTTGCTTAACTCTGCTATGTTTTGGGGGTTTCTGGGCTGGCAAATAAAATAACCAATGATTTGGGTTTGGTTTGGGTTTATACTTATTTTTTCATTTTATGTTAAGGTTTTGTTACAGCTACTTTAGAGAAATATTTACAAAAAGAAGATGTAAGCCTCTCACTGAATTGAGGTCTGAATACGACTGTGACTGGTGGAGTTACCACTGCACCGCAGTATTTTGTTTACATAAGTAGTCCTTTTGATGTGATAAAAATGCTATTTGCAGTAACTTAGTAGCGCTCATGTCTGGAATGGGGAGGCGTGGATGAGTTATGGTTTGCACCACAGACTGAATATTATAATTCATGTGAGACAATTGTGAGAATCTCCTTAAGACCTCATATGAGCAGTGCAGTGTTGAAATGAAGAAACAGAAATACACATATTTGACAAGTTCTTTGGTTGTGTTTATGTGATGCTTTTATAATTGACACATAGTGGCCAGATTGTGCGTTGTTTCCACGCAAAGGAGTTAGCTTGTAGCATGGAGATCATGATTTAGTAACGAGATGGGTGTTCTTTTCATAGCTTTATTGGAAACATCCTGCTTTATCGTAGACAATTCAGTTTTCTCCAGTTTAGCAAAATAGTTGAACACAAGCGTAACTGTAAGTTGCTGTTGATTCCTGGTCAAGCCAGTACTCAAAGTTATTAGGCATACACTTGAATTTACTGCTGTATTAGTTTCTGCATGAAATTGTTTTTCTTATCCATAAAATTTGAGTAATGCACTTCAGCTTAACAACTGCTAAATTTAATGTTTGTAAAAATCAAGGAAAGGTGTTGATATATTCAGTTAAGCATTGAAACAGATTACTCAGAGAAGTTGGGCAGTTGCCCTTCTTGGAAGTTTTCAAGACTCAAATGGATAAAGCCCCCAGCAACCTGATCTGATGTCTTAGCTGACCCTGCTTTGAGCAGGAGGTTGGGCTAGAAACCTCCTGACGTCCCTTACAATGTGAATTATCCTATGACATTACCCTGTCATTCTCTATAAGGGGGAAACATAAACATACAGTCTGAACAGTACTTTCTGAAAGGGGAAGGATAGCTGTGCCAACAGGCAAAATGTTTAATGTCTGAATGAAATATTTAATGATACAGACTGAATTCCCTTTTTAGTTTTCATTGATAATTGTATTGAAATGCACTGCTAGATTTGCTGTGTGCATTAGGTAGGCTTGATGTTATATGTCTGTTTTATGGGAGATAATAACAGGATTCAGAAGCTTGGTCAGTTAACATTGGTATGTTGTAACAAGTTGTAGTACTTAAGTAATGATACCTCTTCAGTTTCATCAGAAGAAATGATTGCTTTTATTAATACAGCTGGTTTATATTATGAATTTTTTATTTTTCAAACAAAATCTCACACACTTAATCTGAATGTAAATGTTTAAAACAAACACTGGGTGTTGGTAAGTGGAACAGGCTGTTAATGTTGTCTCAATGTTGTACCTAGTTAAGGTGCTAATCTTTCTGGGAATGATCAGTGCTTGCTGAATGAGGGAGATAACTAGGTGCCCTGTCTCAAGTAGAGGGATGGGAGGACAGAAGAGTAACTGGTACTAACACATCAGCTGCAGTGAGATGGGGAATTTTGGATTTACCACAACTGGGAGAGAAGTCCATGTCATTTTAAATTTCTGTGTTCTGAAAACCCAATGATTTTTTGGAGTGCCTGCTTATAATCAAGTAATGTGTGATGCAGTGATGAATACATAATTTTTTGAAAGCTGTCTTGATTTTATGAATATCATAAATTCATCTTTTGCGTATAGTTTTGTTTTTCACTATGTCTGTTCAGGCTTTTCATGTTGAAGCCTAATCACAGTTTAGGAGAAATAAAATAATTCATTTTGTTTCTTGTGCGAGAAAAGAGAAGCAGCCTTGTACCCTAAATGTTTCTTAATGAAGGCTTCCTTCTAGATAACCAGATTTCCAACTAGTATGCTTTCTTTGAAACTTGAAATAAAGCTGACTTTGTTTTGATAAAGGCGGTCAGTGTCTTGCCAACTACTCACTCATAAGACCTAAAATAAAGTTGAGAAGACATTAAATGTCTGGACATATTGAAGATCAAATCTGTATTTTCTTTTACCAACCATTATTAGTGAACTTCTAAAAGTGCGTAGTAGGATAACTTACCTGTTGATAAGGCTTGCTGTTTCTAGAAGTTAGAAGACTCATTGCTGTTGCTAGTAGTACTTTTAGCTGAAAGTCTTGCATTTTTTCACTATGAACATTTTTGAGCAAAGCAAAAAGAAAATAATGATTAAGATAAATGAGAAAGAGCAGCTAGAAATACACGTTTTTTTGGTTTCTGTATTTCTTCTTGTGAAGAATAAGGCCATCACTCTCTTGTACTATTACCAGAAGCCCAGCTCCCTCCCCTTTTGTCAGCTGTCTACAGTTTAGTTCTTTTATAAAAATGAACTTTGGAATATTGAACAGTTTCCACTTCAGATTTTCATTATAAAGGAGCTCCAAGGGACACCAGCTGCTGTTGAAATAAATCTTGGGAAGCCAGGCATTCTGAAACGCTCCTTTTTCCCCTTCTTCTTGTCACTTCCTGAACTCTCTTTGCTCTTGATTTTTATTATACCTTTTCCCTCTGATTTTTCCTGGCCCTGTAATTTTTCAAAAATTTTTAACATATTAATGTTTTGAAAAAGTATCCAGTTCTGCCACTTACACTAGGTGTAGCAATGATATCGCTGGAAAAGGCATAATCAGGCCATCATAATGGCAAAATGACTGTAATAGGTTGTTTTTGAAAGTCACAAACTAAAGACTGATTATTGTGAAAGTTCAGCATTATCTGAGCTTAAAAAAATTATATATGAATTTCTTTTTGATTGCTTTAATTTCTTTCTTGACTCTTTGTATAACACAGAAGAACTGTGCCAGCTATTGAAAAAAAAACCAACCCAACCCATTAAAGAATAACTAGTGGAACAGTGCCAATGCTGACTTCTAAACAACTGGGGTGATAGCTCAGTTATACTTTGTTGTTTAAACATCTTCCATTTAAGTTTTGCATTAGGTCTTGTCAGATGGATACTTTGGGTTTGTTGGTTTTTTTTTCTTGTTTGTTTTTTTTAAGTCAGTGTAGGAGAAAAGGCTTATCCTCAGAGTTATGGAGGGAATGCTGGGTAAGATCCTCAGTTCTCTGGCTCATCATCATAGTTCATTGCCTCTCTCATTTCTTTATCTTGATCTGCCCCATTGAAAAGTAGATTTTTGCAAAATTTACCGATGCATTAACTGAAAAATTACAGTATATGGTGAATAATTCCTATCACAACCAATTTATCTCAAAATTCTCGTCTTTTTATAAGCACTTTATCTGTGTAAGCATAGTATTATCTTTCGATGAAGAATTAATTTCCTTTTAAGTAGCTGGTATTTACAAAATAAGAATCTGGAAAGCATCCATAAAAGCTAATAAAAATTATAAAAAAATGCATAATGGAAAAAATATATAACTGTCTCATCTGATGCACTGATCTGGCTTCATCCAGTCACCATGACATTAACATTAGTTGTATACATACACAAACATATCTATATGCATCGTCTTCCTTCCCCCTCCCCCCCCGCACTTCTGTTTGTCTGAAGATAGTGGACTGAAGAAGAAAGTTATTTCTAATAAACACCCCAAAAATAACAAAAGCAAAGAGAAGCAGATAATCTCAAGTAGGATGATTTTTAAAGAATGAGTTTAGAAGTTACTAATTGCATTATTAAAATGTCAGTGTAAACTGTACTTTGAGGTACCTGCATTGTATTATTGTCATTAAGAAGAAAAATAAAGTATACTTACTTGGTAATGGATGCTTTTTATTCTTCTGGGGACCTTCTGCTGACATGTGCAGAAAATGAGTCATTACATGATGGATTTTCTTGAACTGAAGTATTTCTCCCTGTTTCTTCTTGGAAAAATCATATTGAATATGAATCAGGAGCAAAACCAGTGTAAACTCTCCCTCTGGGATAGTGGAGTGGATAATTGTTTTAAAAATATTAAATAGCTTTTTGTTTTTAATGTGATGGTGATCTGTGTCTTATTAGCTAAAAATACTTGAGATAACTAAAGGGTTTTGAATGAAAAAGACATGATTGTGTTTTCATTACCAGCAATTTGCCAGTTCATTTATTATTGGGCTGTGTGATTACAAAATGTGATTTTGGGGCATGGAGGAAAGTGGTATGTCTGAGAAAAAACATTGATTTGCACTTAGCTGTATAGATGAGATACAGAAAAAGATAAATTTAACTAAACCAAGTATTTTGTTGTTGTGGAAATGGGAGTTTTGAATCTGTTGCTCAGAATGGCAGAGTCCTACAGAAACTTAAAGGCATAAAGAAAGTTTTGTAGTTAAAACAGCCCCAGGTTTGTAAAAAAGCACAGCTGTTCCCATTTCCGCTCGCATTCTTGTATTGTAATACGTTCTGTGGGTTCTCTACAGACCAGCTGACCCAGCCTTAAATGTGGCTGAACCATAAAACCTGTTTTGTCTCATTTCTATGAGATCTTATTTGAAGCCTTCAAAAGATATAAAGACTTTTTTTTTCCTCAGAGTGATTAACTCCACTCCAATGTGATGTTTGTATCTGAAGTTACAGCAGCTTCATATAATTCAGTCCTTGCCTATGCATACACTGGAAGGAAGCACAGAGATTTAGGATTTTTTTTTAACTAGGACAACTCTGAAAGAACCATACTTGAGCGTATTACCAGATACTTATGTATTACCTCAGTTTTATTTACATTCATGTAGCAAGCTTTTGTGGCCTACTGAATATTTTTTAGCTGATCTTATCCTTGGCAACAACTGACAGTATTTAAACTGACAATGATTAGATAAAACCTGCAAATAGTCACTAATGTTTCCCGTGTGTGGTGGTGTGTTTTTTTTTTTTTTTTTTTTTTTTCTTTTAACACCAAGCACTCTTTTTCCGCACCTATGCTAAGGTTTACTAGTACTGGTCTGATAAGAGAAGAAAGGAAAGTATGGAAAAAATATATGTGACTTTTTGGCCACTGTCAAAAAATTCTAATATACCACATAAACCAAAGAGAACAGGTCACAGTTTACTGTTGTGTTATTTAATACTATCAAAGCACAGATATCGAAGCACAGATTATGTTACAGAACGACTCAGCTTTCAGACATTCTTTGCAGACCAGCTTGAAGAAAAACTGGTGGATTAATAGAAGTACAGTGAAGGATATGGAGCACCTTGAAGTGTAATTTTTATTTCAGCAGCTTGGCACCTGTCTCTAGACAGCCCCTTGCTCAGGTCAGCACACTTCTAGGCAGAACTGTTTTGATACTTGTTTGTGACTGTCTAAACTAAAGCACTCCAAACAGTTAGGATATTCTTGGCCTATTTTTCAAGGATTTTCATGGTTAATGAGGTATTAATATTTTTTTATAGATACCAAATCTCTTCTTATAAAAGGGGGAAACATTTATTGTGTGTGTGGGTACTAGCTAGATACTGTGCTATTTAATGGGGTTTGCAAGCAGCCAAAGAGCAGTTACTTGGCGGCTTGACTTGGAGAGATTGTAATCTAAGACAACAAAATAATTCAAAGGGAAATATGGTTATCTGTATAGCTAATAAACTACGTTTTGGAAATTTTGCTTTACTGAGAGGGTAATTCCAGTTCAGTTTCGTAAAACACAGGTCATCATTCCAGAGAGTCCAGGGGCTAATTCCTGCCTGCTCCAGGAAGAATCAGTTGTTAAATACAAGTTCCCAATAATTTTTTGCTTGGCACTTTGTCTTATTCATCTAAAAGTTTTGTCAGAACACAAAATTCAGTAAGGGCTTTTCAGAGTTAAATATAGGCAAATTTAAACGGGAGCATTTTCTATTAGCTGTTAGCATTAGGCCTTTAACCTTTATCATCCAGATGCAAGTTTTAGGCTGGACTGAGCACTCTCTGGCTGAAGATGTTTACCGTAGCATAGAATAACATTATTTAGGTGTTTGGAGTAACCTCACAGAACATAGACACTTGTGCTTCTTCTAAATAGTCCTTCAGGATGTTGCTAAGCACTTACATAAAAAGTGTATTTATGTTTGTGGCTTTGTCTGTTAATCTACAGGTTTTTTTGTTTGTTTTTTGTTTTTTATTCTGACTTCGTTATTCCCGTTCTATGGGGTCTTTCCCTGGGAATCTGTTTAGTACATGTGAAAAAATGCCAATGTGTGCATTTGGGTAATATTTTAAAACGTTATTTAATCTTAATGGCAAATAGCAAAATTTTCTGTTGCTGGATATGTTAGTATTGTTTGTGCTCATGCTTGTCGCTGAATTCATGGCCCATTAAAACTTGTAAACCTGCCTTTCATCCTGGGTGGTTCTCTCATCTTCCCTGGAAGTTCTCTTGGTGGTCTGGGGAGAACCCCTTGGGTAAACTTGATCTCACTCCTAGGGGTAGAGAGTGATGAGAAGCTGGGTCAGAGGAGGTAATAGGTAACGAGTGCTAACACACATTTCTTAATTTGCCTAGCCTGTTCTGTACTTCAGTCTAAAGTTGTCTGCATGAGATTAAATTCACATCAATGATTGAAAAGAAATAGTCTGATTTTGCCCTAGTCTGGATTAGGACTACTTATAAATTTACTGACTGTGTCTCAAAAACAGAGAGTCACCTGAGACAGATTTCAACGAGTAGTAGGAATGCAGCCAATTCTTATGTTCCTGCAGTGGTCATGTTAGACCTTTCAAGATTCTTCCAATTTGGAACATAATTACCTGTGAAATTATCTGTCTGCTTAGAGATAGTTGTCTTTTAGACTTTGCTCTTGTGAAAGGCACTCAAGAATTGGAGGTCCTGACTTGGTCTGTGAATGTGTTTGCTGTTAATTGAATGGTAACTTCAGAACAGCAGCATCTCAGAAGGCTTGCCAGGCCAAGATTATGGGCTTTAACTGATCTGAGGACGTAATATGGAAACCGGATACCTAATTCATAATTTGAACTGTAAGCCTGACATCTCTCAAAATCCCTAAAAAAATAAATAAATAAAGATGAAGACGACTGTGATACCAGATAGGGACAGATTTTCCTGTATTAAGTACAGGAGCATATAATCAAATCAAAGATGCAAATTAATATAGCAGGATTATTCTTTTTAATCATTATGTGAAGATTTAATAGAAAAAATCTGAAGCTTTAATTCAGGCCAAGCAATTCAATAAATTGCATGATGATTGAATATACTGAAACTATGGACTATGTTTTTTGTTAAAACCTTTCACTTTTGCTTGCACAAAATGTCCTGTTGTCCAAGTATTTGTAGTTCAGTTGTCGCTGTTATATTTTAAACCATTTTATTGCTCTTCCTATGCTTCTGCATTATAAATATTTACAAATAAAGATAATATTTCTTATTTGGCATACTACACATTTTTGCATGCATTTGTGACTTACTGTCTATAATTGGAGCACTTCTGGGGGAGGAATTGTAGTCTGCCAATTAATTTGTATTTCAGTTAGTTTGTAGGAAGATAGGGACACTTATAAGGATGAGCTTTTAGTTGCAAAGTTTTGTATTACTGTGTGTAGATAAGTAGAAACATCTGTATTCTTGTTTTTCAGTTAGTGAAACCTAGAAGGCTGCCTTAGAAGACAGCTGAAAGCAATGAAGGAATCCTTTATAGATCAGTTTCTTAAATTGCTCGTCCAGAGCTTTGGGTTTAAATGTTTTCTCAGTTCAATGTGATATAAAAGCAGAAATATTTGTTGCAGGCTTCTAGAAATATTTTCTTATGGTTTTACAGACAGTTGCAAGTAGTGGGTTTTATTTTTTGTTAATTCTGACAGCAGAAGTGTACATAAACATTACTGTGTCTCTTTTCTCTGTTGGTCTAGTGAAAGTTGGCAGGTGCTAGCTTCCAATAAGTGAGAGTTTTAAGCTGCACAGCTTGGTAATTGGCATAGAAGTTGGGTAAGGAAATTGCCTCCCTCTCTTAAGCTACAATATAGTCTTTTTAAGACAAGTTCTTTTCCTTTTCAAGAGAAAATCAACCATTATTCAGTTTTCTCAAAGAAAGAGTGCATACATGTAGGCAGCATGAGGAAGAAGTAGTTGTCAACAGAATGGCTTGTGTTTTGCTGAACCAACTAAGAGTTGACAGCTCAGTCTCGCCAGTATTTTTGAAAACCAGTCTAAGAATGTCTGAAAGTTAGAGTGGCTGCCAGTTGGGAAAATCTTTGGGGGTACCTGTGTGAAATGAGTGGCAAAAGATACTCCTGTACAAGGAAAAATAAGTTGTCAGTTTGCAGTTATACAAAGAATGGCTCCTTTTTTCCCTCCATTAAAAATAACGTTTCTCTACTGCGCATCTGAAAATATGATTCTTTGCTCCTTTTTTTCTTCCCATTTACTGGAAAATGAGGAAGAAAAGTTCTCTTTCTGCAAATTAGAGAAGAAAATATTATTCTGCAATATTCTATCGCAAGTTATTTCTATCGTTAAGATGATTCATTAGGAATATGCTTATAAATAAATTTTCATTGAAGCAGCACTTCTGTGTGTCACTCAGAATCAGGCTGCTGTACAAACATACTTTGTACAAATAGCAATAATAAGGTCCATTAAGTAGGTATAGAAACCTGGTGAAAGGCTGCAAAGTGAAAATGGTACAGTTAAAAACATAAAGGAATGTGTGGAAAGCATAGGAATATCTTGGGGTCTTCCTCATTGAATGCTCCAGCTCCTCCGTTAAATTCATGGTACAACGAATTTTCTTTCAAGAAATACATCATTGCTAGGACAGATGAATAACTGTTCTTTATATAATATTTATATTCAAAACCATTTAGGAATTTCTAATACAGGTTCTGTCTTTTTGTTTAAAACAATGTAATTATACACGTTGCTGACTAAAGGATTTGTCTTGAAAGTGGTATCAGCAAATGCTAGATTCTCTTTGTAACGCTCTCCCGACTTGACGTGCGTCTTGTGTTCTAACTTTGTATACCTTTGGTGTCAATGCTTTATTCCCTCCTCTTAAGCCTGTATTACTCTTGTTACTTTGGGTCAGAGAATCACAGTCTTATTCATCTGAAAGAAGAACACCCCCCCACCACTCCCTTTTAGCAATAAAACATTGATACAGCAATTATGCAACTTATTTTGTTTATATTTTATATAGCTAGCTACGTAAATATACTTGTATAGTACAGTTGTATTTTAATATCACCTGAAGCTTGTTAATTCCATAAGAATAGTATTTGTCAATACAATACTTATTTAGGAGTGTTGCCAGTTCAGACTTCACAGATGATTTAGCAATGAGGCTTATGTAATATGAGTTACACTTGTTTGGTGTTTGCTTTTTCGTTTGTTTGATTTGTTTTTTTTTAAATGGAGCAACAGTGGAGTTAACAGTGAGTTGTTTTGCAGGATATTACAGCTGAAAGACATTTAAAAGTGTATTTTGCTTCTAACAGTTGTGGAAGATTTTAGCAGTGTGTATGGGTACAAATCGTAGTGCGCTTCAAGTCAGAATTACAGAATTCACAGAAATCTGGCATTCTGTGAGCTTAGAGGAGTCCCTTCATGCATCGGATACAAGATCTGAGCTGATAATGTCTTGGAGTTTGTAGTACTTTTTCTTCTAAGTCTTAATAGAACGTTTCTTTGAGTATATTTTCAGAGACAACTTCAATTGTATGAAGAACAAAACCACATGTTGAAAAAAATACATTATTCTGCGGGTATTGTGATGCATGTCAGGGTGTGTAGGAGATTGGGTCCTGATCTCATTTAGAGCATCCAAACACACTTGTAAATTCTCCTTTCCCTGGTAGGGGAGTCAGGGAGAGACAGATCCCAATGAAAATTTATCAGAACAACTTTTATTAATTAAGCTTTTATTATTAATAGAATCAAGCTATTATTAAAAGCAGGTAATTATTTGCATGGCACATTTGCTTATTCCCTCCCGCTGTTCTCGCACCCACAGGTACACACTATCGCACAGACACCGCCGCACAGGCAGTCACTCACAGTCACCCGGGGGGAGGCCAGCCCAGATGTTTACTCACAGGGGAGAGCTGGACTGACGTGACAGTGGCTTCTCGGCAGGTGTGCAGAGTCCCTCATGGGGTCCCTTGTTTCCTCAGCAGCTCGTGCAGTCCTGGTGTCTCTGATGGCTGCCACGGCCACCTCGGATGTGGTCCGAGTTGCACAGCCCTTCATTGGTGCCAGCATGTCCTGGTGGCCTTTTGCATGCTCAGCAGACTCTGGGTCTTTCATTTCTTGAAGATGCAACAGGATGACAAATCTCCAGAGCCTGTTAGGGTTTGGTAGGCTTTTACACCCTTCTTCTAGGCATGTACGTTTGCTCTTTCTAACCTGCTCTTTTCTGGTGACTGTTACTCATGCGCACCCGTAGAGTCCATTTACAGAAACTCCCAGTGAAAGGGTTTTTATGACAACGCAACTCTTGGACAACTGGTACTTCAGCATGAAACTGCAACGGGAATTCATTGACCTGTGAAACATTTCTTTCAATCTTCATTTTACATTTGGAATTGAACTGCAATCAGTTTGAATTTTGTTTTTGTTTTCTGATGTACTTCTATAGAGGTTTTATTATTTGTTCCATTGGGACCAAGTTCAATCCTATTTTCCGATTCTTATTAAAATAGTAACTGGAAACTTGTTACATCAAATGCATTTCATGACAATTTTCTCTAACTTCATTTATGCAATTTGAATGGCAATAGCAAATATATTTGTTATAACTTTGTGAACTATTTCTGTAGAAGTAGTCACCTTTATTTCAAGATTGTCCTTCCCCTTTCTCAGTCACAAATATTAGTAAATTTTGTTCCATTTTACCAAACTTTTTATAATTCAGAATTCTGCTCTTGAAGCTTGTGTTACTGTGAAACTTTCCATCTGATGCTGAAAACGGAAAGAAGTTAAATCTAGTGGTTTACCATAACTTTAAGATACGTTGCACCCTCTGCAGGTCTTATAATTCCTAGAAAGAAATACAAGAAGGCATTATGGATTTCCACTGTGATTAGCTGGTTATTAGGTCTGACATTAATCACACATGTGGAAGTATGCATTGGGAATAATTTAGCTGACGTCAAGGGAGTGGCACTGACATAAACCTGATTTTAATGAGCCTTATCTGCAGACAACTTTGAAGTTGAGAAGTAATTTACATAGCATTTTATTTTGCCCACAAAAGAGTAAATTAATTCAGCTTTTTAGCTGCTATTAATTGGACAGCTCTCAAAGTACTATTTGTTCACTGCAAGTAACAGGAAAACGTCTGGCCTGGAAATGTAAGAGCTTACAATTACTGTTCTGTCAATACTATTCAATACTGTTCTATCAGCTATTTTTAATACATAAAATTCTTTTCATGTATTATATTTCTGTGTGCCTGAACAATATCTGAACCCTGTCCTAAGAGGATCCCCTTATAACTTATTGTCTTAGCTGCTTGAAGATCACTTCAGGTACCTATGTAGATTCTCAGGCAATATTGGCATTATGTTATACAGAACTTGTAATGGCCATATCCCATTAGATGATCTCTGAATTTTATCATGTAATACCATATTGCTTTCCATGGATAGATATGTAGAACAAGGATGCAAATTAAGTTTAACCTTATTGCTTTGCAAAAGCCATTTCACTAGCTCTGTTTTGTATATTGATTTAGCTGCAAATAGAACAAAGATATATTTGAAGAAGAAGTTTTAAATGCTGCTTCTGATCTAATACATTTCATTTTTGATACTTGCTAAAGGCAACTTGAATACTTCAGCATGCGGATAAATTTAAGTTGTGCTTTTCACCTCTGAAAAAAATTGAATCTCTTGTGAGTGTTGGCATTAGACATCAAACTATTTGGATTTACCATTGTATAAGTCAGATAGGTTATTTCTCTGCTTTTTGGTGTCTGTGGGTGCTTAGCATTTCATATATCCTTTAGATATAGATTGCAACATAGAGAGATGTTTTAATTTCATTTCAGGACTCTTAATTACCTGAACATTTCATTTGGCTCTGATATGTACCTTCAAGCGTATTGGCTGCAGCGTGTTCACTTGATGGTTTCACTGTATGGGGTTGTCAATTTTATGTGATGAATAGCTCAGTAATTATGGAGGCATTCCATACTTTGTAACTCTACAGTGAATTGTGAATTCCATTCATATTTAAAAAAAAGCTAACTCAGGTTCTTTAGGAATCACTAAACTGTGTTTTTAAATAGTGTATTTATAACTCTGAGTCTTGAGATAATTTTCTAAGAACCTGCAAGTAAATTAGACAATTAGTTTTAATGAAAATTAACTAAAACCTGTGTTCTCGCAGGAAATTAATATCTGTGTCTATCTTCTGTTTCCATTTTTGTTCTGAATGATTATGGTAATGTAACTAACAATCTGAATTTTTCACCACTGTTAATATTGACATATTGTGTATAAATATTTGAATACTTCAGTTTGTAAATATTTGAATGCTTCAGTTTGTAGTAAGTAAAAAAGTTTAGGATTTTATAGGCTACCAAAAGGCCATGTAAACAATGCTTAACTAAGGCTACTGTGACATTAAAAAAAAAAAAAAAAAAAGCTATTGTTATTTCATGAAAGCTACTTTGTATGTAACAGTTCTTGGCTCCCTAAATAATTAAAATTAACATGGATTTAAAATAGAGTGACTAGTGACCAAGCTTTAAAGTATTTCAACCATTTTTATATTGTTCTTGCTTAATGACATTCAAGGAAAAAAGCAGTGGCTGTCAGATACCAGATAGTACCTGCATCTCCCTAAACTTTATTGACTGATGTGTAAACATAGTGCTGAATATTTGGGAGGGGGGAGGGAAGAGAGTTTTTGGTAGCATTTTATTTTTGGATAGTTTTGCAGTATTTTTGAGCTTCAGTTGCTGATAATGCAATTCCTCATTTTAAAGTAGTTATTCTACTTTCTTCTGACTTTTTTCATATCAGTACTGTTATTAGTCCTAAAGATTTTTGTTCTGATTTTTGCTATCATAAAGATACAGAAATTGAATTTATGAAGAGATATAGTGCCATATTTTCAAATTGCATACTCAGATTATTTGTTCATTTGGAATAGAATTGAATATGTTGTTTATAAATGAGTAAGGTTTGGGGTGGAAAAAATAAAGCATTTTCAGCAGCAGTTTGAATACCTATTTCATAGCTCTTTGAGTTAGTTTGAATATTGAAATACATGAATAGATCAAGGGAATTAAGGATATTCCAGGTGATTTCATCTGTTACTTGCCACAGAAGCCATATATTTAATTTGAGAAAAAGCAGAGAGTAATTACATATTTTTTTCAGTAGATAAGCTCCTGAAAAATTTAAAAGTTGTTGTCTCGCACTTGAAAAGTCAAAATAATCACCTTACAAAATGTTGCTTTTATTAGATAGTGATTGGTTAGGGCAGGATTTCCAAAACTCTTGTAGTGATCAGTTATTTAATGTAATACTTCATATAAGGAGCAGCAGCAGAAGAGAAAGGTGACAAAGAATAGCTTTTAAGTGTCACCCTGCAAGGGGCTAGTTTTTTCCTGCTTTTGAGTGCCTAATTTTAAATTTTTTTTTAAGTGAACAGACTTGACCACACCAACCCCTTTTTCTCAAAATGCCAACCTCCTTACAGTTTAATGTTTGTTTGTTTGTTTGTTTTTTTCATATTTTAATGGAAGTACCTGATTGCACCATTTAATTTGGAAGAACTCCGAGTTCTTGGCTGAAAAAAAGAAAACACTTTCAGGAGGAATCGTGAGGAACACACTGACCCCACACTTACTGTCTGAAGGTTGCAAATCTCAATGGACTTCTAAAAGCAAGTTCCCTTAAACTATTTGCCAGTGCCATTTATCTCCTTTTAGCTGCCCCTGTAGCTTAGTTTAGCTCACAGACATGCAGAGTCTCACCAGATAATCCCCAAAGGACAGTGCTTGTATTTGTTATCTTTCTGGGCACAGTGTTTTATCTTTTGTGAACCCATTTGATACAGGTTTCTGGTTCTCGTATGAGTGATTACACCAAGTAACGCCCTTAGATGTTTGGATAGAGGATTGTGAGCATGCTATTTTTGTTGACGTACTGTGTACATGATGTTGATGTACTGTGTTGATGTACATCAACATCATTGTTGTGTATTTTAGTCCAATTTTTTTCCTTTTTCCTAGTACTTAAAGCTATTGAAAGGTGTAAGCACAGTCAAAAAACAGAACAAAGTTTGAATAATTATCATAGATGCAAAGGAGGAAGAGCTCTACTGAATTTCATTGCTTGATGACGAGAAGATCTGTTTCAGTTTAAATTAATAAGTAATGCTGGGTTTTGGGTTTTTTTTTGCATAATGCAGTAGGTTGGTAGTTTTAGAATACTCATGTTTAATTTTGAGTAAGTTTTATGTTCTTTTTTGTGATTTTGGTAGCTGTTCAAACAAGAGCATTCTCTATCAACACGTTCAGACAGATGGTTGTCCTGTACAATATGTGCAAGGGTGTTCTCTTCTCAGGGACTGACTTTCAGCTCTGACTGTTGAGAGCTGGGGATTATGTTCATTTTCCCTCTCTGATTCAGACGCTGATGTGGCCCCTGGAGAGCAGTCTTCTGATTATCACTAGAAGCAGTAAATGAAAACTCTAAGATGGAAGAAGTAGGTCATGTTTTATGTTCTGGTTTTGAGTTTATCGCTAAATGGAGTAATAGAAAAGTCAATGCATATTGAAACCTCAGGGCATCATTTGCTGGTGCTGATACTGTCATGAGGTGGAGTTTGACAGGTCACTGATTAAATATTTACATGATTGGATTTCATGAGAAAAGAGGTGATGATGATGTTTCAACTTGAATTTGTGTGATTCTAGTCAAACAAGTGGGGTTTGCTCTTGACTTTTGTTTTCTGTATAGATGTGGAATTGATTTTAGTTTATTTGTCTCTGAAGAATTTACTTTTTAAAAGATATCACCTTTTTAATGACTTGGTAAATTCTAGGAAGAACGCATTAGAAATCACTTAAAAAACCTGTCACTTATTACATCTTTTAATCAAAACCATCCTTTTGCTTCTCAGTTAGATATCTCTTACAACAACCAACCAACCAACCAACCAACCAACCCCTCCTGGAATGCTTAAATTATTTTTGTTGATACAAATAAATTTGAGTGAGCCATCTGAACAACCAAGAGGCTACAAATCCTGAAGCACAAAATGTCTCCCATTGAATCAAAACAGACGCATAATAGTTTTATTAAAATATTTTACTTCAAATTTTATATTCCTTTTAAGTATTTGCATGGAAGGTTTGGAAAACATGTGTTTTTTAATAAAAGGGAAAGCAATAGGTTTGATGTTATTTCAGCTCCTTACAAATATATTTATGTCCTACTGAGCGCTGAGAAATTAAATTCTGTTTACCGACGTTGTTTGTGGGTTCCTGTGGGATTTAGCAAGAAGTACCATAAAATTATCAAATCAAACATTCATAAAAATTAGTTGACTGAAAAAATAATGAATTATTCCCGTCATTGTCGTAGCGATAGTTTAATGTTTCACTTTCATTTGGTAAGACAAAGATGTAAGGAAAAGATGAGCAGAAGAGTATTTGACAAATATGCTTTCACATACTAAATTTGTAGGTGAACAAAAGGTGGTAATCATACATTGCTCATTTTATATAAATGTGAATATATATTATTAAAGAGTTTAAATTTTCAGTCATTCCAGTTTTTATAATTGAGAACTTTTAAGTATTTTGATTTTACATTCTCAATCTGCTGATGCAGGTAGCAGTCACGTCAAATAAACAGATGTATTTCACTGAAGTATATTGTCACCTAGCAACAACAGACTTTACTAAAGACACAGTGCTATCAGCTAATTTTCTATCTGATCACCCAAAGTGATCTTAGAATCAAAAAGACAATAATGGAAGCTTGTTTGAGAAGGGGGAAAAAAAGGAAATCTGAAGATCGATCTAAAAAAAAAAAAAAAAGAAAATTACGTCTGCATACTGCTAATTCTGTATTCCAGCATGGAGAGCAAACAAACACAGATAACTTAATTTACGTGTTCTAAACCAATCTAAGGCTATGGGGAAGCAATGTTGTTTTGTGTTCTTGTAGTTGGTTTTCTTTATTTGTTTACATTTTTTGGATTTGTTTGGATTTTTATTTTAATGCTGTGGATGCAACTGCCAGAGATGCTGACCATCACAATCAGGTGAACTGCGTGACAAGAGATTTTTGGTGATTGCATTATTTGGTAGATAAGAATCTAAAATAAGTAGTGCTAGTATTTATTGATTGCCACTACCATGTTTAAATGTAAGTTTGTGTATCTGAGTTATCACTTTATGCTTGTTATAAAATTATTATTTTGCCATAGTGTTAAGCTAGAAGTTATATCAGTTACGAGAAGTCACATACTGCAGTAGTAGTGTACTGGTTACAGCACACTAATGGACAGAAATTTGGAATTTTTTATCACACATAAATGGCAGGAGATTAAAATACACATGCTTCCTAATGAAACTCTGAGCATATCAGCATGATAGCGTGCCTTGCTTTGAGCTGTCCTGCTGTTTTGAATAGTTGAGGAAAACGATCCCTTAATAATATCATTTGCTTTCTTTTTTTAATAGAATAATAGGATTATGGGTTAAAAGCTCATGTTATTGACATGTTCATTTCCTCTTCAGTCTGAGAATAGTTATGATTTGTAGTTATGATTTCTGTTTCATAATGAAAGCTGCTGATCTGCCTCAAAAAATGAAAGAGTGCAGACTGCACTGGTTTGTTAAATACTGCTTGGCCATATGCAAGTATCACCATTAGCTTTAATAAGTAGCCCTGTCTGCCGGCCTTTCTTGTGAGTATCTGATGAACCAATTTTTTCATGTTTTCTTTGGGAAGTGTTTGACCTGAGATCAACAAAACAGAATAGTTACCTGTCTTGTTTGATCTGCTGGCAGGCATCAGTAGATAGCTTGGACCTACCTCTTGCCCCGCTGGTAATTCAGGCTATGAGAGGCTATGGGAAAGCTTTCAGGAGGTGGGATGAAATCTGGGAGGTGTTTCAGGAGAAGGGGCGTGGGGGGGGTGTGTGTCCTTAAGGAAGATGCCTGTGGGATCTACATTTTGCTATAGTAGAGCATAGGGCATATTCCTGGGAAACTTCCTAGGAACAGCTTTTCTGCTTGAAAATAACCTTATATTAAATGACAGTTTTTCATCCTGGAAGTACAGTTCTTTAATATTTGTGTAAGTCTCAACTCGTTCAGATGCACTGACAGCACGTATTTACAAAAGCAGATGTGGTTTGGTTTTTTTTTTAATACCCTATGTGTGAATCGTATGCTGTTTGAGTCATTCCCAAGCAGTGCCAAGTAAACTTTATGCCTTATAAATTTTCTGTTTCATAAGCTGTCTTATTTTTCCTGTAGAGTGATTACTAAAAAAAACCAAAATAAAACAAAACAAAAAATGATGGCCTGCTGTATTTCATAGTATCATAAATATAGTTTTCGGGTACATAATCTTTTTGGAATTGCTACATGCTTTGGTATGTGTGGTTTCAGTCTTCTCCCCCATATTAATTGGAGTTTTTTGGCGTGTATTTCAGTTGAAGTAGATTAGGTCACTGAGCTAGGCTTTTATTACACAGAAATCATGATGTTAATAAAGTGTTGATGAATAATGTGAGGAAGGAAGAATGAAAAATTCCCACAGGTGGAGGGAATGGTGTTACATGGGAGGGTAACACTGACTCTTTCAGGCTGTTCAGTTGGTGGGCTGACTGGCCAGGTGGCAAGTTAAGCGGCACCTGACTTCCCCGAGCAGCCCGGGCACTCGTGGGGTGGTCAGGACCCGCCGTGGGGCTGGGCAGCTGCAGGCCGCCTGCGGCAGTGCTCTCCTCCTGGGGGTCCAACACCAACTGGCTCTGAATGGGCGGTTGTAGACTCCTGTTTGGTTGATACCAGGTATTTCTTATATGGAATCACTTCCATTTTTTCAAATCTGTTGCCTCTTCATTATGATAGTCTCATTCATGTGAAACAAATCTAACTTGCGTGGACCTGTTTCCACTTGTGGGATTTTTGGGGGGAAGGGAAGTGAAAGGGGATGTGGGGTTAGATACTCCAGGCTGTGCGGATCTGCCCAACTTTCCCCTCTGGTCTTGGTAGCCTTGGCCTCTCTTGAGGTCAGGGTGGTGTTATACCTGTCCTTGAATTTCCTGTGCTCTGGGCAACAAATAACCAATGCTGTTCAAATGGCAGCTTTCCAGTAATACTGTGAAAGAAAAATTCCTTCAGGGTGAAAACTCTTCTCTAATGGTTGCCATGGAAATGGAGAACTGAGTGATTATATAGATTAATATCTCAGTTACATATAAATGTTCTGCAACCTTCTCTGCCTTATCATTTAGGAGAAACATTGATTCTGTAACCACTGGGCCATTAGTGTTTTCAGCTCCGTTATAGCTAAGATTTGGGCCAAACCTTTAATGCAGAAAAATAGCTATCTATTTAAGTGGTTTGGTTTCATAGAGTTCTGCTGGCTGTTCAAGGTTTCAGCAGGCAAGGTTGTTTTTCTGTTGTTACATAAGGTGCATTTTGTAGTTTAATTTCATATAATCAATGCTTCTAATACTGGACCAATATCCAGGGAATATTACTACTTTTTTCCCCTCTCATTGCCCTGTGACATTTCTAGTAAAAAAGACTACTCAAGAACATTCCAGAGGAGCTGTAAGACAGGAGATAAAGCTAAATTGATCATAATTGCCTCTATATACTGCTTGTTATAAATGGAGGCAAATTATTCTGTTACATTCTGGTCAGGCAGATGAGTCACAGTGCAGTGTTGGCATGTCATATTCCTCCATCCAAGAGAGAATTAAACTTTTAGGGGAAAAACGCAATGTTAAACTTGACTTACCTACTGTCAACTGGTTTATCTTTAATAAAAGCAAGTATTATACTGAATTTAATTTTTTTTTTAATGTGGTGTAACTTTATGACACTAGCAGCATAATACTTATCTTTTGAATGTCTTTCCCCATTTTTGTGGAGTAACTAACATGAAATGTTACTTTCTAAAGATACTTTTAGTTTGATTAATTTCTATGTAGAATAAGGTTCTAACAGTATCTGATGCAGGGCTTTTCACTTCGTTCAATAGCAATGTAAATGTGTGCTTACACTAAAAGAAATCTGAATTCTCTCAGTGCCAGGAGGCACACAAGGCGCGAACATCGTTCTTCCACTTCGATCGGTCCGCGGCTGCGTGCTCTGGAGTCCCAAGGGCCACAGCGCAGTCTTCTGTTGGTTTTTTCCTCAAGACATGACCGATCCAGTTCCATCTCCTCCTCCTCACTTCATTACTGATTTTCTCCATCTCCGAGTTGATGCTCGTCGTTTCTGCAACTTTTTTTTATTTTTTTTTCCGGGAGGAGGTAGTTGGCCTCCTGCCCAACCCCCATGACTTGGAGGGCCAGTGGTTTTTCTGTCAGGGTGGCCTTCCCTTAGGCTGCGTTGGTTCGCGGCACCTTCTTCAATTTTATCCGGTGCACCCTCCAGAGAGGGATCCCCTATCCACCACCCAGGGGACGCGCCTTCTAGCCGTGCAGCCCCAGCCGAAGGCACTAAAAGAAAAACTTACAAAAAAACCAAAACTTACTTTATTCTTATTTGTCATATCTCAGTTTTGTTTTATAGTTGGATTTATTTATTTAAGTGCTGTCTGGATTTACATTGAAGATTGCAGTGTTTCCATTGAACATGCCAGCTCTTATTACCCTGCGCACTCCTCTCCAACAAGAGTGTAGTGAGTGAGTCTTCATGGTTCAGTGCAGAAGTCAGGTTAAAGTTGAAGGAAGGTACTTCAAGAATTATTTCAAAATGTTAGTTTATTTTGCCTTGGTGGTAACTGAAAGCATAGCTTGATTCCTGTTATACTTCTTAGTGATTCTCCTAACATCCGTACTATTTTTGTTTTTTGCCTTGGAAAGACCAAAAGGGCTGTAGTGATTAAAGTGATGTTTTGTAATTTAAAATTTATTCTCTTGTAGAGATGTGACTGGATGGAAGTTAATGTCAACAGAGAAAGATAGTCTGGAATCAGAGAATGACTTCTGTTGTACCTTGAGAACACTACATATGAGAATGGAGTGTACACAGGACACAGTGACTTTGGTGTGGGGGTCCAGATGTATAGTTCTTAGTTGATAATGTTCTTTATTTGTAAAGCCATTGCACTTAGTAATTCAAATGTTAGCTTCTTTTTCACGTGAGCTAAGAATTCATATTGCCATTGTATGCTTGTCGTACGAAACTTGCATGCTTATTCTTTCCAGATGCTGTATAGCTTTAAGGCAATCTAAGCACTGTCAGCAAGAGCATCTCCCTTTTCAAGTGTATTGACTGTACTGAGGCAAGGTGGATATCGCACAAACTCAGCGTCTGCATGCTGAGATCACATTGGGGAGATAATGTTCAAAATTATAATGGGCTTTATAGGTCAAGAGGAGTGTTTTGAATTCTGTGTGGTTACACTTGCTGTGAATCTGAAATTGTGTGTGCCGTTCCTCTGATGAACACAGCAAGATGAGTATTTGAATATTACAAATGAGATTAGACAAAGGTCTGAGTAACCAAAGAAAAAGGTGTGTTTTTAAATGAAAAAAAAAAAAAAAAGTAATTTTCACAAATAGCATCTAGATATTTAAACTCTTAGGTGCTACCAATGCTTAGTTAGAATCAGAAGCTATGAATTGCATCATTTTTGAAATACTGGTTCTGCCCAGTATGTAAGTGTGTAGGAATAATATTCAGTCGTCATACCTATTGGAGCTGATCTTAGGGACACTTGCATTGTATCTGTAGTATGCTAATCAAAGAGTAACAGGGAATAGTCTTGTGCACGGGAACTCAGTTGCCTATTCTGCTGACTTGTTAGAAGGGCTTCTTGCTGCAACATGCAGGAACAATCATGAGCATAGTTCAGGAGTTAATATGGTCCTGAACCATTCCTCGGGAGAGAGTTTGTGGCTGCTCAGCTCTGCTGTATAAAGGATTGCAGTAGCGTGGATATGGACTATTCAATAGCAGTTGACCTCTGTGTCAGGTAATATAGGTCAGGGCATCTTTAATTTCCTAGTGTAGACATAGTCATAATAATGTAGAATAACGTGAAGGACATACCAAGGTTAAAAACTGCTGAATATTGTATTGATTAGCCAGAGATTTAGGAAAAGTGACACATTTATTTGAAGGTCTGGAAAATCTTATTTTATCGATGTTCCTTTCCCATCCCTCTGAACAATACATTATTTTAGTGTTTCTTGTCTTTTACTCTGGAAAACTTTTATCAGTAACTGGGTCCTATATTATTCTACAGAAGGCATTCATTTTGGTTCATTAGCTTATAAATCCATATAGAATATACCGGGCCACCTGTGATTGCTCCAAGTTAAGGATTGAGGTGGAGCATTACTGTCTCTGATTCCAGACAAAATGCCTGAGCCCAGGTGAGTGTGGATTCATCTGTGCCAACAACCTGCTAATCACATTTCTCTTTGGGACTTTGTCCTGAAGCTGAAGAAAGTTGTAGTGGATTGACTCCATGCCAGCGCTTCACCTTTCCCAAGGCAGATCCTCCTGTGAATAGTGGAACTCTGCTTCTGATACAGGAAGAAGAAGGGCTTTTGAGGAAGAAGGTTTGTGAGTTGTACCTGTGTTTCTGACCTAAGCACCTTTTTGATTACTCAGTGGCACTGCCAACCTTATTTATAGAGCCATGACACATAATGAAGTGTGCTATTAAAGCATGCAGCAAACTCAAAATCCAGATCACACAAATGGTCGTGTTGAGAAATTGAGATGAGGGGTAGAGTTACAATACCTGGGGAACTGCAGTGCATACAACAAGGGAACAGTTAAAGAGCAGTCCTTTATAAGAAAAAGGTGTGATGGTTGATTTAAGAGACTGTATTCAAGGGCGAACGGGAGCATAATATATATAGGTAGATATAACTACACCGATCATCTTACTTTTAGCGTTTAGATTCAGTGAGTTTAGATTCAGCCAAGCATACACTTCATGTTTGTAATGAAGGCAAAATGGCACATCCCAAGCTATGAGGAAAAAGAAATGGCCGCCTTCTGATCTGCATGGACCACATCTCTTTTCTCGGCACAGTCCTACCCTGCATCAAGCATCCTTAATGTTCTCCAACTCAAATGGAGCATAGCTTATTGCCCACATGCTGGTCACACAATTTATGCATCTATTTGTGGATAAAATAGGGTTGCACTTGGTCATTTAATTCCACTTCAGTTTCTTCTTTTTTTTTTTTTTTCCTTCCCTCACCTGGTTCTCTAATTCAGTAATTTATTTCAAAGTCAGTCATTCATTACCTAGGGCTTACTATCCTGGAAATGTATAGCTCCTGGAGAGCTACAAGTGGTGATCCTGTTGATTTAGGAAGTTGTCATCCTAGTTTTGGGAAGAAATTTCAAAGCAAACCAAATCCCACTGCAACTCAGGGCAATATAGGTGCATAACAGCAGGTGCCTATTCCACCATCAGAAACGTTATTATTAGCACTTGTAAACACGCATGAGCTAACTTTAAACTCACTTAATTGGGTTAATTGCTAAGAAGGCAGTCTAGGAGAATGGGGCTCAACAATGGCTGCAAAGCGTGCCTGGGCTTGTGGGCAAATTCTTGAGCAATTAACCACCAGTTTCTCCCATGCTGCCACCCTGATGTTACTGTCAACACAGGACCTAGATAGTGTAAATATGCTGCAATTATAATTTTGCATAAATCACATAAGTAGTTTTAGAAGTGGCACCATAAGATCGAAAGGTTGGTTTGTTATGAAAGGATGTCTTTCAGCCAAAGCAGATTGGTGGTGTTTTTGCCATAAACCAGGGCTTTTCCTTTGTCTTCATCTTCAGTTCGGGCTAAGAACTTATTAATGTATTAGCCTGAACCGTGCCGTATAGGGATCTTGATGGCATACCCTGGTACTAAGGAGAAGACAAATCCTGTTAGTCTGCAGAATTATGCCTAAGCAAAATTATGGGGAAGCTACTAATGAACCTTTTGGAATAACAGGGTTCCGGGCTGCATCATTAGTTCATGCATACCTCACCTACCTTACCCATTAACACACACCTCTCCTTTGTGTATCTGTGGAGTGTGGGGTGGGGTTTTTTTCCCCCATTCAGTTCAGGGTAAATAATTCCCATATCCCATTAAACTGTTGAGCTGTGTCATTAACCTTATGAATTAGATGCTCATTTGAAAGCAGTGTCAGCATACAAGTATTGTAAAGTAGGTCGCACTAACTTTTCCACTTTCTTAGGGTAAAAAGATTCTCTAAAGCAATGACCTTGAAGCATATGTTTGAACAAAGACTACTCAGGAAGGCCTAATGTAACTGGTACTAAAGAAAAAAATCCTGTTTGGTCCTGGGGAAACTGTTCCAGAATGTAACATTTATTCTAAGTGAAAGCACTAGCGTTTAAAACAGGTAAAACATCAGATGTGCTCATGGAGAATCCCTGATGACCCCTAAGGTAAGCCATTTGCTCACAACAGATATTGGAAGTAGAATGAAAAAGGATGGGAGAGACAAAGAGGATAAGAAACCGCCAGGCAGCAACGATGGACGTTTTTGTGTATTAGTTCCCATTAAATTCATCACCAATTGTATTAGATGCCCTGGTTTATTGTTGGAGTGTCAATATTTGATTATTTTGTGAACTGGTTGATGTTTATTTGGTCTATTGAATTCAGAAGAAGTGTCCTAAAATACTTCAGCCTTGCTATGCATTTAATTTGTGTACCATTTATTGGTGTCTCTGCAGAGCTAAATGTCATAGTAAAGTGGAACATTAGATTACCTAATTAAGTATTTCAGAGGGTTATGTGCTAAAAATAAAACTGATAAGTGGTAGCAATTCACTGTTCTTAGTAGTTATAAATGTGTAAAATATAGAACACAACTTCAGGCCTATACTTGAATAGGATTTATTTTAAGAGCTTTATTTACAGCGTGCATCATCAAGGGGAGTTTTTCAGTGATTTATTCCTGACTTGGATCAAGCCCAGTAACGACTGAACCAGTTACAATCTCGCAACACTTTAATTGCCAATTATCTAATTTTTTTATGTGGCCTTCAGTCTTTAGTAGGATACTTTATAGAATGACAGGCATGGGAGTAGTAGTTAACCCTCCTAGAAATACGATTTGCCAGTGTGTTGCATGCAGCAGTCATGGCACAGCATGGCTCTCGGAGGACTCTGTGACATTTGTTTGCTAGCAGTGATAATACCGTCCATTGTAGTTTTGCTGACAATCAGCAAAGTAATTATGAATTTATCTGGTGCTGTAGAATGGTGTGGCACATTGACAGCTGCAGAAATGATTTAATTTTGGCTCCGTACAAGCATACAGCTAAGTGCTTATTAATAAAGCAACGTTTATAAAGTAAATATTATGATGACTTAATGTGCCCACAAAAGTGTAATTCATGTTTCTTTTGGAAATGAATAGTGAATTAGGAATTTCATCACATGACAAACAACATTAGAAAAGAATAAGATATAGGTAGATGAACATGACTAATGCTTTTGTTGATTTAATACAATTTAAAGTTTGCTAATCCTGTGGAAATGTGATTCACTTTCTTCAACTAAAGAGAGCTCCATTAATGACATTTAATACTCCATAAATCTATTAAATAAAAGAGCCTTAGGATTTCCTTGACAGAGAAGAAATATGTGTTGTATGTTGAAATGTAATTATTACTTAAATAGCAATAATCCTGAAGTTATTACGAAAGTTAAATCATTGAATGGGCACTGTTAAACAGGAAGAGTGTGTGCGCGCGTGTGTGATGTCAATCAAAATGTCATGGAGTCTGTATGACATTTTTTGGATTAAGTGTAAGTACTAGGTGTTAAAGGTTCTGATCTGAATTCTCTCAGTGCCAGGAGGCACACAAGGCGCGAACATCGTTCTTCCACTTCGATCGGTCTGTGGCTGCGTGCTCTGGAGTCAAGGGCCACAGCGCAGTCTTCTGTTGGTTTTTTCCTCAAGACATGACCGATCCAGTTCCATCTCCTCCTCCTCACTTCATTACTGATTTTCTCCATCTCCGAGTTGATGCTCGTCGTTTCTGCAACTTTTTTTTATTTTTTTTCCGGGAGGAGGTAGTTGGCCTCCTGCCCAACCCCCATGACTTGGAGGGCCAGTGGTTTTTCTGTCAGGGTGGCCTTCCCTTAGGCTGCGTTGGTTCGCGGCACCTTCTTCAATTTTATCCGGTGCACCCTCCAGAGAGGGATCCCCTATCCACCACCCAGGGGAGGTGTTAAAGGTTAAGCCCAACAAAATCAGATGGACAGTGTGATTTTTTTTTTTGTCAAAAAAAAAAAATTGATTTAAAAATACAGATTTTCTCTGTGTGTGTGTGTGTGCAAAATTACTTATGCAGTGTAATGTGAAGCCAAATCTGTTTTTTACAAAAGATTTAGTCGTGAAAGCAGAATAACATGTAAGGCTTCACGTTGAGTTTTGCAAATTGGAACGGAGGAAGACTTTATCGCTGTCTACCTGAAAGGAGGTTGTAGCAAGGTGGGGGTCGGTCTCTTCTCCCAAGTAACAAGCTATAGGACAAGAGGAAATGGCCTCAAGTTGCACAAGGGAAGGTTTAGTTTGGGTATTAGGAGAAATTTCTTCACCGAAAGGGTAGTCAGGCATTGGAACAGGCTGCCCAGGGAAGTGGTTGAGTCTTCATCCCTGGAGGTATTTAAAAGATGGGTAGACGTGGGGCTTGAGGACATGGTTTAGTGGTGGACTTCATAGTGTTACGTTAACGGTTGGACTTAAGGGTCTTTTCCAACCTAAATGATTCCATGATTCTATGATTCTACATTTTCCTGCTTTGATTCTGCATATACAAGCTCATGAAAGAGGCTGTGAGCAATCCCTTGATATTCTTCTTGCACCTTAGTTCTCTTCTCTTTTGACCAGAATTTGGATAAATAATTCACAGTATATTTTATAAATAAGGGAAAAAAGATGTGGCGGTTGGCTGAGGCACTTAATAATTTCCAGAAGCAGCGAAGAATTTTCACAGCTTGGTGGTTCCTTTTTGAAGTCGTCAGGCTACCTATAATACTGATGGGGTTTAGCCAGTTACATGCTTGTTAGTCAATTATTTCACCTTAACAAGAAATTTTTGATGATCTGGTTAAGCAGATAGATGCCTGGAACATATATCCTCTCACTGGGTAAGTATAATTCATAGACTCATACTACTCTTTGAGCTCCTTTGATCAATAATTTCAAAAGGTATTCCATCAGTATTCTTTTTCAAGTTTAATTAAAGTATGCAGACCATTCCTTTGGAAGTTTTAACAGTATTTAAAGCTATCCTACAATTATTTGTTATGCGGTGGGGGTGAAGTTTGTTCAATGTTTAGAACAAAGAATAGGGGACCGCAGTTTAAGTGAAAATATTTAGTCTGGTGCTGGATGTTTCTTGGATGACTATTCCATGCATATCCTGCCCCTTTGACAATAATCACATAGCTCCATTTAATGCAGATGGCTAGATTTCCACATGGTTGTTTAATGAGCTGATAGCAGACTGTTATTAACATGAGATTTGCAGGTCAGTAGAAGCAGTGAGACATTCTGGATTGGAAGTACTCTCTGTTTATTTCCATTGCTCCCTGTCTAGTTTAGTTATATAGGAATTAGCCTCTAAAACAAATGTGCTAATCTTGATATCAATACCACCCAGATAGGTGAAGAAAAAAACCCATGATGCACACCTTGGTAATTTTTTGTCTTGTGTCTGGGATTGATTCCTGCTGCTAGTAACTGAATAATCCTGTCTCACCCAAATCAGAGATTTCTTTTGCATCTTAGCAGTTTTTTTTTTTTTCTCGGAGTCAAGAGTTGTTTGGGTTGATGTTAGCGACAGTAATGGCAAAAATTACCAAGAAGCAGAACATGACGAGTGTTGGTATTTATTTCTATGTAGTGATTCATTTTAGTATATGTTAGAAAAAATTGCCGACAGAAGTAATAGCAATAATTATTGCTAAAGTCCTGCAACCCTCAGGAAGCTTATTCTAATATAAAATTATGGGGGGGGGGGAGGCAAATAGAAGTCCCAGCTTTTGCTTAACATGTCTTTTGGGTCGTCTTTTTTTTTTTTTTTTTTAATGATCTTCCTGTATATTCTGAGTGAATATTTACTAAGATGAAAATCTTAAATCTCCTTGCATATAAATGTCCTTTGATCAGCTGGCAGGTATCTCTCTCATTTTGACTGATTAGTTTGCCTCTAATTTATTTTTCACATAGGCACTTGTTAAAGTTACAGCTTGTCTAAATATTTACTGATTGTGGGTTAGTTAATGCTTTACTTTCTACATCATGGATGTTATACTTGTAAGTACTGTAAATTTTGCTCTTGTTTTTTGGTAGTCTCTTGGTCTTTGCTTTAAAATGTAATAAGGGATTTTCAAATATTACAACTCGTGTCTGTGTCCAACTCCTGAATAATTTCAGAAATTAAAAATAAAGGATTAGGAAGTTCATTCAGACATGAAAGAATATAACAGCTACTGGAAGCAGAGAGACATAATTGCACTGTGGTTTTCCAAGCCCTTGAATAAGCATGAGAGTTGGGAAATCTGTTTTGGAGTATCTTGTAGGCAAGAGCACTTACTGTAAAGGTGATAGATTTTTCTCTGATAACTTGAATGGTATGTGTTGGCTGATGTGCTACTTCTATAACGTATATCCATATGGGAAGTCTCTGAATTTGTTTATCATATGAAATAATAAATGTTAATTTTAGTAGAAAATTATGTAGGTATTTTGTTTTAGTTCTTTCATGTATATTCAAAGGCAAAAGAAATGGAGTTTGGAAAGACCGATGATTTCCTGTTTCTTCCATTTTTTCATGACTATAAAAGAACTGAGGGCACTGAGCTCGTTACAAGAATGCTTCATGGTCTAGCAAATGCACCTTGCAGGGACAGACTTAAGGAGCTCAATTCATTTAGTTTACAAAGAGGAGTGACTCGATCAAAGATTTTAAGTACCTGCACTGGGAAGAGATAACTACTGGTAGAGAATCCTTTAATTTGACAGACAAAGATACAGCAGGACTATAAAACTGGAATTTGCAAATGCAAAAAATTGCGGTAAAAATACAGTAAAAAATACTTTTTGAAGATGAGGGTTATTTACTCTTAGATTAACCTTAACCAAGATGCACTATTTCATAAAAGCTGTGTTTTAGTGTTACCACAAGTTATAAGACCTGATGCAAGAATTACTGATGATGGTTTGTGATGTGTATTATACAGCACGTCAGACTAAGCTGTTACTATGGCCTTTTTGGTCACAGAGTTTTTCAGGTACATGTCGTAGCAGTACTGTCATTGCTTTGTTTTGCTGTTGCAGGAAACTAAAAGTATAACTTGTGGTTTATTGTCCTTAAGAGTTAACTACATTCTGTATCACCAAAAATCTCCCTGTCTGGCCCTGGCCTATGTGGCTTCCTGTAATATGGGAGTATACTGGGAGAGAAAATGAAAGTAGTAGCATGCTGCCTAGTAGCTGAGACATACGAACAAAAGAACTAAACTTAGAGTAGTGGTAGTATTAGTCCAAATAAAAAATCAGGTTTGGAAAACTTCTAATTTCTCAGAAGCATAAAACTATATATAAAAGAATTAATGTAATCCACACTATATGGAAAAAAAACCCTAACACCAAACAACCTACTTTTTTTTTTTGACTGTAGTATTTTTAAATCCATTATAATGTTGTCTTAGTTTACAGCATTTCCATTGTTTGTTTATCACAGAATGATATGGTTGTTTGCTTTCCTTACAAGATTGCCATGAAGTATAATAAATACTGGCAAAAAGCTCTGAGATCCTTAGATGTAAGAGACTACAGAAGTACACAGATGAAGTGTTAGATAGAGGTGCTGCTCAAGAGTCATATGGAAAGAGAGTTTTCCTCCAAGGTCATTCAGAAAGCCACTTCATTAAAACAATTTCCCATTTTTCTTTCTGTGGGCAATTTTCCAGTAGTTAAACAAACAGTGACAGTATGCAACATCCTCAGCATAGTACAATTAGTATGACACAGCAAATACCAGAATAAAAGTAGATCATTTCACAGTAGCTAGACAAAGCCTCTAACCCATGTTCTTTAAAGTGTTGTTCTTGGCATGATGCTGCAGGTAACAATTAGTTGTGGCAGCTCTTGAGAAGTTTTCAAAATAAAATCAGGTGAATTCATAAATTTCACTTGAGAACTTGAGGAACATTAGACTCCTTTGGAGTTGAAGTACCTAATTCAGTAATCTAATGAGCAAGGAAAAGCATTTGTGCTGTAAAAATTACTAAATAAGCTTCATGAATCCCAATCAAGTTACTCTTATGTTGCACTGTTATGATTTCACTTGACTGAATAAAAATGCCTTCTCCAGTGTTCATTGACCTCCAGCTTTCCATGCCTATTAAATCTTTTCATAGGCTTGATTGCTATAGAGAGCTGCACTGTCAAGTACCTTCAGAACATATAGAAGAGTTTGCTTGCTTTCCTTTTATCTGTATTCCCTTTTCTTTTAGGCATAGCCTTGCTCATTAAATGTAATCTCTTGAGAATAATATTCTGTAAACAGTTTGGGAACAAATTGTCTTAATTCCTTGGAAATGCTGTGAAGTATTTTTACTGTGTCTAACTGGGAAAGTGCGAAAAGGTTACTTCAGTAATTACACAGCGATTCCTGTCCATAATTAGTTCACTTAGCTGATTTCATCTTCCTCTTAACAGACAGAAGAGTTGCATCGGCTGAATCTCAAATGCAAAGGCTTTTCTTTTTGGTAGGAGCTGAGAAAATCTGGATGGTGTCCACAGTACGGAGCCCTTGCTGCTAGCTTTCCCTTGCTCCTGGCAGCCCCATTCCTGTGCAGTTCCATGCTCAGGCCTTGGCAAGCGCGGGGAAGCCTGGGACGTTTTCATAATCCCTCAGAATGCTTTCTTGAATATTTTGGTGACATTCATCTAACCCAATTTAGGCACCTGAAAGGTAGATATTTGTGTCTGAGTTAATCACTCAGGAGGAGAAGTAGACATATTTACATAATGATTCATTTAACCTAGTTCTCTCTGAATGTGAAGTCAGCGTAAGTGTCTGAGTCAGACCCAGGTATTTAAAAAACTAAACATCAAAGACTAGGTCAGGGGAATTCAAACCCTTTTTTTACCCTTATCTTTTGATATCATCTCTCTCAAACTACACAAAGTGGAGATGTGCGGTAACAATATTCACATCACCCCAGTTTAGCCCAGGTTTGCTGTATCAGTCAGCTGGGTCGTACTCGTCGCTCCCCGCTGTTGTTAAAAGAGAGAGAGGGGCTATGCCAGAGTGTCATTTAGAACAAGAAACTGAACTGGAAACAGCCTTTCTCCAAAAGAGGGGTGCTTGAGGAAAGCAGTTGGTGATAGTAGGTGATAAATGTGCTTAAATATTCCAATGTATTACTTAATCTGTTCGGTTTATTCAGACTTTTTGCGAGGCTGGAAGTAGGCAGAAAGGCCTTTGGAGTGACAGTTGCGCAGTGCTACGTGCAGCATGCAGCAGGGAAGGTACGCTCAGAAAGCTGAAAATACGCTTTGGTTGATGTGTGGGTATGTAAGTATCTGCAAGATCATTCCAAAATTGTGCCTGTCTGGAAGGACCCTTTAGATGGACTTGGTTGTGCTCTTAACTCTGTAGTGGAATCTAGCAGATTTTCACTTGCAAAAGTATTCCTATATTTGTTCCTAAATTCTGCCCCCCTCCCCGGCCTATAAAAAAAAAATAAATTTTTTTTTTGAATGCCTGCAGGAGCACAATTAATATCACAATTGTAAGTACAGAAAAATAAATGTGTTTAATTTACTTTGAACATTCAGGAACCATTCAATATGGATGTATTAAATGAAAACCAAATGTTAATAGTGTGGCCATTTGAAATAGTGTTTCTGGAATGGTATGCTGGAAATAATGCAAATACACTATAGATTCTTATATACTGATATTGCATACCAGATCTATTTCAGCATTAAAAACTTAAACTATCTTCTTTTTTTCCTGTCAAAACTATGTTAATTCTGTTGAAAATAATAAAATTAAATTCCTAGGGCACAAACAGGATGCAAAATGTTCCATAGGTAAAACACAACTCCAAGCATTAGATGCACACTTTTCACTTTGGGTTTAAATATTTAGATCTTTTTATATTCAGAATAAGGAATCTGAGGCTAATTTTGCAACCATGAGGCATAAACACCAAAGACCATATCCTCCAATATCTTCAGTTTATATTTGACACAAAATAATATGTTGGCAGAAATATTTTTAAAAATTGCTGAGAGCGTAAGGGAGGGAAAAAGACCTCTGCATAGATTACACCTCCCACTCCATTTTGTGTTTTTATTATTATTATCGGGCCTCTTCTAGGGCAGTATACTGATTTGGTAAGCATTCCAGAATATATGCGAATTTGTATAGCCAGATATTACCTTCTGTTTAACGCTTTTAATGAAGTTCAGCAGGCAGGACGCAAACCTGGGTCCCATTTTCATCATGCACTAGAACGACTGTAGCGAGTCGACTGTAGAGCTCTTTCTGCAGACGAGGGGTGTAACTATCCACAGTCCCGTGGTCCTGGGGGCCAGCGGAGGAGAGTGCAGTTCATTGGGCTGCTCCCTTCTGCTTATGGATGTGTGAAGAACAGCTTTCACCAGATCACTGAGGTATTTTTCCTTCTGAAATAAAGAGCTGAGTTACAGATGGGTTACGCTTTCTTTCTAAGTGAGCCTTATTGATTAGTGAAGCAGGGGAGTGATGTAATATTTTGATACTGTACTGCCACGTATCAGCTTCTGCTAAGTTTTCATTTCAAATTTTAAACTTGTTTTCCAAATAAAAGCCAATCTTTAAATTATCTTCCTGAAATGGTTAGCATCATAACAGTGTAGTCTGCAGTCACACTTTTCCTATTTCCTAAATTGATATTATAAAAGTCGAATATGTGTATTTCCATTTTATGCCTTTCAAAGCAAGTTCAGTACCATTCCAGAGATTCAGAGCAGTGAAGCAGTTTGAACTTTATTCTTTTTGATACTGATACAAAGTCCCTAAATGAGAAACTCCAGTCTTTGAAGCTTCTGTTCAGCTAAACCCCATGAAGAGTTTTCTACTTGCACGTGCTTTTTATGTCAGTTTTCTGCGTTGAATCTTCTTTGATAACTGCTTCAGAATGAGAACAAAGATATTACTATGTTCATTTTGGTCACATGTTTGTAAATCATGAGCTGCTGGTGCCAGCTATGGCTTTGTTTTATGTTGATTAGTCCACGCTGTCCTGCTGTGTAGCTTGTCCTGAATTTACTGCACTGATTCAGAGCAACACGGTGTAAAGGAGAGACTTCTGCTGCTCACACAGTGTATCTCGTGGACGGGAGCTGCCTTTGGCTCACTTTGCAGAGAGCTCAGCAGGAAAATGCAACTTTTGATCTTTAAGCCCGAGCACGCTAAATGTTTAATTTTTATCCTGCTTTGCGTGGTGTTTCCAGCTGCCTTGCCGTGCTGTTTCAGGAGTATTCCCTGACTCGGTTTGGGAGGTCTGGGCGTTGTGACACTGGCACATTCTTTGGGCAGCTTTGTTGCTGCCCTTCTTTTCTCACTGGCTTTCCTCCTCTTTTTTTGACCGAAGATTTTCAGTTAATGCGAAACGGCATGACTAGTGGTGTTAGCAGTAAGAAATACTTCCACTTTGCCAATGATCTTTGCTTGCTAGCTTTCTCTATGTTGTGTGGTTATTGAGGTTTAAAATGTGATTTGACAAAAAAAAAAAAATGATGATCAGAATTTTTTCCTGTGTGACCTGCTAAAACACTTCCTCACCGCTATTCTGTGTGTATGTGAGGCTGCTGATACTTGTACTTAAGGTACCGTTTTGGATGCACTTCATATTTTATTTTTTTTTTTATTGTAAGTATAAGGTGAACAGAGATCTACATGGTAAAATTCTTCTGGTCATTTCTTCACATTGCAAAACTTTGCTAGTTTTTGTGTGAGAATTTTTAACTATTTATTGCTGGAGTGCTTTGAAATAAATGCATATGGAAAATGCAGTAATGCGGTGCTACAATTTGTAAGTAGATAAGCATATTACATTACACATATTACAAGGAATTCAGTATCTGTAAAAATATAGTGTTTTATTAGAAATACTTTGTCAGTAAATTCATTGGCATTGCAAATGAAAAATTAGGAGAAATTAGGTATTAAACACTGAGTCTTTTCAGAGCCCTTAAACTCTGTTTGCTTTTTATCTGTTCTTTTTATGTGATTTTATTAGCATGTGAATTCTAGTTGTTTTGCTTACCGCATTGATGATCCAGAGTTTCAGGCAATGAAGAACCACTTTTCAAATACATTCAGATAATTCAGAGAATTTAATTAAAGTTCTTTGAGATTTGATTTGAATTTTTAATTATATAGACTAGAGTTTTGCTGTGAAAATGTAAAGTTAAAAAGTTATTTTTGCAATAGTCTTCTCTTTTCTAAAATTTTTTTACTTACTGCTTTCTGGAATTTTCCATTTGAAATCTGAAATAAATTAGGTCAAATAGCAACAATTGGTGGTTTGTTTGTCTAAGAATGTAAGTATTAGACTGTGTGCTATCTGGTAAAGCTGTTTCAGTAGGAAGTTTTTAAAAATAATAAATGGGCAATGCTGTAAGAAGTTGCTTATAACACAATGATACATTTGTCCTCATCATCAGTTTCTTGTGTTGAATGAACAAACGGCACCAACCCAACCAAGGTAAATACCAAGTACCTCAGATTAAATATTATGTACAAATGTACATAATAAACACATAAAAAACATTTTTGTTTACTAACAAACAAAAACACAGTACTAGCATAAATACAGCATCTATTTTTTTTGTTCTTTTGTTTAATATGAGCTGCCATCATCTATTTTTGCTCATATAATAAAAAAGTTAATGGTAGAATAACATTCTTCCAGAAGATGTGTTGTCTCTGCTTAAATAAATTATTAGATAGCTGTGTTAATCTTCACAATTCAATTTGTGATCTGAACAGACGTTATTACTTTATGTTCAATAAAGTAGGTTTGGTTAGCTTTTATTTAGAACTAATTACCAAAACCAGCCTAGTGTAATTTTAAATTATGCCTTTACTAAATATGAAGCCATAATCAATTGAAAAAATAAATGATTTTTAAAACAAAATAATTTTTTAACCCTGTTTATTTTTGGTGTGTGCCTCAGGGCTCAGTAAGGGATATGAAAAGGGTATAGACTTTCCCAAACTGCATTCACTTTTATTTTAGTAGCGTGCACAGGACTGGAAAAATCATTCATACGTATCTTATCTGCTCTGGAAGTAAATGCTAAAATTAGGTAACTTACCATTGAACTAATTAAACTTCCAGCTCAGCACCACTCAGCTAGTGGTGAGGGAAATGTACTCCATTGCTATTTTTTAAGTACAGCAGATGCTGCGGGGATTGTATAGGCAATCACTGTAGACATTTTTATAATTAATCAATTGTTGTGAAAATTAGTCAATGCTTTTTCATATATTATTGAATGCATTTACAGTATTACCAAATGAAGCAAATGCAGTATGTTTTTTTTAGTGGTATAAAGGCTTTGTGTAATGACCTTTCTTCCCAGTAAATAGATTATGTGGAACCAGATTCTTTGCTACCTTACATTTTCCCACTCACATGGTGGCATGAAAAATAGCAGAGTCTGTGAATTTAAGGAAACCATTAAGGGGAGCCTCAGAATGAAATGGAGAAAGCTAAATTCCCTAGTGGGGATAAAAAGTAGCATCCCTGCAGGATGATCATCCCTGATGTGTGGTTGCTTGCTAAGATGGGAGATACGGGTGTGTGATGTCTCTCTGCTTCCTGGGCACTCTTGGTTGCCCTTCAGCACTTTGGAGTAGGGCAAATATACTCTTTAGTTTGTTGATGCAGGTAGGTAATCAGTCCTTTCATTGAGCTGAATAGATAAACCCAGGCTCTGAGGATGGAAGGCGACACGGGGTTTATGGGGGCAGGGCTGCCACGTGATTTTTTTGGTCACTGAGGATGGGGTTGGTAGTTGTTTCTGTATGAAAGGAACCAAGGGCTGTAGAGGGGAGGCTGCATTCCTGGGAAGAGGGTAGTTGCTTTCCTTGGATTTCTCGCCTGGGAAGCTTTTGAATCAAATGGAGATCAGAACAGCTAGAGACTTAAGTGCCGTAACTGAGAAACTGGACATTTACACCAGTGCCAGCAACTATACATGTTTTATTGAGCTATGTTATTGGGCTGAGGAAAATACCCTGTGTTTACTTCTTTCTGTTCCTTGCTGAAGGGTCAGGATACTGAGGCTGGAGTATCTTGTGTTGGATCTTCTTTGGAGAGAGAGCAATTCCTTGAAGAAATTGTCTTGCTGTGCAGTGTATTACATAGAACTCCATTCCCACGATGCTACTTGTTCTGTAGGCTCTCAGTATTTTAAAATGTGAACTAGGTGTAACTGATGCCATCATGCTTGCTAAGCACCTGAAACTCGATCTGCAAAGCTGCCTCAGCAACGGTTTTGGGTATGTTGACTCCGTTGCTGGCTTTGTCATCCTTTTTCTCTGTTTTTCTCCTTCTCAAAGCGTAAAGAAAGCAGAACGTTCACTGTGCAGATCCAGTGAAGTCTTCATCATCTCTCCCCTCATTTTACTGCTTGGAGTATGTGGACTTTGAAGGGAGCTATGTTTCCCGAGTTTTTAAAGACTAACAGCAGAGTCTGCCTGAACTGAAGGGTTCAGAGCAAGTCAGCTGTATCTACCATCTACAGTTTGACATCTAATTTTGGCACTGGCCGTTGGTGGAGATGAGCTTGTTTGCAGAGTTTATAGCACTGTTGTCCTGGCTGTGCCTTCCAGAGCCTGTCTTTCCAGCCGTCCCTGCTGGCTGCTGTGGGCCATGCCAGGGCCATGCTCCACTGCTGGTGCTCTGGTGTGCTGCGCCTTCACTCACTGCAGTCAGCCGGTCCGTGCTTTGTTTGCAGTCCCCTACCTTCCTGGGACTAAGCTTGTTCAGCTTTGGCCAGAATCGTAACTGGGTTTGTCATGGGATTTGTCACAAAAGCTTCTTTATCTAGGACAAGTTGATAGCGTAACGCTATGTCCCCGCAGCTGAAGAGCTGCTCGGTGGGGCCTAGCTGTCTAGCAGCCTACATCTGAACTATATTTCTCCTTTATGTATATCTGGATCAGTTCTTTGTGTTCTGTGTCGTGCACCACCTGCCAGTTGGTGTCTTAGGTACTGTGCTTTTTCAAGTGGTTTATTACTTTTCCCATAAAATGAGTATAGAGATGTAAGGAACAGTATTTTCAGTTGGGGATATCTATCTTTAAGTGGTACATTTGGACAGTAACACCAATGTCTTTTATAGAATTTTTAGTCTTTGACTGCCTTGAAGACATCCTGTTTACTAGTCAAGTACATAATATTTATCAGTTAAGGTTGTTACGGCACTTGCACAGCTCCCCTTCCAAGCCTTCATAGGCACTGCTTGACCTGTCGCCAGCTTCCCCTGCCACCTCTCCTTTCTCCTCAGCCCATGAGGCATCAACATTTGGGATGCTGGTGGAAGCCCTGTCTCAGAGCAGGGACAGGGATTGCACCTCAAGCCGTTAATACACGCGTGGGGTGTTGCCAGTTCCTCTTCAGCTGCAGTACATGAGTAATCTTACTGTTGCCACCTTTCGCCTCCGTTGTGTTACTATTAGTCCTGTGCCAGTTGTTGTTTGGATTACTAGTTATAGTGTTGCTATTCATAGGCGTTTCAGATTTCATAATTTCTTTAGCATATCAATAAATATTTCAAATCATACGTTGCCTTTTATTTCTGAAATTACAGAGAAACAACCTTGCAGAATTTCATTGTGCCTGTCGTAGCTGGTAGACTGTAACTGTATAAGGCAGTCTATTCACTGGGGGTATTTCTACAGTGTCCCAAACTCCCTTATGTTCTTCAGTGTCATTTTAATAGATTTGCCTGCTTAAAGCTCCAAGATCTATGTTCCAATATCTGATACTGGTGATTCTTATATCTCATATTGGTGATTTCTAGAACTGTAAAGTTTGTTTTCTAGAACTGTAAAGTTGAGATAACTTCTTTTTGCCTAGAAAATAGTAATATCATAGAGAGTGTAAGTATTTAGAGATCACTGATCAAGTAAAATCATGGCAGTTGGTTGAGTATAATTTTGGCATGATATACTGTTCCATAATGTTAGTTAATTAGCTAAAATAAACATCAGAAAAGTTAAGAAGGAGAATTTTGTACTTCTAAGTGGAAGCACTACTCAGTGCACTCTCTACTTGCACAGGCAAAAAGGGTTTCTGCTCCAAACTGAGAGAATAATGGCATCCTTTGTACTGAGAGACAATTTTCTTTATTCTGCTATAAATCTGCCCCACCATCAAAAGAGAAAGTCTGGCATCCTCCTTGCTCTGAGCTGGGTCTTCTTGTCCTCTGGCTCATGTTGGTATTAGTGTTTGGAAACCCTCACAATGATCTGGGTCATTGAACGGGTATAGTTAAAAAGAAAAATGGATCAGAAAAAGCCCAAGATGCAGGTGGCAACCAGTGACTCATGTACATGTTTAAGCTAATCTTAGTCATCTAAAGGTATGTGTCCAGTTAAACTACTGATCTGTGCTTTCTCTGTAGTCAGCAGTGAGAAGGAGGCTCCCCTGAAGGGGAGTTATTCCTCCAAATGTTCAACAGTGCAGATGACTAACTTGGATGACTAACCAGACATCTAGCTTTTTTAGGCAGCAGCATTTAGATGAGAGCCATGTTGTGTCTCACCCTTTCAGTCCTGATCTTTGCATAGTTTTAATACTTTACCTTCTTGAGGAATTCTGAGTTTATAAATCTAAAACTCATTCAACTGATCAGCAAGTGACAGAAAAAGGAAATTTGTTAACAACCTCTCAGAGAAACAGTTTAGTGGAGAAGATAAGTTCTGCTTATTGAGCTATCATTCTCTTCTAGAGATAATTTTGTAAAAAACAGTGCCGTTTTCTTGCACTGAATACAACTGTATCCTCACTGGGCTAATTAGAATTAATATTTTGATTAGTGACTACCTAGATATCAGTACTAGGTACTTATATTTCAGAAAAATAATGAACTAATGTGCTGTTTCAGTCCACAAGTATGCAATCAGAGTGATTTATGAACTGGAAAAAAAAGATTAATAATTCATGCATAGGAGCTATTCATGGATTCCTGCTCTGGAATCTTTGAGCCAGTCATCATTTGTCAGTGTTGCATATATTGTTCAGTGTAGAGGAAGTTATTATTTCATAGTTGAATAAGACCATATTTTGCCACAATTTTTTTAATACATAATAGCATGTCTAAAGAAAGTTGGCATAGGAAAATTCGAGGAAGATGCAGGTAGCCAGAAAACAATTATTTTATTATTTGAAATCTTACCTGATATGTTGTTAAAGTTTTACTGTCTCTTACAATTATACTCTGAAATACTGTGATTCCACCTTAATGGCTTTTGACCATAAGTTATTAGTGCATTTTGTACTTGTCATTATTCATAACTCCTAAAGAACAATTTAAAATGGGTGGTTGCATTTTGCAACTGTTTTTGTGGAGTAATAAATATTAATTTAGCAGTAAAGAGGCAACATATTGCAGGCAGAATAAGTTGTTTCAATTTTGATGTTTGTCCTCTAAACTTTAAAGGCTTAGCACAGTGTTAGGAATTAAGAGAGCTCAAGCACAGGGTATTTACTCCATGTTTATCTGCAAATCCAGGCAATAAACTGGTTAATTTTAGTGTTATTTCTTATTCTTTTAAATTGCCTTAAGAAATAGGCAAAAGAACAGATCCAAATGAGAGCTTTGCCTGAAATAGGACTTGGGCTAACCTTAGGTACCCGAGTCCCAATCCCCAGAAAACTGCTGGCATTGACCATTTTTAGTGAAGGTTTCTAATACAGTGGGCATCTTCTCTCTTTGACTAATAATTCCCTGGGTTCCTACACTGATTTTGTTCCATCTTCAAACGTTCCCATTCTTAGAAGGCAAATATGAACCTAACATGTGAATCACAGCCTGAAGGTGCCTGTCTCTCTCCTCTCTTTACATAATGAGCCTACACAGAGTGGTCGTGCTTGTAACTTGGATTGTGAAATGCTATAATTAGATGGGATGAATCTTGGTTTAAGTATTGCTTCACCTAAATCCTCTGAACTCTTGTTCAGTCTCCTGCATGTGTTTAGAGAATGAACGTCTCCTACATCTGTGTAAGAGCAGACCTGTGGCAAAATGGCTGCTGTTTCTTTTTAAGATGCAGTCAGAGGATGAGGTACCTGTCTTTTTCCATAGAGCACTCGTCCAAGAACTGGAAGACCAGACTTTCAGGCCAATGAAGTTGAGTTTTTTCTGCCTCTCAGAGGAGTTCCCTACTTGCTATGGTGTAAGCTAAATTGTGGGAGTGTGTGTGTGGGGGGTTACTCCCAGTTTTGAAGACATGCCATTGTGTCAAAAATAGTCCTTTCAAAAGGACTAAATGTGAGGCCCTGCTCTGTCTTCTCAAATGACAAGTCTATGCATTTCTTGTATGGGAATAGGTAGTGCTGCAACATGGCAATGCAAATGAATTTCTAGGTAATTCCGTTAAGTTCCCATAGCAAATTTCACACTTAAACAGGATGGAATATGAAGTGTGAAAAATCTGGCTGTTAAGCAAGTGAATTCTGTCTTGAGAGTAGGTTCAGATCTGTAACCTAAATTACAGAGATGGCAGGGTGACTGACTTTAGAACATTTAATCCTCGTTTTATTTCTTACCTCTTTCTTACAATCACAGTCTGATTTAATAGAAATAGCCCTTCTTCTCAGCCAGGAGCCAAGAAGTCAGTCAGTAATTCATGCTTCGTGACAGGCTCTCAGAATAGTAGAAACCCTGTATTACACAGAAAGAAACAGTAAACTTGTATGAAGTTGCCATCATCTTCACAGGCTTGCCAGGAACACAGGGAACACTCCTGAGCGCTTTTGATGCCAGTCAAATGCCCTTAACCCTTGTTTCCTATAGAATGAAATTTGTGCACATCATGAATTACAAGCATGCTCCACAACAGAGCACCAGATGGAAAGCAACGCAGAGAGCGCTGGATCAGTTATTTTCTGTGTCGCTGTTTGGTATGGTGGAGCTGCTTCACCTACTACAGCACAAATGAAGTTGTAGCCCAACGAAGACACTTAGATGTCTAAATTTAGACATTTGGATCAAGTGTTTAAACATCATCAGTTGGATAATGTAGATCCTAAGAAATCATGTGAGTGATTCATCTCTATGGCCCTCATTCATATTTAAGTGTTGGGAGTAAAACAAATAATGTGCTCATTAGTGGTGAAGGCTGATGTACACCATGGAAAAGATCTGCATGCTTAATTAGCAGATGCTGAGATTGTGGGTATGATAACTGGTGTGATTGCTCTTCAATCGGATACTGCAAATAATACAGGCAATAATAAGGACAACAAGATTTCAGTACTGTTGAGTGTTTCTAGTGAGACTGAGCACTCCCCTGTGGTCCCTTTGGGCCCCATGCCAGCCCTGCCCAAGGCAACTTTGGACTTACTGGGTGTTTTCATGCCACCTCCTACACTTCCTCTCCCACTTCATCAAGTGGAAGTTACCTCCCTTCTCAAAATATGCTGGCTGGTTTTCAGTCTTCTCTCTTGCCTTATTATTCAAATGTCTATTAGAAAGTAAAACTAATGCTTTTGCCTCACCTCTGCTTACCACAATCAGTCTTACTGCTTCTTAAAACTAGCTCCAAGTCATTTTGGTCTGTTTCTGTACCCATTACTAAATTTCCTTGCTGCCTCATGCAGAAAAAATGCCTGCTCAGGAGCACAGAGTCAGCAGTCCTGTCCTGTTATGTGTTTGAAGGTGCTTGTTCACAGCAGAGTCAAGGTCTTTATGAATGAGAAGAAGAACAGGTGAGTTTTCCAGTCACTGGAAGTGTCAGAGAGGAAGGGACCTCCCTATAACAGAGCATTGCTGTAGTGTTTCCTTGTGTAAAACATGTGAGTAAGGAAGAATTACTGTCAATTTTACTGTGGCCTAAGACAGAAGCAATGAGCAACTTCTGGTCCTAAAGAGCTGAGAAAGTAAATAAGGAGGAAACAGAGTGGGATGGGCCTTTGTAGACTAATTACTTTGGTTAGTTGTTTCTGAAAGGTATAGATGGTTGGAAGAGGAGGGATTATTTACGTGACCTGTGTTCCAGTGTGTCTTATGAATGAACTGGGATGGCATTTTAGGATGTTTTTCAGGCAATGAAATCTAGTTCTGCTGACATGGAAAGGCCAAAGGGCATTTTCCTCAAGGTGCCTTTGTATTGCTTTACCCGTGACTGAAAACAGGCCTCCCCACCCCACTGCATCTGCTCTTTCTGTTACTGTAAAATTGGCCAGCCTACAGCTTTTCAGCCACATGCAGCTCATGGGATGGTTCAGATGTCTCTCCAGTGCCGTGTCTGTCATGGCTTAACACCAAAACTGCTGCGGGGGGCAGCAAGCCAGCAGGGCTCCAGGGGCAGCGTTCCACATCATCCTAGAAACATGTTGTACATCCAGCTCGGCGCATCCAAAATGTAAATCTTCTACCTAGAAAACACTTTTTACCTTCCCACTGGGCTGTGTGTCTTGTAGCTTTCAGCTTTTCATATAGGTGCAGGAAGGTTTACTAGCTCTCTATTGATGCTTTGACAACTACCCATGAATAATGTAAAAAGAACATTTAGTAGATATCAGAGCACTTGGTTCAATACCTCTTCAGACTATTTAGGCAAGACAGAGATGATAAAATGCTAATATAAAGCTATAAAGATAACAAATAGCAATAGAAAGGGTAGTGCTTTTACCTCTTCCTTTTTATAACTGTAATAGAAGGAATAGTCATAGGAAACTACAAATCATCAAACTAAAAATTAAGATTAAAAATGATCACCTTTGAAACTGGTGCACAATCAACTGGCAGAACTAAGTGACACCACTGAGGGAAAAAATAATGAGGGATAAATAATGACTAGTAGTGCTGTCTGACATTTATGATTATCAGGCTGAAGATACGGAGGACGGAATTGTTGAAGAACTCTGGCATCGGTTAGCTAATAATGGTCTTGGATTGGAAGGTAATTCCTGGGAATGCATCAGTGAACTGTTGTCCACTTAAGGGCTTTTAAAGACTTTATCTACTGCTTATTGTAATGCAGAATGTGAAATCAGTCAACTTGGACCACAGCCCCATCACATATGGTTATCATTTTTAGGATGACAGAGCATAGGAATGGTCTGGAGAAAAAAACTCCAGAAATGTACAGAAGCAGACACACACCATATGACATGGCAGGATGCCTCTAGGTGGGGAATCTGTCCTGAGGAACCACAGGTGAAGCATTAGTCCCTCTCTCTCTGTCAGAGGAGCATTTTGGGGGACAGTTGCTGGCCGAATTGTTTCAGTGTTTTTCTAATACCCGTAGCAGCACCAAGAATTGTGTGCCCTGAGGAAAGGACGTTAAATACAACTGAGCTATGGAGTTCACCACCTGTATCTGGCTGATGAGAGAGGGTGGCAATCTCTTAAACCATTTGATACACCTTGTTTCTGAGACTGTAAGAAAAACTGTGCAGTTTCTGGAGTCTGATTTAATACATTTAAGAGTAAGGTGGACTATGCAGGTTTTCCAAGTCCTTTGCTATAGGTAGTAAGACTTCATTAAAATTTTTGTGGGGACTGCTGTATCTGCACAATCCTTAAATGTAGTTTTCAGTTCTGCCCTTGAAATGTGTCCTGTGCAGTGCTGGCAATGTATTTTTTTCCTGTCAGATACTTAAATGATTTCAGCAATTTTAGACATCTAAAACCTATTCTTTCTAGTAGGATTGTCACAGGAGTGTCCTGCTTTAAGATTCAGTTCTCAGAAGGGCAGACACTGGCTTAAATTTGCAGCTCTGACAATGGATTTGTAATGCTTGTTTGATGAAAAGGATGTAGCAAACCTGGTCACTGTAGTCTACAGAGAAAAGTACAGCAAGGTGGTCTTCCTGCTTCGTTATAGTGAACTAAAAATTACACATGAAATTTCTCAAATATGGACAAGGGAACAAAAGATATAAGCTGTTTAAATAGAACAAATTACTTGTGGGGGGGGAAACTAGCATTAACTACACATTGGAAACCCCTGTGTGGCACACCTCCAAATGCTGCAGTCTCCATTTTCACCAGCAGTCAGTACGATGACCTTCAGGACACCTTTCCAGATCCATCTTGTTTGGGTAATGATACTGAAGAGAGGTGACACGTTGCTTTGTAATCTGCTCCACCATTGCCTGGTGCTTCTTTCCATAAGCAGATTGTCTTTTTAGAATTCTCTGGGTGTGGATATCTTCCCTGTTAATCAAAATTAAGTTTTAGTCATTGCTTATTAATAGAAAGGCTTGAAAAGGTTGTGTGTGTTTGTTTGTTTTTTTTTTTTTTCCCTTAATTTACAAATCACAAATCAGATGAAGCTTTATATTTGGTTTTCTTTCTTCCCCTACCTCCTTTCCAGGCTAAGTGTCTTTCAGTTTGAGATGTTGTTGTTGGTTTTTTTTTCTTAATGACACTGCAGTGCACCTGTCAGAAAATACATATATCTGTGTGTGTGCATGTGTATAAATAAAATATTTCCAGCATACTCTATTGAAAAATAATATGATTTCCCCAAGAAGTTATTTGAGTTGACCTAACTTCTTAGTTGCATCATCATGTGTATTGCTGCTTTCCCCAACATTGGCTACAACACTATTTACAGAGTGGAATGAACTGTTAAAGCCCTCCAGAAGTTCTCCAAGCCCCCTTGCGATGGGGTGATGGTTACTGCTTGAAAACTCAAGGACTGCGTCAGAGCCAACCAGCACTGAAAATGTTATGCCATATGAATGGCCAGTGGCCCATAAGTTGCCACTGATACAACTAGTCACATAGACATTTTATTAATCATTGTCCAGATACTGTGAATACTAAATTTGACATTTGGATGCAGGAGTACAAATACTTGGGTGTGCTCAACTTTGAATATAAAGATTAATGTCAATATGGCAAAGCAGCACTGGCTTGCCTTAAAGATCTCTGTGCAAAGTGTACCTTATGGAGTGGAATAAGAGCAGCCTTCTTGGAAATTCTAGTTTCTTTTAACAGATTAGTAACAAAACATCTTCTAGAATCATCTCTTAAGGTAAAAACCTGAATTTGAATTTGAAGGAGATTCATGCAGTAGTGGACAAGCAGAAGAAATTAGATCCAAGCCTATATTTACATGATTTTGTTTCTGACAGTTTATATTTTTCAGAAAAGGATAAGAACTTGTCACTGTTCAAATATTTAAAGTAGGACTTGTGACCTTTTAGGGATGCTCCTGGCAGGGAAGCTCAGGAAAAATTTCAAGTTGGTAGCTTTAGTTTTAAGGTTTTGCTAATTTATTTTAACTTTTCTGAATATTCCTCTTTCAAAAAAACCTGTGGAATTCATCATCTGAATGCTGTTTGCAGCAATAGCATCTTCTGACTGCCTCTGTGTAGATCTACCTTTATGTTATAACGACAGCTACTTCTTGTCATTACCAATTTGAATTACAAAGGTATAGCCCTCATGGGCATGGTTTCTGTTGAACACACTACATGATTGTGTACAAAGCCTTTAAAATCTTTTCCATTTCCATAAGACACACCTGGTTTTATTTTTTAACTAAAATAAGAAAGGCATGAGAGAAGTTTAAATAAAATGGACAAAACCACTTAAATGGGTTCTGAACTCCATGCAAAAGAGTAAGTGTCTTTGCCAGCATGATCAGTGGCAGTCCTGTTCCATGTTGTGACAAAACCAGGACCTTTTCTCACTGTGAGTCACAGGCCCATATTACTGTGCTGAGAGTCACAATCATATTACTCCAAATAACATCACTTCTAGAGATAAAATTAAAAAAAAAGCTCACTAGAAGTCTAATCTGCCCTTGTTTCTAGGTGCACAACACATTTCTGTGCAGTAGGATTCCCCAGGAGAGTTCAGTGTAATCATAGCCCAATTTTTATAATTTTTGAGTATTTGTGGTTTAATTTATTGTGACAAACCAAAGAAATGCAAGTATAATTTAAAAAAGCCTACTTTTAGATGCTGATACATGTTTAAATTTGCCATTAGATTGTTCATGCTGTTAAATACTTCAAATTTTGTTTTTTAATTAGTCTTTTCTTTTTGTTTTCTAACAAGAGAACAAATGCTTATAAAATTTGTTATTTTATATTTTTATCAGAAACAAAATCAATTGCCTATAACTATAGAAAATTTTCAGTGCGTAGAGGTGACATTCATCTTTTCTTAATGCTTAACCCTGTCAGATCATTTTTGTGTCTGACTTCCCAATATGTAAAATGGAAATACTGATGCTTCTCTTTTTCTAAAGTGCTTTGATATTGCTGATGGAAAGCAGTATATGAAGGCTTGGTATTCATATCCCTGTGTACTCATACGTCCTGAAAGGTACTGCCAGGTTTGATTATTACTGAGTGATATTTTGCTTCGCTCAGAGGACACTATAGTCATGATTTTATTTATAAATATTTCTATAGCAGATAATGTCAGCCTGCTTTCATTAAGATCTTTTTTTGATTTAATTAGACTAAGACAAAATACATTGACTTTTCTATGTCATTAATTACTGTAAGTTTAAAATACATTGAGTAGTGTTCATAAGCAAAAGTTAATATTTGTTAATGAGTTTGATGCATTCATCATAGTGTAGGCTACTTACTGTGCATCGCTTTGATACTTGGTTTTTCTGCAGGTGAAAATTCAGGAATCTCAGGTCATTTCTCCAGTGGTATATTTTGTCACCTTAACAAGGTTTTTATTATGCTTAGTCTTTTGGTTCATTTGCTGACTTTGGTTCATTCATGTGTCTTTAATAGATTGGGGCTGAGCCACATTTTTTTGTCTGAGTTGTCCTCATGCTTTTGGGGTATTTGATACTTGAATTCTGTAAATCACTCCACCTGCTTTACAAGGATAGTAAGTTCAGAGCTTTGGTGTAGGTAGTTTTTGTGTGCAAAATTGTAGCTTAAATCTGTTTCCCAGATTTCTTAGGCATTTGCTACATCTCAGTAACAGGCAATTTTTTTTTAAAAAAAACATCAGATTCCTATTGCTTATTTTATTCCTCCTTTTACCTCATATAGATAAATTATACTGATTTAATAATTCCAGAATCTACAGTAACAAACCTATCAATGAAAGTTATTGAATGAGCACTAAATAAAGTCACTTTGTTCATTGCTAATAGTAAACATTCAGGGCATGACTGACTGCTTTTTTTAGTTCACCTTTTTGTTAAAACAGATAAAGGTTATTTTCATCTCTAGCACTTGCTGGCTGGTCACTGTGTTCCATGTCAGAGAGAGGCTTGAATAATCTCTTTGAAGGCAGCATTGAGGCAGAGAATTAGCATTCTCTCCAGCTGGACTCCACTGCACACAGGTTGGTTTCTCATTTGTCATGGCAGTGTTTTCATTAGGTCAGCTGAAAAACTGCCCTTCTCTCCTTCAGAGTGCAAAATGAGCAGGGACTAGAAAGAAATGAAATTATAGAAATAAATGTTAGATTATGTATGTCAATTAACCATGAAAGATTGACATTTAATCTTATACAAGTTTTAATAATTTGCATGTGCGTACATGAAACCATTTCAGACATGTTGAGCTTTCTTACGTTTAAATGAGGACAGTGTGTGGCTCACCAGTTTGAAATAAGACTACTGGACGAAATTTAAGCTTTATTTCTAAACATGCGGAATCAAAAAGCAGATGCTTGAGTTCATGATTTTGCAAAAGTACCTACCAATGGAGATGTTCCTTGTTATTTTGTAAATTGTATGCTGTAGCTAATTTTCCTTTTGTCTTCCAAGCCTAGACTTCTTACCTGTATTACAGTTTATCAAAGTTTCTTCAGTTTTGAAAGAGTGTCTTAAAAGGAGTTTCCCACTAAAATAATGGAACTGCTGGTCCCAAATACTGTATCAATATCTCTAAATGATTTGAGAGTTGAGGTATGAGTTGTATGTTGTGTAAGAGGCGTACGCTTTCAACAGTTACTGCTCTTAAACTCTTTAGAAGTGCAGGAGAGTACAGTGTATATGTGCATATATATATTTACATGCATCTCTCTCTCTCTCCATATATCTATATCTCCTTTGGAGATGCATCTTTTAACCCAAGTTCTTGAAGCCAGAAGATAAAACTCACATATAGTTAACAATTAAAATTCACTTTGGACAGTAGGCAAAACCATAAATGTTTTCTGTTAGATTTACAGTGTACCCTCTTTTCATGAACTGTAGAAAATACGCATGACTTCTGTATATGCAGTGAGATTAGACAGCAAACTAGATGAGGAAATGAGAAGATTTATCACCTCTATTGATGCTCTCCGTTCCTCTGTTCCTTCTCCATGCTAGAGACGTGGTCAGATTTGGAAACAGGGAGGTTTGACAGAAATTTTGATAGGATCATACAGAAAAGTAAATAATAAAGCTGTAGTATTTCCGGGCACAACAACAGTTTAAACTTCCATTGCAAAATACTAACTTCACTCTTATGTTTTCTATAAAATAGCAATACTGCAATTATGTGGGTTTTTTTCCAAATAAAAAATGACTAAAATATGGAGGAGGTTGCAAAAATGTGTCCATCTGAATATGAAACTGGTAATAACCTTATTTAGCCAATCTACACTTAAAAAATTCAGTTAGAATATGCCATTTCATTAATTTTGTTAGAGTGTTCTGGTTTGGAAATAAATACTGTACATGCATAAAAAGTACACAGAAGCATAATAAGAATGACAGATGACTAAGATCAGATAAAATAAGAAATGTACAGCATTTAAATTGATTTGGAAAGACTTCTCTTACAATTAATTTGTCTCGCTATCAAACTACTACTTCCAGTGCTTCCTGAATTGTTATTTTCAGTAAAACAATTACTTGCTAGAAATCCAATAAAGTAATATTTTTCCATTGACGTTAGAAAAAAAAAACCATCTTGGTCTAGCCTATGTCTTGGACCTGTTCAAACAAAACCAGATCTCTACCACATCCTGGATTTTAATAGCATAAATACTTCAGACTTCTAAATTACATAAATAGCGCAGGCAGTTGTCAGCCTTGGAAATAATTCTTACATGCAGCTGGTGGATATGAAGTTGTTGTTTATTTTGGGTGATACAATTCCCATAATGGAGAAAAAATTACTGTTTTGCTGTCCTATTTTTATGTTGCTGGTCCGTTCTCTTTGCACAGTAAAAATATGGTTCAGTTTCAGATTTATGATAGGTTTTGATCAGTCTCTTCAAGACCAAGGGGAAAAGTTCTCTGATGTTACTATTTCATTCTTGCGAGTCAGCTACATGGTTTAGTATCTCTACCTTTTATTTAGCCAGTTTTTTGTTCGGCATCATAACAAATCAGATGCCCCCAAAGTGTTAAGATTCGGTGTTTGAGGCTGAAAGTACACCCAGCTGCGCCTCACTTGGCCTTGGCCCCCAGCTAGCTCTGCCCCAGCTGTGGCAGCAACACTGGAAAAGGGGACCCACAGCTGCCATGGAAAGCTTCGCAAGACCCTGTGTTCTTTCCTTCCTCATGAAAGAAACAACACTGACAGAGATAATCCACTTTTATTTAATAAAAGCTGCCTTAGATATCTTAAAGTCTGCTGTTCTGATGTTGCTCTGGAGTGAAACTCAAGCATGCTCTGCTGTCCTTGGTAAGGCTTTATGGGTGCTTAGGTCTCAGTATTTGCCTTATCTATGCCGTCGGAGGAAGTAATCCGTCTCCTGTGTACGAATATGTGAAGAATTCATGATTTTACAATAATAAAATATGTCTGATTGTATGTTTTAAATATGCTGCTCACAAGATACCAGAGGCTTTGCATTTAATAACAGTCTGTTCTAAAGCCTGCTGGCTTCCCCAAGTCGTTTCTTGAGAGAGAAGTGCCAGCTCTGGCCATGGGGAAGCACGCTCCAGGGCCTGCCATCAGCGCCTGTGTTTGACTATCTGCTAAGTAAAACCTCGTAATTCTGACATTGGTTGAATACCATTCAGTTCTTTATCGTTGAAGAAATGACTGCACCAGCAGTTACAAAGGAAAACCTACTGAATGAAGGGCTTTTGCTATCCAGAAAAAGAAAGAAAAAATGCTGGTCATTGTATCTCTTCATCATAAATTACCATTTACGCTTCCCTTAGGTCTCCAAAGGACAGGTTATGGTAAAGACCTTTTGGAACATATTAAAATGGAAGAGGATCTTTATATTTTTATGAGCCAACTAAGTCATTGGGCTTTATGCTTACAGGTGTTGTCAAAGAGTATGTTTGGCTGCAAGTCATGTTCCAGACTGTGGCTTTTGTGAATGCTAAGACTAGTAAACAATCAAATACTCCAGCCACATAGAGGAGATTGAAACAGGACTGAAAAGAAGGTCTGAGACATGAATTCCCAAAGAGCTTAAGCAATGCTTCAGCTAAGGTTCACTGGATTTTCTTTTGGCAGGCAATAACCAAATATCACTTTTAACATGGAAATGGCTTGGATTTTATACAATTGTGTGTGTGTGTGTGTGTATATATGTATGTATTTTCATGTTTAGCATGCTTAGTGATGACTGATCATCACACAGTTTGTAGGGGGTTTCTTTCCTTTTGAAAACATAGCATTCAGTGTGCTATGTAGGCTATAGAAATATGGGAACGCTGCGTAAAATTCAAATAGTGCAGCAGTACAATCGCAAGATTCATACAGCTGAACAGTGCTGGACTGCTATGTATAATTTGACTGATTTTTTTCTTCTCATACTTCTCTTTTCATTTTGGTTTGACACGTTAAACCCATGCGAGATAGCATGGTTGTCATTTATATTTACAGGCTGCATAGTCCAAATATTTCTTTCTTATTTTGACTCTTTCAGCATGTGTGTGTTAGCCTTGTTCAAGGACGTCACGTCTAGTTACTTTTCAAGGAAGAGGATGGTTTGCAGAAATGCACACCAATGTGTTTGTGTGCTTTTTTTTAGTTGTTCATGCTTCCCACCCCTTTCTTCAGTGTACTCAGGAAGAAGAATGAAACACCAAATATAGGCCAAACTCTCTATATGGAAAATATAGCCTGTCATGCAGTGAGAGAGAAATTGCCCATTTAAAGGCATAACTAGAATAAATGGTATTCTGAAAACCATGACATGTCTGGTATTTTAAATGAGCTTTTTTCCTAAAATGCAATAGAAATTACCAGAACCAAAGCAAGACTAAAACATAAATGATAGATAATACCAAATAATAAAAGCTTTACAGCAGTATCATGCGAGAAGGTAGGAAAGTAGAAGCAGCTGCAATCCTGAAAGGTTTAACTTGATACCAATAGCCTTTCTCACTAAGAGACATTCTTCACTTTTAAGCATGGCATTATTTACATGATCTTCCTGCTGTTTTATATGGTTTTCTTCTTTTTTTTTTTTCTTTTTATTAATAAAACCAACATCAAGACCATTTTAATATCATTTTTGTAATACAGCTGGTGTACCTTAGGGCATTGCTAGTCACTGTGTGACAGAAGTGTCGTCGTCGTAAGAGTTGTCTGGTGAGGAGGGCAGTAGGGAGCGAATGCGGAGATGGTGCCATTCCCACCTGCACCGCAGCCTTGGTATGTAACTTCAGGCATGTTATTTTAGTTTAATTCTTTGTATTTCAGTTCCTATATATAAATATATCACTTCCTATGTATATAAATGCGGATAATAATGGTTTAAGACACATAATGGATGAGATATGTGCTGATTATTCCTTACCTGAAGACAAAGTTAAGATTTAAAACAATAATTGTATAGTACGTTGTATACTTATAATCTGTGTATACTGAGTAAATGCCCATCAGGATGAGGGTGAAAACTGCTGTTTGGAGACGCCCATATGATCGTCATCTGCAACGTAACACCATGAGATACCTATATACAGCTATACTGTCCAAGTAAATCAGCCCCTTTGAGAAAAAGGGTACATAGGTTAGCTTGGCATGGTCCCATGCCAAGCCAGCTATACTGAGTCTGCAATTTGAGCTATTGTATCTATATATTCTGCCCTGAGATAGCCACTCGCAGAGGTGAAGTAGCCTGTGGAGAGCTAGTAGGACTGGCCCGGACAAAGCGCTGTATCCTGAGATTTTCATTTACTCTTGAGGCACTGCTGGATCCTGGTTCATCTATGAAGAAACGGTTGAGTTAGGCTCCCTACGTTAGGCAGTCCACTTAGTGTGCATACCTAATCTGGATGGCACGACCACTCTTTGTTACAGTATGATAAAGGAGCTTGGATACTGTGCTGCCTAATGATCCATCAGTCATCTGAACTATGTCTTGCAGTAGACTCTGCTGGGGGCACCATGGCAAGAGATGTGAAAATGCTCCTTGCCCTGCTGGTCTTACAGTGCAACAGAGTGGTAGCAACGGAGGTGGAAAGGGCTGCGGTGGGGAAGCAGGGTGTGAGCTGGCAAATGTGGTGTCAGATCTTCCTGTAGACTGAGTGTCTTAAGGAGATGACATATGCGCGCCACAAAAGTATAAAAAGAAACGGAGGGAAAATAAATCTGTTGGGAAGGGGATTAGACTGAACACTGGAGGACCAAGGAATCTAGAGAAAATGGTGCTTGTAGCAGAGAAGGAATAGTTGTAAAAGCAGTCTTGATTTATGCTGCCTGTCTCTCTTTTCTGCTCCTTTATTTTTGTTCAATACAGTACAAAATTAATCACATACGTATCAACATTTTCCTCGTCCTTCAAGCTTGCAGTTCTGTAGAATGAATTAAAAAAAATAGAGATTTTTAAAAGGGTGCACTCATATCAGTATGCACTTACTACTCCACCTGATGAAGGCCAGGATCACTCATTTCTAGAGATACATTTTTAATCAATGCAGCTGATAATGTAGGAAATAAGTACAAAAATCAGAGTAAGTCTATAAGTGGGTAGGAGATGGATATAGTTCAAAAGTCCATCTAGAAGATATAAAATAAAGCAGACCTTTTCAAGTGCATTATGTACCTGTGGTAATGTTAAATAGCTCAGCAATGTCCTTTTAAAAAGACCATTTCTATGCTGCCAAGTCAATAAGATAGAAGTGCGTTCCATGGGTCAGAATGCTGACAACACTGTCAGAAACACATATCCTAAAAATGACTGTGAGTTTATTAGGCACAATACATTAGAAATGTATATATTCTTGTGTAAACAAATAGTTGTTACCATATGCAGTTGACCACAGCAATCTTTATGTCTGGAATGAAATCACATAATTTGTGCAAGTGCAATCTCACTGCAGCTTGTTCTGGCCATGGTGAAGATGAGAAGCACCAGCTATGATTTCCATCCCCTGTCTTCACAGTCCTGGCACATGGACTTTAATGCTGAGCAGGCCTGGAAACAAAATAGTTTTTGTAAAACTGGGCAAACCAAACATTTTCCCATGGTTTTTCAGAATCCACAAATTCAGTTGGCAGTGGCTACTCACTCTTCAGTGGTGACGATGCTTAGAGTATCTTGTACGCTTTACAATGTACAAAGGATGCCCTGTGCCCCCTTGTGTGTCAATGCGCTGGCCTCAGTAGACTCCATCAGATGTGTATAGTTGTGCATAGCATAGCTAGTGCCAGTAATGTGCAATAGGGGCACTTTTGGAGGCATCTTGGTTTGAGTGGGAGCTACTGCATTGCCTGAGCTGTCTCGCTCTTACAAGTAAGGTGCTGTTCTCTAGACACAGTGACACAAGATACTGGAGCCTTGTAGAAAACTGGGTGGTTATAACAGATGTTTCTTAGTGTTTGCATTAATTAAAAAAGATTCTGCTTTAGCAAGGAGCTTAACAAAAAATGAAGTTTCTTCTTGGCAGACTTTCCTTCAGTTAGTCTTCCCATAAATTCAGTTCACTCTCCTTTTTTTCTTTAAAAAAGTCCTTCTGTAACCAAACTGACAGGTAGCAGTTTTAGATTATGTTGTCGGAATGTAAAGTATAATATTGACTTTGAAGAACAATCAGAAGTAAAAGCATATTAATAAATAATAAGAGTCATGCAAGTCTGATGTGTTCCCCCCCCGCCCTCCTCTGCTAGGGTATTTTTGGCAGAAATGGCTGATAACTGTCACATTATTACGTAGAATCTCATTACAGGAAAACGTGTCTTCAGATGAACTGTACATTGCAGATTTAAATGAAAAGATACAGAAAAAATGACAGATACTAAAACATAGCTTAGCTTTTTAAAGCTATGTAGGCTTCTTCTACCTTTCCTCTAGTAGAGGAAAATAAAAACAAAAATAGTGGAAATAAATTTCAAGATGAAAGTATGTACACTGGACAATTGCTTAAATGGTTTTTGCTGTTAAAGAGCTTGTGAAGGTTAATCCTAGAGCCATGGGCAGCCTGTGGATTCCAGCAGGTTGTACAGGTCGCTGTAGGTGAGAAACTGATGGTGTGAAGCGCAATAAGCTGATGATTCTTTCTTTCCTCTTTGCCTCTCCCAAACTTGTTGATGTGCTTTGAAAAAATGACAGCATGGTCCAGTGGATTTCATTTTTATGTGTGCATTCATCTGCAATGACAGCGAGGAGCTAAGCATCATTTTCATCATGCTATTTCAAAGTATTTAATATCAATGGAGAAAAAAGTAAATCTTCTCTTGCTCACATTTTCATTCCTGTAGGCTCTGGTTTAGTTGTACTGTAATAAAACTGTCATGCAACTGCCAGAACCAGCCCTGCGATTCAGCCTATTCGTGTGCATAATGTATGTTTTGTCAGCGCTAGTTTGGGCAATGCTATCAAATGTTGTGCTATAAAAAAGCCTGTCATTGGGGAGGCACAAGATAGCTGTAGGAGTGCTGGAGTAACACTTGCTACTCTAGAGAGCAATCAAAAATAGTTCAGATGCCAAAGAGTTTGGCCCTACTTTGATGTGGAAGGGAAGTGGTGGAAGAAGGACCTTTATCCCTCAAGTGTGCTTCAGCATCACTCTGTCCTTTCTGTTGAGCATGATTTGGGACAGGGGTGTCACATGTGTGTCTCTCTCCATTAGTAGGGTTGGCTGGCTGCCAGCGCCTGCAAAAGTCGGTGTAATCCTTCCGCCGGGGAGGTACCTGCCCTGCCTTTCTCCAGCACACAGTGTCGCACACAGCTTCTGCTGCGCTGCCACGCAAAGCTGCGCCTCCTGGTATCATGGGCCCTTCTTCCTCCCCAGGTGCTGGAACAGCTTTAGAAATGTGGTAACTGCTCTGGGGTCTTTATAAGCCATTCTCGCCGTGTTTTAAGTTCATTCATATTAGTTCATTTACTGCACACTCAAGTTGTTATTGAATTATCGAGCTTCTATGTAAATAAAAGTCTTTATGTGAGGGGAGATATTATGCTGTCAACATCTGCTGCAAGCTGGGCTCTGTGATTTATGCCAGAGAACTGGGAGTACTTCAACTGGGGAGGGTTTGGAAAAGCAGCTGTTGAACAAGAAACTAAATGAAACTTCAGCACCTTTTTTCTACATCAGAAATACAGAGTTTTCAACTCTTGTCTGTCAAAATTCAGAGATGGATAGTGCATTCTCATTTAAAATATCGGCAATTCCTTTTAACAATTAATATTTGCTATGTCGGCTGTATTTTTGTTACTATTTATTCCAGCATTCATGGGGTTTTTTTGCAAGGTAATGTGTGGTCTAAAATAGGAGGCTTTTCTTCAGCAATCTACAAACTGATAGAGCAGTCAAAGAAGATGTAGAACAATCATTCCTGTGGAAAATAGTGAGGGCAAATTACATTCTCAGTCTCTAGTGACAAGTAAGCATCTGTTTTTTCCTTTGCATTAAGGGATGTTACAAGGTGACAGGAGACATTACTGCTTCTTTAATAAAAATGCCGTTAAAAAGTACTGGTGAGCTTCCTCCTAGATTCTTGGCACTCAGTGATGCTGCGTAAACCAGTTTAATTCAAAGGCCTGCACAAACACAAGCAAAGCATACAGCCAAACATACCACAAAATGGTATGAAAGTAAGCGAGGATCCATAGAGTAAGTAGAAGTTACAGTTACAAGTAAATTTTACTGACTTGATATTGGCATGGTTTCTTTAACTCGGGAAAGAAATGGCTTCTCTTAGCATCTCTGGAAAATATTCAGGACAGAAAGACCCACGGTCAGTAACAGAAAAATGGCATAATAGTTTCCTGTCCTTCAGTTGGAAGATACATAGTAGAAGATTTTTCTTGAAAAGTAAATAGTAGCAAAAGGAAAAAAAAAAAATCACTGAAAGGGATATTTTTCCATTTTTTTTTTTTTTCAGGATGAAAAAAGAAAGTAAATACTGAAATATTTCTAACCAAGACTCATCTGCCTTATCTTCTGATTCTGTTTTCACTGAGGAAAAGTAGATTTTATTTTTTATTTAATTCAAATTCTTTTAGCTGAAACAGTTCTATTTGTATATATTTAAACTTTGGGAGGAGTTAAAATGCAGGCTGTTATGCATCTCTTGGGTGGCCAAGAAATCGCAGTTAAAAGGTGCGAGAAATAATTTAGCCTGTGTTGGGGAACTCCGTAAGAGCAATTTCTATGAATTTCTATAAAACACAGGAGACTTTATGTACATTTTTTTGATGGTTCACACTGGCAGCTAAGCCAGTTAAACACTCTGCAGTTCAAGCATCCAAGAAGACGCTGCTGCAAAGCCTTATATTATTCCTCTGTTTATGGATGCTTTCAGATGTTTAGCTAGATCTGTCAAGAGCGCAGTACAGTTCAACTCCTGTCTACAGCTGTGATCTCTCAAGGGGGATTTTCAAGACAGACTTTGGTATAAGCGGTGTTTGAGGTGAGGAAAAAAAAAAAAGGAAGAAGAGTTTTTGAGCGTAAAGTGACTTTGTAGGCAACTGGTTGTTTTCTAGGGGAGCAGAAAAGGAAATGATCCATGTAATGGAGACCCCTAATAATTTTTAGGTGGATGGGCAGGCTGGAATGTAACTATCACAGGCAGCTGTGGCATATCGGGGACTAATTAGCTTTGAGTCACCACTGGCCCTGCTAGACTAATAAGGCTAACTCTGGCAGAACCACTTTAGATGTCTCTCTGCGGTTCAGAAGAAGCACAGGATGATTTGCTGGTAGGATGCAGACCTTGACTTTTGAGGATATCAGCATGTACTTGGCCTGTTTCATTTCCTGATATTCCTTCTGTCTTTCCTTTTCCTAGGACTACGCAAAATGTTGAGTAGGACTATGCAAAAGCAGCTGTGCTTCTGCAGCTCTGGTTTACAGCTTTAGGCAGTAGACTGCCTGAAATACTGGACCTTGTCGGCTACTTGAGCTCATCTAAAGCATAAAACAGAGCCAAAATATCTAGTTTTAGAATATCGATTTCTTATCCAGGTAACAGATTGCTTAGTGGATTTCCTAATCTGAAAGTAAAATCATAATTTTGAAATAGCTTTTGTTTTGAAAGATGAAACTTCTTTTGGAATCAAAGCAATAAGAATGTTAATTATAGTATGACACAGAAGATCAGAAGTTTAGGATTTCCTTCTTAAGGATGCAGAAGCAGCAGAGCCAATCACAACAGGATTCTAACCTTAAAAGAATGAGAATTCATGAAATACTAATATTTTTATTGGATGACATTGCATATACAGAACTGAGCTCCAGATTTTGCAATGTGTCAATTAAAACTGAATGTAGCATTTAGTCTCTTGCTGTATTTTTGCTGTTTCCCAGCTGTCCTAGAGTCTCACTGATTTGAATAGACTTAAATGTGAAAAAGATCTATTAAAAGCATTCCCAGTTTGAATATCCCCTACTTTTAGCAATGAATCTGTCACCATGTCCATTTGAATTGCAGCAAGTTTTTTCTCCTATTTGTTTTCTGCTAAGCGTAGCTTTCTTGGTGATTATCTAATTATGGGAATTTCAGAAATGTAGTTTGCTTGCTAGGGAACACTGTGGTCTAGCGAAATGAGTTTCTGGTCAGGATTCTCTTAAAACCATACTGGATAGTAATGGGAGTTGGGGAGTTATTTCCCTCCCTAATTTTCCAAGCTTTGGGGGGAAAAAAAAAAAAAGCACAGCAGAAATTAGATTTGAGAAAAACATGGTGTGCTGGCTTTGATTGTTGAGGTTTCCTTAATAAAAAAATAAATAAAAAATAAAAGAACAAGCAGATGGGACCACTCAGGCAGATAGAAACCAGCCTTTTTGGGGAGTTGATCAGCCTTCTCTGTAATCTTTGTTAATGAATTGAAATATAAACCCTTAAAAAGTATACTCAACCTCTTTTTTCATCAAAAATACATAGTTACAGGAAGTAGACCAGGAAAGAAAACCAAAAAAAAGTCTTAAATAACAGTCCTAAAAATAAGTAAGCAAAGGCATGTTAACAGTCTGTACAGATCTTGCTGTGTCGGTGCTGTAGCAGGCACTTTCTTAATATTTCGTAGACCATTTTGATCTTTTAGAAATTCTTATCCACATAAAATCCTCATCATCTTCATTAGTGGTTTATTCCCCTGCTGCAGATGGTTACATTTTTATTACAGGAAATTAATTCTATAAGGTACTCCATGGAGTAATTGATACAGTGAATGTGTAGCATACAGGATAAATTCCCTTCATAAAGCTTTAATTTACTGACTGTCAAAAAGTTGTTACATCTCGAAACTCATTCTCCAAGTGGAAAATGTCTATTTTTGCAATCTGTTTGGTGTTAAATTTCATTGTAACTCATAGGCAAGGGCTGACTTGGTAAGGGCAATGAAACAAAACATTGCAAAATTTGTGCCATTTTGTTTTTTCATCACCTGATTTATTTTGGAAAATTACCTTGTAAACAAAAAAATGTAAGAAATTCACTTCTAGCCTAGTAATGAGGGATCTGAAATAGAATGGAGGAACCAGTTCTCATTTGCAGTAAAAACGATATCCTGGCTGTGGAGAAGATTTCTTTCAGCGTATCAGTCATGCAAAGGGGCTTCAGTGTGAATAATGTTTAGTAACACTTTAAACATTGAAGCAATTCACTTAATTTTTGGGAAGTATAAGCATGTATCGAAATCCATTAATCTCTAGAACATGGGCCATTTATCATTTTCTTTTCTAAGGTTATTTTTGGCTTTTAGCTTACTAACTTGGGCAGTGTTGCCAGATGTCATAAGCCATCTGCTTAGGCCAGGCCAAATGTGGAGGCATGAAAGTTTACCTGGCATGGTTCAGCAAGCCATGAGGCACAACTCAGCTGTGACACAAACAGAATTGGAGTTTGACAGTGGTGTAAAGGGAGATATGTTCTCTTTTGGTGGCATTGAAAGTGAAATGATAACTTTCCTTTAAAGTCATTGTGCCTTTGATTTTGAAGCTTAGCCTTAATATGTAACCGTATGGCTGATGTATCTGTGCTTCTGAGAGGACAAATGCAGAAAATGGTGGTCAACAAATGATAAATCAAACTTAGATGTTGCACATCATATAATGTATCAGCTTTGCAACGCAAAACAAACACGCTCCCTGCTTTTAAGGAACCATGCTGGAGAGGGCAAGGTTCAAAGCATCACGCTTGAGAGAGCAAGAGTTTGCTAAGCAGTGTTCATTGGTTCTTGTAGTACTTTTGTGATATGGAAAGATGAACGAGCTTCTCTGAGTTCAAAAAGTAAGGGGAAACCTAGGAGGATGTGGTCACTGTTGAGGTCAGAGGTCGGAAGTACAGCTGGTACAGAATGCTGCTTCCAGTTTGATCGGTGGAAATTTTAACAGTGACTTCAGTCAGAGCAGAATTTAGGTATTCCTTGCAAGCTCTTATCAGAGCCCAGATGGAAGAAGTGATTTCTTTATTGGCACTGGCTTTCTAGAAATAACTAGACAAGTAAGAGGGAACCTTGTAACTTATAAATAGCATCACATAGTGAAACCAACATTTGTGTTTCCTAATTCCTATTTTTGATGAGATTTAAGCACCAGAAAACTCTTCAAGACTTGTTAGAGCCATAGAAAGGCACATGACTATCTGTAGCAAAAACTGGAATAGGGGCCAGGAATTTTGTTTTCTGCCTGTCAGGGAGAATAAGTAAGATCTGACCTCCTCAGAGGTCAGAGGGAATTGGTGCAGTAAAAGGGACTGCCTCAACAATCTTCTCTGTGGAAGAGGAGATGCGTTTACTGAGTCCGATGTTCTTCTAAGGTGGAGGTGAAGGAAGGTCCTCACCCCAGGAGGAGTCTGTCCTACAGGAGCTGCTGGTCTGAGCCAGGCAGACCTAGGTAAGGCGCTCTCTCTGGGATAGCTCCTTTCTGGGCAGGTGCTGCAGAAGCCATGCAGTCCATGGTGACTAGGATGGCTCTGAGGATGCTCCACAGCAGCAAACGTGTCCTCTCTTAAATGAGGGGCCACAATCTGCTGTAGACTTGTCTGTCTTCACTCCTGTCTTCTGACATAAGGGTAAATTTTCTTGGGAAGCAGGTCTTTTTTAATCAGAAAATAAAATGAATATTCAGTAGTGATTTATTGCTTGTTCCTTCTCATTTTGTTTTCCTTTATTCTTACTAAGAGGAGAAAGGATGGAAAGCAAAGCAAAGGTAAATACTGTTTCCGTAACCTGGTAGATGGTCAAAGAGTCCTCTGGAGTTTAAACTGGCTTTCTTCCCTCATGTGGGCACCCATGGTGCTGTCAACAAAGTAATGGCTGTCAACAAAGTAAAACAGATGAGACAGAGGACAAAAACAGATTGGTAATTAATTGTGGTTAATTGGTATAATTCATAAACTTGCTTCTGAAAGCAGTCAGAAGATATCTCCCTTGTGAGGGATAAGAGTGTGCTAGAAGCCAGCTATTCTCTCATTTGCTTTGTAAGAATTTTCTTACTGTTTTGGGATTCACAGGCTAGAAAATACCCATTTATTGTTATCAGAGTAACATGTGCTTTATATGTTGTATGCACGCAAACAAGCTACCGTGCTACTCTGCGCCTTCGTTCCTTCCCACCTATCATTTGCTTGTCTTGGTTTCATCTGACTATGAAATCTTGGGGGACCGAGCCCTGCACTTTGAAATGGCTCAGGCTGTGCTGGATCCAGGTTTTGTGCCTTGCTGGCAGCTGCAGCGGTGGAGTTGTACTAGTCCATGTCTGGACAGGACGAAACACCTCACCTCCTCTTGTGCACTGACAGAGCGAGCAGCAACCGTGCAGTGTGGGACCATTTGCAAGCACAAGAGGAACCTCTGACTATTTCAGCTGTGTTTGCCGTTCAAACAGCTGCTCAGCATCTTCTGGATCAGGAAAAAAAAAAAGCTGCAGACTGGGTGAAAGCCTCGCACAGGCTGAGCCGTGATGTGCTGCGTGACATGATACAGATAGCTTAACAGAGCCCCGGTCTCACTGCGCTCTCTGTGATCTGACATAATATACATAATGTTAATAAGGAAGGCTCTCATAGCGTTTTCCTGACAAGCCTAATCTAATTTTCCATGACATGGGCCCATTTATATCCCTGAGAGATTATCTGGCTTTTCTTCCCTGTCAGTTGAGGTCATCCAAAATCCTAAAATTCAGTGCTTTATTTATTTTTGCCAAGGAAGAAATCTGTTTATTATGAGTCATAGAAATGCAAAACAGATGATCAGAACTTCAGCACAGTTAGCCTCCCACATTTACAGTCCTATAGTTAAGTTAATAAGGCTTACATTGTCATCCTTCTCACTCCCCTCCAGTTTGGGGAAATTGTAATGGTGGCCATGAGCTCTGCAGAAAAAGAAAAGGTGCCTTCCATCCACCTTGGACTCCTCATTTCCATCTATACGCACTAAAAAGTCGCCTTCCTTTGAGGTAGGCAGGTCTAAAGGTGTATAGTGCTATCTAGTCTATCCTGGGGCACAGGTCAAGCAGAGAATTATTCTGGATCTTATGTTTTTATTACAAAGCCAATCATAAGTCCACATCTGTATATTGTAACATTAAGATACATATTTTATGCTTTTACTGTGTTGCTTCAGAAGGGAGATGACTCCTTGGTAGTATAACACATCCTCTAATGGATCCAAGAAGTCAGAGTACCATGTAGGTCTGATCTGGCTGCGTGCCTAATATATGGATAAATTTCCTATAACTTTCAGGTTTTAAGCCTGGGAGGGAGGCTTAATAGAAAAATGAGGAGATGGACTGTTAGGGATGCTGTGGTAAACAGCGTTGGCATTTTCTGGGTCTGGAAGGATGATTCCAAACCATGTGAGATGATACGTACTGGTTTTACAGAGGAGACTTAAATCATTCAACATGGAATATGAGCTGGTATCTCAGAAACTGGGCAGTAAGGAAAGAAAGGATGTGTTTAGTATTTATGACATTTTAGACTTAAAGGAAACATTCTTTGCTTTGTGTTTCTTTTAACATCAAAAATTGCCTCTGTGGAAGGGCAGTTTGATCAGGGAGCGTGTAATGGAACAGAAATGGTTTTAATTTTAATTCAGATTTAATCCAACCCCCGTGATCAGTATCTTGCCAGGATGAATATCTGACATTTAGAGATGGTAGGTCATATGACCAGAATTGATGACTTAGTTCAGTTCTCAATGGACTAATTTTACATAAAATAATATTTTCATTAATTGATTCATTTCAGAGAAGTGAAAAAAATGTGATAAATTGGCCTTATTAACCCAAGAGAATATATATGGCTATATATGAATGTGAGATTTACATTAGTAGCATGGCAAAGCAAGCCCATGACATGCTAAGGGTTTCATCGGTATCTAGTTTTCCAGACAAATATTTAATGAAAAAATAATCCTGCATATTGTTTAGCTTTTTTTTAAGGAAATGAGACTTAGACCATTGTACTGTGTGCTCACCAGTGTTTCTCTGGTAACTTTTGAACATATTGTACAATTTCTAATTCAAACTTGATGAAGGGCTGGAATTTTCCAAAATGACTGCAACCGGCCCCAGTAAGGAGGAGGGTTACCTAAGTGGTTACCTGTCCTGCCAGGAGCACACACGCTTGCAGACCTGGCTACACCTTGTTGAGATCTTAAGCAAGATATATGGCGAGTTATGGGGGCAGTCTAAGTGGAGGGCGATTTACACAATGTGGAGATCAGCTGTAAGTGCCATGGGGTGGTGTATGATCCGGCAGGGCAGCGGAAGGAGCTGGACTTCTTACTGAGGCAGCGCGGGCAGGTGAAGTTGTAGGACACATGTACGTAAGGCTTCTTCAGTCGTCTACTCGTGCAGCAACTTATGTTGCTCTACAGGCATTTAAAGAAATGCAAAGAAAAATTTGCCAGGTGTTTTCTGTTTTTCTGTCCACAGTTGAATTGTTAAGCAATGTGGAAACACAAGTCAGATATAAAAAGGGTATTTACTTGCTCGTGCAGCTAGAAGTATACATTTCCCTGTCCCTTTTTTACAAAAAAAAAGTAAAAATATATAATAAAGATGATAAATGTCTTAGCAGTATTTCACAAATAAAAATGAAGTGCCTTTAATGTATCGTGCTTTTAGAGGCTCTGTTCTGTGCCATGCACAATAAATAAAGGCTAAGTACTACCCAAATACTTTCTTTATTTTTTTTTTAAGTTATTTTATTGCATATCACTTAAACAGTAGTACGTTTACTCCTGGGGCTTGATACTTATGGTAGTGGTGTTCTGAATATCCCATCCGATTTTTGTCAGAGAAACAAATTAGCACCTTGAGGACTGCAGAATTATTAGTGGTTTTTCTTTTCGACTTCCAGTTTGAGTTCTCAGACTAAGTTTATTTATCATCCTGCTACCTGGTAGAAAGTTTAAGGCAATCCTACTCCATTTATATCCAAGGTATGACTAAAAATTATTTGGTTGTTCCCAAGGAGCAGATATAATGTGCTTTCTTGTTTTATAAGTAGAGCTAAATCCGGATCTCTCTTTAGTTCTTGAGCATGCACTGACTAGCTGGAAATCCTGTAATGAAGAATCACATCATTCGTTTAATTGGTGTTCTGCATGATGGAAACAAGGGCAGATGCAACTCCTTGCTCTCCCCAGTAAATCCAGGCCTGTGGAACATACTTTGAAGTGGTGACAGCTTTATGTTCTCTGGAGCAGAAATGAATTGCTCTTTCTAGACCAGATGAATTAGAGTTTAGAAGGTAATGCAGGCTGCCTCTGAAGCCCAGAAGTCAGCAATCAGAAAACTTAAATGATGTAGAACTCGTAATTTTCTGCAATCTTTCTTTCTATTGATTCCACTGGTAATTAAACCTGAACCTTTTGGCAGTTCTCGGAACATTTTTATCAAATTCTACAGTGACAGATTGAAGGTCTCCATGTCCAGAGGTGAATGGGGTTTTTATCATAACTCTGCCTGAGCAGGTTGAATATGCTTTGCTAACATTATTCTCAAGGGTAAAAGATGGTTTCTTTCTTTTACTAACAGAAATATTTTACAGGTCTTTGACAAACCTAAACTTGCAGGCTCTTGATAAATCGTTTGAGCTTGGTCCACTCCAGCAAACCTTTTTGATTTGATGCTTTTTGTTTCAGCAAATGCTTCTATTGTAACCATTTTTTTCAAACTGTCAAATTACCTTTCTGAGCAAATACAGTAGTGCTACGATATGTAAGACTGAGGGAGTCAGTGAACATTTGATTTTTTCCACTGCCTGACATGTTTTGCCTGAAATAGGAAAGCACTTTTCATATCTAGCCTTAACTGAGCTAGCAATTTTTCTGGTTAATGGTGAAGAACATCCCTTGTAATGAATACTGGAAGTACCACCCTGAGCCACAATACTGGTACCTCACTGAAATACCACCTAATTCTTTATTGATGTGCTCTTACAATAACCCGGTATACAAGGTGTTCTCACTTGTCTGGCTGTTACTGCTTATGCTAATGAAATCCATGCGTTCACACAAGTCCGTGTCATTTGGGATAGGGGCCAAACCCAGATACAGCTCGGACAGGGACAGCCCACACAATCTGCTGCATCTAATGCTCAAAGTATAGTGTATAGGCAAAATCTGTGTGCAGTCCAAACGTGTTCCCTGGATCACTGAAATCCAGTAACTAATGATCTAGTTTTGTCCTTTGGTGAACAGGCAGTTTAAAGATGCACAAATATCAGTGAAGTCAGAGCTTGAAAAAATCGCTGTAGTAATTAATGGCATACAGGGAACTTCTTGGTGTTGAGTGTGGAATAAAATTTACTAATTCCTTCAAAATATTGGTTGCCATTTGAATATCCCCATCTTTTTAGAGAAGCTTAGTTAATTGCCCAACTAGCAATTAATGGTGTGCGGGTGGTGAGGGTAGCTATGAAAGAGATGATTTTCTTGTTTTTCTGATGTTTGATCAGCATTAATGTAGAAATGAGGGGGTTGCAGTTCAGAGTGCTGCTAACTTGTTGCCTATTAAGACATTTTCTGGAATACTACATCTCGCACACACAGGCAGTTACAAAGAGACTTTTTATGTTTTCTAGTGCTATAGTGTGTGGTAGGATGATGGCTTCCATAGCTACAATTTATTTTATCTCATGGTTTCCAGAACAACACTAGCAAAACCAACCTGAAGATTCTCTAGAACAAACGGTGGCTTAATCAAAAAGAAGAAACTTTTTCTTTGTGTCTTTGTAGAATAGCAAGCATCTTTGTTTTCCCCTTTTTTAACCTTTTTTTACGTTTATAGCAACAGAAATTCATACGTATACTTAGCTTGCCACAGGCAGATCTTTTTGGCCATGCTAGAATCGATTTCCTTCTCACATCAGGAATGGTTTAAGTTGTAGAAGGAGGTTTTGAACAGAATTTCACGCTATCCGCTGGGTAACATTATTGCCTGATAGAGGTAAGTTAGAGATTTCCTAATACATGGAGAGTATCTTCTGCTGTGTTTTTTGAACTAGACAATATGCTGTTCAAATGCAAATTGTCTATATTATTTTAATAATTATAATATTTTAATATATTGGAAATCCTCTTGGCAACGCTACAGCTAAATGAGTGGTAGAACATTGATATGAAATTAATGACTTGCTATTGGAAGTGGAGGCATTATCTATGTGTTGCTCGTATAGGCTCAATTTCTGAAGAAAGACTAAATAAGATCCTGGTCTTTCAGGATTACTTGTGTGAATAGAGTTCCTTATGTGTAAATCTTTTCAGTGTAAGAGCCTTTGTAATTTCTAGGGCAGGAGCCATATCTGTCTGTCTGCTTTATGATTTATCTCCAGTATGAATGCATAACTAATAATATACAATTTTAATCCCTTGTGAAAGCAGTGACTCCAGCTCTGGCCAGTAGGAGTTTTTCCATGAGCTGAATCCAGAGTAAATGGGGAGCAAGCATTGCAGAGGCTCTTAGCACGCTGACAGCATTCTCTTTTGCACTGTGAAGTTGCCTTGTTTACAGCCTGGGTTCGCGATGGACTCACCTGTAGAAGAGCAAGAGCTTGGACCTCCAGTGCTCACGGATCTAGTTCCCCCTGTTAGCAGACCTCAATATCTAATGAAACAGCTTGCAGCTAGCAGAAGATGATGAGAAGCCAACGTGATCATCCAAAACAATTTTTAAAATTGCTTAACCTCGTAACTCAGCAGTGGCAGCTGAAATGTATTTTTTTCTGTCTGTTGCAGTAGCTCTGATCAATGCAGGGCTCTGGTGCTCAGCCTGGGGCTGCAGGTGTTGTGCTCCTGTTACAGGGACAGGAGGAGTAGTGAGTGATATGTGGAGCTAAGAGTTTATTTTTAGCCTAACTAAAGTCTTTATTTTCTAATTAAAATACAGCTGCTATGTTAGTCGAGCTCCATCGTTACGGTTAATAATACAGTTTAGACACAGACTTTCTAGTACGTGTTCCCACCTCTAGCGTTACACTCACCCTTTCAGCATCCTCTGGGTCTGCAGGCTGGTGGCGTCGACACTTCTCAAGGAGAACTGCAGTGAGGTTACGATGAGTCATTAGCACGCTGGCACTAGGACGAGTTTCATGCTGAGATATTTTTACAAGATGAGATATTTTTACAAGTTTTCTATTACAGTTGGCTTACGTGCACTTTCTTCAGTGATTTCCAGTTCCACATCATACTTGTTTTTTTGTTTGCTACCGCTAGAACTGGTTTTACCTGACTCATTCTTTTACACTCTGATTTGTATGCAGGCTGATGCCTCTGGTATTTTCCTGTGCCTGTGCTGTGCTACACTTTGGTTTTATTCTAGCGTTGTAGATAGCTTTGTGATTTTTCCATGATCCTACAGTTAATAGTTTACACAAAAGTTCAGGGTTTTTTTTCATAACCCTTAGAAATGGGAAGGAAATTTGGAATGAAAAAGATTTCTGAATATTGAGCTTGCATCTGATTAACTGAAATTTTTTATAGCAGTGCAGACTTTCTTGTGAATGCACCTTTTTTCAAATGAATCTAAGCCTGGCTTCCAGCAATTGAGCTTAGTTACGTTACCGTCACAGCTTAAGGAAAGCTGTTGTGACTTTTACAATAGCCCCAGCCTGAAGGAGACTTGATGGTGAGGTCTTCTGCCCAGCAGGCATACTAAAATAATTTTTGTAAGAGGGTTTTGAACCAGCTCCCTTCTGCTCCATGCAGCTGTGACAGACTGCAGAGCCAGGCAAGGTGAAGGCACCAGACGAGTTTTGGGAGTCTCTCCAGGTGATGGCCTGTGTTTTACATTAGCTGACAGGGAGCCAGTACCCAGTCCTCTCTGTTGTCTTAAGGATCCATCCAAACGAGGGCGTGTCTGTGGTAAACAGATTCAAATCAAATGAGTGCTCCGAGAGTGGTACAGGTTGCCTGGGGGAAGGTGAGGTGGACACCCTCGGCTCTGTGTCTGCATCACAGACCTTCTGATCTGATCTGAATTCTCTCGGTGCCAGGAGGCACACAAGGCGCGAACATCGTTCTTCCACTTCGATCGGTCCGCGGCTGCGTGCTCTGGAGTCCCAAGGGCCACAGCGCAGTCTTCTGTTGGTTTTTTCCTCAAGACATCACCGGTCCAGTTCCATCTCCTCCTCCTCACTTCATTACTGATTTTCTCCATCTCCATCTCAAGTTGATGCTCGTCGTTTCTGCAACTTTTTATTTTTTTTTTCCGGGAGGAGGTAGTTGGCCTCCTGCCCAACCCCCATGACTTGGAGGGCCAGTGGTTTTTCTGTCAGGGTGGCCTTCCCTTAGGCTGCGTTGGTTCGCGGCACCTTCTTCAATTTTATCCGGTGCACCCTCCAGAGAGGGATCCCCTATCCACCACCCAGGGGACGCGCCTTCTAGCCGTGCAGCCCCAGCCAAAGGACATCACAGACCTTGGGTGGAAGAAATTAAACTTTTTCTTGTTGGTTTGTGACACAGATGTAAAGCTCTTTCTGGAGTAAAGAGTAAAAGTGACCCCCCCGGTTTCCAGAGTTGAAAGATGACAACTTAAATGTCACGTTTGTTCACTTTTACTGCTGATCGTTTTAGTCAAAATACCCACTGTGCGGTTCTTGCTTGTTAGAGGCGAGCAGTCTATTCCCTTGCTCATGCAAATTTTCCCCAGTCAGATAATAATGTATACATTAAAACTTCAGCAATCATCCTTCTAAAACTCTTTGTTAAAATAAGCTCTCTGATGATTTACATTATCAATAGGTTTAATAAATCATATTTTGTGTGTCAGGTTATATTACTAGATTTGGCAAGGTCATCCTTGCAGTATTTGTGTGTTTTTCTTTTTAATGTCTTTTTTTTCCTTTCTGCTTGCTGATTCTTTAAGTTTCTCTCTTTAATAGTAATTGCACAAAAATTTAAAATTGTACCCTTTAAAACAAGGTAAATTGGGTCAGCATACTTCACCAAACAATATTTATAGCTCTACTTAAAGTTTCTTAAAGAAATACTGGTTTTGAAGTGATGATTGGTGAAATGGAAATAATTTCAACATTCTCAGAATTGTATATGCCAGTTGACCAACTGGTTTCTTTTTCTTGGTGTGTGTTTTTTTTCTTCATAAAAATTTTGCATTTCTTGGACCTCCTGTCCCTTTTCAGAGTAAAGAAACCCTGATTGCGCTGTGGCTGTCAGCAAAAATATGTGTGTTTGGGAAGGACATGTTAGGCGTATACGTATGACTTCTAGCAGCTTCAAGATTTCGAATTTTAAGTAGTACACCCTTTAATCAAGCACATTAGCAGATTATGCTATAGCCTCTTAAACAACTGTTAAGTTTGAGGAACTGTTTTTTGGAACTTTCAGGAAAAATCTTCTGAATTAAAGAAGTACTTCCTTTTTCTGTCTTTTTTTAACTGATGACAATAGTCTGTTTACAAGCACACATTTATTGTAAATGAATGGGGGATTCAGTACGAGGGATTGCCTAAGTTGGACTTGTGTGCATATTAAATAGATTATGAAAATGCTATTTCAGACATTTTAGAAGATCATGTGGGTATTTAAAGGTCGAAGAGAAGATTTTTCTAAGAAACGGAAGTTTCTAGACCTTCCTGGAAAAGCTGAATGAGGCCTCTAGAAGCCAACTTGGTTAAATTTCCAGCTTTGCTGACCTCTCCGACTTGCTGGAAGAGTCACCGCTTGCTTGTTCCAAACAAAACCTCCATACAAGAAATCCTGCCATCAGTGAACTCATTTGCAGGCTGATTTCCTTTGTTAGGGCCAAGAGACTCCTTTCATGTTCCTGTTCCTGTTGTTCTTCAGCAAATTCTGAAGCTGCCCTTTAAGACATGCAGCCTCCATGGAGCAGTATTGCAAAAGGTCGTTTTGACTTTTTATGACAGGTGGGTGTATTACTGCTATAAATTCACTAGCCTTCAGTAAAAAACCTACATTCAAATAAAAAAAAAATAACATATGATAAGTTACTTGCAAAAATGCTATGTTAGAAGAAGGTAATTTAGGCAGCAGAGCAAGTCACTTAGGAGTTAGAAAGCATCTGTTGTGGTTGCCCATGCAGTGAGAGTGAGTAGGCAGCAATGTTGTTCTCCGGCGGGCCAGGGCTCTGCTCCTCTGCAGGAGCTGTGCCTCCTTCCCCTGGAAAGTCGGAGAAGCTCCCCCAGAGGGGATTATGCTGGGGAAGGAGGAGAGAGGAGGTGGCCCCATGCTTGGGGTGATGGTTTAGGCAAGGTGTGCCTCACTGGGTCGTTTTGTCTCCAGCCTCAGCACTTCCAGACCGTCCAGGCCTGTCTGTCCTGCTTCTGGAGCTGGGGTTGGACTGGGAGAGTGCGCTGATGGGTTTGCAGGCTCGCAGTCTGATGGGATAACCTACTTTGGGTTTTTACCAGTGCTACCTCTGTAGTGTTCCTGGAAAGATCACGGACAGTAGGAATCTGTGTGTTCTATATTTTGTAATTTTTTTTTCTTTTATATGGGGAAAACATTTGCTAACGCAGCTTCATGACATCTGAATTTAATAAAAAGAGAAAGAAAAAGAATAAGGAAGGAATAAGCTCTGAGCATGCATTACAAATTGCTTAAAGGATGGGAACTAAAGTTAAACAGCTGATGTAAAATTCAATTAGCGTCTAAACCAACCATTTAATTTACAATTTTCCAACAATGTGAGGTGAATTTATGTGTGTTTTTGACTGGTGTCTTTCTCGTGTGGCACCTATGATTTTTCAGGTATGTCTTTGACATTACTACCCAAACTGTAACTTAAGAGGACAAAAAAGGAAGATTTCTTAAATACTGCTCTGTTTCTGTTTTCAAGCCACAAAGCTGGATCTCTCATCCAGTGTTTTGTACCATTTTTGTGTTGGTCATATCTCCTGTATTGTACTCGAGCTATACTCTTGCCAGCACTATGAAACTATGTTCTTGCTTATTGTTTGTGTAGGTCAAGGAATACTCATTCTGGCTTCTGTTCTTTAGTAATACCTAGACAGGGCAAAAGTTTGCTTTACCTTTTTTTTTTTTTTTTTTTTGAAAGATATAGAAGAATTTTTACACATTTTTGAATACAGTTTCTCATTCACTGTAATTTTTGAGCTTTTTATTAGCTTCATTTTCTATCATAAGTGGTAAGAGCAAGTTGAACTTTCGAGCTATTATGGTAACAGACTACAGAAAGAGCTAAGCTACATAATCTTTTTTGCAGTTTTCAAGTGGTTTTTTTTTTTTTGTGTGAAGGACTTGTGGGAAAGGCCATATCTGTTGGAACATGAAAACAGATACTTAAAAGGATTAGGTGAAAATGCAGAGGAAGGCTTTATGGAAAGGAGGCAAATTATCACTAACAGCTCTGACAAAAGGTACTGAAAAATGTCAGAAGTCCTTACCGTTCTGAGTCAGAGCTTAAATCGGAATGCAATTCATGCCTTTAGAAATGCTTCCTTTAACGGTTGGTACTAAGGTCATTTTTTTAGTGTGACAAACTAGCGTATTGATTTTCAATTGAACCTTAGTATCTCTAGATAGATAACAGCTTTGTATCTCTTTGGAGCTTGGAAAATCTATGCTCCTTAACATGCAGAAAAAGCACTGTATTTTGTATTTATGGAGGACTCTGCATACTGTATTCTCATCCAGAAGCCTTTCTTAAGTAGATAATAGATATAGAATCATAGAATCATAGAATCCTCAAGGATGGAAAAGACCCTTAAGATCATCGAGTCCAACCGTTAACCTATCACTGCCAAGTCTTTACTATACCATGTCCTCGAGCACCACATCTATCCGTTGTTTAAATACCTCTAGGGATGGAGACTCAACCACTTCCCTGGGCAGCCTGTTCCAATGCTTGACTAACCTTTCGGTGAAGAAGTTTTTCGTAATATCTAACGTAACCCTCCCCTGGCACAGCTTGAGGCCGTTTCCTCTCGTCCTATCACTCGTTACTAGGGAGAAGAGACAGACCCCCACCTCGCTACAACCTCCTTTCAGGTAGTTGTAGGGAGCAATAAGGTCTCCCCTCAGCTAGAAGAAAATGATTTTTCCTTCCGCAGGTATACAAGTATCTTTCCAATATAAACAAATTAATCATCTTTCAGTTTGGTAAAGTTCTCACTTTCCCCATCTTTCTTTTCCAGGAGTGATGTTTTACATGACGTACTCCTCCCATAATGTCCTCCACAATGAATTAATATGTGTAATAAGTATTACAAAAAAGCTTTTCTTGGAGCAGAGATTAATTTAGAATGACCCTTTTTTGCCATTGCTGTGCACATCCAGTGCTTGGTGCTGAACTGATGGGCCCTTCTGATTAGCAAAGACTGAAAGTGGCTTTTTCAAGAGCTACTCATGATGGCTTAGCCATTATTGAGTTCAGCAGTAATCTTTCTCCATCACAGCTCTCTCTCTTGCCTCACACTGTGATTGAGGCTGAAGAAGTGAATTTAGATCTGCAAAGATGATCTAAAATTCTCTCTGGTTTTCTATAAATTTTCATGTATGGAGATTCAAGCAAATTACTTCATTATCTCTTACAGCCCACTGTGAATGGGAAAAGTGGGATAAAACTGAAAAAAAATCTTATGCCTGTCTTCATTATGTTATGAGCTGAAATAATCAAATCACGTTTTTGTAACACATGATGCAATATTGTCTCTATGTTCTCGTAAAATGAAAAAATCAGGTGGAAGTACCACCGCTTTCCCGGCTGACTCAGTGGCTCAATTCAGGTGCCAATAGATACAAATAATGACATTTCCAGTGTCATTGCTTAAATATGAAAGAGGAGTATACTGTGAAGGTTCCCAGAGTCATCTGTGGAAGACGGCTTATTTTGTCACCAGGAATGAATCCTGCTGGAGCATCTCCCTCCAGCGCTGTGCCCGTGGCAAGCAGGGAGGTGCGGAGCGGCAAGCGGTCTGAGTAGCGTGCCCTGCCACCCAGGAGCGAGGCAGGGCATCCCCCGGGACGTCGCTGAGCTCCAGGCCTGGGTGCTGCCTGGGCACATTCAGACTGCCAGTACTTGCCTGGTTTGTTGAAAGGGGTTTTTAACAGGTGTCAACAAATTCTCTTTCTGGAGGATAAAAGGCAGAAAAATACTCACATTTATAGGCCTGTTTCCCTTATATTTGTGGGCTACAGGCCTACAGAGTTCTTTCACTTTTAGACCTCTCTGAATCTGTGTTTGCTTTTACTGGTGTGTTTTTTTTCTCTCTCGTTTTAAGTCATGTAAAGGACAGCAGAGCAAGAATCCTTCATCCCGTTTCCTATGTTCTGGCCATAAGCATCCAATGCTTGCCATTGTCCAGGTCAATATACCGAGCCAGAAGGAGCCCTCCTCTCACCCTGTGTCTGTGTGTACTGTATGCTTCAGCAGATTAGTTTAAAAATTATGATGGGCCTACTCTAACTGTATAAGCAAGAAACATTTATATTCTTTTCTAAACTTGCAAGGATAAACATTTTTAATTTGCAGTTTCCCAGACTATTCCTGGATATTTCATCTTTTCCCCTAATAACAGCACCAATCTCGATACTCCGTGTTTTGTTTTAAATCAAAATGACACAGTTCTATGCCCCGTAGTTTTTCTGGAGTCCCTCTGCGTTTCACAATTGGAAAATGCATTTCTGGTTCCCTGATATCCATAGTCTGTCTTTTTATTTTAGCAGCTGCCTCAGTTTGGCAGGCTTTTCTATAAAACATAGGTTACTGTCGCAGGAGAAGAGTCAGAGATCACTCAGGTCTGATCTAGTAGTTAATTTATTGAGTTTTAATCAGTTAATTTAGGTATGTAAAATATTTAATAAGTACAGTGGATTGACGGTCAATACTATTTGCTACACTTAAAGTTAGTATCAGATACAAAGATTATCATTTAAGCTTACTATACCTATCTTAAATGTTACATGCATGCAAAAAATGTTACATGCATGCAAAAAAATGTGACTTGCCAAGCCATCGATGCCTGGTGCCAGGTCAGGGATCTCTCAGCCTGGAGGGGTAACCTTGAGCGGCGTTCCTGCTCAAGGGGAGATCATCGCCGTGCAGCCGGCTGCTGTGGAGGGAGAGCTCAATGGACCCTGGTGGCTGCAGATATTTATAGCGTAAAGTGGTTGATTTGTAGTCAAATTTTCTGCCGTGTTAATGGAGTTTCAGCCGCTTATCAGCCCAGTCTCCAGCTAAACTGGTTTTTTTTGGGTTTGGTGCTGAGTTCTCACTGATAACCTCACACAATAGGATTAACTTTGGTTAGGCCTCCTTGCTGAGCATCTGCCTGGACCAAAGTTCAGTTGGTTCAAACAGGAGGATTGCATCTGTCACAGTTACTAAAGGTAGAGTTAAAACTTCCAGAGGTGAAATCTGTTAGTTTATGTAGCCAGCTTCTGAAGTTGAGTACTCTGTTATACGATGTGTTTGGGTTGCGCTAGATCTTGGAAGTGTTTGAAAAATTGCGAGTAGTGCTAGTGTACTGTAGTTCCTACCTTGGATCCACTGATCCAGATGTATCGTGGATATCGCACCCAAACTGCCAAGAGAGGAAATGAAGATTTGGAGGTAGTTTAACAGTATCTACAACTGTGAATCGGAGAAGGCTTGGGAAGAAGAAATCAAAGCAGAACCTGAGTAAAGATTTTTGAATCATTCTGGAAGGGCACACCAAATGGATGGAGACAAATATAAAGAGAGATTAGAAGAGATACTATAAAGGGAAGAACGAAATGTGTTAGCGAAAGCAGGAGTTTGGTGATGGTATACCAGCATGTATCTGAGCAGGCATCTCAGTGTAATTTCCTGCAGGAGAGAGCTCTAGGATCAAGTTTTTGTGATAAGGTATTAAAGACTTTAAAAATAGCTAAGTGTGCACCCAAGCTTATTTTTAAAGGCAGTCTCTAATAGCTTGCATATCACGTAATCAGGAAAATTAAAACTACAGAAGCTCACTCTGCTTTTAGTTTAATTTTGGTAGGGTTTTATTAATATGTCTTATCTTTATGCAAGAAAGTGACTAACTAGAAATCCACGTGTTTATGAATTGCAGAAAACATCTGGGAAAAGCTGATTATAAGAGAATGTTATGAAAGTATGCATAATAAATTCTAACAGAACTGGTATTTGAAAAATTGAGAGTTGAGCAAACAACTGAACCCTGTCTTTATTCAATTCTAGATACTGCCTCTGGATCTGCATTGAAAAAGAACCCACCATATTAGAGGTTGGTGACTTTTCCTTTTTTCAGTTCTTACATCCAGTTTTAAAATAATTATTTATTACCATGTTTAAGTAATGAAGTGAAAGATATGAGCTTCTTATTAATCAATTATTAGTCCCAGTGCAATGGGAAAAGCATTAAAAACATTGTTAATTCAGAAATTTATGCTGAACTAATGCACAGAAGCAGTGTTGTGCTTTTGACCTCCTCGATGTGATTAGTTTTTAAATGTTAGCTATATTGAAATAAAACATTTTAGCATTAGGTCTACTGGCAAGGGGTTTTGATTCAAATACTTCTCTGTTTTGAATTGATACTTGATATGTGTATCTGTTAGTTCCTATTTGAAGGCTGGAGTAGTCTGTACTTCTGAGATGGTATCTGCCATGAAAGCCACACCAAATGAGCTTTTTGTATATATAATACAGCAGCATAGGACCCGATCTGTATTTTTGTTGACTATTCAGAAATGACCTTCTGGGTTCTACAATGCATATATGTTTGAAACATGTAAGGTGGTACCTGGTGATCAGGTTAGAGCAGGCTAAAGCCCTTTCTGACCTGGCTCTGTATACACATATTGCTGGGCAATTGGAAGCCCATAGCTCAGTGGTGGCTGTATTCACTATATGAAGGTGGACTAACTTTGGGGTACGTGTAAAGTCATGTAACACTGCAGTAAGCAACATTTCATGCCTCTGATGAAGCTAGACTGGTAGGATGGACAGAAATAACAGTGGCAGCTCAGCTGCACATAGTGATTTCTAATCCATCTAGCTGCATATAGGAGTATGCTTAGATTTTCATTAGGGGTATGCAGGCACTATTTTTCCCCCCTGAAGATCACTTAAAGATTGCATTAAGTTAATGTATATTCCTAAGACTATCATTCCAGTAAGAACATAACCAAGAGACATTTTAATACAATTTTAGAAACAGTTTTCAGTATATGGTTTGAAATGCTTGAAATGAAATCCACTGTTCTGTTGTAGAACAGGACCAGAGGAAATCATGGCTCCTAATGGCAAAACATGGTTCCTTGGCTTAAAGTTATTTACCACTGATATGTTTAACTTCTGCATCTTTTACTTTCTATAACTTCATTAATTTTCTGCTGCTGGACAAGGAAGGCATCAGCTCAAACTAGTGCTATAGTGAATCCTATAGGTACCTGCCTATAGCCCAAATCCTGCTGCTGGGAGTCTGAACCTTGATGTCTGTGATATATTGACAAACTGTTTTGTTGAATATTTGTGTAGTACTGAACCTAAGGGATCTGTGCAATATAAGCAAATAACAGTAATTCTGATGCATTGTGGGGTTTTTTTGTGAAATACCTCCTTGCGTTTCTATTTTACATATTGCTTCAGTTAATTTTAGTTTAATGAACAAATTAATGTAGATCAGACTTAATTTTGTAGTCATTGTTAGCTAACCGGTCTGAAAAATAGCCCCAAATCTCTGTTTTTAATGTTTAATTCATTCTTATAGAGTCAAATATTTGTCTGGCTGTTTTGTCTGTTTCCAAATTACAATGACATGACTTTTTATATACTCTATCATTCGGTGCTAGTGAAATGGCATATGCTGTAGGCATGATTTTAGTCCAAATATTTTCTACCCTTAGAAATACTGTTTTTCAGATAATGTCTTCGGACCTTTATTTATCACGTAATCTCTGGAGAGAGCTAACTCTTCTGTTCAGCTGGTTTTATTTGTTCTAGAAAGCCGATTTCTACACTAACAAAGACATAAGTGCAGCTTATTAATAGTTATTTGTGATTCCAGTTGCCTGATGAGAGTTCCTGGAAGTCGCTGGGTGTCTTTCCATTTGGATGACGAGTATGGGATAAAGCTCACTTACACCTTCCTGAGTATGGGACACTATTGCACTGTGCTTAGCGTCATACCAGACCAGTTCTGGTCCTTACAGAAACCATGCTTAGCATCTTATTTTGATTTACAGGAATAAGTGAAGCTCCTTCTCAGACAGATCTGACAGAGCTAGTAGCTGGCCTTGTGTGGCGATCCGGGAGGAGAGTGTGCTTCTCAAACCTGTAGCAATGCACGCTGCTGCAAGCAGACTTTCATAGTGGTTCTGTCCTCTGCACTTATAAATACACCTTGTTATATCTTTTTTTTTCCTTGGGACAGGTGTTCACGAGACAGATCTTTCATTCCTGAAACCTGTTTTGTATCTGAGATGAGGTCCATCAAATCATTCTCACGCACCTTTTCTGTTTGAGAAAGATTTTATCCACCTTTGTTGCACTGTTCCTCACACTTGATTTTCCATGTACCTGTCCTACTTCCCTTACCCATAACCCCATAATTGGCATGGCGCATGCTATTACTCTCTTATTAGAGAACGACCATTGCCCTGCTTATTGTTCTGTACAAATGATCTCGTGGACCCAGGAGCAGCTGGATATACCTGATGCTTTTTTGTTTTCATTCAAAATGGCCACAACCTCATGCTGTTTCTAATTTATAACTGCCATCAGCAAAGATGAATATTACTTTTATTCTTTGGCTGAAAAAAAAAGGCAAAATGAAGGACAAAGGTCCTTATGGAGGAGTGGGAGGTGGAAGTGCAGGAGTCTGCGCTTGCCTGCAGTTACTGATAGCATTGCTTATTTTCCTGCTGGGACAGGGCACCTGCCTGCAAGTCCATCAGGTAGTGTGTGGGTCTGTGCAGCTGCAGCAAGCCTGCAGGTCAGGTGTAATGTCTTATGTGCAATTCCTCATCCAGTACTTTTCCCTGGGGAAGGAAGCAGCTGGGAGTAAGCTGCCTGTGCTCCTGCACAGCGCTCTCCTGAGCTCCTAGGACACGGAGAGGGAGCAGGCCACATGCTAAGTGTATAGCTCTGATCACCATCTTTCGGCAGTGCCTGTCACATAAAATGACAGGCTGGGAGGAGGGCAGCGCAGCTGTAATGCGACATTGCAGGCTCCCTTTTACTCTCTGACCTTATGGGATTAGACAGCCTCATGTAGGATTTGCCAGTTGTTCGTGTCTGGTTCAGGACTGGGAGAGATGCTGAGCCGTGCTGAGCTGCAGCAGAGGAGTGCTCTCTGGTAGGGCTCAGCACTTAGAAGGACGCTGTTTGGCTGCAGGCAAGCAGCACAAGGTGCCTGTTGTGTGCCTCTGCCACAGTCTGATTCAAAGACATGATTCTGTGGTATGATCAGGCACAATGACTGTCATCTATTTGAAGAGAAAGTTGAGAGGCAAGTACATTATCCAGCAGGTATTCAGCAGGAGTAATGGTGGTGTGTTAATTATTGCATAAGTTGTAGCATCTCATCTAACTCTTTGAAGTATGCTATAAGCTAATTAAATATCCAGACATTCAAAAGTAATGCTTTCTATGTATTGTTTTATTTCTGTGATGCAATGCAGAATTTCCATTAAAATTAAGCATTACAATGCTCCAAAGTCTGAAAGAGTTAGATCTGTGTTTGGATATAACTCTTGCTTCAGACTAAATACTTCTCAACAATCTTGCAGAATTCAATTTGAATATGTTTGAATGAGCAGAAGCAGTTCAAATCAACATTTTCCTGGAAAGGCCTTCATAGGATCCATTCTGCTTATTATGTATTAATTTCTATAACTATGCAGCTGCCTTTTATATTGGAGGCATTATTTTCAAATCACTGAAGTATTTTAAGAGCGATGCTCTTGGTAAAGGCATAAACAAAGTACAAAGGCCAGTCTGTTTTCCACATAGTAGATTGTTGTTGAAGAGTTTGTGCCAGCCAGTACAGAGTGTGCAATCGTGTCTTACTCCTCTCAAGAGAGATGAATTACTCAACTGCCTCGGCTCCTGCTGCTCCACATTCTTATCCTTGAGCTGTATTGTTGGAGTGGTCTGCTCCTCTTCACGGAGCAGCCAGTGTAACTGGCAGAAATGTAAATGCATAGCATTGTCCGCGTGAAAAGTCTTCACCTGTGAGCTGGTTTGGATATGCACCAGCTTTCCCAACAGTGTAGTTAGTTGTGCTTTTGAGATTTTTTTTTTTTTTTGGAAAGAAAACTAACAGATTTTTTTCAAACAATAGCACTATGCACAGCAGTATCTATTAAAACCGCTGCAAATTTGCAGAGACTGTGTTATTGATTGATACACTGATACTCTGTGACAGCCCAGGTAATTTATCTTGCCATTTTTCTGTTCAGAAAATTTTGTTCAAGGTTGTAATTTCCTCTGGTGCTTGACACAATGGGGACTGTGAAAAGACAAGGTATGTCCAACTAAGATGACTTGATTCAAGTGTATTTCTGTCTTCAACTCATTTTACTGTGAGCATTTTACTGGTAGCACTGTGTGCCTTAAACAATTCATCTTTCTTTTTAAAGTTTATGTTTGCAGTTATGTACATGTTTTAGTATGGTTACCACTGCAGTTTCTTAACATGCCTCAGTACTGTTACGCCCACCTCGGGGTTAAAATGTGACTGGCGTGCTACTGAAAGGCACCTCCCGAATGCCACTGCCACTGGCGATAAAACCCTTTGACTTTGGTAGGAACAGTATTGAAGCATATACGTAGCTATTGCGAAGCATTGAATAGGATCATTATCAAATCAGCAGCAAATACTGAGGGTCAAGCACAGATATTTCCTAATTGGGGGCGCGCAAAGAAGTCTTAGCCAGACTGGGTCACGAAAGCCAGTAGCCTTGGAGGAAACACAGTAACTGGAGTTACAGAGACTGTGTGCACAAGTCCCCAAAATAACCCATAGCCCTTCATTTGCAAAGGGAAATTAGGCTGGTATTTTGCTCAAAAGAACTACTTGTTGCATACACAACATAATTTATTGCCGATTAGGAGCGGGATCCCTGCAGATGCTGGGAACGCTTCCCTGTTTACCTGTCAGCACTCCGCACTCCCTAGGCAGGGCCAGCGGGAGGAAGGTTATCCAGATGTTTGTTTAGCCAACTGCTGCTATTGATGCTGGGGTTGAGTCATGGATATCACCTCTTTTTCTTGAGGACGGAAGGGGCTGTGTCAGGCACTTACATCACAGGTGTGCTGAAAGCTATTTGAATCAAGGCAAGATATTATGGCGCTCATTTTTATGTGTTGCCGGCTTTCACAGATAAGTAAGAAGAGATTCATGTGGCTGAAAACAGAGTGTACCAAACGGCCTTGCAGGACTGACATCTTGAATATGTGACTTTTCACCTTGCATCAAGAACAGTGTATGTTTTTCATTAAAAAGAGACTAACTCTGCAAAAAGTTGCTTACTGGAGCTTCTGAGAATTATGCAAAGCAGTAGTTATTCATAGATTTTAAGACACAAAAGCAATCCCTAGACAATGCAAACCACAGAACCTTTCCCCGATTGTTGTGGTTTAACCCCAGCCAGCAACTAAGCACCACCCAGCCGCTCGCTCGCTACCCCTCCCCAGTGGGATGGGGGAGAGAATCAGAAGAGTAAAAGTAAGAAAACTTGTAGGTTGAGATAAAGACAGTTTAATAGGTAAAGCAAAAGCCGCGCATGCAAGTAAAGCAAACAAGGAATTCATTCACTGCTTCCCATCGGCAGGCAGGTGTTCAGCCATCTCCAGGAAAGGAGGGCTCCATCACATGTAATGGCTACTTGGGAAGACAAAACGCCATAATCCTGAATGTCCGCCCCTTCCTTCTTCTTCCCCCAGCTTTATATGCTGAGCATGACGTCATACGGTATGGGATATCCCTTTGGTCAGTCGGGGTCAGCTGTCCCAGCTGTGCCCCCTCTCAGCTTCTTGTGCACCCCCAGCCTACTCGCTGGTGGGGTGGGGTGAGAAGCAGAAAAGGCCTTGACTCTGTGTAAGCCCTGCTCAGCAGTAACAAAAACATCCCTGTATTATCAACACTGTTTTCAGCGGAAATCTAAAACATAGCCCCCATACTAGCTACTGTGAAGAAAGTTAACTCTGTCCCAGCCCAAACCAGCACACCAATACAAATATTAATTTGAACTGCATGGGTTTTTTTTAAAGATGTCTCAATAAGATGCTTCAGTTGTTGATACTTGCACTATTAAAAATGCTCATTAACTATAGAGGGACTCTAGATTAAGAGATCAGAGATTAATGTTTACACTACAGACTTTTTTAATGAGAGACTGGATGACTCCCGCCCTGTGTTAAAATATATATAAAAATAAAATAAATTAAACATTAAAACATTATAGATGATAGTATGAAATCTGTTATTGTCTGCCAGTATTTGTGGAATGTGCTATTTCATCTTAGATTTCTTTTGGATAAACCATATAGGCTGAAGTTCTTTAGGTCTTGTCGAGGCAAGTTTCACAAATGTGACTATATAACTTCTCTAGAAATTTTTCTTTATACATCCTTTTGAGGTGTTGATTCAAGGACTAAACACAGAATACTAGTAATGACTTCGCTAATTATACCAAATACAAAAGCATAACTTACATATTAATTCTAAGGATAATTAGGTATTAGTATATAATTCTCCTGCTTATCTCTTCAGGGATGGCTAAAACTTCACAAGAGAAGTGCACGTTCAGCTGGTTTCCTGGTCCTTGCTGAGTTCGCTTCAGAGCTTTTTGGGATACAGCTATTTATTTTATAAATAAGATTTCATGCTAATTCTTTAAAATAATACCATTCTAAAACTGAAAAGGATGGCAGAGACGTCTTTCTTTGTAACTGAGAGCTGGGTAAAAATTTGAGCCAAATATGTATTAATTATAAATGATTCACTAGTGCCTACCTGATTTTGCAGATGGGGTATAAGAAATTGCTGAGTTGCATGTGCTCTGCTAATCCTGAGTCATGGTAATTTAAACAGCAGTGTTGCTAACTGTTCCTTATCTCTTTTTTCTGTCATCTGCATACATCTACATGTCTATACACACATATGTTCATGCATATACATGACGAAGGTACATTTTAATTGTATTGGTCTCTTCTGGGTGATACCCATTCTAATTACCCTAGTGGATACAATAGGTTTGGTGTTTTTATTTTCCTCTATCCAGAATAAGCTTCAGAGATTCTCAATAATCTCCTCTAAAGTATTTGGCTAATATGTAGTGTATGTTGGCTACTGTTCTAACCTTTGAAAGTTTCTTAAAAACTTATGAGCATCTCCTTTTAAGTGCAGAGCATTGCAAATGCCAAAACAACATTAAGATTTCAGTGATGAGTTCTGCAAATTAGATTAGGAATCACTGTGCTGCTGCTGAAGTAACATGGAAAAATCTAATATTAGTTTGAATAATGGTGTTATGAGTTCAGCTTCTGGATGCCCATCGGGTGTGGACAGGAGAGAGGCCATCTGCTGTCTACTCTGTGCTGTTCTCCTGGTGAGAAGAGCTGTGTTGGCAGCTGACGGGAAAGCAGTGAGTCAGTTTTGGCAGCAGCCAGGTTGGCTGTTTGCTCTCCCAGGAGATCAGCTATCGGGTAGCTAATGGATCAGAAAGGTGGCGCGCACAGGTGTAGGTGAGACTTGTGTTAGCTGGATCATCTGATGTTCTTGATAGACTTGAGCCTGCCATCACCAGACACTCTAACTGCAGAGCATTTCTGGAGAGCTGGACATATTTTTCATCTGAGTAGTGGCAAAGGAAATCTGCTTGGCCAAAGAAATGTTGTTAGAAGTGGTCTTTTCTCTGCAGAAGCATGAGGGGTGATGGCCTGCAGGGACTGCTTGTTTTTACTAAAGATAGCTTCATTGTGAAACTTAAATTTATTTCTAGAGCTCTGTCAAAAATAGATAGTCAAAGTATGAAATTGTGCAGATGATATATGTATAATGTTGTGGGATACAAACTGATCTAGATGGTATCAAGTGTTTCCTATCTCTATTTTTCTGTTGTTTTTTTTGTTTCATACTCCTCCTTTCCATAATACCCCATTTTTCTTAGCCTGTTTTTCTCTCTCTCACTGTTCCCTTCCTTCTGGAGTAATTTCTTCCACTGAAATCCAGTGCTCATTAACCTGACATTAGAAACAGGATTTTAGGCAGGATCTTTCTTGTCCCTCCCACCAGCAGTTATTCTCTTCTCTTAGGCTTGCCTAAAGAAGGCAAAGGTGACTGAAGGTATGAGCTCTTTCACCACATCTGCCCCTTACAGTTCTTATGGGCTCCTACCAGCCTGTTCATAACCCTAGCAAAAAAAATGCCTAATGCAGTAATCCTACTGGAACAGGTTGCCCAGAGAGGTGGTAGATGCCCCATCCCTGGAAACACTGAAGGTCAGGTTGGACGGGTCTCTGAGGAGCAACCTGATCTAGTTGAAGATGTCCCTGCCAATTGCAGGGGGTTGGACTAGATGACCTTTTGTCATGATTTAACCCCAGCCGTCAACCAAGCCCCACACAGCACCACTCGCTCACTACCCTCTGGTGGGATGGGGGAGAGAATCAGAAGAGTAAATGTAAGAAAACTCGTAGGTTGAGATAAAGACAGTTTAATAGGTAAAGCAAAAGCCGCGTGCACGCCAGCAAACCAAAACAAGGAATTCGTTCACTAATTCCCATCAGCAGGCAGTGTTCAGCCATCTCCAGGAAAGCAGGGCTCCATCACGCGTAACGGTTACTTGGGAAGACAAACGCCATCACTCGGAACATCCCCCCCCCCCCCCCCTTCCTTCTTCTTCCCCCAGTTTATATACTGAGCATGATGCCATACGGTATGGCATAGCCCTGTGGCCAGTCGGGGTCAGGTGTCCTGGCTGTGCCCCCTCCCAGCTTCTTGTGCACCGGGCAGAGCATGGGAAGCTGGAAAGTCCTTGACCAGTGTAAGCACTACTGAGCAACAACTAAACCATCAGTGTGTTATCAACATTATTCTCATCCTAAACCCAAACCACAGCACTATGCCAGCTACTAGGAAGAAAATTAACTTTATCCCAGCCCAAACCAGCACAACTTTAAAGGTCCCTTCCAGCCCAAACTATTCTATGATTCTATAATTCTGTAATTCTGTAATTCTGTAAGCAGTAAGTAATTCTCCTGGGTAAAAAATTACGGGCGGGAAGGACTGATGGTGACAAGCCCACCAGATACCCCATCTCTCTACCAGGTCAGCACAGGGAAAAAAAAACCGCAGCAGATGCCAGCACATTGCTTTATGGCCACAGACCAGATGATTGCATCTTGAAAATATTCCTTCTTCTGTTTCATGACAGAGTTTGAAGATGAAAATATTCTTCTAAATGAAAATATTCTTCTATAGCCACAACACGCATTAGAGTTAATAAAGAACTGAATCTTAAATTAAAAAGTAATAGAAAACTGGAACAATGGTGTATGTTTCATTTTGTGGTGGTTAAAGAGTTACAGCTTTATTTGTCTTTCAAATATATTTTGAAGTTCAAACTCAGGTGAAAGTTGTGGCTTATAATTGAAGTCTACCTCTTGCTTAGGCAAGAACTCTGCTCCCTTTTGTGGCTGTGTGCAGGTCTTGGGTACGTTCCAGGTGTGTATGCATTTTTGTGCCTGCAGCACTACTTCACAAAATTCCTTTTACCAGGTTTTGTAGTGAAATTCAGCTGAGCAGTATTGAACCAACTGGTCGCATTCTTGTGTGGAGAAGCCCTTGAAGAGTAGTATGTATAGTATTGAGGTTTCAGGCCTATTGTTAAAAAATTTCAAGTATTAAAGTGACACATCGACTTAGGTGCTTTAGTAGACCACATGTGAATTATTAAAGAGTACGTTACTGAGCTACATTAGCTTGCTGTCAGTTAGTTCCCTTCTGATAACCAATTTTCACAAAAATTGTTTTGAGGATCATATTTAAGGTGTGGGAAGCCACCTGTGTATTTCTGAACTCTCTTCCCCTTCTTTTGTAGAACAGTGAAAAAACATACTTTTCAAAGTGAGTGATGTTTGTGCAGGTTGGGAATATGTCTGTGTGAATTCGGAGTCGATTCTGTGAGCAGCATCTTTATCACAACCTCTGTTTTGACAAGAGGCTTTCATTTAGCTTTGTATATTCATTTCATAAGAGGCATTTGCATGTAATAGCCAAACTGCATCTGGAAAATTGTGACAGGAGCAATCACGCTGTGGATGACTTTACGGGTAAAACAAGCAGCTGGTTGCCAGCAATATTGCTCAACTCTGAACGATGCCTCTCAGAGCGGGGCTGGGAAGGGGAACGTGGAAATTTCCCACGAGGAGCGCAGGGACCAGGAGGGCGTCAGAGAGTTTTTCAGAGTTTTTCCCTGACTGGAAGCCGAGTGCAGCAAACAAGGAGAGTTGTCTGTCTTAAGTGCTCAAACCAAACCCTGGACTAGTTAGAAAGGAATAAACAGTCATGTGAGTTTTAGGAAGAAAATATTTAAGCAACTCTGGGTCTTAAAGAGCAGTATTGCAGAGGCTTGTGATTTAGGTCAAAGCCAGCCCACGCTTGGGGAAGACATGGAAGAGCCAGCAGTAGGGTGGGCGAGACGACAATCCTGCTTGGCCTTTTCTTTCAATGCAGAGTAAAACTAAAGCTTGTTTATATTCATGATGAAATTTAAGAAGGAAGTAAAACCTGTGAAGAGACGTACTACTGAGTAGCTAATAACATTGCTCTTGGCAGCTGGCTCGTCAACCACTCCAGCTCTTTGCTCTGCCTGGTTTAGGCAGAGCTCTGTGGCTGTGTTCAGATGTAGCTGTGGTAGAAACTGCCATGCTCAGCCTCGGAGGTGTGCGAGGATCAGAAGTATCTCATCACTCATTTAGATTGGTTTCTATTTTGATGAGGCCCTACAGTTAAAAAAAAAAAAAAAAAGAAAATCAATACAATTCAAAGACTTTTTGGATTTTATTTCACGCTTTATAAATAGTTACATACACATATACACATTATATATAAAAACCATTGTGTGTATGGTATATGTAAAATTGAAAATATACATTTTAAAATATATTTTTAATGTCTATTTAACTATATTGTGCCAGGCATTTATTATTATTATTATTTATTAGACCTCAATAAATTTAATAAGCTGCTGAAATTTTCATAGAGCTTGTGTTGCCAGCACCACTAATGTAATAGAGCTTTAATGTGGTGTAACATTTTACTGTTTCCTAAGGAAACAAGGATTGTGCAGTCACTTTCTGTCTGTCAGTCCTCTGTGCCAGGTTTTGAACTGCTGATCTAGCTCCCACAACATAGGAAGGAAGTCTTCTGCGAGTCTTTAAGATAATTAAGTTCTTACAAGTTTCATGACAGCTGTGGCTCAATAAAGAGGAAAAACCCAAATCAGTGCCCTACTATGTGGAAAGCTATTATATATTCTCCTTGGCAGCAATCAACATATACATACCTCCAGGCTAAGCACAGCAGGTGCTGTCTCCTGCCAGAAGAGATGTCAGAAAGTACATGTGGTGGGAGAGAAGCTGAAATTATTTTGGTTAAGGGGTGTGAGAGAAGTAGGACTCAAACCTGTAGGAAATCGTGTTTCCTTACATCTGTCGGTCAGAGAACAACTCATTACAATTTTTTTTTTTCATTTCACCATTCATATTTCAGTTTTCAAGTAATGTAATTACTGAATTCACCAAATATGCAGTTGTAGAGATAAGATGCCTCTGAGATGAGAATGAGTGGGAAATTGAGAGTCTTTACACATTATGCTTAATGCAGCTAAAGCTATTTTGCTTCATACTTTATCTTTAGAATTATTAGCTGTGAGCTACTTTTTGGTTTTGTTCTCTGATGCTAGTCTGACTTGCAGCTTCAGAAATCTTTTTTGCTGGTCTTTGAAGAGATTTGCATTAGTGTGCACTAAAATATGATAAGCATGTAACTCCAGAAGACCATTTTAAAAAAACCAGATTTCAGGATGGAGTTACAGTGCATTTAAATACTTAGTTATTGGTATTACTCCAAAAGCTAGTAATTTATGTTCTTATTTCCATTAATATCAATATATTTATATCAATATATTTACTTACTGTATTGTGATAAAAGGATTTGAGTACTATAAATAATTTCTAAAAACAAAGCATAAAATTACTTCAGAAGTCTTGCTTTTATAAAGCCTTGAATGGCCGCGGGCATCAAACTAACCAGAACAAAGAGAAGTGGAAAACAAAATCAAATATTGTGCCTTCTGCAGGCTGAACAAAACAGCCTTTCAGAGTGCTGCAAAGTTTGCTAAATTTGGCTTCTGACAGGCGGTCAGAGATGCAGGTTCCCAAGGTGGGGAGACACGACTGCCACTGGCCTGCTCTTGTCCTCCTCAGTCACCGGTGTGCCAGACAGCTCAGCAGACGGCTTGTGGTAGGGTGCGAGACACAGAGAAACTGGTATTGCACCTAAACTGGAATTAGCTTTAATAAAGAAGTAGAGCAAAGAAGATGACGTAGGAGCAAAAGCAAAGGTAAATGATTCGGCAGCATAAAGGCAGTCAAATTTGAGCATTGTCAAGCGGAAGGAAAGATACAATGGGAGGATTACTTTGAGCAGTAGTGTGCATTGCTTTCTTTCAGCAGCAGTCATGGCAGAGATCTAGAGACCGTGTTAAACAACTCAGGAAAAATATTTGTTCAATATACAATAAAAAATAAACATGAGTCATATAAAGAATGGAACTGGTTAGACAGTACCTTCTTGCTTGAATATGTTTAGTTCTTCTTCAAAAATATGAATAGGTAGACATTTTGGAGAAATGTTTAGACACACAGGCTAATTATTTTTCAAAGTAATTAGTTGATTAGGACAGTTCATTTTGCAGATGAATTACTTCCAAGGAAGATATAACTGGAGAGCTACAATATGGTTGACAGAAGTTGACCATGTGTATAAAGTTCCACTTATTCTTTCAAGTAATACTAAAAAAGAAGTGACATAGTAATAGAATTATGAAAAAAGTAATTTAAAATTAATAAAAGGAAGCATATTTTACTTAATAAATTATTTACTGAAGTAATCACCACAGTATATTATATCCAAAGAGGTTAATAAAATGATTATTCCCTGAGAGAGGGTAAAAGGGATATACTTCTTTGTGTTTAAGAGCATAAACTTAGAAAAGGTTGAGGACAAAGGTGTTCGTGAAGGAAATCCAAACATTTTTCTTTAGTCTCCTACTTGCTGCTCTTGAATAGGATATTGGAGTAGATTCAGCTAAGATCTGGATGCCCGCAGTATGCGTGCCATCAGTGCTACACCCCAAAATCCTGATCTTGGGATGCGTGCACACTCCAACAGCCCACATCTAGCTAGCCTTTTATGTTAGAGAATCTCCTTAAATACAACACAGCTTCTTTCCAGCCTCCATTTGAAAGGAAACTGGTGCACCTCAAGAGGAGTGAGGGAGAAGAAAAGGCAGTAAAGAGGAGTTATCATACAGGTCTCATCTCAAATCAGGACATAGCTGGCGTGTGGCATATAATGTCAGCATAGTCATGAAATATGGAAAATCCTACGTGTGATCTTATTGCTGCAACACTTGTCTTTCATAACATCCGTTCCATCCTCAGTTCTTGCTATCCTACTCTGTTAATTTATAGCTTGTATCGTACGAGCCGGCCTATGCAATGCCGTGGCATATTAGTGATGTCCGATATGTTTGTGCCACCAGTGCAGATGTGGGAAGGACTGTTAAATATAATTGCAGTGCAATGACCACATCAGGTACTGCTCTCTCCCAGCAGGCTGGGTGCAGCTCTGCTGCTGCTGCTTCCAGAGCTATCTGAGTATCTCTGCACAATTCTGCACCACATGGCATATATAGGTAAACTTTATAATCTAGACTGTCTTTGTAAAGCATTTGCCTCAAGTTTGGGAGCTATGTAGAAGTGCATATAATTAATGAAATGTTCTCCAGTGGTGGTGTGGGGATTTTTTGCTTTTTATTCCATTTGGTTTCTGAAACCTCTAGGATTAACCTTCAGCCTGAATGAGTCAGGCAATCCATTTACGTTCCACCAGCAGTGAACTGTCTTTTCAGTAACTCAAATATAATTTGTTTTAATACAGTTAATTATATATGCAATCGTATTTTCTGGTGCTGAGCTATATTTCATAGAGTTGAAATGTCATGTAACATGTAAATGATAAAATGGCATTTACATCTTTTCATCTAGTTTCTGACTCCTGAATATGATGTCCTTTTATTATGGTTGTTTTGCATGCTCCATGTAGGTAGAGGGAGGTGGTATGATTTGAGATTAAAGGTTGTAAGTATGTAATGTTGAAACCCACAGACGTTATTTTAGGAACACTAATAATCTAAGCATAAAGGTAGTTGTGAAGGCTAGTTAAAAACGTGTGTTTTGTAAATGGGCAGTGGATGGAGAGGTGGGAAACGGGCATCTCTGAATGCTGTGTGCACTGCAGTAGAACCTAGTGTTTGCTGACTACTCAGGGAAAGGATTTGGTAAAAAAAAAAATTTGGTAGGTTACATTATAAAAGTGTCTGGAATATGGACAGAGCATTTGAAATGTGAAACTCTTCATCTTATGTTTTATTCCTCATTGTGCTGAATTAATTAGTTTAAAAGGAGAAATCTCTGTTTAGCATAGGGCAGGTGACAGCCAAGAGGCATAAGCAGAGGTTTTATTATCAGATACTGGTGATGATTTTATTGGACTCTATACATAAAATGAAATACTTTAAATATATATACAGAGAATAACATTGATCTGAAATAAGAGCAAAAATAAAAAAGTAAAAGGCGAGCATGTTCAGATGTTGTAGAATAAAAATACAGCAAATTATTCATGTTGTTCTCAAAAACTGCTGATGATCAATTTGTTTGGGTTCTTCAGAATTCATTCTGCTGCAGCTAAATCCAGTTTAAATTATATTACAGAAATTCAAAGACAGTCTTCCTTGTCCACTACTGTTTTCATGGTTGTTGGAAAAAAAAAAAGGAAGGTACATGCTTCCAGAAAGCCTTGTCTACATTTCAGGCTGAATACCATGATTGTTTCTTTAAATTTTCAATGTGCTGAAGAAAGTCTTTGCTCAAAAGAGAACAAATTTCCATAGGGGACTCTGAAGAGGTACACTGCTTCTTTTAAGCAAATGGGTAGGTAGCTTTTGGGAGTCTTGACAAGCTGTGACAAGCTCACAGCCTTAGAGGCGGCCTCTCTGCATCAGGTAAGATAAAAGGGACTGGAGCCAGATGCAGGCAGGATCCCTTCCAGAAAGATTACAGAGTCTTGGCAATCCATAACTACTGTGATCAGCTCCTACCCGCTCCAAAGGCAAACATCGCCAAGATGTTTAATAAAATGTGTTCCTGTGTTTCTTCCTTTTCTTCTACAAATTGCAACTGAACACCCAGATACCTAGCCCAGGTCTTTGTCTCTGAAGGAGCTTGTGCAACTGCTTATTGAAGAATGTGAGTAAAGAAGAAAACGGGTTTCAAAATCAGATGTGGAAGACCTGGTTCAGGGTTTGGGTTCAGGTCAGACACTTGAATCTTGGCCTTACATACCAGATATAGATTTTGTGACCATCTATCTATTTGTTATATATTCGTTGAGAAGTGTGGGTGGGTCTGCAATGGATTTTTTTTCCCCCCCAAATTAGTTCCTATAAAAGTTCTTCATTTTACTTGGTAGTTTCTCAGAAGAAATTAGCTCCTTGCAAAATGTATGATAATGGTGTAATATTGAGGCAAAGTTCTGGCAGGATTTCATGGCTTACTTTTATAATGCTTCTACTTGTTTTTCCCATTATAGGCTTAACAGAGCCAAGATTATCTTAACCTAAGTGTGTCAGTCCTGTTCAAATCCAGTTGGTTATTTTCATGATGAAAACTAATATTTTTAAGTGCTTTGCTGGATCAGGGCCCAGATGATTGTTACCTATTTCAAATGACTGTTTTAAAGCTTCTTTGATCATCATAATAATGGAATTATACCAATAATTATTAATGAATAGTATTACTTTGTAAATTCCCCTGTGAATCTAACTGCATACAGGAATTAGAGCCTCAGTTCCAGTATTTCATGCATGTGCCTTAGCAATCTTAATGCAATTTATTTACTTTCTTGCCTACTGATAATACATTTATTACCATTTCTGGTAAAGAGACAGCCTTTGTGATTTGGAGGTGGACTGTTTTGATCACATGGGATTAGATAATGAGTCTTTAAAACTGCCCCTGTTGAGGAAAACAAGACAGTCTGAGTTGATTTTTAAAAACTACGTTTTGAAAAGGTAAAATCTCTTCCTTTTCAAATCTAGAAAGAAAAGCAGCAGAGACTGAGAAGTTAGGGACCTAACCAAGGACCCTGGATCAAGGTCTTTTTTTCAGTAAAAATGAGAATTTGAGAATAAGAATTACTTTAGTAAGTTACAAAGCCAAGGCCTGGTCATTTTGACAGGCTTTTTGTACTTTTTTTTGCGAGCGTTTTTACAGCGCTTAGAGGTCAATGTTGGAAGAAAAATTGTAGCACTAACCGCCTTGATCCTTCCTGGTGACTTAGGCATCGTTGATTCTTGCGTCTCCGTTGTGATGAACGCGCTGGGGAAGAACCTCGGCAGAGACCCTGCAGGTGTCCATTGCTGTCAGAGGTGATTTTGAATGCTGAAGCAGTCCAGGACAGGTCTTGTTCTGCTTGTGTACAGCTGCATATAAATATAATGAAATGGTAATTGGTAGTCTTTTTTTCAATTTTATTTTAATAAACTCACTATTAGGAGAATTGCAGTGAAACTTACGCACGTTGGCAGCCAGGACAACTCATCTCTTTTCCTCATCCAGTTGGGTGACATGGAGCTGAAGCCCTTTCTCCTAGCAGCAGCTTCTGATAAAGCCCAAGGCTTGGGTGCCTGCTGTGTCTGTGCTTGCCACAGGTCTGATCACAAGCCCCACACTTTACCTTCCTGTACCGGCACTGCTCCCAGTGCAGTGCTGATCGGTGTCCCAGAGGAGAAGCTCGATACCATGGCTGAAGGGAAGCCAGGAATGACATGGAGAATGTTAACTGGAGTCACATGTGAAGTAAATGGCGTGTGTTGTAGCACCAGGCATAGATTGAAGTGGCCAGCAAATAGGGAACCACAAAAGTCAGAGATGCTACAAGATTTATTTTCTTTTTTTGCATAAGGATGAATTTTCAAAGGAAAAACCAGGAAAGTAACCTGGTTTGGTTGAAGGGCAAAGGCTACCACAGAGCAACGTTCCAACTATTTGTACCTATATGTCGAAACAGGTTTTTAAAGTATTCTTCCAAAATTAACAGTGTAGGTACTTTCCAGACACTTTGTAGCACTACACAGAGAGTCACAGAAGCCACATATTTTCTCCAGTTTGTCTCTGGTGGTTTTTGTCTCTGGTCTTCCTCCTGTTGTGACAAATAAAATCTTGTTCTGTGCCATCTTTCTGACAAGTCCAACACTGCAGAGCACATGATACTGTTTATTGGTTTTCCTCTAATAGCAGTTTCATGCTTTTTTTTCTTGGATGAGACTATATATCGAACTAAACAAGCCATCAAACATACTTATGTCTTGAGAAGCGTTCCTTGCTAACAAAAAGATGGACTAAGAAGTCAGAGGCTTTTTTTGGAATCCATGTATGTGATGAGCTTGTGTTTGTTTGAAGAACTGAGGTGACAGAGCTTTATCCTTTTCCTATCTGATAGCATACTCAAATGCACCAAAGGCGATTTATAAGTTATGTTTCATTAGGATACAAATGAATAAACTGGAACGAGTATCTCATTAAATAGGAAAAACTGTAGGTAAAACACATTTGTTGTGGTTTAACCTCAGTTGGCAACTAAGCGCCACACAGCCACTTGCTCACCTTCCCCCTCACCCTGGTGGGATGGGGAGAGAATCAGAAAAAAAAAAGTAAAACTTATGCATTGAGATAAAGACCATTTACTAGGACAGCAGAGGAAGAGAAACTAATAATAATATTAATAATGGTAAAAGAATATACAAAAGAAGTGATGCACAATGCAATTGCTCACCACCTGCTGACCAATAGCCAGCCCCTCCCTGAGCAGCAGTGCCCCCCTCCCGGCCAGTTCCCCCCAGTTTATATACTGAGCATGACGCCATACGGTATGGCATAGCCCTGTGGCCAGTCGGGGTCAGCTGTCCTGGCTGTGAGCCCTCCGAGGTTCTTGTGCACCGGGCAGCGCATGGGAAGCTGGAAAGTCCTTGACTGGTGTAAGCACTACTGAGCAACAACTAAACCATCAGTGTGTTATCAACATTATTCTCATCCTAAATCCAAACCACAGCACTATGCCAGCTACTAGGAAAATTAACTCTATCCCAGCTGAAACCAGGACAGCATCCACCCCTTATTCTATACCATCTATGTCATGTCCAGGTCCTACACTTTCCAATACATCTCAATTCATCACACCACTTTCCCTGTCTTTTGATATAGACACACAGGTATCATTCCCTTAGTATGTGGGGCCATTCCTCTAAAATGCCTGTTGAGTTCATTTAGTCCATGATTTTGGGCTGTATCTGTCATAACAGTCCTTCAGGGCAGGAGAGATGGTGTGTGGTGTTGGATTGTTGCGTGCTGAAGGTTCCCTCACGGCCGCACTTTGCTTGGTTTCATCGAAGTTCATTCTTCATTAATCTGGGTGATTCTTACTGTAATACCACTGATACGGCATATAGCAACCATAGAAGTGAGGACATGCAGTATTATATAGCAATTAACATCATACAATTCAGTTCATTGGCTATTCTCATCCAAAATCAAATCCCCTTGAGGTACACATCGGACTTCCCTGTCCTTCTGCCTTATTCACCAAGTGCAGCCAGGTTCTTGAGCAAAAGCAATCCCACGGATGGGTTTGCCTTTGCCCGAGGCAGGAATAACCTAGACTATCTTCCCCAGCATATTTTTTGCACGCCCTACAGGGACTTTATCCCCTTCTACAGTACGTAAAAGTTTTGATTGGGCAAGGCCAGCTTGATTGGTAGATCCCCTAGTGTTGACTAACCAGGTTAGTCCATCTTTTTGTTAGCAAGGAACGCTTCTCAAGACATAAGTATGCTTGATGGCTTGTTTAGTTTGATATATAGTCGGTACTGTGCTTCAGTACCAATCCCTTCTGAAGCAGCTCGAACCCCTTCATATGCTGCCAATATCTCTTTCTCCATTGGAGTATAGCCAGCCTTGGATCCTCTGTATCCCTGACTCCAAAACCCTAAGGGTCAACCTCGAGTGTCCCCTGGTGCTTTCTGCCAGAGGCTCCAGGTAGGGCCATTCTCCTCGGCTGCAGCGTAAAGCACATTTTTTACATCTTGCCCTGCCTGGACTGGCCCAAGGGCTACTGCATGAAGTCTCCTGCTTAATTTTATCTGCTCCTTATTACAAGGAAGTCCCTGATCCTCTCAGGGGTTTCATACTTGCCTTGTGCTACAGGGTCCCAGCTTGCTGTGCCCCACCCCAGCAACCAACCCCCCACTGCAGGGCAGGCTTCTTCTGGGTCGTGACGTCCTGGGGGAGAGATTCCCCTGGGAAGGCAGAGGGCACCGTGTGAGCTTGCCCAGCTTGGGGAGCAAAGCCTGTGGAGAAGTCACACTCTTTTCCTCCCTCGGAAGGTTTTCAGTCCCAGAGTCCACGTGCCAGGGCAGCCCAGGCAGCTGACCCAACTACGTCCTGCTCTCCTGTGCAAAATATACCATGCACATTGTTTTTACTGAAAATATGCAAATTAAAATGTCATACTCTTCTTCAAGGTACACATATATCACTGGGGAACTAGAGGTGGAGATAGAGGAGATGGTGAAACCTCAGTCGTCAGAGAGTTACATAGGGTTTGTTTTTGACACACTGTGTTGTCCTTCATGCGGGGTATCCCTTACACAGATGTTTGTCAGAACAGTATAGTCACTGCCCATGATGCCTTCCAGTATTTACTGCTTGCTGGAACAAACCCACCTACTCCATCCAGCCTTAAATAGGTGTCAGCAACAAGTATTTTTGCATCCCCCTCGGTAGCCCTAGTTAAAGTCATACTCTTTCTTTTAAAGCAACAGTGGTGTTCATTGATATCTCAGCTTGTTTTTATGGAGATAGCAGATGTCTTTGTATGCTTTTGTGATAAACATAACTAATTACTAAGAAACAAATATTTCCCACCCTTGAACAACCTTGCAGTCCTGCTGAAGTTAATAGAAACTGCCTGTAGCTCTGTGGCAGAATTGGAGCCTGTAGGTTAAAAAAACAGTTCTTCAAACCCTGACCACAGTTGATAAGCTTGCATAGGTCATTTAAATGTCACTAATTTGTGCTCTGTGTTTTGTGCAGCACAGCACCAATTTTGTTTTATATTAGGAAATAAGAGGAAGACTTTGGTAAGAGATGTCTAGCAAATTCAGTGTTCCTATCGCAAAAGATTGCCAGCTTTTTAAGAGGTGATAATGTATCAGTAGGCTGGAAATACCCTGGTAAGATCATAATTGAGTTGTCCAGAAGATTCCTGTCCTTCTTTGTTGTCAGGTTATCTTAGGACGTTACTCAGTCTAATAGTGACAAAACCTTTTTACATGCTTTTTGGCAGAAAGTACACTGAAAACAGGGTGAAGAGATGGAATATGGCCAATTTGACTCTTAAGTTCAAGACTACCTTAATTCTTTTCTCTTTAGAGAGCACTAAATACATTTATGTTTCATTCTGTAATGGATAAATTCTGTTCTTTATTTTTAAAGTTGTATGCCTGCAGTTCTCTTTAGATCATCTTCATCCTTGAACAGATTAATACTTTCTATGTGAATTTGGTAAAAATTGTATATAATGAAACTGCTGCAGAACAGGTGGGCTGTATCAGTCACATTTGGTCAAATCTTAAGTGCCAGATGGTATATTTGCAATTGTATTTCAGGATCTGATCACAGATTCATTATTTGTTAGTACTCTTAGCTTCTATTGCTGTTGTACATAAAAGCTTTGTGTACAGAACAGAGTCCATCACTTCTTGTAAACCCTAAAAATTATAGCCCTCAAGCATGCAATTAAGCTAATGCGTAAGAATTGTATCTTCTCATATTCCTCAGAAGTTAAAGTCTTCACCTGGGATAACTAGAAGGCTTGGATATTTGGTACTTTGATACAGATGCTCTTTTTATTAATGTTGCTACTTATCTTCACAGACATGTTATCATGGGTTTCTGTAGATGTCTGTCAAGCTATTCACAGCAGCCTCCTTTCCTTTGAAACATGCTGTGTGTTTTTCTGTCAAAGAACTAGTCTCTGTTGCCTGTTAATACTTCAACTGTAAAATAAATAAATAAAGGGTGACTTCTATAAACTCAAAGGCCCAAGCAGTTAATTTTCAGTTATTTACCTGACTAATTAGATGGCGAGCTATAAAAAGGCAGTATTGCAACTGCTTTTTTTTGTCGTCTTTTAGCTGCTGTATCCCATATGGCACAGTATCTAGTCTTATATGGTGGTACAGCTTATATGGAACATTTCCCGTATTTGTCAAGGAGCTGCTGTAAGTTTTTGCAGACCTCAGTAATTGAAAGAAGAGCTTTCTGGAGGCTTTCTTTAATTGCTCTTCATAGGACCATCCGCACTGCAGCGAAAGTATGTGCGTGTCTCTACAAGCAGTGAGAGAATGTTGCAGTCATAGAATCATAGAATCATAGAATCGTTAAGGTTGGAAAAGACCCTTAAGATCATCGAGTCCGTCCTTCAGCCATCCCATTATCTGCCTAAAAAAAAAAGTTTGGTCTTGGAACTATGGCAGAAAAAAGAATTAGCCAATGACTAGAAATACTTAATTTGCATTAAATTGCTTAGTTTTTTTTTTTTTTTTTAAATCTGTGAAATGGTTAGCTTAATTTTTGTTTATTAAAAAAGTTGGTAAACATTTACATATGTGTACATGAGATGTATGTGTGATACTGTATCATTTAGATTTATTTTTGTTTGTTTTTTTTCCTTTGATTTCTACTACTAAAATCAAGTAAACTGTGCAACATTAGTCCTTTGACCAAAAAGTATTATTTTTTTCAGAAATAGATCGCATCCATTCAAAAGGTTCCTTCGTTATTTACATACTTAGTATTTACTTGTTCAAAACCAATATTCCCTCAGTATATCTCTTACATGAAAACATTTCACTTTGGGACTTGAAATTGAGCTCATACTTCCTCAAAGACCACTAGTTTTTGTCCCAGTTAGGAATTTGGTTTTAGTAGCATTGCTTTTATTTTTTTTTAAAATAAGCAAAACAGCTTGCACACTCTATGTAGTGTTTGGAACCCTTCATGTTTTGTAGTTCATATCATATGTTGTGTTTCTCACGAAGTGCTGCCTACTATTCCTTTATCTGTTCAGAGAAAGTTTTAGACATTAGTCTGTTCATTCAGGTTCCAGCATCACTCAGTGGAAACAGCCTATTCTGCAAGTGCTGGTGAAATCTGCCTCTTGCTGAAAAAAAGATCACATAAAAAACCAAAAAGTTGTGTGTAAGATTAGAGTTTGGGGAGGAGGGAGTAATTCTAAAAGCTGTGTAAAACGATCCGTTGGTATAGGTTAGAAAATAAGAGTTAAAGGAAAGAGTGCTTCTGATTCCCAATTTTGAGGAACTGACAGTCGTGGTTTGGCTTAGTTTTGGCTTTTCCCTAAAGTGGTGAAATTTACAGATTTAATTGATTTTCCACTAAATTCTCACTGATGACTGAGAGTTTTTTACTTCCATTAATTGCTAGGGTCTGCCCCCTGCAATCTATGATGCATATTTAGAACTGCTCATTTTATATTGTTTGTGCGTTTGCAGTTCGTAATTTCTCACAGTGCATTTCTAAGGAGAAGGTGCAGGGTTAAAAACATGATTGTTCTTGGACCTGGGAATGCATATTACGGCAGGGGGAAGATCCTTCCTAGGAAAACCTGAATGTCTGATCGGTTTTTATTTGGAGGAACACAGTTGTTCACAAGCTAAAAAGGACTGGTTTTGCTATTTGTATCTATCTGTATGTTTATTTTCTCTCTGGTCAGATAGGACTAATGGTGTGTGGTTGAGCATCTGTTGATTCAGAGAACTGTGAACAAATGGAGATGACAAAGTCAAAAGCCATGCTCTGGCTAAGAGGAGAAAGGGCTGTGTGACAGTGGTGAGTAGAAGAGGATGATTGTCGCTGACAACGCAGGCTGTTGGTGGCAGGGAGGTGGCAGGCTTTCTGTTTATTTTATGTCACTTTTGCTTCTTTACTGGCAAGCTACTCATCTAAGTTGACCTGCATTTGAAAACACTGGGTGGTACTGACTGGCAAGTATGTTTGACATGAGGATGAAAATTAAATACTGGCCTCCCATCTCAGTTTTCCTGTGATTTGCATGCAGCCAAATGCTATTCCATGCTGCGTATCAGGGAACCCACTGACATTTTCCTCATTCAAAAGTGTAGTGTGGCATGCAGAGCTAGCAGAGAATGGAGTAAAATCAATCAAGCAAATCATCTATTTCTTCTAGCGTTCAGTGGGTCGTTGTGGGAGAAGGCAACCAGTCCACTCTGAAAAGTAACTATGCAATATGCCCTCTCTGAACAGTTTGCAGACTGAGTAGAAAACATAAAAATCCAAATGTGCAGATTACAAAGTGAGCAGGAGAAAAACTCTTCTGACTATTGTGTCCTTTGTTATGAGTATTAATTTGCTGCAGGCAATGTAAGTTGGTATCTTCGTGGTTTGGCATCTGAAATGCTTTTTCAGGGCACCAGGTCAGTACCTGTGGCCATAAGATCTTGCTGAATGGGGACGAGGTTGTTCCCCAGGTTTCTGGAGTTGGCTGGGTACTGGCACAACACATCTGCAGAGCTGCTGGCTGCAGAGGGGCAGAGTGGGCGTGCTGGCACTGTCTGTGATTTCCGTTTCTCCCTTCTGACACGTGCTACAGTCTGGGGGTGTCAGGAGCATTTTACAGGTAGGAAAAATCACCACCACGATTGCCTGAAAACAGGAGGCAAAAGAAAATAAACTGTGTGACAGTTGACTCCTTCTTACTCCTCGCTTTAGCCATGACCACCCTGTTGGCTCTCAGTCCCTTGAGCTACCTCCAGGCTGCCGTTGAGTGTCTCCCGTTGTTCGCCTCCACCCAGTTTTATCACGCCTGCCTCCCCGTATTTGTGCTCCCCCGCTTGTCCTTGCCTGCGCAGTGGCCTTCCTCTCACCATTCTGCTGATGTCGTTGACATTTTTAGTTGGCTTTTCAATTTCACACTCTTTCCGTAGCTTCTGTTCCCATAGCTTTAGACCAAACCTCAGATCTGTTTTGCATATTTCTTTTTATTGCCTACCCCCTCACTTCACCAGTCTTTCTTCATGGAGAATCTCATCATTTTTCATTCCTGCTCGTAGCAGATGTCAGGACCCTGAATGCCCCAACACGCTCTGCAGCTCCTTCCCCCTCTGAGGAGTTAGCTCCCAGTGTTCAACCCAACTCTGAAATGGTGGAGCTGTGTAGCCTGGGATCAGATTTGTAGGAAAGCTGTGAGAAGCCTTCTCCCCCTTTCCTCTAGGAGCTGCTTTTAGGGCCAGCCTTGCCTGGGACCTTGCCTGAGCTGTGTTTCAGCTGCACCTGTGTCTGGCCAGGCACCTTGCTGCCCCTGCCCCATCTTGGCAGGACCTCAGACCTGCCCCATCGCAATGGCCTTGTCTGGTCATCCTGACCCACAGCTGCCCCGGTTCCAATCAGCCCAACCCCATGCTGCTTGTTGAAGGGCCACGGGCTTCTGCCCCGGGGGTGAGGGGCTGCCCGTGGCCCCCGTCTGCCCGAGCCCCTGCCCTCACCCAGCGACCCCCTCCCGCCCAACCCTTTTCAGAGCAACCCCAGCAAGATCTTTGGATGCAGCAGTTTGTCTCGTTTGTATGGTAAACGGCTTGTAGTTAAAGCATTTCAGTCAACTGGAAACATTCATTGGCTTGAACTGCACACTTAAAGAGCTGGCAGTGCTGAACTTGTTGCTATGCTCTGCACAGGCAGTGGCCTTGAATTTCTGCTCACAGTAATGGATATTTGGCTTTTTCCACTTTTCACCAAAACACATAATCCAGTTGATTCCTCTGGTGTTCCCTGAATTTTTGTGCGTCTTTGGATGAGGATATTAGAATGGTCTGGCTTTAAAGCGAGGCAACCCAACAGGGAATTGCTACTCGGTCAAGTATAAGAGCTTGCTTTGTTTATCCAGTGATGTAAGTTGTTAGCGTGATGAATGAGGACCAACAAACTGAATGAAGGGAGTTCTTAACTAATGATGGATAGAAAAATCAATCCAGAGGTCAGAAACATCATAGAGGAAGCACGCACAGCAGAGTGCAAAACCAGAAGTAATGAGGATGTAGGAAAAGATCTTATCAAACGGATTTTTTGCTAAGCATGAGAGCTCAGAATGCATGCAGAGGTTCAGTGCTGTAGTGGGCTTGGGCTGTAGGTCCAAGGAGAATGATGTGACCAGAAAACCAGGTGAAGAGAAGACCTGACCAGAATTTTCCCATCAGTATTACAGACGGTCTATAGAGGGATATACTGCAGCAAGTCATGCTGCATTTCCTGCTAGTTTTGGAGCAGCAGCAATTTGAAGTAAATCACTCTGTAAGTGTGGGAAAGCATTTGGAGGGAAGTTTTGTGTGTTATCTTGGATACAGCCTTTGTTGCTGTTTGAAAGTAAAGGCCTAGGAGAACATGAAAGTAGTACTCTCTCCAGCTCTGCACGTGTGGCTAGCTCTTGAAAGTCAAATGATGTTTTGAGTAGCAACTGCCTCATATTGAGGGCCTACACAGAAGGAGAAGAAAGGCTTAGACTTCATGTAGAACATGTGAACATACGGAGTGGCATTTTTCTCAGTATATACGGAATCTCTTTTACACCTGAAATATGGCAGATATGTATAGTAGTTTGTAGTCTTTTGTAATAATAACTATAGTTATTATATTATTTTATTTTATATTATATTATAACTATATAATACATAGTATATTTTAAACCTGTGCTATATAAGACAGTATAATATATGTAGTAGGGACAATTATATTGGCATACAATTTATATAATTGCATTAAATATTTTGATTGTTTCAGAACAATGATTAAAGAAAGCATTTTCATATAATTAATTAGTATCTTTGATATCTCAGAACACTGACTTAAACAGGAAAGCAGAACAAGCAGTTGTTTTGTTGGGGAACATGTTTAAGTGTTGGTAGCAAAGTGGTCCATAGAGGAACAAAATCACGTTTTCAGCTTAGATGACTGAACTGGCATCCTTGATTTCATTCAGCCTTGTAAGACTCCTCTGTAGGAACTGTGGGCTGGCACAAATTCTGCTCCTGACTCCCCAGGTTCTATTAGATAACCCCTGTTAGATTCCCAGTCTCCTATGCCCTCCAGTACCGTTGATGACTGTAGTACTGAAAAGCCACAGTCATCGACTAGAGACCCCTTTGAACAAACAAAATAAAAAGTCTGTCTCTCTCCCAGTGAGACTTACTCATAAGTAATTATGAGTGGAAGTATAACATAAAAGGCAAAGACAGATGGGGAATTGCAAAGAAGCAGTGAAAGAAAATCAGCCATGAGGAGAGAGAGTGGTCTCAGCTTTCCTGAGCAGCCTACATGCTGTCGATTTTTTTGTAATTATCACAGCAAACAAGATTTAAGAAAGGATATGAAGGAGGGCAATGCAGTGACTTTGCAGGTGTTGCAGAGAGTTCTTCCAAAGCATGAAGTGTAATGGGAGGAAGCACAGAAGTGCTTGACTGAAAATTTAACAAGGGGCTAATGAAAAATAACTTACAGACTAATTGTAAGTTGGCTGTTCAGTACTGAGTGAGAATAATAATGAGAGCGGTCCATGGAAGGGAACATGAAGTTGCTTGTATTTGAGATACCAAAGAAGGGAATGAAGGGATGCAAGGAAAGAGGTCACACAGTCAGAGCGATGCACCAGAAAAACGGTCTTTGCAGCAGCACTCTGATTAGGTGCTGTGTTTGTCCAGGCCAGAGGAAAAGATTTTATACTAATCTAGTCCTGAGATGATGAGGATCTGGACAAGGGTATTAATTAAGTGCATATTAAAAGATTGTATATGAGCAATATTGTGCAGAAGGATTCTGCAAGACTTGGTCTGGATTTGACGAGCTGAAGATGATCTGGGTTGGAGATAATGTTCAGACAGGTGTCTTAAATGGTGGGCTCGATGGTGCTACTGTACACAGTGGTTCAGGAAGGATCTGGCAGGATGAGTTCGTGGGGGCAGGTAATAAAAACCTTAATTTGGCTATGTTGACCTTAAGCTGATGCCTGAATTTACAGTATCAGAAATATTGGCTGAGATACCAATTTGAAAAGAGTGTAGTACTATTGAAGTAGAGGTGTAGCATCCAAAGAGGAGATGGTAGTTGACACTGTGTTTACAGATGAGATTGTACCAGAGTAAAGTTTTAAGAGGAAAGAAGACCAAATAATTATCTGCAGAGCATAGAAGCAAGCATGAAGTTGTTCCTTTGAATGACATCCAAAGCGAAAGTGAGAGAGATCAGGATAAGACTGTTTCAAGAAAGCCCAAACTTCAAAAGTAAAACCTTAGGTCTCCTAACCATGAAAAACAGTTGGCATCTCAGGAAGAATGAAGAATGAGCACAGTTCCCAAGATGTGGATAACTACAAATGTTAGAGATTTCAAGAGTTGCTACGTTTGAATGGAAAAAGTAAAAGGCAGCAGGAAAGGAAGAGAGGGACTTCATGCAGTAGTTTTAAAACTATGTAGAGTTGAAAGAAATGAGGAGGATGTAATGGTGGCTGCAGAAGCAAATGAGGCTAAGGGAAACACTAGGGAGTTTGTTGTAAAAGGAAAAAACAGTGAGAATGGGAGGAGAATGAAAGCAGACAGGGATGGGGAAATGAGAGTTTCTGAAGGAAATCATGAAACTAAGTGAGATGGCTGTGGCTCTAAGGAGGGTGGAACCTATAGCAGGACTGAGCACAAGCACTTTGTGCGCTTCAAGGATGAAGTAGGGAAAGGAAGGGAAAGCAACGGAAGAAAAAAATCATGTTGCTGTTTTGTCATATTTCTGTTGGAGAAACAGGCACGTGGAAAGAGAATTAGAGACAGGAGGATTTGAGTACTGGAGTCAAGGAGGTGACAGTCATTGTGGATGTGATAAATAAATGCTAGAATAAGAGCTGTCTACCTGGAAAACGTGAAGGAGAACAGAATTCATTTGTTGTGGAAGAACAGAGCTTTTGGTCAGTGGAAGAAGAGGAGTGGAAGAGGAAGATACTGATGATGAGCAAAGGCAGGGGTTAGACTACAGTGAGGGAGAATAGCAAAAGAATATTATAAAGAGGTGCATGAAACAGTGGGATTTGAACAACTAGTTACTGAAATAAAATGCAGGTTTGTAAGACGTCTACAAGAAATGGCTGCATTAAATGACTTTGTGCTGTCAGAATATACTCAGCTAGAAATGGTATCCTGCGATTGAGAGTACCTGACAGTCCACTGTGTAGAGCATCTTAAAACCTCCCAGACCCATGAGCACTTTCCCATTTCAAACTGGGTAGAAGATTCCCAAGTCTGGAGTTTCTGCCTTGAAAGGGTAATGTGCTGGGAGGGCTGTGAGGCTGCGTGAAGTGTGCTGAAACTGGTACTCATCATGAAGGATAAATCTCTGTGTTTATGCCTGTGAGCTTCTGATTTCTATCTAGACATAGTAAGAATATGAATGCCTGATATGATAATTTATATCAGAAGTGTGGAACCGGAGTAATAAAGCAAGGAGAGCAGGGTATTTTCATTACATGTTTTTCATTACTGGTAAATCAGGAATTGCTAAAAAATACAAATAAATATGCAGAGAAGGCTAATGGATTGTCAGATTTCTTTGGAATATGTGCCTAATGGAGTGAATCTGTAGGCAGTACCTCAATGTAATAAAATACACCTATAACAAAGACTCGTGTTTGTGTTTGCTAACACCAGTAACTTCAACAAAGCCCTAATCTGCCCAGTTGTCAGACCTTATCCATCTGAATGGTGAAACACTTATCTTTGTGACCTTCCAAAGAAAGTGGCACCAGTTTCTCTTTTTGTTATCTGTGCTTCTGATGAATGTTTACTGATGGAGGGAAGCCTTACTTTATTCCCCAAAGCTTCTAGTCTTGCTTTGAGGAACCCATTAGATTACATACAAATTCCAAAATAGCAGGCAAAGATTGCAGAAATTCTAAGAACGTTTTTTTTTTTCTACATAAAATACATGACTGATTTATTACAATACCAATGACTTCCACATGGAGATGTTTTCCATTTCAGATTTCAAATGGGAATATCAGCTCTGAACTCAATGTGTAATTTACCTTTACCTCTTAATAAAAAGTAGAAATCTAATTTCTTTCTGAATCAATGATCAAAATTCATATTCTGGACAGAACTGTCCAAAATGGCACTTGTGTTATGGCATTTACATATGAAATCAATTTTAAGCAATTGCTGAAAGGCTGTATAGAATCCCAAACATAGCTTGAACAGGAAGAGTAGGAGGTGTCAAAGTGTACCTAAGTGTCCAAAAGTACCATGTCTCCTGCCCTGTGCCAGGGAAATATTCTGTTAAACTACATGCAGGGTGGATACAGTGCCAGATTGAGATGTCTCAATCGAGCGATCTACATGTTGGTATCTACATGTGATCTACATGTCTGCAGTCTGATCGTAATCGGCAGAAACCTAGTTGATAGAGTCAATGGAGATGGGAATGGCTCAACTCACCCTTAAATAGACCGCAGGAGCTGGACAGCCAAACAGTTTCTAAGAATCTTCTGACAGAGGATGGGCATCTTCCTTGTGTGTAGGCATGCGCAGCTAGCCATCCAAATTTAGACATCTTTAACTGGAGCACAATCTCAACATAGCAAGAAGTGGCAGATGTCCACTGTAATGGTAAGCGTAGGATGAGCTAGTCTGCAGTGCCTACATGAGCATGTTTTTTCCCAGTAAACTTCCCACTTATAACTGATTAGAGTAAGATCAGAGTGAGCTCATGGGTATTGTATGACCTGGGGCATGAATCTCGTCTCTGTGAGGTTTCTTCCCATTCTAATCTGATTAATTAAGCAGTCAGGTTCACAACATCACGTTTTCTGATATGGCTTGTAACTTCTAGTTTAATGCTTGTCAGAGGTGATCGTGACCCAGCACTCAGGATATAGTAATAGGTGAAGAATCTGACAACGTAAACAGCTGGTTTTGATGTATCACAAAATAGAGATTAACTGCTGTTGTATTACAGCCCAGTTGAAAAAGAACATACCAGAAAGGCGTATGGTAATTTGTTGGCAACACCTTTGCCACCTCACTGAATGTATGGGCGTGCTTTAGCATACGGAAAAACAGTAGATACTGGATAATACTGAAAGGCGATTGCTTTGGTGAGAGACAAACCAAGCAAAACTTCTTCCCGATTTTCCTCTGAAAAAGCCTCTATTCATTCTGGTTTCCAGACCGTATGCCAAATCCTGGTTACTCCAGACAATTTTCCATTAACTCACATGGGAGGACTCTGAATACGTACAATTGCAGGAGAGTTGATAGTTTAGCCCAGATTCAGGTTTTCATCAACATGTGGAGTGTCCCCGTCCATGCTGCAGTCCCATCAAGTTTTTTTGTTTTAGCCAATTGTACCTTCTTCCATCCTAGGAAGAAATAATTGTTGTAGGTCTTACTGGCCTCTTGAATTTCTTTTCAAATAAACCTCAATAACAGTTCTTTATTTTAGTAATGATGATGTATTTTAGTGATAAAAGATCAGACTCAAATCCCATCAAGAGCAAGGAGTAATTCCATGGTTTTCAGGGAACTACAGGTCTGTGTGGTTCGCACTCTGGTGACCATGCTGTTTGTCAGCACCAGGGTAACCAAAGATTCTTGTTATTTTATTTTTAAACATTGCTTCGGAGTTTCAGCTCAGTCATGGCTCTAGTGTTTTCCTTTTGTCTGTCTTCCCTCTCTCATCTTTTTCTTCTGGAACAGTGGGAGTCGTGGTTTTCCTGTGTATGGAGGGAGAAGTAGGTGGCAGTCAAAGGGTGGGGTCGCCCAGAGGCTGTTGGAGACAGGGGCTGAAAACAGGGTTGGTAAACTGTTGATGAGCCTTGTTTAAATGATGGGGAAGCAAGAAAAGGGAGTGCGCTGAAAGGGCTGGAAGATGTTCAGATCTGTGGGAAGAAGTAGAAACTTTGGGACTCTTTTTACATGATCTGGCAGATACAAATTATGTGACTTGGGCTAGACAAAAATGATACATATGTGCATCTCTGTTCAGATTGCATAGAATATATGCATTGTAATAAAAGGATCCAAGTGCAAGTGCTTTAATCCCCTGGTGCAAGCAAGGGCAGGTGTATATGGGGCAAAGAATGCATCATGGGGTAGAAAGCTCTTACAACTGCTCTTTGCTTTTGGGGGTTCACTGTGCTTTGAACGTGGGGTTAGGAAAGCATACTTGCTTCTCATGCTGCGTAGAGTTAAAAGGAGAAACAGGCTGCAGGGAATACAGACTTCAAATAAAAGGCTGAGATAATGCAGCATTTTTCGAAGGTCAAAGAAATGCAGAGTCCAGATTAAGCACTCTGCAATATGTGAATGCCACGCCATGTATGTTGGAGTTACGCTTGAGTGCTGCAGGGGGGAAGCCTGCGTCTGCGTCCCGTTTTGGATGGAATATTGTTTGTTGCAGCAAAGCAATTGCCCAGCCCCGATTGTTTTAGTGATGAGCTGATCAATATCCCATTACTGGATGTACAGTTGCTGCAGGAAGTGCACAGAAGATTTTAATGCATGAATTATGCATGCTGTGCTCATTCTTTAGTCTCAGAGCAGAGTGACAGAGATTGTAAAGATGACTGGGGTAGTTTCTTGCATAAAGTGACTGCAGTGAAATGCTTCATATTTTCATGCACACAAGCAGCATTGAGTGGGACGGCCTATTTAAGAAGATATAAATCCCCGAGCTTACAGCACAGAATGCTTGATTTGAAAGCATTGCAGCCATGTACAGAGCCAGTTTTCCTGCTGTCTAACCTGCTTTCTGCCGAAGGTTGGCTGAGGGATGCTAACGGCTGTGCTTTGCTCTGAGGTCACAGCTTGAAGTCTTTTTTTTTTTTTTTTTTTTTTTTTTTAATTTGCTTTCTGCCGCAGGAGAGGATCTGTGAAGTTTATTGCTGCAACCATCCTTGTATTTTTCAAAGATACAAACTTGGAATAGTTATTATGAACAAAAGGACAAGAAGGAATTCACTATCGAAGGTAAAAAAGGGGCATTTTTTTCTTTGTGGATTTGAGTGCAGAAGAGGGAATATGCTGAGGCAGGATTATGATGATGCAGTGTGGTTACATTGACTCAGATATCTGCGCTGGAATGCAGAGTCAGGATTCTTGGGTGGATATGGCTGCACGGATCCTACTAATCTGATTGTTTTAGAAGGGTTGTTTAATTATTGCTGAGAATAAATACTGTCATACTTTTTGAATCCTTCAGTTTGTTCAAGAGTGTGCATTTCTGATCAATTTTTATCTGCTATAGATGACTGCATTGTGGGGAGGGGCAGGACAGTCACCGAGAGAATCAATATAATAACATGATCTATTTCATTAGAGGTCCTAACTGAATACTGACAATGAAATTTCATTGACTTTGTTTTCCTCTATCTGTACATTTTCTGTAACAGTTGCAAGCTGCAGTAAAATGTATGTCAGGCAAACAAGTCCCAGAATCTATTGCTTGACAGTCCTGTAAATAACTAAGATGATCGAACTGTTACATTTTGGATAAAAGTCTGGGCTGTCATTCAGTGAAGAGAGAAGCCTGTCCTTATTGCCCTTCAGAAAACCATGTACTGTCAGAGATTTTACTACAAAGACAGCTATTTCTAATTATGTAATTTGCTGGAAATAAAAAAAAAAAAAGGAGAGATATTTTAAAAGCATGCATATCCTTTTCATTTGAACATTTGACAACTTAGGATATATTCAAGAAATTTGTCTAACCAATGTAGATATATAGTAAAGGTACCACCTTTTAAAAGAAGAGAAGTTAAATTATATTATTCTTGCTTATTACATGATTTAACACAATAAATGCTTAAAAATTTATATATCATTAATATTTTGTGCATTTGTAAATTTTTATATTTTGGGAAACACTGTATTTGGGAAAATACAGTACAAATACTTTAGTTTCTGTGATCAGTAACTTGAAGATGTACCCATACTTTCAAAGAGACATACTGTCACAGAGTATTGAGAAACAGCTAGTTTAGTAAACCTGAAAGCTGTTTGCTGTGTGATCTGAAGGAGCAAGGTTGCCAGTAAGCATTACAGGCAGTCACAACAGGAATTCAGTGGGCTACCGTTCCTTGGTAAACACCTTTTTATTTTGAGTTTACATTTTTATTTTACATTTACGTTCAGTAACACCTGATGGTCCAGTTAGGATCCCTGGGTCCTCCTGCCACAGAAACACATAAGGACCCCTGCCTCAGTGAACAGTGTGTGTTTGGTTGTTAACTACCGAATAATCAGCTGGAAAAACGCTGTACCGGCGATGAGGCATTGTTAATATTGCTCGACTAAGAACATGTCAAGCAATCAACAGGCTGAAGTGGCGTTTTTGAACCGACCGTTCTGTGTGGGAGTGCATGCCTTGTTGTACAGCCCCGCAGGTTAGCCGATGGCCTGCCGCCTTGGCAAGCTGCATCCCGCCTGCTCTTGCCCAGGGGTACGTCCTTTCATCACCCTGCCTTCCCGCCCTGAGGGAAGCTGTCTGTGTCTCGGGGATAAGGAATAGATTTTGCCAGTGGGGAGAGGCGGTGCCGGTTGCTGGGATCCTGAAGGCCTGCTGGATGCTGAGTCACAGAGCAGGTCTGGGAGGTGCTCACTGGCCCCCTGGCTGTAGCCACATCAGCTCTTGCAGTGAAATGAAGCCTGGGGAAGAAAAACACACATATAGGGAAGAGGAACATCCAGAGGGAAGAGCGAGAGAGACGTTAAAAATCCTCCCTGGCAAACACTGCATCTCATGTGTGGTGAGTGCAAACACACTTCTGGGCGTGCGAACTCCAGGCTGGGAACCTGGGGGGGATGGCAGCGACAGCAGTGAAATGCTCACACAGTAGTAACAAGAAAGATGTGTATGTTAGCTGGCCGCTTGCAAATGTGCTAGTCATTCTTCATTTGCTGTGGAGGATTCATTATAGTTTCTCTGCCTCTGCCATGAAACATCACCTGAAATGCATAATTTGCAGATTGAGCAGACTTTCAACCAAGAAAACAGATATAAAAGGAGGATAACTAACAGGAGAAAAAAAACTTCCTAAACTCCTCTCATTTGATTAATTAGGGAGTACCTAACTTTGTGTATCACAGGAACTAAGTAAAATAATGGAAACCTATTTCTGTGAGAGAGAAGGACACATGTACACAGTTCAGGGTTGCACATTCAAATACTGAATTCAGAGCGTATGTGGTTTGCTGAAATATGGCTCAGCTGTTTCAGTGCTTTGTTACTATTTCCAGATGTATCAGTGAATAAACATTACTTAGGTTTTTTGACTATCATAAATATAAAGCATCACAGCTATACTCAAAGTGACACAGACGAATGTTAATCTTATAACAACATCCTCATTTTTTTCCCCATTGAAAATGAGGTACTTAAATTACCTGTGTTTAATGAGGAAACAGATATACTAATAAATGGTAAAGAAGTGGAAATACTAATTTTCTCTAAAAAATAATGGCTAGGATTTTCCAAGGCATTTGAGAGAGGTATCCAGGGTCCACTGAAATTCAGTAGGGACTGTGATCTTTAGTCTCTTTGGCTGAGATTTTCAGAGGAGCATATATAAATATTTTAGTCACTACAGAGAAAACAGCTTGAATAAAAAGCAAGGAAAACAAAGGCAGCCCAGCAACTATTTGCTGTTAATATAGGTAATTAGAGGAAGAGCAGAATTTGTTGTTGTTGTTCTTCTCCCCAGTCTTCTCAGATAACTGGCTAATTATATAATTTAAAATACCAAGAAATAATCCAGGGTACTATACAGAGAAAAGGGTTAAGAGGGGAAGATCTTGCAAGCATCTTAGTAGTAAGGGATATTGTTAGAAAAAAAGCAGCTTAATGTGGACAGAAGTCTCCATTAATAACCTGTTGGAATATTCTCTTTCTCGTTCTCATTATAATGTCAAAGATTCAATTACAGTACTTGGTTTTCTCAAATCGTGACTTTGCAAATTTTAACCAACTTGGACTTAATTCTGCAAAAATTGTCTTGTAATACGTACATTTGCAATCAGAGAATTGATGTCTGCTACCAGATCTTATTGATTTTGTTCTTGCTCTGGGCTGCAGAGCAGACTCATTCAGTACAGTTAATAACTGAAGGGGTGACTACTTAGGAAAATCAGAAGCTTCAAGAGCTGATGCTTAGGCATCGTGTGAACTCGAGTGAACACAAATCAGTTCTCACTCCCTGTTGCACTAAATTGGCATTGTCAAACTTCTGAGTTATGCCTCTATGATAAATAAAAGGAAAGGTTTGTTCTTCTGTTTTATATTGGCTTTCATTTGTTATTGGAAAGAAAAAGCAAAATTAATGCATATTAATAAGAGGAATTAATAACAGGAATTAATGCCTATTATATGATCATGCAGTTGGAATTGTTCCAAAAGTGGCAAAATAGTAGATTAGCAATAAAGAAATACTGTGGCGTATATCTTTCCTAACAGGAGTACGCTTCTAAGTTATTAATAACACCGTAAAAAGTGTTTTTTCCTGTAACTCACCATGTTATACACTGTTACTAGTAATTTATTTATTTTTGCATTTCCTACTGTGGTGGTGAAGAGATCACTGAGAATAATCAGATTGTGTATGACTGATTGAATACATCTTCAGAGAGTTAAAAATTGGTAATTGCATAGAATCATTTTAAGCAAGTAACCTATGAATACTTCATCAGTGCTTATTAACAGAAAAATATGTCAGTATGTGCGTGTCTGTAATACCTGCTTACTCAACAAGTCTGTTCCCCGAGCTCTAGTTTTTCAGCAGTAACTAAGAATAGCCACGTTTTCCTTCTGTTAGCATTTCCCTGTAAATAACACTGAAGGGACGACGGAGGTGAGTTCTGTTAAACATCACACATTGATAGCACCGAAAACTCATTTGACTTAGCTGAGCAGCAGGAGAACTGAAACTCCTTTATCCCATTTGCTGAAGACATTATTCACAGTATAGTGATGTTTCAGTATGTTGGAAACAAGGTCTTTAATCTCTTAGGAGAAACTGGTAAGAAGAGCCAGTGTCTTAGGATTTCTACTGGTAGCGTTTTTACTAAAAAAAGGGCTGGCACACTAAAGATTGCTTTATAAAAATAACTATTCACTTGCCTTTTGAGCTGGAAGCTATAAATTCATTGATTAATATAGGTCAGTGAAACTATTTAGAGTTTTTTAGCCAAGCTTTTTGAACTACCTCTCATTCCTTATTTTAAAAATGGATTTAGTGTCTTAAAGCATGGATCTGGTACAGGTGTTCCTTCTGCCTCCTACAGCAGCAATGCACAAGGGGGATGTTAACTGGTGGAACACTGTGGCAGAAAATCGTAGACAGCAAAATCTGTTTCTCAAGGTTTAGTGTTTGAAGCAGACAGACTGCATTAAGATAGTGGCACAGAAATCTGCAAACCTTTCAGGATGGGGAGTTCAAACACAGGCTTTTTCTCCGGGTGCTGAAATCTGACCTGACCACCATGTTCATCCCTCTTCAGCCCAGCAACCGATCTCCCGTCCTGAATCCTTCTTCAAAGGGGATGGGAACGATGATCTTATTCATTAGATACAAGGCTGTTCCCATTGCACCCTGTTACAGGATGAGATTATCCTCGGGCTGGCTGTTTGTTTCCGTGTGGAGAAGCCCAGCAGACTCCAAAAGTCTCACTAGTGATCTTGACATCAGAGGAATGCCAGCAGTTTGACATTTGGGTGTCACAAGGCTTCATACCGGTTGTTACTGACTGGAAAATGGTGTTAGAAATTATATACAAAATTGGATTGGATTAACCGATAGAAATGAAGAACTGTATTAATAAGTGTACATATCAGGCTAAGGTAATGATGGCCGCTTGATATCCCAGCAGTCACTTTGGGAAAGCATAGGCCCTATTTCCTTATAGGAAAACACTGACATCTGAATAACTTGAATCTGTTAACTCATTAGACCAGCAAAATAATGAGCTTACATGTTAGAGACGGTCACCACAAAGTGCTTTACAGATTTCAGTAACTTGTATCCAGCCTATGCCAAATTATAGTTTGCGCTCTGTGAGGGAGGTTCAACTGTTTTAGGGACCAAAGCCTTTCATGGTAGAGCAGGAACTGGACTCTTCTTAAACATGCTCTTTATTTAAGTTCCTAGGTCTGGAAGACTGGGCCCTTTTGAAAATCTTCTTAGTGGGGAATGAGTGGGATTTCATAGCTGCAGGGAATGACCGCAGAGCAGTCAGAAATTTGGCCAGTCTTTGTCCTCCTCCTGGGGCAGAGCATGCTGTTCCCTCGTGCTCTTTGATGGGAAAACTTCAGAGACAGCCCTGGGGAGAAGTCTCAGCCGGGAAACAGCCAAGGGCTGTGAGCTGGGAGCGGGCAAACTGCTTTCTCCTGCCAAATGGGACAGAAGTATCAGTAGTATTTTTACCTTTTTTTACTTCTTTTAGGAAACCTCTTTCTTAGAGTGACTCAAGTTGAGTCCTTTCTACTACATTCACACATAGTTTAATGAGAATGAAGCCAGCAGGAACTTCCACTGACATCGTTTCTGCAGTAACTTTCAGTGGGATGCAGGAGGAAGAGGGTTTGGGATGGAGAAGAGGAACCCTTGAGAGGAAAAGCGAGGGCTTCTCCAGACTCCCTCACATCTCACCAGGGGGTGGTCTGTTTGGAGTATCTGGAGGATTATGTAGAGTGACATAGGGTTTGAAGCTCTCATAAGGAGCCTTTTTGTCATGCAATATCTGGATATAGTGAGGCCCGTTTAGTCACAGCGTTGCCGACCTTTCATAGTGATTTAACACCACAAATGAGGAGTACAGGAGTTTATTGATAGTATTGATTGGGATTTGATGCTGCTGATCAGATATTTGGTTATGCAGAATCATTTATATAAATTGTGATTTCACCAGGCAACCGAAACAATCATATTTTATATGATTATTACATCTTACATGAATTAGACACTTAAAAATGAAGTTCAATATGAATAGAAATCACAGCACAGAAATGTAAACTCCTCTGCTTCCCCACACCAGGATTTCATGGGGTTGAGCAAAAACTGGCAATGGCAGCCTCAGCACAACATGGTGGTTGTTCCTCCCACAGCTAAGATTTCAGATAAACCAGCAACCACATTGCCCGTAGAGGCCATAAGCCATGCATAGGAGCAGTAGCTGAACTGCTTATCAATTAAGCACAGCTGAAGATCTTCACATTGGCTACTATTGCCAACACTACAGCTGCTGGTTTCTTTTCTTGCCTGCACTAATACCATATTTTGGGAGTTATGCAGTTTTTCTCATGGAAAGCAAGAGAATTTCTGATGTTAACTTGCCTAAATAAATGCTTTTTGTGTCTTAGGACACAAAGAAATCCCCAACTGGCTTTCTAAGACATCTGTTTTTTCTATCCTGAACCACTTAATTGCAAAAAAAGGGAGAAGGACAAATGATCTGAACTTATGAATCATTATTATATTCATAACAAATATACTCAAGTTTTTATCTGTCTGCTGTTTCTGCATTTGTTTGCAGTGTCACAGAGTTGTGTCCACGTACAAGTAGTTCCAAATTTGTGTTTCAGGTTCCTGAAAATTTTTTCACAGTATAAGAGCTCGGGAATTCCTATTACTAAATTTGTGATGGTAATGTAGCATTGTATTAATCATAGCTGCATTTCTAGAATTACTTCTGTACTTTGCTTCATTACTGGTTTCATACTCAGCTTGAAGCAGTTATGTAGTTCTACTACTGTTGCAGAAGAAAATAATACTTTTGCTGATTGGGCTCAAATGCTTTGTCTTTTACCAGAAACGCGTGCTGCAATGGAAGTAGGAATGCTCTACTATTTACCTTTTATATCTCCAAACCTGTTTTTTCTGTTCTTTCCTTGCTGTTCCCATACCTGATTTGAGGCCTGCAGTTGAAAAGTATCTGAAGAAGGAAAAGAGGACATGTGTGCTGCTAGTGTTAGAGAAATGCTTACTAGTTACTACTCATCTTTGTGGCTAAATATGTGAATTGCCAGAGCACCTTGGAACAAGGTGTTTATGCAAGTAAGAGGTGTATGAACTCCTGTTGTTTTCCCCATTTTACATCACCTTTACTAGCTAAGCACTCGGTGCTTTCTAGCCACGGGTTGATTCCATTTCACCTGCTGGGACAGCCTGCTCTGGGCATGGAAATACGCTTCAGCAGAGCTAAGCCAACAAGAAAAAGCGATAATTAACCTCAGCACCCCAAGCGTCGGTGCTGGGGCCGCGGCACTTCATCCCCACTTTCTCCAGGAAATTTCAGCCCTTGAGCTGAGTACTTCATCCTCTTACTAGGAAGCTTCAACACACTGGGTAAGAGTGTTACCCCCTTCTCCCCTCCCTTCCTCCTAGCCCGCAGAGCTGCTCTGAAACCTACTGGTAGCTTTCATAGAATCACAGAATCATAGAATCGTCAAGGTTGGAAAAGACCCTTAAGATCATCAAGTCCAACCGTTAACCTAGCACTGCCAAGTCCATCACTATACCATGTCCTCAAGCACCACATCTATCCGTTCTTTAAATACCTCCAGGGATGGAGACTCAACCACTTCCCTGGGCAGCCTGTTCCAATGCTTGACCACCCTTTTGGTGAAGAAGTTTTTCCTAATGTCTAATCTAAACCTCCCCTGGCGCAGCTTGAGGCTGTTTCCTCTTGTCCTATTGCTTGTTACTAGGGAGAAGAGACCGACCCCCACCTCACTACAGCCTCCTTTCAGGTAGTTGCAGAGAGCAATAAGGTCTCCCCTCAGCCTCCTTTTCGCCAAACTAAACAACCCCAGCTCCCTCAGCCGCTCCTCATAAGACTTGTGCTCTAGAGCCTTCACCAACTTCATTGCCCTTCGGAGAAGTTAGACTCAGCTAATTAATAATTTGACACCAATGATGTATGATACTCTCCCGTGTATTTTCTCTTCATGATTTTAGTGGTAAGAAGCATAGAAAAATCCAGAAAGAGAAATGTATTATTCCGTCTATTTTTGGTCTCCCAAGGGTTTCACATGTACTATATGAAATTGTAGTTTATTGGTTAATTCGGTACATACAGGAGATGAGAACAGGTTCTCATCCTGATGGGAAGGAGCTAAAAGGATACTGTTGAGTATCATTGTCACTAGAGGCAGGAGTGCAGCGCTTCAGAGCAAACTCTTCTAAAACGTGTGTGTCTTCAACCTGATGGCAGTGGCACAAGTGGCTGCAACTCATAACACAGCTTCAAAATGGAGAGCGGTTGATTTGTGTGGAAATCCATGTAAAGAAAGTTTTTCTATGGAGGTTCACATGTCCTCTCATGATCCTAGGAAAGCAAGAAAATACAACAATCTTCTGCACTGGGAATACTCCATGACTAGACATTTCTGCCTGCCAAGAGAGGGATACTTTTCCTTCCATGCCCGTGACTTGCCCTGATTCGGTGAGCAGGGTGTCAGCTGTACCTGCAGAGGTCAGGGCAGGATCTGCCTCAAAACCAGCAGCTCCCCGCTGAATGCGAGGACTGAATTCAGCCTTTTCCAGCTGTACTTTGGTTAAGTCCTCCAGATTTGTTCAGTTCCTCAACTTGGACTAATACTGATAGCAGCAGAGCATGTGTATACGTACATTTTACAAAAAGAAGCATAATTTTAGTGGACTTCTGGTGTACTTGAGTAGGTGCATCGTCTGGGTACTAAGTTTCTGGCTCTTGTGTGCTGTAGCACTTTCCTCCTGAATTTTACCCATATAGAGCAAATCATTCTCATTTTGCTTTTACAATATTTTAGTGTCTGTCTGCTTACTTATAGCAAGCACCAAAAAGAAATACGTGCTTGATTCAATGTGCATCATTTTCTGTATTCCAGTTGTTCCTATCTAATCTGATTAGTTCTTTGGTATTGTTGAGAAGAGACAGCCTGACGTGACATTACAAGAAATAAGAAACATAAAGAATTTTGTTGTGAAGTGTAATATCCAGACTCTTCAAAACATATGAAATAGCATAGCTGTAAGTGTCTGTAGCCTTCGAAAGAGATGTCTGAACGGAGGGAGGAGAGCTCTATAATATTACAAAGGGTGTGCAGAAGGTGAGTAGGAATCACTGTCACTGTTTCTTGTAATGATTTCATTCAAATCTCCCTTGTTCTGTAGTGAGAAAAGGTTCAGAATAAATAACAGAATGTATTTTTCATGAAAGGAATGGTTAAACTGTTGGTGTTATTGCTACAGGACGTATGGGTGCAAAATGTTCTCACATGGCCTGAGCAATGAGGCAAATTTGCAGAAGAGCAATCCAGCAAAGGCTATTAGGCAGAAGGGTGCTACCTGCAATTTGGGAAGTCCTCAAACCCCAAAGTTCTGGAAGAAGAGGGTGTTCTGGGGAAGTAGCAGAGTTACAGCATCCCAGCCGGATTCTCTGGGGCCGTGTCAGGGGCAGGACTGCCAGGTCAGATGCACCATGGTCTTAACCTGCACGGTTGTTCGCAGATTTTAAGGTGGGGGTTGTGCCAGCGGTGAGGCTGGCAGCCAAACAAGCTGCCATGTGCGGTGCTGTGGAGGCTCTGGGCAGTATAGCTGTCCATATGCAGGTAATCACAGGCCGCTGGGATGCAGCCAGACCCCTCAGGACTTTCTGGGTTATGCCACGAGCCAAGACTACAGCCCAAAATCAGGAGGTTACTGTCCCTGGCATTGGTGATAGTTTCTTCAGAGGATTTGTACCTTCTGTCACTTATTAGTAGAATTACAATGCAGGTTCATCTTCATCATTTGGGGGTTTGCCTTTCTGGGATTTTTTGGTTTGTTTTTTTAATGCTCTGTTTTTTATAATGTTAATAGAATAAGTAATGAAAAATCCTTTTAGACATTGTATGTACTATCAAATAAACGGACATGTGTTCACACATGGAGTCAGATAAAATAAACCAGTACAAACTGGAACAGACACACACGCACTTGTGCATGGAAGTGTAGTACTTACATACACTAGAGGAGCTATACTGAAGCTATATCTAGCATCACATACTAGGAAGATGGAAACACCCTTCTCCCCTCCCCCCCAACATCTGCTCCTCTGAAGCTCCATTTGGGACACATTTAAAAATAAAACAGCCTACATTAATTTTCACCTGAAATGCAATCAGTAATGAGCTAACACATTAAAGAAGGAGATGCCAGACAGTTGAGTACCATCTGGCATAAAATATAAAAACCTTTTACCTGTTATTTGTGTTAGAAAGATCTGCCTGGGCTGCAGCAACCAGAAGTCCATTGGTGCCCTGGTAACCATCCAGACCATGATGATTTTTTTAATGGGCTTTTGTTGAGAAAAAGAGAACCGTATTTTTCCAGAGGCTGGTAAAGAACCTTTTCCAAGGACTGGGTCCAATTAAGCATTTAGTAGCACTCAGAGAACTGGTAACATTGGGTTACTTTGATGTCATGCTTCCTACAGAGCATCTGTACCTTTATGAGAGGCCGAGGACTGGCCCATTGCATGTGATAATTTGGGTGAAAGTGGATATGGTGCAGAGTCATTGGGTGACCTAATGTGAGCCATAAGAAGGCCATACTGGACCAGACCTAGTCCAGCATCCTGCCTTGAACGGTCACTAACAACCAACGCTTCCCCTGCTCCACCTCCCCAGCTTCCAGCCTTCAGCTGCTCGGAGAATCCCTGATCCGGAGCCAGCTGGTGGGTGTTTAATAGCCGCTGATTAACCCGTCCACCAGGGATTTGTTTAATCTCTTTTTGAACTGGTTTATCTTTTCAAATGCTCGTAAAAGTTTTTTCATGACACTCCTCTCTGCACTTGTAATATGTTCTCGTTTTCAGCCCGATGGGAGTTTAGACAATCGTGTCAAAACTTTCTCAAACAGAGAAAGTATGAGGATAAAAGAATTTAAAAATGAAAATATGTGCTTTCCCAAAGAAACTTCATTCTCTTAACTACCACAGCGTGTCTTGGATGCTGTAATGTGCTTCCTCTTTGTTCCCCATGGTGAAGATGAATGCTGTGCCTCAGTACTTTTCAAGGTGACTCTTTTAAGAGTTTTTCTCTTTTATTGTATTTCTGCTGTGCCTGCAGGGGCTTCACAGGTGACTTTGTTTTCCTGGTTCTGGTGTGCGTCTTGTCATGAATTACAGACTTCCTTCTACTGCCAGGTATTTAAGACTGAGTCCAGAGAAAAAGAAAGAGAGAAGTAAATGTGTGTGGTTCATTTCTATACTTGCCATGTTTCTTTTCTTTCTTACTCTGATAGAAGTATGCACAATTAAGGCCTATGTAAATGTTACTATTTTGCACTAATTATTTACTTATTAAATTCTGCTAAACTGTGAAAGATAAGACAGGACTTAGAAAAAACAGTAGAGATTTTTTTTTTTCAGGTGTGAAAGGAAAAAATGAAATGCAGTAGTTTCCCTTTGCAGTTCCTTTTTATCCTTAACTTGATTTTTGTGCACATCCAAAACCTTTCACTTACATTAGGTGAAATTTCAGTCAAAACTTCTGATGGCACAGGTACCTTGAGTAATTAATAACAGTGGTGCTTGAACTACTGGTAAAATGAGACTGCAACAGGAAAGGCTGCAAGAGGTTATCAGTTCTGAAACTAGACCCATTGCCTGCCCAGCGGCCTGATGCTGTGAATCAAGTCATTTGATGCAGGTGCCATGTGTGATGGCTCCTTTTTGAGCAAGGCTTTGTCGTTTGGAGTAAATACAAGGAATTAGCTCTGCTGTCGGTTGCAATGAAGGACAAATAAAAAAGGCTAAGCATCTTGTTTTACCCGAGTTCATCATGTTTAATGTGGGAATAGCAATGCTTCCTTCTTCCATGTTTATTCATCTTGTTTATTGGAATAAAAATTCTTGGGGAACTCGATTATATTTTTGTTGTACCCAGAACAGCAACTTTTGAGCCTTGGTTAGGAATCTTAAGACTTTCCTGTAGCACAGACGATAACAGTGTCCTTGATTTTAATGACTTTCTCCAGCACTGGAAGATGTCAGAAGTCTTTCTGTGAATATTCTGTATACCTTTGTCAGTATTTCTGGCTGTGTGGAGCTCAGCTGGCAACGGCTGCATATAACCCACTTGCTGTACCTAATTATTCAGAGAGATTTCTGCAGTAGTGTCTGTCCTGGAGCGTACCTGATGGAGTATATAAACCACAGGCTAAGGTGTAGTTGTTCATGGAAGCCAAAAGAACAAGGAATAAGTAAATAACTTATTTACTTATTTATAATAACTTATAAATAACTAATAGTAAAATAAGAGGGAAAGAGGCGATGTGTTTGGGGCAGTAGACAGAGACAAGGGTTTTCTAGGCTGAACTGAAAGCTTGAAAGTGAAGGTTAAATTTCAGGGTGTGGACATTTGTGCTGATTTGATCCGATTTCTGTCCTCTCATAAACAAATAGTTAATAGTTTGATTTGAAAGAAATACTACTGAGCCACTTCATTTTTGTCCAGTAGCCACAGGCTTGCTTGTTGCCAACTCAGTTGGGTATCCCGTGGAGTCACAGCTGGCAGACAGCTGTGCCCAGCGGTGCGCTCCATCACCGGAGCGAGGAACTCTGGGAATACCACCAGGGTCCGGAACAGCCACAGGATCTGAAAGGTGATGGGATTAACATCCTCTTCATTATCAAGCCATATAACACGCTTGTGTATGACTTCAGAGTGAACAAAACCACAATTCACCTTCAAGTTGTGTTTGTTTGATCTATGTTCCCTTGAAAACGTAACTAGCAATTCTCAATAGTTGAGAGTTGAGAGTGGTGTGGTGTAGAGTCCCTATCATTTCTAAAAGTAAATGTCTTATAGGCAAATTCTGTAGGAAAGTGTGTGGCAAACTGATTCATCTAAGACCTTCCTCCATGTTCCAGTCACATTTTCTTTTTGGTTCATATGTGTTTACAACAGGTAAAAACAGCCTAAAAAATAGAAATGTATGAATGCTTTTTTCTTTGACAATTCAGAAATGGTTCAAATTAGATGATAATGGCTTAATTCTAAAATTATTAACACTTTGATAGTTTGGCATAAATTCAGTTTAAAACTTTAAGAGTAGTTTTAAGATTTTTCCTGCTAATTTCTGGAGAAAATATTCTTACTATATGCAACATCCATACAATGTTGATCAGTCTACTTAAAAATAACATAGGCTGTTGATTTATATAAGTTATTTATGATGAGGCTGAGAACGAAATGCTGAACATCTTTAAGGCTTTATACCATGAGAATCACAACTTATGCTCTGTTAATTTCTTTTGATGTATAGTTAATAAAACTTGGGCTGATTTTGTATTCAGCAAGCAATTCTCTTCCTTTTCTCGTGAAAAAGGGTGAAAGATGGGATTTATGCACAGTGCTTCATTTAGACATCCTCTTCTCCAGCACTTCATTTTGAAATTATATTTAGATTATAAATTTAGCTGTTTTTAATAAAAAAAGTTAAGATCTTGAAATTAAAATGAAATGTTTTGACTAAGAGTTGGGAAAAAACCACTTGGTTTGGTCTGAAAAATTAGTTTTGTTGTTTTATCTGAGAAACAGTTAACTACAAATATTGTTATTTTCTCAGCTCTTAAATGTCCTTTCTGGAAGAGAAATAGCTCTAGATCAATTAATTAACAAGTCCTGCTCATGAACCATCACTTAACTACTTTGCAGTGGCCTAGTGTGTCACCTAGATAAATTTTCTGACGTTATGTTAGGTTGTCCTGCTCATTTGCTATAATTAAGATAAATCAATTCCTTAAAAGATGTTCCAACAGATTGGCTGTATCCATGTACTTTATATTGCACCAGTATATTGAGAAAGAAAACCAAAATATTCAGCTGAAAGTAAGGATGTTTATACCACTCTATTTATTATTTTCACCAACTGGTGATCTCGATTATGCTAAATCTTGTGGGAATTTTTTCCGAGATAATATTTCTTTATGCCTGCACCTTATTAACATATGCCAAAAGTGTGTCCTGTGGCTGCGTGTGGGCTGTGCAGCCAGGATGGAGAAGCAGGAGAGCAGCCATGGGAAGGACTTAAGGCAGAAATCCATGTTGATGCATAGTGCTGAAAAGTAGACCGTTTCTGCTTCATGGGCGGATCCCACCACACTGAGATTCTCTATGAAAAGACACAGAGGTGAACCTTGCAGACTTTTCTGTGTCCTCTGTTCCCCATCTGCCAGTTTTACTGCAGGAAGGCACAGTCAGATTCTCATGGTTAATCTTTCATTATGATTATTTGAAGAATGATGGCATTACATTTCATTATGACATGAATCATTTCTTTAAGCCTCTCAAACCTTTGATGCATGACAAACTGATCTTAATCTAAAGTTGAACACCTCCATGTAATTACTCGAATAGCAGGTAAGGATGGAGTTTGATGCAGTGATCTGGAAAACAGCATGTGCCTATGTAAGGGCTTAAGGTAATCAAAAGCCCAGAAACATAAAACACTGCTGTATTCAAATTGTTACTTGTTTACTTTTGAATTAATTTTTTTTTAACATGGTATTTTCTAGTGCTTTATTAGTTATAGATTTATTTTAAAATAGAGGATTGTAGAATAAGGAAAGGCCTTCTGCTGTGGGAAAGCATTGTGTTCTTTAACCTCTTTCATAAAGATCTCCATTTTTAAGAACAGTTGTTGGCTCCCGCTCCTTCTTTGGAATCGTAGAATCATAGAATGTCCTGAGTTGGAAGGGACCCACAAGGATCATCACAAGTTCAACTCCTGTCCCTGCATAGGACAGCCCCAAAAATCACACCATATGTCTGAGGGCGTTGTCCAATTGCTTCTTGAATGTTGTCAGGCTTGGCGCCATGACTGCCTCCTGGGGGAGCTTGTTCCAGTGCTCCACCACCCTCGGGGTGAAGAACCTTTTCCTAATATCCAACCGAAACCTCCCCCGGCATATCTTCCTGCCGTTCCCTCGGGTCCTATCATTGGTCGCCAGGGAGAAGAGATCAGCACCTGCCCCTCCTCCTTCCCTCGTGAGGAAGCTGTAGACTGCGATGAGGTCTCCCCTCAGCCTCCTCTTCTCCAGACTGAACAGACCAAGTGACTTCAGCCACTCCTCGTACGGCTTCCCCTCTAAACCCTTCAGCATCTTTGTGGCTCTCCTCTGGACACTCTCTAGTAGCTTCGTATCGTTTTTGTACTGTGGCGACCAAAGCTGCACGCAGTACTCGAGATGAGGCCGCACCAGTGCAGAGTGGAGCGGGACAATCGCCTCCCTCGACCGGCTGGCAATGCAGTGCTTGATGCACCCCAGGACATGGTTGGCCCTCCTGGCTGCCAGGGCACGCTGTTGGCTCATGTTCAACTTGCCGTTGCCCAGAACCCCCAGATCCCTCTCTGTGGGGCTGCTCTGCAGCCTCTCGTTCCCCAGTCTGTATGTACATCCAGGGTTGCCATGTCCCAGGTGCAAAATCCGGCACTTGCCCTTGTTAAACTTCATACGGTTGGTGATTGCCCAGCTCTCTAATTTGTCCAAATCTCTCTGCAGGGCCTCTCTGCCCTCGAGAGTGTCAACAGCTCCTCCCAGTTTTGTGTGTCATTGGCAAACGTAGATAACAAAGCTTCAAGTCCTGCATCCAAGTCATTTATGAAGACATTAAAGAGCAGTGGCCCCAAGATGGATCCCTGCAGAACCCCACTAGTGACTGGTCGCCAGCCCGATGTAACCCCATTTACTATAACCCTTTGAGCCCGACCCATCAGCCAATTGCTCACCCATTGCATTATGTGTTTATCCAGCTCTATGTTGGACATTTTGTCCAGGAGGATACTGTGAGAGACAGTATCGAAGGCTTTACTGAAATCCAAAAAGATTACATCGACTGGCTTTCCTTGGTCAACTAGGTGGGTAAGCTTGTCATAGAAGGAAATCAAGTTTGTCAAGCAGGACTTTCCCCTCGTGAATCCATGCTGGCTGGGACCAATGACTGCATTGTCTTTCAGGTGTTTTTCAAGAACTCCCAGAATAATCTTCTCCATGATTTTGCCAGGCACAGAGGTGAGACTGACAGGCCTGTAGTTACTGGGGTCATCCCTATTGCCCTTCTTGAAGACTGGGACAACGTTTGCCAGCTTCCAGTCAGCTGGGACCTCCCCAGATTCCCAAGAGCATTGAATAATCATTGAGAGAGGTTTGGCTATGACATCAGCCAGCTCTTTCAGTACCCTGGGATGAATCCCATTGGGCCCCATTGACTTACAGGGATCCAGCTGGAGCAGCAAATCCCATACAGGTTCAGGGTTGGTTGGGAGTTTGTTGTTCTTGCAGTCATGGTTCTCTAGCCCAGGGCTCTGGGACCCCCAGAGCCCATCATTGGTATTGAAGACCGAGGTGAAGAAAGCATTAAACGTCTCTGCTTTGTCTATATCCTGGTTTGTGAGGTGACCATGCTTGTCAAGTAATGGGCCAATGTTATTTCTTGCCTGCCTTTTGCTATGTATATATTTTAAAAAGCCCTTTTTATTGTCCTTCACAGTACTAGCCAGCTTCAGCTGTAGTTGAGCTTTGGCCACACGTATTTCCTCCCTACAGTGGCAAACACGCTCTCTGTAGTCCTCACGTGTCACCTGACCTTGCTTCCACTGGTCATACTTTTTTTTTTTTTTTGCCTTAGTTCTAGCATAAGATCTCTGCTCAGCCAAGCCGGCCTTCTACGTAGTATCATTGTCCTCAGGCTCTTCTGTGGCTTTGCCGTGCACGTGTGCAGTACCCACGCAGTTTGAATGTGCTCTTACAGATGATTTGGGTTAGCGCAGCATGGCAAGTTTGCTGACTGAGACTTTCTTTAACTGCTTTCATTGTCCTTCTCTCCCTGCCCCTCTACAGGCACAGGGGAGCCTACAGGGGAATTTATTAGGGATAACACGTCTTTAAAGATCTCTGTTAAGAGAAGTCATAAGTAACCTTTATGTCCCACCTTTATTTGTCCAGAATTAACTCTGCTGAAGTCCTTAGAGTTATATCAGTATAAAACTAGCATCTCTTCTGGCCTTTGTGTTTCACTCTCCCAGCTCTCAGGCCTCCTGGAGTCATTTATTGGAAAGCACAAGCAGGGACAAATATGGCTTTCACTTGTTGCTCTCCTAGTACAAGATTGATGGGAGAGCAGGTGGTGACATGCACCATGGTAATCGCAGATCAACAAAATGTCCTCAAGATGGTGATGTCAACTAGAGTATTTGTCACGTTTAAACTGAATAAATGTCAGCAAACCATCTCATGGGATACTTTTTGTTAAGGCTTTTTTGTTGAGGTTCACCTGACTCTGGTGGCATTAGGCATGTATAAGTGAAGAGGCTTGTGTGAACCTACCCAGTGTCTCACGGCTCTGAAAGCTCATCAAGCACGTTTAGTGACAAATGGGCAAAAACCCATCTGGTGGTCCTCTCTGTGCAGTATTTTGCTTTGTCACAGTTCTGGGTTCAGCACAGGCACACCAGAAAGTGCCCTCCGGCCTCTGAGCAGGAGAGGAATTAAAATCCCATGGTCTACAGATGCCTCAGGAGGCTCTAAGTCTAGGACAGTCTTAAAGTCACTCTTGTTTTATTCCTTCAGAACTGAGCAAGTTCATCCATCTTGTTTGTACTGAAGCCTGAAACGACACAGTTCTTTTTTTTTTTTTTTTTTTCCATTTCCATTTGCTTGCCTCAACCTTCTGAAGATTTCTGTCCAACATGAGTACAATGGTATCTTTTTCCTGGTGCCTGCCTTATTTAAACACCACCGCAGTTCAGTCGTGAAACTCAAGGATGTCCTCCTTTGATTGAACTGCTTATTTAGTGAGGCTAACCAGTTTCTTACAAAAATCCAGATTTTGCTGCATAGCCTTTTTCAGAGAAAACAGTTCCAGATTTATATAGAGTTAACTCAGGTCTAGTGGCTTCTTTAGCTGGGCAGCCGTAAAATAAGAGTGGGACGGGAAACCTGACAGCAGGAAACCTCTCGATTGTTTTTCTGCGGGATGCAGAATCCGCTCTCCATCCGAGCCCCTTGGCAATGAGATTGGCATGACCCTTCAGTAAGATTTCTCAGGTTATCAGGACTGCTGGCGTAGCCAAGCACAGCAGTAATGCACTGTGTCGTGGCTGCAGCGGCAACCCTCTTATTTTGGTACAAGCAGATGAGGCCTGTAAAAAGCTAATGAGAAAGAAAGAAATGGATTTCCTTTTCAGCTTTGAGCTACTTGTTATTAGCATTTACTTAGAATAAGAGATTAGGAATATGGACAGGAGGTGATTCAACTTCAGTTTTTCTTGAATCAGAGAAAGAAATACCTGAACTGGGAGGACTGGCAGAGGTTGTAAGGGAAGACATCGGGGAGTAAATCACAGCATATAGATGGAACTTATTCTGCACTTCAGTTTAAAAAAAAATGGGGAAAAAAGTTGAAAATTAACTTTGATACTTTTTATTGCATGCATTTATCTTTAAAACATTTCCTTTTTGATGCTAGTTCTAGCAACCCTAAATTGCAGTGGTCAGAAAGGCTGTTTTGTGGTAATATGCCTAATTAAACATTTATAGAAATATTCATTTATGATAATGAAGCAAACTAATATACTGATCAGGCTTGAAATAATGAATAAGCGATGAATCAGAATCAGAGAATAGGTGAAGCACTCTTTTAATTTTGTATTCATCTTCTAGATTTGTGATACTGAAGAGTGTGTGTATACATATATATATGTATACACGCACACACACATACCTGAGGAGTTTAGAGACTTTGCCTTCATTTTGTATCTTGCTTTTTAATGAAATGTTCACAGAATGATTAGACTGTTTTAAGAAGTTCCTACAGCTATAAAATTCTCTTGAGATGTAGGAATACAATAATTAGGGGTTGAATTATTTTATGTTACACAAATCAGAGCAGTTTACAGAAGTGTTTTTAACTACATCAGCTGAACTCAGAGGCCATATTAAAAAAAAAACCAAACAACAGACCCTTTGTTATATTTTAAATCATGGATAAAAATAAATTTAGAGACCTTTGAGAGGTTTTCTGTAGCAAGTCCTAGTACAGAACAAGGTAACAGAGATTAATCTATCATTGAAAGTGCTGCTTAAAAAATCTCCCTGCACCACTCATTGGTAAATATTGTGATAGGCCAAATCCAGCTGGCCTTTCTCAAGCAGGTTTGTTGGTCAGGACTCGTCGATACAACAGACATTATATGCACAGAGTCACCAGCAGAGTATGCCCTCCATGTAGGTCAGGAGCAAAGAGAAGTTTAATTCAAAACAAATGAAAACATTAGAGTGCAGCTGTCAGATACTCCATGCAGGAGCAGGATGAGACCAAAAAAGAGCTTCAGGCATTTGGAACCTCCTTCAACCTATCTGTTTTCTATGAATATTAGTTGGTGCTCAGACATTAAGTATTTAGGGCATGTCTACAGCACACATCACAAAATGGCAGAGCAGTATACCCAAGTAAGCTGGCGATGCGGTGTGGCCAGACTCCGTGCCTGTCTTGGTGCGTACAGCGCGCTTCAGGGCTCTCGTGGCTCTTCCACGCTGTGGCCTGCGTAGGTTCCCTAGGCTCAAGTCCAGCGGTGCCGTGTCCCAAAACTGCAGAGCCTCAAATGGTTGCATGCAAATAGATGTTCAGGTGAGGATGTTTTCCCATCTGATCTCAAGTTACATAGTGCATCAGTATATTATTCCCAAAACCGTAGCTTGAATGGGTTATAAATTGCTCGTAAGAATCTGTACAGATTCTTCATACTAAAAGTTTGGGGAATTAAAAAATGTTACAGAACTTCAATAGCTCAAAATTATCCCTATTTTAAAATTATGTTAAAGATTTCTGTATTGCACACAAATCTAACAACATTGGCAAAACCACACAGTAAAATAGAAGACTAGTAATTAGAAAATTGATAGACTGGAAGTGTTAAATGCAAAATGGAAGCCTTGCAATGATGGGTGTCTCCGAGCTAAATGTCAGTGGATTTGCTGTGTCATCTTTAGACCTTTAGAGGTAGGAACAGTGTACCTGAGATTGTATCATTTGCAACTAAAAGAAGCAAGAAACTTTCCTGGGCCTCTAAAGTTAGCCTCTGAACTCCATAACTTAAATAAATGTGATCAAGCTTTCAAAAATGCCGACAAGCTAATTCCAGTCAACTCCAAATGGATATGTAGATGCATGAAATGTTTAAATGCAAGCCATTTTTATTTAAAAGACCATATGTGAATTTTAAACTTACCTTTAAGAACCCAGGTTTACAAAAACATGAGCTACAAGTTATACCTGACACTGGATCACGTACGAGCTCTCCTGTTAGGGCAGTGCAGGCATTCCCGCTTTGCCCGCCCCTGACATTTCCTTTCCTTAATTACTTTCTTAAACGATTCCTTCTTAACACAAATGTTTTTATCTCTGGTCTTCATTCAGAGCTGAAATACGTTTGTCATTCTTCGATAATCACGAGACTCAAAAATTGTATTTTTTCTTCTTATAAAAATCTGAGTGGTAAAGTGACTGACTGTAGGTGGAAGAATGGATTTGAAATTCTGAAGGAGTGGCTCTTAGCTGAGGAAATGACTTTGAATGTCCTGGTAAAAAAGGTTTCATTTGATTGGCTTCGAAATTACCGGAGTAAGCAGCATTCTTGTTTTTTCCCTCCTCCGACAGACAAAATATGTGTCTTAGAAAGATGTTGTCCATAGAGGGCTAATTTCACTGTAATATGTGTAGTGAAGGCATGCACCTCATCAAGGGCATATGTACACCTCCAAATAAACCTCATGCAGCCAAAGAAAAATGACAGTGGCTTTACAGTACCTGGCACTATTTGAGACACTCTATGCAGCCATCCTTATTCCTATGTTAATGCAGAAGTGCTCAGTATCCTGGTGGAGAGGTGGCCCTGTTGTTCCCAGCTTGATTCTCCCTTTCCCAGAGAGCCCATGTAATTGCAGGTATTTTTAACAGGACTGAGCTCTTGAGAGCTGACAATCTGGTCACAGTACTAGAAGTTTAAGCCTATGGTGAATACACAAGTGTGCATTGAGTTTAAGCCTATGGTGAATACACAAGTGTGGACTGAGTTCAGTTGTTTTTGTCATTTTAGCACAGAGTGACAAGGAAGAGAGTATGAAAATACTCTGTGTTGAAAGGAAATTGTCTCTGGAAGACAGCCTTTGAGCTGTCACGAAGGAGAAACATATTCTAGTGTGATTGTGGCTAAACCAAGAGGCCTGGTTATCCTGACTTTGCCTGACACTGACATTTGAGTGTTTTACTCTGTATAAACAAGTTTTTTATAGCTATATATAATAGTACCTAACTTTTATGCAGTACTTGAGCAAAGTCATCTATCTGGCTAAGTAGGATGGCAGTGCGACATGACAAAGTAAAATCAAAGAAGCCGCCTCCAAAAAGGCTCATATTTTGTAACAGGAAGATGAAAGGAGACGGCAATGAAAAACTACTGCTTTTTTCTTTTGTATGGAAAGGGGCATGCATATAAGATTTACTGGTTTGTGAATAGTGCGAATACACGTGAGCAAAATTCTGTGCACAAACAGAAATTACATAAAATTTTAAAAGTGGTCCATCTGGCCTAGTATTTTCTCTCCAGGAGTTTCAAATAACATATAGTGAGGAAAGAGTATAAAAAGAGGGAAAAGATTGCATAATATACTCCTACAATATTCCGTCTATCCCCAGCAATTTGTTACTTGGGAATTCCCAAATCACAGCTGCTGTCTTTGGGCTTAGTCGTATTTTCGAGATTTCTGTATTGCATGGTTGTGTAATTGCTTTGGAATTCATTAAAAAAAAATTGACATCCTTACATAATTAGTGGTGAGCTCCACAGTAAACATGTTGCTACCATGGAGTGAGCTTTTGATGCCAATCGCCAAATTTTCCTCTTTCACTGTAAAGCTGCAGGGAGCACACAAACTGAATTTCTTTTGATGAAACTAAAGTGGAACTTATGCTCCACATGCATCTTCATTTTAAATGAAGCCTCTCTCTGGGACATATTGCATGAGCAACCTGTTCCTCAAGAGACTCTGTAAGCAGGATATACGCAGCTTAGGAATACGAAGCATAATTTATTGCTTAATATATGTAATAGATAGGACTAAAAAGCTACCACTCTCAAAAAGATGTTCCATGTGTCCTGCTGTGCCACAGCAGGCATCAGCCACACGAGGAAACGATGAGCCTCCAATGTGCCTTGCATCAGCTTTGATGTTGCTGAGTTGCCATCTCCTGATTATTGTTTTTTTTTCCTTGCGGTTTTAAACCTTGGGGTTTAAACCATTACTTTTCCTCTAGAACCGCTGAGCTTCTGTCTTTTACCTTCTCAGCAGTTACACTGCTGTCTGTGCTTTTCCTTCTCTTACCTTGCCTAATTTTAGGTTGCATAGCGTTTCACACTTTGCTAACACTTTTCACGAACAGACCTGAGCGAAGGTCGCACAGCTGGGCTGTGCTAAGCTGGCTCTCGCCCCAGAGGCGGCTGGGTCCCTGGGCTGAGGGGGGCACTGCCAGCAGCGAGGGTGCAGTCCTGGCACCACACTAGAGCTAGGCAGAAGTGAAACACCCAAAGCGCACGTCGCGAGGGTCTTAGGTCCTCTGTGACGGTTCCTCCCCGCTGCTTCTGGTGTCGCCGCAGCATCCGTCACCGGTACCCTTACACCTACAGCGTTTTGCAGAGGAGGAGAATGAAGAGACCAGAACTGTTTGCAGTGCCTAAGCTGGGGATGTCAGGCGTCTATAGAATGACATTTTCTGGTGTGTTTTGTGTTTCTTTTCTAGTAACACTTAGCAAATTTTTATTGACTGTTAATGAACAATGAGTTGACTTTCTTGTTGGCTCCTTCAAAGAACTCCAGCAGAGCTGGGAGGCATGGTTTCCTGCTAAAAAAACCCAACTAATCTTCACTGATATATCACACTTAACAAATTAGAAGAATATATATGCAGTTTTGAGTTACCATTCTATAGAAGATTTCATTTTTAAAAGAATAATTACTGCTTTTTCTCATAACATACATAAGTATGTTAATTTCTTTAGTATTTTTAACAAAAATGATACTATTACATACTGCGTTCAATTCCTAATAATTAATGTACTGTTACTAAACATGTAGCATCAATGACTGCAAAAGAATATAGAATACATAAGGAGTATAAAAATGCTGCAGTTTTTAGTCTGTGCACAAAGAAATGTTACAGAGAAATAGCTCTTACTAAGTCTCAGCTGTGCCTTGACTACTAAACATATTATGGTATAAAAGAATATATTTTAATGCATTTGTATTAATTTGTTATGGTAAATTTATTAGACATAATGCATATAAATGAACTATGGTGTATCAAATCAATTAGTATTCTTAATTGTGAGTCTCAAGTTATTTATTCTGAGCCCACAAGCAATGCAATAGATGTTGAGTTTTTACAAAGCTACAGTGTTTTGTGGACTAAGTTTACAAAGCTATTTTTAAAAAATAAAAATATCTTTTAAATTATTAATTGTAACATTATTGTAATTAAAAGCATAAAACTTAAGTGAAAAGCAATAAAACCAAATTATTATAATTTATTTTTCTTCCCCTTCTGCCTTCTGGGGACATCGGAGCAGCTGTAATTACTGTATGCAAGCATTTACACTTGCCAGGGAAAGGCTAAATACATGTAATTGGTAGCAACAGTTCACTTTCTCAAGTGAGGAGAATGAGTGCTTGTGCTTACATCCAGTAACTGCAGCCAGTTTTCCCTTCCCAATCTGCAGCAAGTGACCTTGCCGTGGCTGCAATGAAAGATAGCTGTTCCCTTCTTCAGGGAGTAGAAAACAGGTAAATCCAAAAGAATGTGGCGCTTACAGAAATTAGAGTGACTGTTTTCTAAATTAGGAAGCAGAAGCTAATGTTGCTATAGTCTCAGTAATACCTGTCTGTGCATGCTCAGTTTGCCTCAGGTCGTATCCTGTTGTCCATCTGAAAGATGGACACCCAGAAGAGGGTGAACTAGATGTAGGGAGAGGATGCCTGCGTTTGTTATATGGCACATTCTTTCCAGTTTCTGGGAATAGCAAGATGGTAGTATATGTCTTCTTTAAAATCTCTTTTTCAGATTGCAGACCAGCAAGAACACAGATCCTGATTTAGCTTCACTGGTTTGAGAAGGGAAGTTAGGGCAAGAAAGCCAGAAACAGGGTGCATACCCAGCATGGATCCTCCCTGCACATTTTTCCACAAGCAGTTGTTCTAAGGCATTGTGAGCTGGAGGTCGCATCTGAACCATCATTTTCCATAACTGCCAAAAGTCTGAATGTCTATTTATACTTTTGGCTTCCTCACCATTCAGTAACCACAAGTTCCCTAATTATCTATTTCTTTAAAGTCCAGTGCCTGATGATATCACTAGTGATATCACTGATGACATTGCAAGATACAGTGTATAATCGCTCTCTTCATTTCCTCTACCTCATTCACAAGGTTAGAGACCTCCTAACATTACCAGTCACTGCTTTTATGAAACAAGGAGTACAGGTTTATGCAGTTCTTGTGTGGAAGATGTTCCATACCCCTGGTCCTCTTTCTTCTCCATCTCTCTAATTCTCAAATTCTGCTTTTTTCCTTTTGAGTATGCGTGGCCACAATGGCAGCTGGATAAAAAAGGTGGGCACAGCACATACTTACAGAGCAGCATAATGATTTTTTCTGTTCTCCTGAATTACAAACATCAGTCTTAGAGGCGAAATGCAAGCTGAGAGCAGTTGTTTTGAGTTCAACTTCAGTGTTTAAATCAGTTAGACTAGCTGTGAGAACAAAAGTTTGTAACCTGTGATGCAAGGTGGGAGTATTTAGAGAAGAGGGATGAGATCACTAGTTGTTACGAGAAAGACAAGCAATTTATTGCCTCAAGAAAGTGGCAGCGTTTGCTAGAAGCTAGCTGGTAATTTAATATAGCTTAAAAAACTAATGACCCTATTGAGTCCAAGATATTTGGTATATGATCTTCTTGTTCTGAGGCTTATCTTTAAAAGGTATTGGGTAGATCTCCTCAGGTCTTCAACACTGAAACGTCAGAGAAGCAGCTGTCGTTTTGTAAGATGTGTTTTCCCACTGACGACAGGGTGTTTCTATCCTTTATCAAGGGTAGAGTTTGTTCTGATGCAAAATGGTTGTTTAGTGTTAGCCGCATAGGTGCACATGGTAGGGGTGTTTGGTACATTGCATCAAATGTATTGCCGGCCATGCAGGTACAGGAGTTTGGATGGTTCTTGTAGGAGCGGCACTTTTGTTTGCTCATTGTGGAGATGGTCACCAAGCCTTGCATTTGCTGCCCTGGCGTAAGCTGGTTCCAGTGGCAGCCTATGTTTGTGTGAGGAGAGTCTGCTCCTACTGAGGAGCTTAACAAAGCTGAAGGATTGCTTGAGCAGTAGGAGCAGATGTTCTGGAAAAAAATACACGAGGTAGGATCATTTTTCCATTGAGGTTATCATTCTTAAATTATTTTTCTGTATAGCTTTCCTGGGAAGGCCGTATGTGGCATCTGTGGATATAGGACAGTGTGAGGCTTCTTTCTCCATCAAAGCAAGTTCGCACATGGCATTTGGAAAGCTCATTTAAAGCTGCCCATTCAAGTTAGCGTACTTAACACTCCCTATCTGCCCAACATGGTGTAACCACATGACATAGTTAAGTTGAACTCAAAATTATTGTTCTCAGCTTGTAGTAAGCTTTGAAGGCTGCTGCTACTGCTAAGAGCTGAAGAAGAGTTGGAAAGTCTGAACGCTTTGTAGTTTTTTTCCACCCGTATGAGATACCACTGGTTCAGAGACTGCCATTGCCTTTATCTAGGAGTCATTACAGCTACAACCTGACCAGTAGTATTCCCAAGTCTAGTTCCCTTTTTGACCACTGCTGAGAACTGGATTGATATTTTTAGAGACCTTATTCATGCTAAAATGTGGGGGGTTTTGAGTGGTGATGACTGATTTAGACTCTATTTTTCTGTATGTACAGTTGATCACTTTCTATTATCAGAACTGAATTTCATCTGCTATTTTACCATTTTTCCTTCAGTTACTTGGTATCACAGCCTCCTGTAATTCTTCATGGATAGCTTAGATCTTACTGCCTTGAAAAGTGTTGTATCTTCAGCAGTCTTCATCATCTCAGTGTTCTGCCCCTTTCCCTCTCCTTTATGGATCTGTTGAACAGCAAAATATCTGACAGATCCCTCTGGCAGCCTTGTTGCATTGTCAAAACCAACCCATTATGCCTACAGTTTGTTTCCCTGCTTTTAATGCTTATTAATCTACAAAAAGAGATTCTGGGAGGAGAGAATATTTGCCAGGGAACAGCCCTGTGAGCTGTGGGTAGAGGCTGCATAGAGCTCTAGTATCCATTGCTTTGCTAGTTTCTGGGTTTGGTTTCTTCACAGAGCCTGAGTCAGCAGAGAAGGAAGCTTCAATACAATGCTTATATGGCTAGGCCATTTTTTCCCTTCTTTCTAGATTTGCCACTGGCCTAAAATAAATAATCTGAAGAGTCTAAAGATACCATTTTCATTATAGCTATATCCCATGTACGTGAAAGTAAGGTTGTATCATGACTGAATTCTGAAGCAAGATAACAGTAGATGCGTGAATTTTGATAGTTTCCAACTTTAGCTGTTGGGACACATCTATTGCAAAAGTTGCTGTTTAGATTTGTGGTGAGTATCCCATTTTACCTGGCCAGTAAAATTCATGGTGTGGTAAAACACGAAGATGCTAGCGTACAATAGGGAAATTTTCAAGTCTGTGTTGAGTGGACACAAGAGTAAATACAACAGATGATATTACAGGTGGCCTGGTATACCTACTTTAAAGCAAAACAAAACATGATGTTAGGATTAGGATAATTGCAGTAGTATGGTTGCCAGCTGTAAAATTAATTTTCTTCCTTTGCTTCTTTAAGTGTTATTGAGGCTTACTGAACAATTTCAACTTCTGAAGTAAGTTGGAGAGATGATAAAAGTGAAAAGCACGCTAAAGAAAAGTGTTAGCATGAGAGTATTTGTAACTCCCAGTACTGCCATTGCCAAGCTGTGCAGCCTGATAAATGCATGTGCAGTGGCTTTTCTCTGAAGCACCAGTGACATCCAGCGGTGGCATCCAGTTAGACAACACCCAATCTGTCAACTTGTAGATTATCCAAAGATCTTTAATACTCAGCCATCTGAAGTTGGCAACTCAGGATTGTTTTACATCCTGACCCAATTCAGCTTATCTTTGTTTTATTGTTTTCATTTTGGTAGAACAGGATTTCTTTTATTGCTGCATTGACAATGAGGTTCAATGAATGCCTCCAGCTGGCATTGCCTTTTTTGTTGCTCTGCATGATATCCTAATTGACATAGTATTTGGGAATCTGCTTGAGATTATGAACTGTATACTTTGGCAAAAGACTCCAGGATCATTAAGATTGCATAGTTGCCTTCCTGCAGTGCTTATTAGGGATGAATTCATGTTTATTTGTAGTGTTGACAACAGAAGCTGAAACCACGTATCATTCTACTTTATTTCATTTTTATCACTTTATTGTGAAGTAAAAATAGCTGGGATTTGTAGGAAATAATATGTAATACAAATCTTAAATCTCAGCTGGTTATAAACTGTTATTCCTGTATTAAATTTCTCTTCAGGTTTTTAATGGGTTGTGCTCAATTTTGTCTCTTGGTACTCAGCGTTAGCACAAGACAAATGCAGCTAGGATGTTAATTGTCACACTTACTAGAAAATAATTTCACGGTAATAACACCTGTCTGGCATTCAGCTGCCCTCTAGATGTATTACATGAATTAGAAGGACTGACTCATTTTTAAATGCATACATTTTTAAAAATAATTTTAGCAGTTTGTGAGGTTGCTCTTTCGTGTTGGAGAAGTAAGTGACAGCAGAATCTGTTTCAGTTAAATGTTAGATTGTTCTCTCAGTAATTTAGTGTTGTTGGGTCTGTGTGCTTTCAGCTGAACTGAGAATATTGATTTTCTGTAGGGCTTTTTATATAAAAAAACCTGAAAGTAGCAGCTCAAACAGAAATTATGGGGGTTTATTTGCCTTTTCCCCTGAGATACAGTCTTTTTGAGATCATAGAATCATAGAGTATCCTGAGTTGGAAGAGAATTCAACAACATTCAAGAAGCAATTGGACAACACCCTCAGACATACGGTGTGATTTTTGGGGTTGTCCTATGCCGGGACAGGAGTTGGACTCAATGATCCTTGTGGGTCCCTTCCAACTCAAGACATTCTATGATTCTATGATTCTCTGAATGTTGTCAGGCTTGGCGCCATGACTGCCTCCTGGGGGAGCTTGTTCCAGTGCTCCACCACCCTCGGGGTGAAGAACCTTTTCCTAATATCCAACCTGAACCTCCCCTGGCATATCTTCCTGCCGTTCCCTCGGGTCCTATCATTGGTCGCCAGGGAGAAGAGATCAGTACCCACCCCTCCTCCTTCCCTCGTGAGGAAGCTGTAGACTGCGATGAGGTCTCCCCTCAGTCTCCTCTTCTCCAGACTGAACAGACCAAGTGACTTCAGCCACTCCTCGTACGGCTTCCCCTCTAAACCCTTCAGCATCTTTGTGGCTCTCCTCTGGACACTCTCTAGTAGCTTCGTATCGTTTTTGTACTGTGGCGACCAAAGCTGCACGCAGTACTCGAGATGAGGCCGCACCAGTGCAGAGTGGAGCGGGACAATCGCCTCCCTCGACCGGCTGGCAATGCAGTGCTTGATGCACCCCAGGACATGGTTGGCCCTCCTGGCTGCCAGGGCACGCTGTTGGCTCATGTTCAACTTGCCGTTGCCCAGAACCCCCAGATCCCTCTCTGTGGGGCTGCTCTGCAGCCTCTCGTTCCCCAGTCTGTATGTACATCCAGGGTTGCCATGTCCCAGGTGCAAAATCCGGCACTTGCCCTTGTTAAACTTCATACGGTTGGTGATTGCCCAGCTCTCTAATTTGTCCAAATCTCTCTGCAGGGCCTCTCTGCCCTCGAGAGTGTCAACAGCTCCTCCCAGTTTTGTGTGTCATTGGCAAACGTAGATAACAAAGCTTCAAGTCCTGCATCCAAGTCATTTATGAAGACATTAAAGAGCAGTGGCCCCAAGATGGATCCCTGCGGAAACCTGCTAGTGACTGGTCGCCAGCCCGATGTAACCCCATTTACTATAACCCTTTGAGCCCGACCCATCAGCCAATTGCTCACCCATTGCATTATGTGTTTATCCAGCTGTATGCTGGACAGATATTCATGAAGAGGCCAGTCCTGCAAAGTGAGAAGTCATGTCTTTACTCCTATATTTCAGCATCATTATTTTGTTGAATGTCATCTTCTTTTCTGAGGGGGACCATAACTGAGACTGTGTAGAGAGGTGCTAAGTATCATAGAAGATGAAACCGAAAACCAGATGCTGTCACTAATCAGAAATAGATTGAGAACTATGCTTTTTATAAGTTCTTTGTCTTACTCTTTGCAGGTTTGCTCCTAAAAGGAATAGAATATACAGATCCTATAATTTTTAATACAGCAAAATGTTAAGAGCTAGGGACCATACTCACCACATCTAACTTTATACATCTAAGTGAGGTGCATGAGCTACGTGTATACTCTGCTTTGCCCCTCTAGGAGGGGGCAAGTGAAAGAAGACAATCAGGTACCTACTAAGAGGTTTAGATCTTAGGTAGGCTGACATGTTCTCTAGATGGGTAGATCTCTGTCCTCCAACTATAGACAGTATCTTGAATGACTCTGCTCTTAAGTTTGTCATATCAGGGCTTCAGGATGTGCTTCACAGTATTGGCCTTTGCTTCTAGATTATGCAACCATATAAACCAATGTATTTGAAAAATCACCCATTAAAATGTGATTTCCCAAGCATTAACTTGATTAATTTGTAAAAAAAAAATGCACGTTTAAAACCATTAGCTGTTTTTAATTACATTTTCAAACCATGAATGCTTTTTTCAAACAGATACTTTAACATAGAGCAGCATTTGTTTATCTTTTCCACTGAGTCCATAAAGTATGTAAATGGCTATTATAAACTATAGGATATTACAGCTTCTATAGCAAATCTTGGAGTTTGTGCTGATTGTTTATAGCACAATTATAGTGATCAACGGTGTCCTATGTATTTTCTGATGAAGCAGAACAAACACTCCCTGACTAAGAGAACTTCAGGGCTAAAACTCACAAATTAGGAGCCTGTCGCAATGTAGGTAGGTTTCTATTTATCAAACTGTTAATGTTGTTATCTCTGTTAGTTCTGTTAGATTCAATTGTCTTAACAGTAACAATTTAGTGGAGAAATCTGTTGGCACAGAAAAAAAACCAAAGCAAAATATAAGCTAAATGTCTTTATTGTTGAAATGTAAGTCATTTGTAACAACACTCAAGTTCTTTCATATTCCCAATTCCAACATGGAAGAAAAGAAGATCTTTTCACTTTTCAGCACTAATCATAACATCACCTGGGGGAAAAGCCAGGTAAAATTTTTTAAATGTCTTTGTCTTCAAATGTGCTAATTTACATTTATTAGCTATTTATATTATATGTATGACTGCACTGCAAACCTAAGAACCAATATTCCTTTGATTTAATGTAACTTAGTTTGTATTTCTATCTCAATTACATGAAATATTATAAAGTTTCATTACATATGAAATATATGTAAGGTGAAATAGGTGAAATTGAAAAAAAAAACAAAGCAAGTTTTGTTAGGAAATCTTACCAAGTTTTCCTCTACTTAAAACATATTCCAAATCCTGACAGGTTAATGCATTGCAAGCATTAGTACTCTTAATATCTAACTGAGAGAAGACAGCCGTTGTCCACAGCAAGGGCAAAAAATCTTCTACATGTTCACTGTAAGAATTTCTAATTCTGTAGGTCTTCTCCTTTTCAGTCTCAAGTTCTTCTGTCCATTTGAACAAAATTACTAAACCTTAAAACCTTACATGCAGGCAGCTGCTCCGCAGCACAAAGGCAAGCTGGCTTAACTTTATTAGCAATAAATAGGTTTTGTCTGACTGTTGTCAGGATAAGAGCTATTGTATACAAATAGGAGAGTAGGGGAAGGAAGATGCTGGGTTTCTAGGCACATGATGGAGATTAAGAGTTTATTCATTCCTTCTGGAAATCCCGTAGATTTTTTCTCAATTAAAGAGATGTAAAATTTAAAAATAAAATTTGCATACGGAAATTTTAGTTCTAAGGAAAAGTTAAAGCACCAGACTCATCAGCAAAGATAGTCTCTTTGAAATTGTCTTTCCTTTCACCTCTTAGGTCAGTTAAATGTATTCCTTACAGGTATCATTTACTATAGCATTTATTGAGTGTTTTCATTCATTCGTCAACATTATGGCCAGACACTTGTTAAAATTAAAGCAAACAAATAATTTACAGTGACAAAGGACTTAATTTTAAAAGGTGCTGAACATCTGTAACTACTACTCACACCTGTTGGAATGAAACAGCAGATTATGAGCATCCCTGGAAGTTGCTGGTTGATAGGAATAGCAGGGGTCCAGCACCACTCTGGATTAAGCCAATGTCAGGAAAAATTGCATTCTATATTGCATTATAAAATTTCAGGCTTTCTTCATAAGGAGTGCACGTTCTCCCAGAGCTTTAGGGAGAAGCTGTGAGATTTGCAGTTTGTCCCTCTTTACCTTTAAGCTTCTTCAGCAAGAAGTAAAAGGGATTTAATAGGCAACCTATGGCACTTAAGTAATGTTCAGTACACTACAGTTTGCGTAGTGCATGTTATGTGCTTTCCACACAGACCCTTAAGGAAATTTCTATTTTATAGTAGTTAATTATTGAAATACCTTTTGCTAGTCTTCAGTCTCATCTCTCTCAAACATTTGCAAATGCTTCTCCATAAAAGACGTAATTGCCAAACAGTTACGCTCTACTGAAATTACCGTTGGCATCAAAATTATTTACAAGAATACATGAATGAATTATTGGATGCTGCTGAGCAAAGGCACTAATACAGTTACTGAAAATCAAAGTAATCAAAGGAATGGACTCCATGCTCCACTCCTGGAACTGTTCATCCTCCAGCTTAAATGAACAAAGCTCTATTCAGATCCATTTATCTATGACTCAGTGTCCAAATTCAGTCTAAATGATTATGCATAAGGATCACCGTAAGGTGCCAATTTTGTGTAACTGTGCCAATGATAATAAAATAGAATAAAAATCCAAATGTGAATAGCTATAAATAATTGAAGGGAATAAAGCTGAGGCATGGAAAGATTGGAGGTGCTTTCAGTAAGTTACATAGTGAAGTTTGATACCATTTACAGTAGTACATTATTCTATACCATGTAAATGGAAGAGTCCCATCCTAGAAAACACCACTGCAATTATCCGATGTTGTTGACCACAGTAGATGGCCTGCTTTGCCAATGGTCTTTTCTTCAGGAGACATTAAGAGGGGATTAGGGTAGAATTGCCATCAGTGTTCCCTCTACTATTTTTAACCCACTCAGAACTTGGTTTCTAGTGCTGTGTAGCATATTTCATAAGTTTCCTCTTCATGCTTACAGTGTGTTTAAAAAGCAAAATCTGCTTGTAATTAGCATTCCTAAGGTGGCCTGCAGGTCCACCAAACCCCAGTAGGTGGACATGGGCAGACTTTTGTCATCACTGAACAACTTAGCACAGCAGACTGGAGAAGTGTGAACTTTGCTGGAGTGCCTGATTATCTTACCTTTAAGGTCCTGCAAAAATATAATCACCATAATGTAATGACAGCAAAGAAGTGGGCTAGCAAAAGCATCACTCCCCCTTGGGAAAAGGTAGGTTATACTGCAACAGGTGTATAAGGCATTTTTTGTCCCCTCTTGGATGGCCAGCTGCCTGGGCTTTCTTCCTATAGAAAATGCCCTTTCATGACAACATCCTACATTGGCTCACGACTGCTGCAATCAATTCCTGGCAGAACAGTGAGAACTGGTCTCCTGGAAGTTAAGTATTTGAGGCAGGCACAGGCCAGTCAGGACTTGGCAGCTGTGACAGGGTAAGTCTGGCTGCTTCATCCTGGAGCTTGTTCTGGTGGTGGGCTAAGGAAATATTTCTTCTCTCTTATTGCCAGAGACCAGAACAAAACAGACTGTAGGATTTAGCTTCCATCACTGATGTCTTTTTTGTTTTGGGTTTGTTTTGGCATTTGTAACGCAGATAATCATCACGAATAGAATGTTAATTTATCCCTGCAAAAATTACAGCTTGGTTTTGGGAGACAATCTGTGGGTTCGTGTGAATCTTTCCTCGCATTGAAGAAAGATATATACGTGCTAATGCAATTTATCTTTGGGGAACTATGTGACCTTGTACACTTCATGAAATGGATAGAGTTCTGATTTAATCTCATGATGGCATTTTATTTTAAATTGTAGAGATGGACCTTTTTATTGTGCTTTTGAAAAATAAGCCGTTGCTCTTCTGAGACATTTAAAAGGAAGCATGTGTGGGAAATCCTTCACTGCAGACTGAATGACAAGGAGAAATTAGAGGCTCAAGAGAGGACTAAAAGACCTTGTACCAGTTATCTATACAGAAACAGGTTTCTTCTTTTTATTACCTTACCACTAAGTAAAGGTTCATGTTAATATGGTTAGTTTCCTAGTAAACTAGTTGGCCAGGTCTTCAGGCTTCACCAGTCTGATTTGGTGTCAGAGGGACATAATGTCGATGGTGGTACATAGGATGATAACACAAAGAACCTTGAGATACAGAACCATAGCTGCTGAATTTTTAGTTATCCCTGAAAAGACAGGGACTGTAGCAGGATTTTTAAAGTGACATAACATTTTCGAGCATAATACAGCATAGAGCTGTATGAAGATTTGTCAGTCAGCCTAAGCCACGTAGAAGACTTTAGCTTTGGAAGCAAGAAGAGGCAGGACCACTAAATGAATCATCTGCACCTGAATGAATGTCACTGTGGATGCATATTTTTTATTGAAATAAGTACTACAAATATTTATAAGCATTTTAGAATTATTTGTTTATGAAGTACAAGTATCATCTGATTCCTGCAAGTATGGAAAACATAAGATTAGTTGGTAGATAGTGGAACACTGTCTATCAGTGTGTACAGAATAATGACAGTTAAGTATTGGCAGAACATCATCTAAACGAGGATAGACTTTTCTCACCATCATTGTTTTACCTTAATTTTTTTAAACATGTAAAACAAGAATAGTTCTGCATGTTAGCATGAGTAAAAATAGAATGTTTTTAACACTTTGATTGTCAAATGCAATGATGGAATTTTTACAAGCATGATTGGCATTAAACAAGCAAAACGAATACTTTTCATGCGTCTATTGTATATGTACTTTTGTCTCATTATATACATACTTTTACAGGCTGTTCAACAGTAGAGGTATTGTAGAATGTCTTATATACCAGCAGTAGACAACATCAAGTAATGGATATCTCTAAAATTAACTTTTGAGCAGCTACCTTTGTGCTGAAAATCATCTTTGCTTGTAAATGGTTGGTAGGTCAACACAGGCTATTAAAGATGAACCCACTGCAGAAAGCTAGGAAATAAAGTGTGCGCGTTGGCTTTATTTTGCTGTAACTTACTGAAACTGGGACAAACAAGCTTGGCATTGGGGCATTTGGAACTGAGCAGTCCCCAGCTGCTTTCATGACGTAGGAAACTTGCCACCAGACTATAAAAGCATGGACAATACCTCAGTGATCGTCCTGGAGTTCTTCTCTGGCTCTGCAAATGGAACTTGAAGCTTGGCTGGCAATGAACAGTAATAATCCTCTGGCTGGATGCTTACACAGAGCACAGCAAAGTTTTAAACTCTTCATTTAATTTTATTTTATTTCCTGAAGAAATGCACAGAATGGAAGTGTCTCCTTGATGTGAAAATTAGCAGGTTGTCTTCAGAAAACACCATCTTAACTTAAATGTAATAAACTGTTGGAATCAGTAAATTCAGAATGGCTCTCCATGACCTTATCATATCTGATGCAAATTGTTGTGATCTATAAAAATTACCTATTCTGAGTCTTTTTCCCCTTGTGTACAAGCTCAGATCTTTATTTGCCTTTAGAAGGAGATAATGCAATCTCTCAGGGCCTGCAAGAGTGGGCTGCTCGGCAGGGGAAGGCACGCCAGGAGCCAAGGCACGGGCAGTGTCCTCAACGAGACCACCACCACCCCACACTTTGATCTGACCATTTCCCTAGCTTGGACACACATGCATCAACTCGTTACAGTCCCTGTTTACACACACAGCATGCCATAACAGCCTTCCCCACTCACCTTTCATACACACAGACACACACACACACAAACATACGAATCCTTTTGTTTCTTATCGCTTAAACCATACTCATGCTCAGATGTACATAGACATATGCCTCTCTGCCTATAACTGAAGAAGAAGAGCAGAGGAGGTCCAGTGAAGGAAACCAGGAGTCGGGCAAGAGTCCGGATTGCCAGACAGGTTCACAGTGATGAGGCAAGTCCAAGATCAAGTCAGCAAGGCAAGGTCAGGGCAGGGCACAGGTGCCTGCAGCATGGCTCAGGCAGGAGCCTGAGCTCAATACAGCCTCCAAGCCAAGGAGCAGCACATGCGTGAGTGGAGGCCCCAGGGAAGACTTCTCACAGCCCTTTCTCATAACTGGGTTATGAACCCTATGAACTGTGTTCAAATACCTGTGCAAAATGCAGACATACAGGTTAAGAACAGCAAAAGTTACTTTTATAAGGGGCATTCCCACTATCTGTGGCAAGCATCAACTTTTAGCGGGGCAGGAATCGGACTAACTCTGTGTGTCTCTGAGCAATTCGCCCTAACGTTCTTAATAGCGAACTTGGTATAGTAATCATCGACCGATGCCTACATTTCATGAGGTGAGTTGAGTCCTCAACCCCCCAGTAAATATTTTATGAATGCAAACTTTATCAGTCAAATCAGTTTTGAGGTTTAAGAGTGGGTATAGTTCTAGTCTTCTTTGATATTACTATTAATGCAATCTTTTGAACTTTGAGATACATTGATAAAACAAAATCTTGCGTCTTAGTATTATAGCTGAAATCAGGTGAATTTTAGAGTACCAAATATTCTGTATAGACTCTATTTATAAAATTAATAGATGGTTGACTTCTTTCCAAGTAACCTGCAGCCTTATGATAAGAACATAATTAATGCTTTTAAGACTATTTTCAGTTTTGATATTATATTATTTATTTTTATTAGATAATTTGTTATTGTTTAGTTATACTAGACTTAGTTCCTCATAGGCTTTCATGCAGTATAATTGTTTCTTCTTCAAAATAGATATAAAATGCCATGAAAATAACATGTTTAAAATCTTTATTAATCCTCTTCTGTGATACAGGTTCTCCTTTAATATATAAAATGGTGTAAGAAATATAATTTTGTTTAGATGATAACTAAATTCTTTGGAGAGAGAGAGAGTTTTGTGCTGAAAACCCATGTGGCCAGTGTTGTTCTACATCTACATCATTAATTAGGATTTAAATAAAAGTTAATATATTAATGCAGAGCAAAAAAATTGTACATATGTAATTAATATCGCTGATAAAAGAAACTGAATTTTTTTAATGAGATAAATTCAAAATAATTTCTTATACTTCTGCATAAATTTCCTGGAATTAGAGTTCTTCTCCTAACCCTCTCATTGGACTAAGCAGAAAACATCTGTAATCTTAATTTTGGAGAAAACTCTTATACCTGGTAGTTCTCAGCTATGAAATTTTTCCCAAAGAGCTGCTTGCATGGTTTTGCAGTGCAGAGGTATGAACCTAGCATGAGACTGGGTCCAGTGCAGTAGCATGGAAAATATTTCATTGCCAAATTCATTATCCTTTGAAGTAAAATGGAGATTAGAAAACAAAGAGTTCTCTGAGCAGCAGAATTTATAAGACGTGTTTTGCTGTGGCATTGCATATTGTGTTTGCATTATCCGATCCATGGTGAGCTGCCAGCCCCCAACAAGCTTCTCCCACGGCTGAGCCGTCCCTGAGCGACCACCGTCCTTGTGCAGGCTTGTTGTTACCCTGGCTGTACGCCATTCCTGCGGTTCCCTTAGGGGTGGTGCTTACCAGGCCTATCTATCTCCTGCACCTAGGCAAACATTTTCATGACACTTTTAGTAAATTAACTTATTTATGTCCAGCAGACTTCTGTCATCTTTCGTTGAAATACCTTTGCTGAAAGTATAAGTTACTTAGGAGGAAGAAACTGCCAGGCAGACGGAGACACACATGCAAGCAGCTTGATTGCTTACAGCTCCTTTCCTTAGGAAACTGTTCTCAAAAGAAGGTAGTATTTTTGCAAAGATTAATTCATTTTTGACAGCTGTTCTAGCCAGAGGCTGGTGTAACAGGTCAGCATTTGCTGTGGGCTGGGAACAGATGTGAAATGTAGACCTAAAAGGGAAAGAAACTTGACCAAGAACCCCAGCGTGTCGATCGTGCACAGGGCACAGGAGATTGGGGCTTTACGTTAACCGTACCTGGCATGGCAAGCGCAGGAGGAAGTACCAAGACCTCATGCAAAGCATACATAAGGGAAGCATTTTCATGGTACCTGGCAGGCAGAAGTCTGTTAACAATCTAATCTTTTCTCTCTCTTCCGTTTTCTTTTTTTTTGGCTTGTTCTCCTGGCAGAAGGTCTCGTGAGCTCTTGGAATTGGGGTCCGCTTGCTTTCATTACTTATATTTTTTGTGAGCTTGTTCAGTACAAGCTCTTGTTGTTTACCTCTAATAATTTTCTGTGTAATGGTTCTGGAGGGCAGACAGAAGCACACCTTTGGATACTGTATTTTCCCTCCGCTTTGTGACAATAAGTGAATGCCAGCTCTGTGTTTCCTGTGCTAAAGAATAAGAATACTGATGTAACCTTCTCTTTTTCCCTGAAATTAAGTTTTAGAGGAAGCTTTTAAAAAGTGTTTTGAGATCTGCTAGAGAGCAGTTTATTTTATTTCTAATGCAATATTTTGAAAAAAGCTGGTAGGTTTCTGTGTGAGGAGAAGCAATGTACCAGACTTGTCGGGAGCTGCAAACACTTAACGTTGTCCGAGGATCTGCTTCTGCATAATCTGGGTAATATAAGCCACTCTTTCCTGATAGAAGGTATTTGTGTTATGAATCCCCAAATCTGCTATTATTTACTCTTGGCTACAAAGGCAGGAAGGTTCTTGTGATGCAGGTTGAAGAACAGGACACAGGGGAGCTGATGAATACGTTGTCTGAGCTGCCTATCACCAGATCCTTGCACAGGCTAGCCTCCAGTGGCACCACTCGTTCCCTTTCCCAAAGGACTCAGATTTTATACCCATTCCAACAAGAAGATAAGCAGCTGACAGAAAATTGGTGATTTTCAATTATGTTTCTCTCCACTGTGATTTTACATATAGATCGAATCAAATCAAACGCCTTATGCTGTGAATTAGAAAACCAGCAACACCATATGTACTGGCATGTTTTCTGCAAACTCTGAAGGAAAGAAACATGTAGGTATTGTGTTAGGACTGTCACTCATTATATAGTCTGTAAGTTGGTTTGCTCTAAGCTGTTACACGTGGTAAAATTGCATCTGTGGGAGAGATCTTTGTCACCTGCCCATCGTTGTTCACCCAGCTTAGATAATGGGGGGCAGTTTATGAGCAAGCTCCAGAGCAGGAGATAGAATCATAAAATCATACAATTGTTTAGGGTGGAAAAGACGTTTAAGATCATCAAGTCTAACCGTTAACCTAGCACTGCCAAGTCCACCATTAAACCATGTCCCTAAGCACCACAGCTACATGTCTTTTAAATACCTCCAAGGATGGGGACTCAACCACTTCCTTGGGCAGCCTGTGCCAGTGCCTGACAACCCTTTTGGTGAAGAAATTTTTCCTAATATCCGATCTAAACCTCCCCTGGTGCAACTTGAGGCTATTTCCTCTTGTCTGCTTGTTACTAGGGAGAAGAGACCGACCCCCACCGCACTACAACCTCCTTTCAGGTAGTTGTAGAGAGCAAGAAGGTCTCCCCTCAGCCTCCTTTTCTCCATACTAAACAACCCCAGCTCCCTCAGCCGCTCCTCCTAAGACTTGTGCTCCAGACCCTCCACCAGCCTTGTTGCCCTTCCTCGGACACGCTGCTGAGGCTCACATCAGGACCGTGCGATAGTCAGCTTTGTACTAAAGCTGTATCCTTCTACTAAAGCCACGTTTATGGGATAGCAGGAAGCAACTCTCTCATTTGGCACAAGGCAGTGTAAAGAAAAGCTTGGGAACCCTTCGCAGGAAATGAACTGTATCTAATCCAGTTTGATATAGTAGGCAGCATATTATTAAGCCAAATCACCATGTTTATCCCTTTTTTCTTTGCACCCTTGTCCCTGAGGCCAGTACCCTTCCCTCCTCCGGGCAAGCTGTGGAGAGTTTTATAATTGGAGGGATCAGTAAACCTTCCCTCTGTCCCCTCCCCTCTTCTACTCGCACTGCGTCCCAAGTTCATGCCAATACTTACTGCTGAATAAGATGCAGCACTCCATTAAACCCCAAATCACTGAAATAATGAACTGGAATAACTTGCCAGAGGCAAAGTGTGTTTTGTTAAGATACCGGAAAAGATCCATAGACCAAGTCCACAGGGGCCTGGTCTTTGCATTTACTCCCATCAAATGCAAAAGAAAAGACAGGAAAACAGCACAACTACTGGGAGGCTATCCTGATTTTATTTTGAGGCTTCTCTTATTTTCAGCATTGAATCCACTTTTCCTTTTTGTCCAGTTTTGGGTTTTTTTCTGTCATTTTTCTGTCATCTTCTGTCATGTTTCTTTTTCCTTGCTTTTCAAGTGATGCTGGTCAGCCGAAATGGTAATTGGCTCCCTGTCAGGCCAGCTCAAGGATTTGCAATTTATTTTTGCCTGTCACCTGTTGAAAAAGGACTGGAGATTCCTTTTCTGCCAACAGAGGAATCCATTAGTAACACAAAAGCAGCAGCTGCATCACAGCAGGGATGCACAATAGTTATATACATCACTTACTCTTTATCTGCTTCAAGACATTAGGACAGATTGTTGCCTTTAATTCTCTACCTGGAAAAAAAAGAGTCCATATAGCGCTTAAAATCAGCTGCTCTCTTTTTTAACTCCTGAAAAGACATTTCTTATCCCACAAAGCCCTCTTGAAAAATGATTGAAATACAAACAGAAAATTGTACAGCTAAGACATAGTCCTAGTTCAGTGCTGCATTGCTTCAGTTTTTAAGTTGTATAACCTTATCCAGAAGGTGTAGTAGCACAGTAGTAAATCAGGCAGGTTCTCAAGACACTTTCAAAATCTGAGATTCACTTAGGCTGACTTAGCTGAGAATTCAGGTTATAGTCTGAAGCCATAATGGTCTTACTGATGCAGAAAAAGCAGCAGCAGCCAACATATTGGTCATTTCTTTCCTCATCCTCCACTTGTTATACTGCAGCCAGAAACATTGCAAATATAAATGGTTGCATTGTATTTCAGTTTTCATTAAAAGGAGGGAGAACTAATGAAAATAAAAGCTGTAAGAAAGATTTATAAGTTGATTACAGCCAAGAAATCTGAAGAATGCTGTGGTCATTTTTTAAGCTTTTTTTATTCTGTTCTTTTTATACAGCATCACACTGACCTTTGGCAGGATACTCTCTATTGAGACAGTGTTTTCGCGATCTGTTAGCCTTCTTTAGTCTTTGCCAAGTGCTGGTAGTGATGGGTTTTAAAAGACACTTTCCAATGATGGAATTTCATATACCCTTTTCCTTTGCTTCTACTCCTTTCAGAAGAAGTAAGTACTTTCTGTCCTGGTAACCTGGTAACATCAGCAGTGCATGCAATGCGGTATGTTGAACTAATTGCCAATTAAATAATAGGGAAGGCCAAGATCTAACAGAAAATCATTGTGCACAGTTCATTAACTGCATTTCACAGAACCAAAATCATGCCACAGGATTTTTAGAAGCAGGTTTAAGGAATGAACAGTTTCTTCCTTAATACTGAATGCCTACAATGCAGAGCAGAATGGAAAGATATTCAGACTAGCAGTTCCTGGGGTTTACAGTTCTTTCCCCCTGTTCCCCCCGCAAGGTAGATATCTCTACAATTCAGTAATTTATGAGGATTAGTTTATCTTCTCCATGAGATAAATGGCTTCAAAAAAGACATGGGGAGTCTCGGAGATAATCAGTATCTTAGTGCTATGTGTAAATATGCCTTCTCTGATGTTCAATTATAATAAACTAGGAAATGCTAAATAAGATTGAGGAAAATGCTGCAGATGCCTTTCAGGCAGATTTTAAAATATCTGAGTGGCTTCACAGAAGAATCATGACCATAATGAAAGTATCAGAAAGCATGCCTTATGGCAGGGGGTGCATACCATAGAGTACTTAACTTACTTACAAAGATTCAGCTAGTAGCTACAAGCAATGGTAAAGTGCTTTAAGAGGAAGCTTTTGTTTAGTAAATAAAGGTATAACAAGGCTGGTTCTTGATGCTACTGTTTCCTGGTGCTAGACAGATTCAGACAAGAAATGAAACGGCTGTGCATGTGTTCATCTGAATGTGCTTGAATATAGGCAAAAATGGCCAAAAATAAAAAATGAGATGGAAGAAGTGAGTTGTGTTTGGGGAAGGAGCAGAAGTGTAGAAGGTCTGAGAGTGAGGAGCATTTCATCTAGAGCAATGGGCTTTGAAATCTCAGTGCTAAATGCATTGGTGGGAATGAGTAAAATATTTAGAAAAAAGGAAAGGAGGGAGCTCCCAAAAGAAAATTTGCAAATTATAATTTTTATAATAGACCTAGAAGCCAATCTTGAAAATATTTACCTTTAACATTTGAAGTACCAGGATGAAAATTTCTCAAAATAAGCTCTTTGACACATGGTCTATTGCATAAACTTAAAATTTACCATGAAGCTTGTTTTTTAAGAGAGAAGTGACACCTAGCCATAATACATCGAGATCTATTTTTAATCTTGCTGCTGATGGAATGCTGAGTGGCTGCTGGTTATAAAGATCTTTTTCATGCAGGTAGTTTATTTCTCTGTGAATGGAATGTCTTTCAAGATAATTCATAACCCAATATCATCTCAAGGCCTTTTGTTATTGATGTAGCTATTATCAAGAAGTTTTTTGATGATCAGTTCTTTCTGTATTTTTGATCTCTTGGTCACAGCTTTGTTTGCAGTTTCCACAGCTGTTTGTAGCATTCAAACATGAAGTAGGTTGGAGGATTTTTGCTTGTTAGGAGTGATAAAAATTGCTGCTCACTAAAAAATTATCTACTTTGAACCTCACTGGAGCCTAGCAATTTAATTTGTGGTCTAACAGTAGCCTTTCCTGAAAGCACTAAAAGAAGGTGCTATAAAATGGGGTAGAACTGGAGGTTCTGGCTTTGGGAACAGGTAACAAGGCTTGCCAGTCCAAAAACACAGGATGCCACTCTGGGGAAACACTGTGCCAGAACATCATCATCTGCCTTCTTTCTGCAGCTCCAATTCTTAAAAAACTCTGAGAGCTCAGAGGTAGGTCAGTAAGTTCCAACCAGCTGGCCCAGTGCTTAGTCCAGTACTTTATGCTTTGCAAGAAAGTATTTAGTATTACTGAAGACCTCAAGAACTAGGAATGTCACTGTATTCTTTGCTAAAATTTCCCCATACATCCTGTCTAAATCACTCCAGAATCAATTTCCAGCTTTTTGTTTTTATTATGCCTTTCTCTAATAGATTAAAGGACCGTTTTGGCTCCAGTATTTCCAACCCATACTTATGTCCTGTAACCAGGATATTCCTCAGTCATCTCCTTGGTATGCCAGACAGGTTGAACAAGGAAAGTTCTTGCCATAAGGCATTTTCTCCACTCCATTTGTACATACATGTATATTTTACATCTCTCCACACTCTTTTTTTCAGTGTCTTTTAATAAATATCATCCAGCATCGTAATTATTTACAGTGTTCCAATATAAGTCATCCTAGTTCCAAGCAAATTTGCTTATTTCTAATGAGCAAATTCACATGGTAACTGTACTTCTTAGTCATTTAATCCCTAAGGGTCACACAGTTCTTTAACCACAACATTGTCCTGGAAACCCCAGTTAAATGGCTTGTCCTCTGTATCCCCTAGATGCTTTTCAGAGTTGCTGCTGTCCAGAGCGCACCCATTCTGGTTTATGACCTCCGTAATTTATTCCTTTCTGCACTGAATGCCGTGGTTTTCTAAGCATTGAAGAACACTGTGGCCCCTTTGTTCTTATTGTTAATTGTGGGGTTTTTAAAACCAAACTTTCTTCATTTCTAAGTATAGCAGGAGTGATTTTACATTTACTTCCAAATAACAAATATTATCAAGCTGAACAGGTCAAAAACCTCCTGTGAAATGTAATTTCCTTTTCCATGTCCTTCCCTTGGCATTATTAGATGGGAAATACCTGAGACTTCAGAGCTTTGGTTGTAGCGTTCAGTTGTGTGCCTGCCTGGTAGCACGAACATCAATAAAGTTCTGAAAGGGAAGATGTCAGAAAGGAAGTTTCCTGCATCAAAATGACCCTAAAATATAGTCTCAAAAAGATACTCTTTAAAGTGTCTTCTCGAATTGAAGGAAACTTTTACAATACCTGCTGTAAGAAGCTAACAAGACCTGTCAGACTTCTGCCACCTGAGTGTTCTTTTAAGATCTATCCTGTGTCTGTTGGGAATTACGAAGAGCAGCGGGTTTTATATCACATAGAAAATGAAAAATGAAATCTGCAAAATCAGTAACCAAATTTTGTGGTTTAAACACTAAACAACCCTTTAGAACCATCGTCAAGATACAGATTCAGTTTTGAATACAAAGTTATTCAAAATATCTTCAAAATATGTACAGATTTTAGTCAAATTCATTAAACTGTTTAACAACAGCAGAAAATCACTTCCAGATAACCCTTAGAATTTAAAAGAATTGATTACTTGATAATGTGATGCCAATGTAAAGTCTTAACTGATTTGGTATTTTAAGCCTAATTTTGATACTAGCTTGTTTATGTAGCTTTGATTTGCAAATACTGCTTCACTCTTAGTTTAGTATTAATAACTGTAGATCGTTATGTTTTTTACATTTTATTTTAGCTAAATGGTTTAAATCAAATTTATGAGACATAAAATGAGTCACATTTATTTCAGAACATAATGGAGACCCAGTCCTCTTGATATTGGTCACTTAAGACTATCACCTGACCATTTCTCTCTGTATTTGATTCAAATGCATTTGGTTTTCATTGTTGGTTCACATTCTTTGCAGGATAAATAGAAATTGCTAAATACAAGCATTTTTATTAAAACCACTAATGATGTGTTAGAACAAATAATCTTTAGATGTGCCATGAAGCATAAAATAGTGGTGGTAAAAAAGTATGAGCAATTAATGAAATCATCTGACCCATTATATGTTACAGACATAGCACTATATTATTTTGTGAATAGTAATCTTGTACATTAGTAACTGGTTTCTTCAAACTGTATACTGCAAAACACACATCAAGACAGAGGAAGATCAATGGTAAACAAAGGAAAGAAAATCTGCTTACTCTGTTTTTTTCTCCTCGCTTTTCTTCTGATAAGACTTGAAGGAAAGTATGAAGTGTATTCTCCACATAATTTCCTTGAAGAGTATAGCAGCGTGCTTTAATCTCCTCAACTGTAATCTCAAGTGTCAAATATGATATCATAGATGAAGAGAGGTTTTCTTTTTGTCTGTATCAATAGATCGGTTCTTGACCATGTTACAGTAGTTACAGGCAAAGGGGGTTTTGCCCATGTCAAACAGGAGAAATTTAGCGTTTATTCAGTTCTCATGTACAACAGAGGTAAATGAACATACATTATTTATCACTTTATTGCTGATGCTGGGACTGTCATTTGCTCTTTTCCATCCATGAGAAATGTCCATAGACTTCAGCTTATAAATGGTTGAGTAGCCTGCTCAGACTGAGCACATATACACTGCAGTGCTATAACGCAGGAAAAAGCAGGAAGGGAGCTTCATTGTTAGGGTAGGTCTTAAAGCTGTCTTTGGTACGCGCTCTATTAGGGGAGCTGTTGCCTCCTGGAGTGAAGGTTGCTGCATGTCTTCTGAAGCTCATCTTTTCATGAAAATCACATAGCACTTTATTCCCATAGAAAACCTACCATACCTCTCAAACGCTTAGCTTTCAACATTTTTTATGTCCTAGTATCTGATCTTAATTCTATTTCTACTCTAAGAAAATGTAAAGCTGGAGTTTAATTTGAAAAGTAACAGCTTTGAAATACACACATCAAAATGATCACACAGAAATTATTCCTGATTTTCTGGTCCTGAGGTCCTAAACCATCATATTATTTCCTTTGTTCCACTGTGCTTCTACTCAAATCCTTCAGTCCCCACGCGCCATACTGACAAAGGACTGTATGCGCCTGTCTCTCTTTGTCATCTTGTTTCTGCTTAAGAGTCCAAAGAATGATCTGCAAAAGTTTGGACTTTAGATCCTGTGACAGCTCAGAAATACTGAAATTTTAGCTCTTCAAAATTGCCAATGCATTTCTGTGATTACTATAAAAGAAAAGCCAGATTGCAGCATTAAAATAAACTACTGAATCAAACAGTAATGTAAGATGCCATCTCTCAGTTAAGATAATACTGACTTATTATCAAATTTCACTATCTTAGAAAACTAATTTTCAGTTATACCATCAGCACAGAAGCTATCTGTGCTGTGACCTAGAGTTACTCTGTGTTAATGAGAAGAAAAAGGTGATATATGAAACTGCGTTGCAAAATGCCTGGTGAGTTTAATTATGAATATCAAATATTTTTGCAAGCATTGCCCCCATTAGAAGATTTTTTTCATATTATTGGTACTGTAATGAGAATTAGAAAATTTTCTTATCAAAAGGAGACCCCCAAAGTTCTCAAAATGTTTCAGAACATAATTAATATTACAGTACAAATGTTGTACATATTAAAAATGATTTATTGCAATATTTTGAGAAATAGAAAGACCAAATGACCAAATTTGTGTTGCCAAAATGATTCATTTGACAGATGCGTTAGCAGACCACAGAATGTGATATACAGCAGTTTTTGGCAGTTATAAGTAGCTGCACCTTTCACATTGCCTTTTTAAATGTACTAATAATGCATGCTGGACTATGTTCTTGTCCTATCTCCATCAGTATAAAAGCACAGAGATGCCAATGAAGATAATGATGCTATTTCAATTTCTGATATTGGTTACTGTGAGTAACATTTTGTCTGTTCTTCTCTTGTCATTTCATCTGTACAACAGGGAGGTAATTTTATCAATTTTTTTTCCAGATAAATTGAATGTGAAAGGTACCTTAAATGCCTCTCCAGTTAAATTAGTTCAATCGAATATTTGAGGCAATTAAGAAAAGTTGAGCGCTTTGGGGAAGAGGTCAGGGGAGAAGAATGAAGGCAAGCATGGTAGAAAGTATGTGTAAAAGTTAATAGATTAAAGCATCTATAATTGATTTTCTTTAAAGACATTAATGTTTGGATATTCCTAACTTGTAGATGCACTAACATATCACCTAAGATATCGGAATATATGCTGATTACTTGGCTTTTACTGGGTAGAAAAATGTCTGCAGGTGATGATGTGCTTTCCCTTTCCTTACATAATGAATATATTACTCTTCAATTGTGGGGCCAGGCAATGAAAAATCAGAACAGTTAATATTGTGTGAGTACTTAACAGTACAATTTGAATGACCAGCCTTGTTTGTTGAGTACTTCTGGTCATATATAACCCCCAAATAAACCTAAACTAATTGAAAAATTAAAATATAATAATAATTCTATTTTTTTACCCAAAAGTTTGGCATCAAGAATTAGGAAGTATTACTCTTTGTCCTAAATGAAAAATTTATGACATAGGGAAAAATATTAAAATTTCAGTACATTTTCACAAAGTCTGTTCAAGGTTTAGTAAGCACAGACAGTGGACATTGTAACATCTGAACTCTTTAGTGCTGCAAAACAGGAGTAGTAAGCACGTGAACCCCAACACTACTACATACTACATCTCATACTTTCAAATTAGAGATTTAATCAAAACCGGTAGGATGCATGTTTTGACAAAGGATTATCTCTTTCAGATATACTTTGCTGCAGTTTTCATTGTACCGGTTTTGTCAGGAGCTCCTAAACAGGGGAAGTCCCTGTCTAGGAGACCACGTGTTCCTTGGTTTGAACACTTCCAGGTCCGTATCAGAAATGCAGTAAATGCAGAATAGCTGTGCAGGACCTGTAGGGAGTTGTTCAACGGGCTCTGTTTTATTGCTTGGAAGAAGGTGGAGTTGCTGCAAGATGTTATGGCATTACTTTGCAATCAACACCACCTAAATGAGAAGGTTATTTTGATTTCTTGGCTTAACGCCATCCTGAAATAGCATCTGTGAAAGAATACACTCATATGTTATGTTCAACAGAATAGTTATAAACTAAAATATTTGTAATTATTTGAAATTCGTCTATTGGATTGGAAGTACTTACTAATGCAACTTTGATAACTACAGAGAAATGTCTTTTTTTGTGGCTGACTTGCCTAAGCTGTATTTATCTACATATCAAAATGTATTTTTTGTCACAACAATATGAAACTTGGAACAAGATCTCTAAAATGCAGTTTTCTAGGCTTCAGTCCTGCCAACTGATGAGTGCCTCCTGTGATTTTGCTGTATGTGTTCATTCTATACTTAAATATTTGCAGACACTTCAGTAGATCAGGCCTTTGGCTCTCATATACCTGTTTGGTTTTTTATTTAACTTTTTTCTCCTTGATACTTAAGAATAAAAACCAAAGCAGAATGATTTAGATGTATCAAATCAAATGCTTCTCTCTTTTGGCTTTATTTATAGACTTATTAATTGCTTAGAAGTGATCTTAAATGGTTCTCTGGATTCAGTCATTAAACTGATTAGTCATACTTTTTATAATGTAATTCTCATACTTCAAACTACTTTCTGTATGCATGAACATTATTGTATTACAAAGATAAAATACTGGCATTTTCAGATGTATTGCATTGCAAAGATACAACACTCGTGCACTCGTGGAGCCAATTCTGCACATCTTTGTAGAAATTCAAGGTGAGATGCATCTCACCAAAATCTTTGGTTGTTTTTGTTGGGGGCTGCCAAATCCAGTTGCCTGAGAGAGGCGAGGCTGCAGCAGCTCCCTGTGCCCAGGACCAGCAGCAGCGACGCTCAGCAGCTCACGTAGAGCATACATACATCTATATGTGGCTGGCCACATAGATCAACAGACAGAGAGCAACAGCAGTTGCAAACAGAAACAGCCTCATCCTGTCTGGCTGATCAAGATGAAAGCCTGTTAGTGGAAAGCATGTGTCCATACATAAATGTGGACCCCTCCAGTAGCTGGCCTTAGGCGCTCAGGCTGCCCCGGACCTGGCCCTGGATCCCCAGGTGACCCCAGCTGCTGGCAGCAGCGGCTCCAATACCTGCTCCCAAGCCTCTTACCCTAATTGCTGGCTAGTCCGGCTCGATGTCCGCTGGCGATCACACACTGGCATACGCACCCACACCACACATACCTACTCCAGTTTCCGCAGTTGCTGGCACCCTGGATACATGGGCCCCTGCGACCTGTGGCCCCTTGTCCAGTTGCCGCCACTCAGACCCCTCACACACTCTGGTCTCTCCAGTTGCTGCCACCACGAGTACCTTGGTCCCTTGGGCTTGTAGTCCCACCCCAGTGGTGGCACTTACACCTCCATACACACACGTGCACACAGAATAGGGAGCCCCTCTCCCAGGAAATTAGTCACAGATGGAATTTAATAAGAAAACAGGACATGCTTTGGTGATCAGGCCAGACAAGTGGACTGATCACCCACTGCTGATATGCAACTGGGCCCTCTTGGCCCCTTACCCGTCCATTTTCCCACTTTTGTTCCTCCCCAATCCACCTTGATTTCATAGAATCATAGAATCATAGAATGTCCTGACTTGGAAGGGACCCACAAGGATCATCGAGTCCAACTCCTGTCCCTGCATAGGACAACCCCAAAAATCACACCATATGTCTGAGGGTGTTTTCCAAATGCTTCTTGAATATTGTCAGGCTTGGTGCTGTGACTACCTTCCAGGGGAGCCCAGTGCTCCACCACCCTCTGGGTGAAGAACCTTTTCCTAATATTCAACCGAAACCTCCCCCAGCATATCTTCCTGCCATTCCCTTGCGTCCTATCGTTGATTGTCAGGGAGAAGAGATCAGCGCCTGCCCCTCCTTCCCTCATGAGGAAGCTGTAGACTGCGATGAGGTCTCCTCTCAGTCTCCTCCAGACTGAACAGACCAAGTGACTTCAGCCGCTCCTCATACGGCTTCCCCTCTAAACCCTTCAGCATCTTTGTGGCTCTCCTCTGGACACTCTCTAGTAGCTTCGTATCGTTTTTGTACTGTGGCGACCAAAGCTGCACGCAGTACTCGAGATGAGGCCACACCAGTGCAGAGTGGAGCGGGACAATCGCCTCCCTCGACCGGCTGGCAATGCAGTGCTTGATGCACCCCAGGACATGGTTGGCCCTCCTGGCTGCCAGGGCACGCTGTTGGCTCATGTTCAACTTGCCGTTGCCCAGAACCCCCAGATCCCTCTCCGCGGGGCTGCTCTGCAGCCTCTCGTTCCCCAGTCTGTATGTACATTTAACCTAAGTGCAATCATGACATCAGTATTCTTTCTGATTAGCATGGGACGATGTGATGTCTCTCAGGTGTAGCGGTTTTGACACAGGGATGCATCTAAAGGCTCTTCTATTGGTATATGTCCATGTGTCCCCCCTTGCTGACTAAGTGTTAAGAGAGATTTCTGTAGATGCTGTGTGCCTCTGGGGGTATACTGGGGTTGACAGAAAAGATGTGCATGAAAAGTACCGACTGATAATTAGCAGGCAATAAACTAAGCTTTCAAAAAAAGTTTGTTTGGCTGGTTTTTTTTTTTCAAAAAAAATTTGAAGACTACAGAAGCAATGCTTGAGTTGCAGGTAATGAAACCAATAGTAACCATCATTTGTCTTTTAAAATCCTTCAGGATGCAACTAAGTCTACGTCATAAGTAAATGTCCTTGAAAAGCAGTCTTTAAAACACAGAGGATCTTTGAAACGGTGGATGGCAGCTCAAACCTGTAAAAAATGCCCATGGATCTCACCAATAGATAGTCTGAAATGTGTAAGCTTAAAATCAAAAGGTACAAATAACCTATTATTCCAAAATCCACCAGCAAATTCTAGTAAACATTGAATTGATTTTCCTTTTTTCTCCTTTTTGCAGCTGCTAGTCTGATTCGAACTGTTTATTCACAGGATGAAAGAGATGTTTTTAAGCATTCTCAACAGTTCCAAGTGATTGATGTAAATTTAAAAAAAGCTACTCTGATTTAAAGAGAGTTGCTAGGAAACATGCAGTTTGAAGATGAAATCTCCCACTGAGCTTGTCTTTGGCTGTACAATAGGAAGTATGTTATAGGGTATCCTGAGTTACAGATTATATGGATATACTGTTACATTTTTATGGATATAAGTACATCTGCTATGAACTTATTGAATACACAATTCATTCTCATATCTTCATTTACTGGTGAATAACAAGGTATTACTATGTTTAAGAAAACATGAAAATGAGATAGAAAATGCCACGGGTTTGATAAAGATTTTCATATGATCTTGTTTCATTTTTCTAAAACAGCAAAGGAATTTTTTCTTAGAAATGGACCTATTTAAGATTTAATTTCAAGATGGTGTTCTGAGTAGTCTGTTCTTTTCTTTTAAAAACTTTAAGAAAATTGAAACTCCAAAAGATAACAACAATTATACACTTAATTCTGCTGGAGAAGTTAGTGGGTTTTGTCCCTTGAAAGCTGTTGGCCAAAGTAACCAAAAAATCCTCTTTATTCTATGAAAGAATGCCTAGTTTTAATAATGGATATTTATTTGTATTCATGGCTGGTTTTTTTCATGCTGGTTTTAGCGCATTGTGTGTGTTTGGTTATCTTGGAGTCAAAGTTAAACTAATTAGGCTTTAAGACACAAACGGAAGCTACTTGTAAGCATAGGAACAGAGTAGTATGCTGTTCTGCGTGATGCTCGGTGCTTGGCAGGAGGTTTACTGATTTTTGTTTGCTGAGATTTTTTACCAGGCAATCTTTAAGCAGCAAAGCCCTTAGAGCATGCTTTCAGAAAAGTGTGAGTAATGCTTGTGAGTTACGGCAGCAGTAAGTGATCTTTTTCTTATTTATTACCTTAGAAGAAAGAACAGCCAGTTGCTGATGGAGCAAACGGTGTGAATAGGGACTTGGAGGACTGGCTGCCTGACCCTTTGCTGCTGACATGATGATTAAAGACAATGTTTAAGTACCACTAAGCAACACTTCATTATCTAAAGGTATTTCAAAACAAAACCTTTTTGCAGCTCAATGACTCAAGAAAAGTAACCAAACTGTATTAATAATTAATAGTAAAGCTGAGTTGTTGATCTTACCACAAATTAGAAGATGCCTAACCTTCCTAAAAAATATGTTTGTAATAGCAATACTAAATGACCCTTTGTTACAGAGTCGTTCATTAACTGCAAGATGAGATAGATGCATGACTGCTGTAAAAACCTTGTAGGGAAAAGAATTAATGTTGATTCATAATGAATCTGTGGATGCAAGTAAGAAAAATAAGACATCTCATTAGTTGCATGAACCATCTGAGAGGACAAAATAAGAGAAAGCCAAAACAAGGAGTGAAAAAATGAAAATGGGAAGGATGATGTAGCAGGCAAGCAAAGAAAAGTCCCCTAGGGCTTCTTAATTGCCTAACAAAAAAGCAAAAGTGCCTACTGAGCAACTGACTGAAGAAGTTACTGATTCTCAAGGTCTGAATTCTTTGATGTGTAAATATAAAGGAAGCAGGAGAGTTAAATTCACAGTGTGATTAACTATCAGCGTGTTGTCCTACTTGAAAAAATGATGCATTAGAAAATTGCCACGGAAAAGGGACATCTTGTAACAGTAAGGTTGCCATTCAGATCCCTGGTACCTTCTGTGTCATAACAATCTTCTGCCAATATATTTGATGTTTTTGTTTCTTGTTATAGGCGCTATGTTTTCTTGCTTTGTAGAATAGGCACTATTGCTTTCAAATGCAAAAGACATGGCTCAAAACACATCTAGAGAAGGAATTTATTGTCTTTTTGGTGCTTGATTTTCGGAGAGAAGTCGCAGCTTCCAAACAAGGGGGCAGGAAGGGGAGAAAAAGGGTAACTCTGAGCCAGAGTATATTGCGGATCATCAGTATGCCAGGACATCAGTTCTTTTAAGCCTATCAACATGAGACTTTAAGTGGAAAAGAAGGCACGAAGAGTAAATTTATAAATATTTGTAAAAGAATGGAAGTTTTTTATTGCACTCCAAAGTTAAGGTTTCCTATTGAAACTTGGGCCAAGCCCTGTAACAACCCTGGAGTCCTCATCACCTCCGAGACATTGGTTCTTTGTGCTTCCAAGTCAGTGTTTATTAAGCAAAAATACAGAGTTGGTTGAATTGTCCGCTAGTGATAGAATCACTTATTCATTTAGCTTGTCTAAATATATTAATGAACTGATCCCGGGGGGGGTTATTTATTTATTTAGCACCTGTAAGCAGTAGAAAAAAAATTTTTCAGTAATTGGGGGCAGGGATTAGACTGCTCTTTGCTCCAACTTGGTGGTTAGTCATTATGTTATTGCATGTTGTACTTGAAAGTGTAAATTCTGTTCAGGAAGAGTATCTTATTTATGGGCCATCAAATTGATGGCTTTCTTAGCTGTCTTTAGTTCATGTGAAATGGAGAGAGTAGCTACATTCTTTAAGTAGGACAATGTGGAAAATATTAGAAGCATGACTGTTTGGACCAGTGGGCAGTATTGGAGGCAGTGGGTTTGAACTTGCGTTTCCACTTGAACAAATCTGGCAAAAATGAAGAGTCTAATTATAGAAATCAAAGATGGTCAAAAGGAAATGAAGTGTTTCTACAAGCCTTTGTGAAGGGAACTAAAGCCACTTTTGGACTCTAAGAGATAGCCAGCTATCATCAAAAATCTTCTGTAGACACAGCAGTGCTATAAGAGCAGGGCTGGCTTGGAAGTTTACTTACAGTAATCCCAGACCACTGTAATGAGATAAATCTGTGCAGTGGTAAGGAACTTGACTGTCATCACCTTTTTGATAATAGAAAAGACTAGGAAACACTAGTGGCTAAGGTATTGGTTTCAGAAGTAAATCAAGGGTTTGTGGGTGATGGTTGAGAAGCCAGACTAAGATGTAGTGCCCCTTCTAATGGCACAGTCTAACCTAGAATGCCAAAACTTGTTGATTGATCACAAAATTAAATGCAAAGACAAAAATAGTAGAAAAGGACAAAGGGTGATACAATAAATAATACGCAATGTACATCATTATTTTTGTTAAATTAAAAAGTTTCTTTGTAATTCTAAATACTGAGCAACTAATAAGATTTATGAGGAGTTAGTTATCATAGCAAAAAATGCCAACTCTTATAAGAAGATCAAGATAATGAGCAATTAGATGCTTACTAAAATCACTAAAAGAGCCTGAAGTAAAAACAAATACAAAACACTGATTAGGTTCAACTATTGTGTGGCTCCTAAAAGGCTTTGGTTTTGACTTGCCACTGTGTTAATTTTCTAGTGAATTATTGCAATTATATGTATTCATGTTTTGAAAAAGGGTGGAGAACCAGAGATTTCTTCTAGATTGCTGTATCTATTTATAGTCTAATTTGGTCGGAATCTCTACCAATTCTAAAACTTGAATGTGTATAATTATCATAATATACCAGGAAATGAGAATCGTAACAAGCAACTTGATTTACCTCTCCTAGCTAAGTGTACCAAGCCAGAGCTCCTAACTGCTTTCCTTTGCTCCTTCTTTGCCCGTTCAGCACTTGGGGTTCCCGAGAGGAGCCCTGAGCAGATGTTGGGGGCTGATGCAGCGATCACGCTGCTCCCACGCTGAAAGCCTCAGCGAGGGAGGGACAGGGAAGATCTTCCCATGGTAAACGTTGAGATTTACTGGCAGAGGCAACTGCTAATCCTCATATACCTTCATCTACCTACATCCCCATCTCCATCGGTTTCCCTCTCTGCCCTTCTCTCTGACTGCCCTTTTGGGTCGGTTTATTGCTTCCATCCTCCCACACATCGTGTACATGTCCCACATGACATCCCTCCCCTCTGTAACGCTGAGTTCTGTTTCTTTCCTTCCTCTTCACCCCTTTAACATCCCCCACTGTTGCTTCGCTTTCACTTCTCTGTTCCCAGTCCTTGATTTCAAATCTAGTAGATGATGTAGCCTATTTGCACCACTTTTGATCTTATGATCTTTACTCAGCTGACTTCTATTACCTGCTCTTTGTAATGTCTTTTTGTGTCTACATTATGAATGCTTTATGTCCTTGCAAAGTGATGATGTTATCTACATGTTTGGATTAAGTAGGGAAGTGATGGAAAACACTGGCTGTTTTCATAGCTGTAAAACAAGTGTCTTTTTCTCCTTAATGAATGCTGAAGTGTGTGGTGAAGACCTGAAGAAAGCCACACAGAAAATGGAAGAAAATGTAGACATTTTCTTAAAGTGCATTTTGAGAGATTAAAGAATCCTTACAATTGGGTAGTACAGAGAGGTAGGTCTGCCCTTGTGTCCTGGGAACACCTCTCATCCTAATGAAGCATCACGAGACACTGCAAGTGTTCTGGGAGGTCCCTGTGTTCAAAATTGAACGTGCTTCCTATTCAGCAGCCAACGTCCCAGTTCTCCCCCACCTCCTTTAGGAGGGCTGCACTCCAGACAGCTCACCAGGAGTTTTCTTGAATCTAGCAAGGCAAAGGCCCTGTAGTGGTGACTGGTTCTTTTGGGAAACTGAACAGTCAAAAGGGACCTAAATGTGTTAATGAGCATTAGATAGTAATTAAACTTGACACAGTTGCAGTTAAATGCCTGCTCATTTTATTACATATTTTAAAAATTTCATACTCATTTGCTAAAATTATGATTCTTTGCTGTGAGAAAAGAAGGGTAGTATACTGTGCAGACTAAAAGGAGTACATCCAGGCATGCAATCACTCTCTGCTTTTACGGAGGAGAAAAGTGAGTCGTACTAATGACTGTTCTTTTGTTCGAGAATGGTTTTTACTTAGGCAACAATATCCTTCTCACTCTGCGAAGAAAAAAGGGCAAGAGCTGTAAAGCAAAAGAGGCAGTAGATAATGCCGTGTGAGCATTGCAGCCCATGGTGCTGCCTCCAGCGCGAGTGCTGCTGCCTCAAATAAGCCTGGACTCACCCTTGGGCAGCTGGCTGGTAACATCATGCACAGCCGTACTACTTCAGACATACAGATGATAACCTGCGTGCTGTCTCATCTCGTAGCCGGCAGTTCTGCCAAAATGCAGCAGAGCAATGTGAAGCAGCCTCACTTCTCGTCCACAAGCTGAGATAAATCAGGAGGGATGGATGTGCTATGTATACAGAACCCACTCAGCTGAAAGAAGTGAGAGCAAGGAAAGGATTTTAATCCTGGCAGGGTGGATATTTTTGTATCTGAATAAAATGAGGTATTTATAGCATTTACTGACACAATTTTTATTTACTGTAATTCGAACCACTGTTCAAACCATTTTTTACTGAGCCAACAGAAAAGCATTTTTGGACAGCTAGAGGACAAGGTAACTTTCCCAAATCAAACCTGGATTCTGCAAAAGAGAGGGAGGAGGGATCATCTGCCTGCAGCAGTGCCTGTAATGTCAGAGAGAGAACGCAGGTTTACTCTTAACATTTTCATCTATCAATACATTTGAACACAGTTATTATCACCATGAGTTACTGTGTAATTACCGTTGTTCCCAACAGAGTTCCTGTTTCATTGCTGTTTAATTATGTGCATTATTTCAGCGTAACCATGCAATTTAACTCATGTCATTTGGAAATAAATGTTCTAGGCGAGGCAGTGTCATAACACAAGAAGCTTCATAGCCAAGATATGTTTCCTGGAAAAGTATACAAAGTCATTTGTTGATGTAGCCTACCACTGTCTTTTGAAGGAATCGTATAGACACAGTAGTTCATACCTTAGTCATTTAAGGTAGATGCCCGAAATAGTTGTGAATATCCTTTGTGTAACAGAGTCTGAAGAAACTTTAGTGCCAACAGAAGCAGGAGGCTAAAGATGTTTAGTAAATTCTTCCCCTTGGACCCAGCTACAGTAAGCATATGCATTTGTTGCCAACATAACAGCCTTTTTCCAGGGAATATTTCTAAATAAATCTCAGTTCTGGAGATCACTGTTTAGCTCTTGTACGTGTTTTGATGAGCACTGTTTTCATGTAACAGCCATAATTTTAGGGTCATGGCAACTAATACAGTTTTGACCCATTTGTTAAAGATTTCATCTGCTAAAAAAAAAGGAAAAATGTGAGGTGCAACAGCTTCTGTAGTTTCTGAGCCAAATAGATTCTCTTGTGATATTTCTTGCTGTTTTCCTACACTATGAATTTAATAAAACACCCCATGAAACTCTCTTCTAAGGAAAGTTCACTGTCTGAGGCATGTTCAGATAAACGTCGTCTTAGCGTTATTCTGAGGAGGAGGGGACGAGTGTAAGGCCCCAATGCCTGAGCAATGTTCCTAGCCACCTCGAGGAGAGACATGAGACACACACACTGAGACAGGCCTGTCTGGCAGCAAGTCAAACCAGAGGCTCTCTGTTAATCAGAGCAGCATTTATCCCAAGCACAGTTAGGGAGTCAGGTTTGTTTGTACATGTGCTTTGAAATTCATAACTTACTTCCCGTTTCTTGGTGTTGGAGGTGGGAAACAGGGCAATGTCAAAACAAGATCTAAAAAATTGGGATTTTGGAAAAAGAGATCAATTTAGTAAAAATTTTGACCTGGAAAGAGCAAGAGTCTTGGTAAAAGGTAGAAGCCACTATTGGAGTCATCGGTACTTGGCATGGGAGGCCGGAAAACAGTAGCATCAAGATTACATCTTGCAAAAAGTGACAATGCCATATTAGCATCCAACACATCCTAGGATGCATGTTACTGAAGGGTATTCAAGTATGTATAAGCATATTTAATAATGGAATAGTAACAAAAAGAATATACTGAGAGGAATGAATAATATCGGCATGCACCTGAGATACAACAGTATTCTGTCAGTGATAAGCTGGAAGCCTTGCTTTGTGTGAAGGTCGTAACTTACACCAGTGCTACAGCAGAACCAATCAAGAGAAGAAGTATGAACAAGATGTGATGGATGTAAAGGATGCATTTATATATTCATAGCAAGAAATCCATTAAACAAAATGGAAAATTGCACACTGCAAACATGATGACGCATTGCCCTAAAGAAATATATAACAGCCACCAACCAGAAAGAAAAAGCTAGCAAAATATCCTGATGATTGAAAGAAGTAAAAAATGTTATAGAAGTAAAGTATTCTGGAAAATGGTATCTAAAATTTTAAAATATTCAAAAGAAGCTGCATGTTTCTTTAGCTTCATTTTAGTATATATATAGGCAGAGTTTCTTCCATAGGGAAAAGAGAAGACTTCAAATACGATATTGCAATAATGATTATATTCAACATTTAAAAGGAAACTCATAAAAATTAATACCGCCTTTCCAGAGGATCATGAATTGTATGATAAAAGTTTAAAAGGAATGATATACTAGACAAAATAAATGAATCCTGAAAGAGATTCATGTACTTCGGTTTCACTGTAATTTTCTTTTTACAGATTTTGAAATCATTAATTGTAATGTACTATTTACTGAGATGAAGGAGGATAGAATCTGGACTTTCCTCATTTTATTGCAAACTGTAATATTTTAATATTTCTTATAATGTGAAGTGTTCGCAGAGAGAGCATCTGGCTTAAGAAGTTTTGGTTTAGGAAGATGAGTCTAAAAGAGGATGTTCAGTATTAACATTTGCCATATTACTTACTGTCACTGGAAGATCTGAGTACTCTTAAGCAGTGTGCACTCCAAATAAAAGAGATCATGAATTTGATCCAGCAAATTTGATAATGCATTTATTATTCAAAAGATTCTATCCTGTATTAACTCTGAAGTATTCAGTTTAGATAGATAATATGGCAAGTGAAATGTGATATGAGATAAAGCCTTATGTCAGAATTATTCACTCCTTTTTCTTTCTCTCTAATCAGGTATTTTTAGCTCTCTGAATGCTGGTGTTGCAAGGCACAATTCCTTTTGAGATAATCACTGAACAGAAGATAACCATGTGGCTCTTCATCTATCATCTTATTACACCCTGTTTCATCTTCTGCCTGGCAGGTAAGATGACCTCTCATGTTAATTCATTTAACTAACTGTTGTCAGTTTTATGCATTTCAAGGTCAATTATGCTGTTTGTATGGCTTTAATTTATTTGTGCAGATACAATGAATTACTTAATGTGAATGATGAAGCTATAAGGAAATGTACTTAACTACAGTGGACACCATAATTAAAAGCTTGAGAAAATACAGATCTGGACTTTAAATTTGTTTTTGTCTACTTTAATTATTTCTCTAGATTATAAAAATATACCAACCATCTATCTGTGCACAGATGATCAACACGATGAGAAGAATGGGAATGTGCCCACATGAAGAAGCACTACACACAAAATTATATTATATAGACACCATGTAAAATTCATAAAATCGGCATCCTACCAGCACAATATAGTGGTAGTTTTCATAATACACTGGGGCAATGCTGCGTATACTGACTTTAATTTGAAATTACACATGGGAAAACTTGTCATAAAGAGAGATGGGACCATGAACATTAAAACTTTCAGGAGTCATATTTCTAATACCTGAAATGTTAGAGATGTTTGTAACTGAAATTTTGCTTCAGTTCTAAGAGATGGAAGGAGCTCTTTGGAAAGTAAAAATTCAGAATTAAGATCTAGTTACTGTTCCAACTGTTCTGAACAACTTTGAGATTTTTAAAGCCTGTTTCAGACTTCTATTCCAATTTAAATTAATGCTGTTTTTTAGTTGCTATCAGGAATTAGATTGCCAGCATAAGTGAGCTGTTCTCAAGAAAGAAAACATTTTGCTTATGTACAGACATAAGGGAAGGACAATTTGGTTATTTTCAAGGTAGGCTGTAGATCTTTCCCTACTTTGAGGAGAAAGTTACTCATAAAGCTAGTTCTACTGCGTTTCATAAAATATTCCTGTTTTTCTCTGGGTTCTTTATCTAATTAATGAGTCCCTAACTGAAACAGTCTGTTCATAGTCTTGCTTAATCTGTCCTATCATTTCAGACATCGCCTTGATTTCACTATCATGAGATCATATTGTTTGTAGTATTGAATCAAAAAATCTGATTAATACTGTGATGTAGGCTCGTTGCCTTTAAGAAATTACTCCGTAGCTCGCAGGAGTGCTTTTTGGTTTAGTGAGAACACTATTTTATTTTATGAAGGGATTGAACTTAATTATTTATTCCATGTCTGAGTTTTCTAGAGGATATACTGATACCTAATAAAAATCAAGACCTTTAAAGTGTTTTGATCTCATGCTTACAATGTATTTATTATGTGTTTCAAGGGTGTTTTTCTTTGTTAAGATATGAGGGTTGGTGGTGGCACCAAAATTAAAAATTAAAATTAATCACTTTAAATTACTACTGGGCTTTTCCTGAAAAAAGGCTCTCAACTACCATCAGTAATGTTACACATGTGATTTCACTCTGGACATGGTGACAGCAAACAAAATTGTCAGCTGCAGTATCCAAGCAAGTGCTGGACATTGGTTGATAAAAAAGTTGAGTCAGTCACTGAGAACAAATGTTCAGTTGATTTCTTAGTGGACAAGGCCAGATGATTAATGCTATTTCTTGTGTATTATGCACATTGCAGTTGTGCCCAGAAGCCAGAAATCTCGTCACCAGAATGCACCTCATGGCAGGTGCCTTGGAGTGACATGGGAAGATTGTGTGCTGTGAGTGTCATGAGTAAATGACATAGGAAGAACAAAGATGGGTGTGATGATATTGCATGTGGTTGGAGTATGCATTGATATATTCATAGCAATGTTTGTTTAATCTTTCACTTGACTGTAATTGGCTATGTTAGGCGATGATTCCTGTAAGAAGAATAGGAGACATTGGTGTGAGGGGTTTTGAATGGGGCCAGGTTCTAGTAGTGCTGTTCCCAGTTCAGAGAAACTGCCTAACTTATCTTCTGTTATGGAATAAATCCAGGACTGGCTTGTATTTTTCATCAAAAGCCAAAGATAAGACCTACCACCATCTCTAAAGATAAGGCACCATCCTCCAATGTGGAAGATTTGTAGTCTCATACAACCAGAGGCAGTTTGTTATTTCTGGTGTATTATTGCAAGGCTGAGTAGCACATACTCACTGCTCTTGAACCTGCTCTACTTTGCATAAATAATTAAATATCCATTTGAGTTGAGAGAAAGTCTGCTTCTGTCATGTGGAGATTAGGGCGCACTTCTGGATTATATAAATCTCATGTTGCAGTCTTTGTTCTGCCCCAGCACTTGAATCTTGCTGGAGAGTTTCTCATTTCAAATGAGTGCTAGAGCTGCTGGCAGTTAGTCTTAGCAAATTTTCCTTTTCAATGTATTTCTTGGAAATGAAAATGTCATAGAAACCAGAAAATACGTAGCTGCAGTAACTAAAGTGAAATATAAGGGGTTGCTCAGGAGTGTTCCCAATATGGTTAAAAAGTGAAAGATAGATACTGTAGAGAAAGAAGGAACACAACTAGGGTGATCAGGTCAAGTTTTAGGAGTCGTTCTTGCACACATGATGGTATCAAGGGGAATGCTGGCAATGCCAACAGTAACGGAGAATGTGGGAATCAGGGATGGTTTCTGAGTAAAGATAATGAGTTCTCATTTCAATAACAAGACAGACCAAGGACTAGAGTGAAGAGACAAGTTAGCTGGGAGCAGATGTTGAAAGCAGGATATTAAAAAGTTGCTTTAGCACTTTTTAACAAAACATGGGGTTTCTTTGGAAGTATATTGGGCTCACCTTGCCTCCTGTGGTGCTGGACCCACGTTTCTAGGTGGTTCTACCATGTAAGTTGCCTTTGGGCAAACCAATCCATGACTCTGGAGCCATCAGTCATGTTTTTTGCAACCCATGGCTCCTAAACAGACCTACTATATTAACTGGTCTGGAGCCAGGAAACTGATAGCTTCCAGGGTCAATGTCCTTGGAGATGTCTCACCCTGTGGCCTGTCCGAAGTTCAAAGATACCAGCCAACAAGCCTGAAAGTATGGAGAATTCATGCTTTTGATTGAATTTTGAGAGCTTTCAGAATTACCTGCTAGAAGTATTTGGGAAACAAGGAGCTAGGAAGCTGAAAACCTAAAAGCTGTGCTGACTTGAAATGTTCAGAATTTGGCCCAAAAGGGTGACAGTTATTGTGACACTCTGTAAGCTAAGGATTTTTACCTGTTTTCAAATAGGTCTTTTTCCTGCTGCAGGAAATAAAAAAGATTTTTTTTCTCAAACTGACGTACATATTTTTTAGAAATTTGGAGTTTGCCTTGGAATGAAACCCCTGACTTTTAGCCAGTTCTGGTTTGTGGTAATCAAAGGCAGAGATTGAGAATTGTTACAATGATGAGCCATTTCCCATCAGCGGGGAATGTGCACTTACTTGACTGAAGGGAAGCAAACATTACACGAATCAGTGCATCGGAAGCTTAGGCAGGGATCATCTTCTGCAATGAGACAGGAGCAATATTTATTTTCCAGGTAAATTAGTGCTTGAAATGTAGTCTTGCAGATATAAATTGATGAAAAAGCCGTAAGTAATTTGGTCTTTCACTTGCTGATAGAACAGACAGTTATAGTAACAGTTGCTTTTCAGAGTACACTTTGAGCAGTGCAAGGCAAATGAGAGCAGCAAATCACTCCTCAGGGAACATTGTGATGATTGTCAGTCCACTGCCAAAAAAGTTATTTCATGCTTATTACTGGTAATATTTGACTCTTCTCCTCTTTCCCCTGACATCTGGGCTCTCGCCAACATACTTCTAAGTTGCCTTTGGCTTCCTGTTAAATTCATATCCTATTGCTAAGTCTTAATTTTAGACTTTTCTTTCATCTAGCACATCCCATATAAATCAATGAACCAAAGTGTATCTTCACTCGGCATAATAACCTTGCACCAAAAGAATTCAGAGTCTGTTTCAGCAACAGGCTTGTTTTGTTTCTTCCTCCAAAAGACTAATTAAAAGCTGCAAAGACCCTATATTTTATTGTGCTTAATGAATACCTGATTACATTTGGCTATAAGAGGAATCAATAGCAAAAAATGTTACTGTGTTCGTCCAAAATTATATTTCTAACCAAACTGTTCTACTTTTTAGCTTGGGATTTCATAATGCAGAGCCAGGCAGTACCTGAGTTTGGGTCAGATCAGGCCTCAAAAGGCAACTTGTCACTCTAGTGACTATTTTGGTTTGTGCAAAATGAGCTGGTAGTCCATTTTTGATGAAAAATGTCAAAAGTGCTTCTGCTGTTTAGGGAACCTAATGCCTTATTTTCAAAAATCACTAGGACCCCAAGCTTCAGTGAAAGCTGGTAAAGGCAGAAAGCCAGTAATACACAGGGCTTCTCAGTGCAGGGCAGTTACTGTGACGTGTACGTGAGGATGCAATTAGACAGCATGCTGAATTTCTGAGTACGTTGCTGGTATTTCATGTGCACTTGGAAGGTTTGTGTGGGGAGATTGTGCAGAGTAGCTGCTGCACTTTACCTTCATCCCTAATTGCTGAGCACTGTCTTTCCCATGAGATCAACATGTTAGGCTCTTAAGTCACTTTTGCAGTAGCGCTTGTGTTTTTAAGGAAGAATCACTTAAATGATTTAAGTATCCGATAGGCAAATATGGCTATGTTTAAAAGTACTATAATAGGTATTGGTTGGCATTCCTCTTGGCAGGCTGAGAAGACAAGCAAACTGTACCCTGTCATTCTTAGGCATAAGTGGAGAAACTTGCTCTGCCAAGGGCTGGAGCTTTTCTTACTCGATAAAGGATAAACTACATAATTAGCTGTGTGGCTCCTCAAGGACTTCACTGGCACATGTGAGATAGGAGTCGTTCTCCTGCTCTTTTCAGTCCAGAAAAGTAGAGGCAGCCTTCCCAAACACAATCTAACACTCCCCTATAATATGAAGTGGGACTGCTTGAATGGTTACTTTTTCTGTTTGAGTGCTGACTGGTTCTTGGAATCTGATGCCCCTTTAGCATCTTGCTGGCTTGCACTGGTACCTCTTCTCCCTCAGGATGATGGAATACAGACCTTTATCTGTATATCTTTATAGACCACGAAATTCTACATCATGAGGTTTGTGGACATGAACACGTTACTGCTTCAGCACATAGGCTTCCCATGAATGCCAAGTGCAACTTTTCCCACTTGATTATGAGAGAAATAAAAAAAAAATCCAGCCCTCAAACCTTAAGTTATATATAGCTTGGATTTTCTCCGGAACATTAGGTTCAAAAATACATGTTATGAACTGAGGGCCAGAATCTACATCATTATTTAAAGCTTTTTACCACAATGTATGACGTTATTCACAATTGCTAGAGAGAGAGATGCATTTTCTTCTAAAATACAAAGTGAGTGAATATACTTAATACCTGTTTACCTTGTCTGCCATGTCCCTGTTTGGATCTTAGAAGACCATTTCATGCTACTGCAGAGTGTCTGACATTTGTAAATAAATAATCATAATGTGTTTTGTGATCATAATGCTCAGAAACCTGGAAGTGCCTTGTTTACCTTCCTGTAAGCCTGGTAGAGATATTTTGGTTACTCCTAGGCCGTCTTGTTTCTGAGCATGGGCTTCGCAGATACTAGTAGGTCCTCATTTCTGTGACATATTGAAAACAGTGCGAGATCTGCTTCTAAATATCAAATGGTTTCTAGGCTTGTGATGCTGATATGGAGCCTGATGACTTAGTGATAGTTAAGATCATTAATGAGTCTATGGCTGTTCTGTTCAGCAGCCATTAGCATTCAAGGTTAATGTAGCCATGCACTGTGGCAACAGATCTTTGTCCTTCTCTCGTGTGAAAATACGTAACAGGATACAACAATGTCAGTTAGATCAATACTGATGAGAGTGATACCAAATGACTGTCTCGAGCAGCCACCTTTGGCAATGTTAAATGCTGGGGAAGTAGAGAGGTGTACAGGAAGCAGGAACAGAAAGAGAAGGCTCATTAGAAAAATGAAGATGCTAATTAAAATAATACTGTATTGGTCCGCAGTGGGAGTGATGGGATCTTAAGGTTTCCCACCTGTTTTAGCTTCTTCTGACATTGACCTTTGGAAGACTTTTCACTGTGATTTGCTATTGATATTCACGTCACAATTTGTGGTGTTTTTAGAATCTAGTTGATTCTTACCTAGCAGAGGACTTGAACACATGCTTAACATTGCGTTCATAAGTAAGCTTGTTGATTTGGCTCAACTTATTTCCTTAAATTTTATGATGGATTGAGTTCCTGAAAGAATATGAGAGGCCTTTAATGAACTTAAATCAATGCTGTCTCATTATTATTTGCTTTAAGCAAACAGTCTTACCATTTTACCCTTCTTAAAGATGAAGCTAAAGATCTTCATATTTCCAGCAGAAGCTCTTGTAGCCATCTGTTAGTAAAACTGTTACCATCTTTTGTTGGAAATATATTTTCATTATGGTGGAATTACTAGGTGTTTATCCATTAAAACACTACTGCTAACCTTCTTACAATTATCTTCAAAATTAATTGGTTTATGCACAGACATTCTGAAAGGAAAATTCATACTGATTTGCATTTTCTTTTTAAAGCAAAATGGTAATTTTTTTGTTAAAGTATGCAATCTGTAGGCCTTGAAGAGCATTCAAATCTTTCTCCCTTTATTTTTCAGCACTCCCTTCTCGTATATGGAGGTTTGGTCTTCTGGTCTTGGAGCCTGGGATTTTGTTACTATGGAATTGAATGCATGTACAGAAGTGTTTGCAGGATTAGGGCCTTAGAATACATCCACTGTAGTTTCTGAACATATAAATTCGTAGGCAATATAGCCCCACATGTTTTACTGCCAGCCCTTCACTGTATTTCAGTAATATCCATCATCATTTCCTCTGTTAGTTTCGTTTGCATATGGTGCCTTACACACTAATGTTGTTCTGTTTGACACGTGCAAGTTTCTCCTCCTCAGTAAAGCACCTTTTAAATGGTGCTGGATCTGGGAGCCCTTCCAGAAGCCTGAGTGCCCTAAGTATTGGAACGCTTGTTCCGTTTTGCTTAGTCAGCTGTTTCCCTTATTAAGATTCAATTACTTCTCTATTTTTTGGTGTTTTAATTTAAGGCTTTAGTGAGATTAAAGACACTTTAGAACAAATAAGGCAAATTATGGACATCCATTAAAAATCTCTTGCACGTGATTCACAGTGTGTGAATCATTTGAGTGAAGTGACTTGATCTTACATTTGACTTCTCATTAAATCTACTTCCCCAGTGAATTGCCACATGACTGTATATCCACCATTTTTGATTGAAATATTGAAATATATAACTTTTTAAAAAATTGATAAAGCATGAATAACTTTGTAAATAAGGAAGAAGTTAAAAGATTATTTTTACTCCTAAGTGAAGAATATTCCACAGATCCTGCATGAAATATAGATTGTAACTACCCTATCAGCCAACATGAAAAGGTCTATCTTGTAAAGAATGTAGAAAATGAAGACATGCTTGAAATCAGTATATCAAATTAGAAAGTGAGAATAAATGTTAATTTATAACATTTTTGCTTATTCTTATACTAGCCATATGAAGACAGAATGATGTACAAGTGTCCTAAGATAGTTTAGTGACCTGTCTTTGAGAAACATCGTTATAAAAGATTAACAGTAAAATTACAGTATACTATTCCCTTTGGGAATTTTTTGTTTTCTTCTACTTTTATGTTTTCAATTAGATAAAGAATTGATTATGCAAAATGTGAGAATGAGTATATTGAAAAGACAGGTAGCAGTCTGTACAAATAATTTAATTAAATAAATTGCAGGAATGATCCATTTCAGGTTCCCTACAAAATGACATCTCAAATCAGGTATAAAGTAACTCCCTGTGTACTTGTGGCAACTGTTCATAAGCAGAAGAAAACAGATATATTTGATTTAGGTTGGTTGTTAATGTTAGCTGTGAAGTAATGTATAATTATTAGTAGCTGTATCTACCAGTAAACATAGTGGTCTTTTTTTCCCCTTTTCCAAATTTTCTGCCATGTGATACAGAAGTCCTGATTAAGATCATCAGCTCTTTCCTTAGTGTGTGTTCCCTGCCTGTGTGATACATATCAGCCTTATGGTTCCCAGTGCTGAAAGTAGCAACTGAAGTCAGAGGAAAGGTACTGTACAGCTGGGTTTGCTGTGCTGCAACTTGCTCCTTTAACCTGGTGTCCTGGAAAACAATGCACCAGTGGCCAGTTCTCAGCAGCCAATTTTCACCTCGTTGGTGCCAATCCAGGAAATTCCTAACTCTCTGAAGCTATCCAGTGTAAACAGATGATAGAAAAAAGAGAAGATCATGATTGAACCTAGAAAGAGTCATTAAAAATTGGTGGTGGTGGTGGTGGTGGTGGTGATGTGTCTGACTCTGTTAAATGAAGTACTACAGCATGAGTAAGATGGCTTACTTCAGCCACGATGTGCCAGCTGCCTGGGATTACCATTTTCTTGGCTCTATTATAAAATAGAAAATTGCTGAACTCATGAGCTGTCTTCAGCTTCACACATACCCATTTGTCATATCTAATGTCATATTTAATCTGCGCGCTAAACTCTGCTTCATAAACGGATTTAGGAAATCTCTCCAGACTTTACAGTCCCATGAAGGCAGATACCCAAAGAGAGAGTAGTTTCATCCCCAGGAACTTCATAGATTAAACCTACACTTTGAGATTTATTATTTATAGATCCAAATGCAGTATCTGTGCTGGCAGTAAATGATATGTAGAGGTATTGCATCAATAAAATGTTTGGAAAGTTTGGAAAAGGAACTGATGAGTTATCTGATATCATGGAAATTATGTTCCTATATATATCGATAAAATCACTATTTCAATACATTTCTGCATAAGGTTCATAGAAAAAAAAGTATATTTCTATGACGTCCACTAGAGGATGTTCAATTTTGGGTAAGAAGGAGCAGGTACACTGTTATCTTTGGATATGTGAGGATGTAAGGACAATAGTATCACTTCATGCTTGACATTCTCCGTGTTCTTTGGGTGTCTGAGCCCTGCAGAACAAGTAAGAAGCAGAAAGTGCAGCTGCATTTCTGGTGCTGCACTGGAGTGGAATAATGATTTCTTCAGGGCAAGGATTGTTTTCTTAGTACTGCCTGACCATGTGCTCCCTGACCTTCCACAGAGGTTTCTAGATGCTGCTGCAAAACAAGAAAAACCAAGTGTGTAATAATAGGTCCCTCATCAGTTGTGGGAGTGGGCTGTGCCATCATTGTACCCTCCCTCCTGAGTCTTAACAATTGAAGAAATGGGAGATAAATTGCCATTAGCAGTCCTGTTGTTGCTAGTGATGGTGCTACAGCTACCTCAGAAGATTCCGCTCCAGGAGGAGACTTGGGTTCTGGGTTCAGTGCCAGGAGCAGGCTTTGGCTAGTGGGCTCAGCTGAGAGACTCCAGGTCATGTTGCACAGCTGCAGTCAGGTAAATCCAGACTCTCTTATGGGAAGATTCATCACGCTTTATTTTAACCATCTAAGGGTTAAGTATGTGATACAGGTTTTCACTTTCTCTGTAGCTGATGAAGAGAGAACAGGATATCCAAATTACCTGCTGGAAATGCTTGTCTGACCCCTCTAAAGAAAGCCCATATGACCAGTTTGGACAAAATCCCTGAGTTTTAAAATTATGTGAGATAAATCCCACGCTTAATGTCAAGAGTCTCACTTCGAATTTACAGTACACAATTGAGTAGACTTAGTAGAAAGAAAGAAGAAAGAAGGAATTACTATTCTTGCTATCACTTCATTTATTGAACTTTACTTCCTCTGTGTCATCTCATTAAGGTTTGAGATACTGGAGTGCTGCAAGCCCAGGTTATCTATTAGAAAAGCCTTTTAAAGCATTCTATGTTCGATGATTTGCCACACATAAAGCAACCTCTAAAAACATACACAATATGTGCAATCTGCAGCTGAGAATGAGTAAAAAAAAAGTAAACAATTAGCTTTTATTTAATTTTCCATATTGGAAAAAATAAGCCTAAGAACTGCTGTCTTCTCCTATAAACTAAAGATTTCACAAAGTCTTTAATAAACTACATATTTTTAACTTCCCTTTCTGGTTGTCCTCACACACACAGCAGTTCCTGTAATTATAAGCAGCTTTACTTCATGACATTATCCTTAATCTATGAGTAAAATCAATTTTCAAAATAAATTAGATGCATGTAAGGACTGAATTAGCTGATAATAAAATAAATAGACTTGTCTGAAAGTGATTTGGATGACTGGTATTGAAACAAGCAAACTAAGCCTGCTGTCTCTCAACAGAGGAATTATTTGCTCAGCACTCTAACCCACTGAAACTGATGTTTTGGGTTCAAGATTTTATATTGTCTATGGTAGTAACAGGTTGGCATAGTTGCTTAACTAGGTAGAATGTAAATATTATATTTATGTTTATATTTATTTATTGCACATCAAGAGCAAGATGAGTGGTTGTGTGCAAATACTATTGGTGCAATTTTTTCTTCACTATTTCTTATTAACAAGAGGAACGACCCAAGAGGCAGGTAAAATACCACAAGATGCTCAGAGCCCCGTCCGACCTGACCTTGAATGTTTCCAGGGATGGGGCATCTACCACCTCTCTGGGCAACCTGTCCAGTGTTTCACCACCCTCATCGTAAAAAATTTCTTCCTTTTATCTAGCCTGAATCTACCCTCCTTTAGCTTAAAACCATTCCCCTTTGTCCTGTTGCTACAGGCCCTACTAAAAAGTCTATCCCAATCTTTCTTATAAGCCCCCTTTAAGTACTGAAAGGCTGCAATAAGGTCTCCCTGGAGCCTTCTCTTCTCCAGGCTGAACAGCCCCAACTCTCAGCCTTTCCTCATAGGAGAGGTGTACCATCCATCTGAGCGTTTTTGTGGCCTCCTCTGGACCCTCTCCAACCGGTCTCCAGAGCTGGACGCAGTACTGCAGGTGGGGTCTGACCAGAGCAGAGCAGAGGGGCAACCCTTATTGGAGGGTTTTTACAATCAGTCAAAAAGACACCTTTTGAGATTATTTGGTATGATAGATCTGGTAGGATCTACCAAGATCAGGTAGGGAGAAATACCAGGTAATCAGTCACCCTTTTTAGTGATTTTTACAATAAAAACAATAGCAGGTCATTTCCTGTATTTAAAGGGATTCAAATTCATGTATTTGGGAAAATCAAAAGCCAAAAAATGGAAGACATGTTGCCCTGAATATTAGGAGTACTTATGTCTTGCATCAGGTCTTGGACAGGCTGGGACCTGGACATGAAAAGTCTAGATAATTAGAAATTTGGCAACCCTGTCCCTGGTAACCCTGTCCACATTTCTGCCAAAAAGTCATGTATTACGATGTCTACACTGGACAGTATTTTTCTGGCACCTCACTTATACCACATGAAGTTTCCTTTTCCTCTGTTTCAGGTCCTCTGATTCCTTTCCCAGCTGTATCCCAAGCAGTTTTCTAGTTATGCCGTCTCCTCTGCCTAGATGTATCTATTTCTTTTCATCGCAATAATGTCCAAGCAGCCCAAGATCACTTTGGCATTCCCACAAAACAGCCTAACACCTGCATCCTCCCATTTTTACAGTGTCCCAGGCTTCATCCCTGGGATGCTGTTACCGTGTATCTTCTCCACGTCTCAGGCTCCTTATCCTCAAATCGCAAACTGACCAAGTGACCATACTCTCTCTATCCATACTCAGCCTTTTTCCAATCTGCAGCAAGCACATATAAAAGACATTTTAAAAAAACCTCTAGTGTCATGAACAGTGTTTCCCTAAATGTGTTTTTCAGTGAAGACCTGTAAGCTAAGCTGGAGAGTTACTTGGTTAATTTAGGGTATTTTTAATGTACAATAACTGCATTGGGCTTTGGTAAATCGGTCCCTTCCCTTCTTCCTAACAATGTTACAGTGACTTACATCCAGGGCAGCTTTGCTGAAGTCATTCATCTTTCAAAAATCAAGTCAGAATTGGCTTCTGTTGTTAAGTTTATGCCAAGTTTACCTCACATGAGTAAATTAGTGTCAGTGTACCTACAGCAATACATAGAATTAATACATTTATATAGAATTGTATTATGAAAATAAATACTGAACTAATGAAATATGCTCTCTAACAATAACAGACAGTGATTAGGCTTTTGGAATAAGGACACAAGAAGTAGATCTATACGGTGGCTATATTGAAAAGTTTTGAATTACCTGTATATTTATAGATAAGCATAATATCCTTATCAAATTGGAAATGGACATGAGAGGGAGAACCAGGAGCAGGGAGCATAGAAGCTGCAAGACCATTGGAGTGGGCAAATGGTTAGGACATAGGAAGTTGTGAGGTGAAGGGAGATCCATGCAGGACTGATACAAGGATGATCAGCTACTGATTTGTTTTTAATTTTTCTTTTTATGACCGAAGTAATACAACAGGAGTATATATGGGCTGGAAAAACTGTTTGTCTCTGTGTTCTTACAGTAGTGTTTACCACGGAAAATTAAGTCATTTGAAAGCTAGTTCATTTTTTAAAAATGGATTTATATGGAAAAGTTGGACATTTCCTGAATTAAATGTATACGGAGTTAGGATGCACGGAATAAACCTTTTTATTGTGCCTTTCTTTTCCCTCTTCTGATGACATTTCTTGAGATGACTTGAGAATGACTGCCACAGGTGGTTTCTGGTTGTTACTTTCAGGCATCCTTTTGGTATCTCTTCTCTAAATGTGTTGGATATTTTATATTATGATCTCTCCCAGGCTTGTGCAGGGACATAAAGGTGTACTAATATAATTTGGTAGCTTATCTGCAAGAAGTGGTAAGGCTTTCAGATATATCTACCTTAATTAGGCAGAGGTTCTTTCAGATGGTGCAGTTAATAAGACATCTTTTTTCCACTCAAAAGGTGGAAGCCTATACCCCTGCTCCTGTTCCACCCTCTGCACTGGCACAGGTCTTCATCAGTGAACAAATTCACCTCACTAAACTGGCAGAAATGTAACCCAGAAAGCTGGAAGTGAATAGGCTTCCACTCTCTTTAGCTTTAGCAGCTATCTAAGAAGTCAGGGAAGCATGGGTGTTGCAGAAATGCTTAGAGGGAGAATGGCACTGCCCACTTGGAGAGTATCGCTTGGAGAAGGGGTGACAGGGCCACCTTCCAGCAGCATCGGTTCTTACAGAGGAGCCATGATCTCATGAGCCGTGTAGAGATTCTCTTGACCTTCGCAAAGACTTCCTAATACATTTTAACACTGTTGAAAAGTCTGAATCTCATTTGCAGAATTCACTGCAGAATGCCTCAAATAATCAGAATTAGATGATAGCTTTTGCTCCAATTAATACAAATCACAAGAAATGTACCCAGAAAATAGGGCAGTAAGGGTGTTTGAGAGGTCATGAAGTCCATCCTCTTGTCTAAAGCAGGACCAGAACAGATGAAATGTGCTTTTCTTCTCATCCCCAGTTTATCTAATGCATCCAATTTCCTTCTTCTTTTCCCTACTTTTACTTCTCTTTTTCTTGTAGGTACAACTTCATTCAACTGATCTTTTTTCCTTCTACTCTTTAGTCTGCCCTTCCTCGCTCTCCAAACTTAGTGAAACAGGCATAGTACTTCACTTGAAGTGTGAACATTTCTTGCTGATCTTTTCACAGACCCTTTCTCTGCTCTTTTCTCCCCCATGCTGTTTACATATCACTGGTCCACACTCAGCTTATGACTGGGAATGAAAGGTTTATTGGTGGCCACACCTGACGTGCACTCTGCGCGTCTTTTTCTGCTCAGCCAGACATCTGAAACCAGATTCATAATAGATTGCAGCAGAAGCGCCATTATAAGGCATACTCGGTAGGTGTGAGAAACAGACGTTCACTGAGTATAATGAATAGTGCTGGCAGCATTGAAAATGCATGCCATGAAATGCCTAAGTGGTCTGTAACATCATTTGAGTCCTCAGGTGGAAGGAGTCAGCTGCGTATGATACGGCTATTTGCTGCTACAGGCCATTGTTCCTCTGTATTCATATTTAAGAACCGCACAGAAACTGCCGTCAAGTTTGTCGCTCACTCATTCCAGGCTCTGAGGAAATACGTGATTCTTGCCTTTTCAGTTTGAAATTACTTCTTCTTTTGATCTAGCGATATGTAGATTTTTACATAATGTTGTGCTTTAAAATATCAAAGAAAACAGACCATTTTTTCAAAAGCTCTGCCTTTCTTTCTAGCTGCTCTTCTTTGCTTCTGTGAAAGGCTTCTCTTCTCATTACATGAATTAGTTTGTAAAAATGAAATTGCCTGACCATACTTGTCACAGCATAACAGTGCCTTCTGGACCTGCTCCTGTCTCTAAGGGAAACGGTGGTTTATTTTTTTCCCAAACTTGAACTGGGAAGGGAACTTACTTTTTCTCTCTAACCAGTGTTCTGCCAGTGCTGTAATCCAGTGTCTATCTATGAATATGGAATTTAGGAACAATAAAAAAGATATCTGTGTAAGGATTGTTTTTTATATATATATATATATATGATATTTTAATACTGACATAATTTCCATTCTTTAGTTATATAGATAGATTCTTCCTTCTCTCATAGGTTTTATAAAACGTGCCTAATTTAGTCCAAAATGTTTTAAAACCAAAGGCAAGAATTTTAAGTGGATCAGTACAAAAGTGTAACTTGATTATGGACATTCATCTGTTACGTTGCTAGTTTATGTCTCAATCTGTGAAGATTTTTTTAAATGTAGCATTACAAGACATGTAGCAGATTTTTTATGGGCAGTACAGATACTATTGCAAAATGTTAGGATTTTTCCGTCCTTATATTGCTTTTGGAAATTTTTAAGCTAAAAAGATTGAATGGAAAGTGAACCTGGTAGCAGTCATGTACTACTTTGCTTTTCCCATGAGTTTGCTTACAAGTAAGTGTCCATACTGTCAGTTCAATCTCAGTAGAGATCTGTGAGAATGAGACAGCTGTGTTGTCTAAAAATTTTATCTATCTATACTGAGCATGCACCGTCTTCTCACAGTGCCATTCTGTACCTAGAGTGCACATTTGCCGTTTTCACAGAAAAAAACCAGTTACATCCTGGATTTACTGAGCTGAATTTTCCCATAGTGTTCACCTTTGCTCCTAGTCTTGCTTTTAAAGACCCCAAAGAGCAGTCTTGTACGCTTGGAGGAGATAAAGGAGATGGGAATGCAGCCGGGGCAGGCAGAGCCTGCAACCTTTACAACAGCATCAGCAAATGGAGGGTAAAGATTAAAAAAAAAAGTCTGTTGTCAAACCTAGTTGACATTTATTCACCTTTAAGTGCTTGACTTTACAAACATAAATTATTTTCAATGTGGGGCTTCTTTAAAATTTTATTTTGGAGGAGAGAGACTTAACATATACATATACCTAAGCATCAAAGGAAGGACAGAAATGTGTTCTGGAAACAATGTAATTCTCAGCTGTGATCTCCGACATCAGTTTTTCTTTGTCTGATGCAATAAAAATTCTTTCCAAATGTATAAAACAATTGCAGCTGCTTAGGTTATAAGATAAGAAACAATTTTTGGATAGTTGTTTTGCATCTGGACCTGTTTGATGATAATTTGTTGGCCTCTGTGAATTAAGTTGATCCCACTGCATTCCTAAATGGCACATCTTCAATTCATAATTATCTTCATCAAATAATTAATGACGTCAGTGGAGAAGACAGAGAAGGTAGTTTTACAGGAACATAGTTTGAATTACTTTTATTCTCAGAGGACAGGAAGGAAGAAGAAGTCAGTAAAGGAAGGCCAACACTTCTATAACCCGTACTGTTCTGGTTTTGTTGATGCATCTAAAACTTCATTTTGCAGGGCTCACTATTTAGCCTTCTCATTTTGAATGCAGAAAGTGTGATGTAAATTCATCTTCAGTTTGCCTACTAATTAAAAAGTGATTAATTTCAAATTCCATTTTTCAGAGGAAGGAAACAAAGGTTATGGACCCGTTTTTGAGGAGCAACCCATTGATACCATCTACCCAGAAGAATCTTCAGATGGACAAGTTTCAATGAACTGCAGGGCTCGAGCAATTCCTTTTCCTACTTACAGGTAATCATCTCTCTTGTTTTGATTTTCAGGTCTTATGTCTTATGTATTTTACTTAGTGAGTGTTTCAGGTTGTGGTGTTAAATGATTGACTGTCTTAACAGGTTGATACAAAGTCTTCAAGGCAGGAAAAAATGGGGAGATTTGCAATTTTTTTGAGTAAGAATCAACCTTGATTCAATCTGCTAAAATGTCTAGACAGTGTTGAAAATAGTACGTTCCTGTTGTGTTAGAAGTTTTCAGCTTTTGAAAGGAATACTGATCCACATGGCGGGGGGGGGGAAAAGTGACCTTTAAAAAATTATTAGGAGGCTATCTTTCTAGCTTGGGTTAAGGATGACTGAGGTTCAAGTCCTTGTTCTTCTCGATTCAGAACACCTTTTTTATCCTATTTTATGCTGAAAGAAGAAGGACTGTCTGTTTAATCTGGATATTCTACATCCTATGTTGCTTTTGTGTCCACCATATTGTAAAGAGATGCTCATGAATGTATGCTACTGAAGACATTTTCTTCTGGGAAAATGTTTCATCTAGTTTTAGTAGAGATTCACACAATAATTATGTTGTTATTAGCAGAGCAATTCTGTTTCATTGTGGGAACTTGGGACATCTGTATGAGTTTATTGGCTATTATCTATTCATTATGTACAGAGAAATGTACTTAAGATTGTCGTTATTAAGACCATGACTAATTTACAACCTAGTCATGGGCAGAAAAGTACTGTCGTCATACTAAGGGCAAACAGAATTTCTTGCCAACAAAAGAGATCAATTTCATTAAGTCATCCTATGATCCTGTGATCTGCCCCCGTTACTCACTTATGCATCTTCCTAAACTCTGGCTTCTAAGACAGTAAAAGCATTTGAGTCTGCTGGCCATTCTTTTAAATCTGTTACAATATTGTGGTCAACTATGGTATTCTTATATCAAAACAGCTTAGCTAGTCTTCATTGCCTTTTTTTAAAATATGCTTACAGATTGTCTACGTACACAGAGCCACCTGTGATTGAAGGATTTGAGGGGAAACTAGAATACCCCTTTTGAATATGATCCCTGGCTCTAGTATCTTTACAAGTTTTTCTGCATGGCATTTTGCTGTTGTACTTGTTTGCTCTCTGCATGCTTGGAAAAGACTGGAAATGTGGAGAGATCTGATACACTTAGATTTGGTACCCTTCTGATATACTTACACATCACTTCCAGTCTGCCCAGAGACACCCCCACCCTGTATGCAAGACTATGTAAACATACCATCTAGAGAGTGATTACAGGCTCTACGTAAATTTTAGCATTCTTCTTTATCTGTCATGGGCTCTGCAAAATCTGAATTAGTAAAGTCACTCTGGAAGAATTGCCTCACACCTCCAGAGCTCTTCTATCTAGGAACAGATCTGACAATTATTGCTGATAGCTGATGTGATGATCATTCCAATACAGGATAAGGCCACTTCCCTTATTTCCTGACATCATTAGTCTACCTTGATGTATTGTCTTTGTTTCTTAGCCCTCCAACAGTTCATGAGCCAAAATTCCCGTTTCAGAGGTAGATAAGTCCTTCTTGCTGCTTTTTGTTCTTTCTGACCATTCACCTTCTTAGTCTTCTTTTAGAAGTTTTTTATTTTCATTGTTTGTTAAGCATTCATGCACTCTCCCTTCTGTATTCGATGGTCCTTCACCCTTGCTAGAGTTCAAATACTCATTGGAGTTTCTGGGAATCTGTTTTTTCCCCCAGTCATTGCTGGAACCTTCAACACTGCTATGAAAGACAACATACTTTCACGGGGACAAGATATGAGTCCTTTAGTCCCTAGTCCTGTCTGCAAATCATGGACCTCAGATTACTGCACTGTTTCTCCCGAAATGACCTTTTATGCAAATATATACTGGTGATTACCAGTGACCTTTTTCTGTAGCCCTCCTACCATCTTTAGAGATTTCATAGGTCTCTTGGTGGTTCTAGCATTTCTAAGATTTCTTCAAACACCTTCTCTTTCTGCAGGCTCCCTTCAGATATAACCTCTTGGATTGTTCCTGATTCATCTGTAGAGATCTTTATATGTATATTCCTGCAGTTTTACATCTCAACTGGAAGAAACTCAGATGAGCCTTGGAAAAAGAGGAGAGAGATAGATAGCTACACATTTTCTTAATGTACCTTCCCAAGCTGCTAGGTAGTTTATAAGAAAAAAATACAAAGATTTGTTCCCAGCTCTGAAAAGAGACAACTTCTTTTAAATTCAGTGCATCCAGTTGGGTGTCATGAGACAGCTTACTCTTCATTTTCATGTCTGAGAAACACTATGCATGTGTGAAGTCCAGCTGAACCTGGTGAGAACTGCCCATGTGATGGAGTTACTCACAAACACAGCTTTTGTGGAATGGAGGAGCTGCCATTTAAGAGACAAGGTTTGAGCAAGCAGATCGCATGACTGCTTGATGTGCACTCACTTGAATATCTTCGTTAAGGTTAATTTTTTTATACTGCAGAGTAATCTTGTTTTACAAATGCATGTAAATAATACTGTACTCAGAGAAAAAAAATGATATATCATAGAAATATGATTGTGTTTTGATTTTTAAATTAGTAACTTCAGAAGAAAACAATTTTTAATGTGTTTTTTTTTAATTCTTATTCCTCAGTTACGCACTTTGTGCAATGTTTTCCTAATCTCTCTCGTTGCAGCATAAGCTCTCCTCATGACAGTTATTCCTAGGTATTTCTGAACAGTAGATTTATTATTTCTAATACAGACAAGTGGTATGTCTCACAGGACTGAAGTGATACCTCTAAAATCCTGTAAAACCTAAATGCTATTTACTGCATCTTGAAAATCCTGTCATTTGACTATTTTTAATTTATTTTTTATTAATACCACTTTCATTATTGTTTCTATTACAATTACAATTTCAGCTTCCAAATAAGTATTCAGTGCATTTTGGTAAATCTTCAATGAGGAAGGAACTCATAGGGTGTGCACTCTCGTTTTCAAACACTAATCCCTATCTTTACCTTATGGCAAAAAATGGTTTACACTGAAAGAATTTTGTAATCTTTAAATGTATTTAAGTTTTATCTTTCCTATTTGCGCTCAGGAAACGTGCAGTTCCTTTCAAAGAAGGTTATGGGCTCCCCCTTGTGGACACAGTAATAGGTAGAAATATAGATCTAAATCATGAATATTGGTTCCCACTCCTTGTTCTGTAACTTCATTGAAATCAGTAGAATTCAGTAAGGGCCAGACCTGGTCCATCGTGTTCCTCTCGTAGTCCCTGAGGTGAAAGTTACAGTGACTCAGTCAACTGGCTGTGGGGTTTTACAGTAATTAGGTGGGAGTGTCCAGCAAGTTTTTTTAATGTCGTAAGTAGACCTTAAATCAGGCACGCCACTGTTTTTGCACAGACTTCACTGGCACGTTAGGCTTTACGAAACATTTTTATCTCGTACAGCAAATTTGGAAAAAGCTCTTAAAAATTCATTAGTCCATACTTTAAGGGTGCAGAGGGAGTATTTTCTTAGCCAATATGGCCTTAGATAACTATTTGAGGATATGTTTATAATCCCAGTGCTTGATCACTAGCTAGCTCACTCACGGCCAGCTCAAGCATCCTTTACTGCATGGCCAGCAATCAGGTTTTAACCTATGTCACATCTCTGAGAAGGCTGAAGCAGACTGAGACTGTTATGTTTAAAAGACCTATGGAGGTCAAATCTGTGGCTCTTGCTGAAGAAAAACTTAAAACATGTATAAAAGTCTATTAATAACTTCTTGTATAGTTTATCACAACTTATGAGTTATTTTTCAAATCATATTTCTTACCAGGTTTGTTTTTTTGGGCCAAATCTTACATCTGGCTTTTCTTTTTTAATAGGTGGAAACTCAACAACTGGGATATTGATTTAACAAAGGATCGCTACAGTATGGTGGGAGGCAGACTTGTTATCAATAATCCAGAGAAATCAAGGGATGCTGGAAAATATGTCTGTGTAGTGTCGAATATCTTTGGAACTGTCAGAAGCAGTGAAGCCACTCTGAGTTTTGGATGTAAGCCGATGTTTACGTCAAAACGTAGAAACGTTACGGTTAGCTTGGAATGCCCAATGTTTTACACTGTAGTGTCTTCTGCTAATATGTGTTATAGCTCTGTTACTCTGTAAAAACTTAAGTGCTAAAACTTAAGTGTAAAAAATCTTAAGTGCCTTAGTCTGCAGAGATCAGCACAAAATAAATTTTGTAAGCATTTTATATTCTTAGCATTCAGCTGACATGACAACCTTCTCAGTGAATGATTATTAAATTATTAATTGAAGAGACTCATGGAGCCAGATCTTGCAATAATAATGTCCACACTCTTTTTAAATCATGGTAGGACCCGAGGGGAGGTTGTCACAGAAGAAAGATGCAAGTGGGGGCATATGGTGATGAGGCGCTGCTGCTGTGCAAGCACAACTGGGATGCCTTTAGGAGGAAGGCAGGGCAGTCGCAGTAAAGCGTGCTCCCTGACTCCTAGGCTACGATGAAGACCCTGCTGGGGGACATTCCTGTCAGCTTCTGACAGTCACGAACTAGTCTTGTGAATGCATGCATAGGCACAGAGCCGCACTGTCGACAAATACATGCATTATAAAGAACTGATCTACTACATGAAGAGTAATGTAAAATTTTACCAACTGAAGACAGAGTTTGGGATTTTTATTTTATTTTGCCTTAAGATCCTTTTTTCCCTGCATATATTTTTTCATCAGAGGACAAAAAAAGGAATCCACAAGAAAAGGAATTCACTCTTATCTGGTGACCATTCACAAAGCCCTGTGTGCCCTTTAATCCCAACCTTAAGTGCTTAGTGCCCCTCTTGTCTTTCAGCAGCCTCGGTGAGCAGAATTTACTGCTTACTGTATAAGATCACAGACGAAGAAAAAAGTTCTGTTTTCTGCTAGTGATTATAATACTGTGGGACCACATATCTCAAGAAAACTTAAGAGGCTGTCAAGAGCTGATGGATTGCATAATAGTTGATCTAGTCTTAATCTGTATTTTACGCGGTGTATTTTCTAGAATGAATAGAAGGCCAGGTTGTTATTTCCTTCTAATGGAAATGACATCAAAATTCAGTTTACAGGATATTTATTTATACCAAAAGCAGGCATCAGTGGTGCCAGTCCTGAACAACCAGTAGGATAAAAGCTATGACAATAGCTGTTGCTACTTAAAATGAACCAATACACATAACAGATGAAAAAAAGTGCAATCAAAACAGTCTGAGGCATGTTTTCTGCCTACCAGCCCACAGATTGCATGAGCTGAACATTGATAGTTAGTGTGCTGGACAATTATACTGAACAGAACCCTAATATGTAATATTTAACTATTTCAATGAAAATAGGGTAAAGAGCAAGGAACAGAAGTGAAAAGATAGCTGGAAACTGATAAATACTTGTTAAAAAAATGGTACTGTCATTCTTCTTTACACTGTTGCATTTGCTCCCTCTATTTTTTATGATCACCTACAAAAAAGATTTCCTTCCACAACCACTGTTTCTAAAAAATTGAATATAGAGTTGCTAAAATTAATAGAGAAAATGTCTGATCTTTAGCTTGTGCATAAACTGATTGAAAAATGGCAACAACCATTTAGAAGAGTTAAAAAAAATCTTCACCAGCGATACTGGAGTGAGACCTTTTATTTTTGTCTTACTGTCAAATTTGCTGAAATTATGGAACAAAAGCCACACTATCTATCTCATAAACTTCATGTCAGTTAATCCATCTGAGAACACTGTCTTTAGTAGAACTGGGTCTTTTTAGATCCAGTGCTTTAAAACGCATTAAAATCTTTTTTAGCTGTTGCACACATACTCCTGACGGAAAGAATTTTATCCTGCAGGAATATTTAGTGGCTTTTTGGTGTGTGCTGAGCAAAATGAGAAGCTGATGTATTGTTCTATTTGCTGGGAAACAGTTTCAGAGTAGTAAAACACAGCAATTTCAAAGCAGAAAGGCTGCAAGAATGACAAGGAAGAGAAATTTCCATACTCCCTATATATTAAGGGTATGCTTCTAGGAGTGCAGTGATTATGCTAATTCTTTCATTCTAGCTAAAAATGAATGTCTTCCAATTAAGAGTTCATGGAATCACACTTACTATAATTATTGAGTAATAACCAAGTAGTGCTTATGCAAAGAAGACATCAAGACCCAATCAGAGTACAGAGCATTTCTTAAGTGGGAAGAAGGTATACAACTACATCTCAGTAATTGTATGACTTCCCTGCACCTGGTGTAGACCATTCTATTTCAGTACTAACATAATGTTTTACATATACAAATTGCCTGTCCTTTCCCATGTCTTTAAATTTGTGGTGACTGTCTTAGAGTTTCAAAGATTATTCAAGAACACTATAAACAAAATGCCTAGACTTAAAATATAAACTGGAAATAGCTAAAATAACTGAAAAGCAGTGACAAGTTTTCTTTTCACCAAACCCTACACTGCCCATATGCAAAGCAGTATCAAATTAACAACCGATTTGTTCCAATGATCGTAACTTTTTATTTTTCTGTATTTCTGTAACAGATTTTAAACACTAATCTGTTCCAGTGAAGACAGAAATAAGTAATAGTGGCAAGTTTAAACGATGATCAAAAGGTCAGCAACAAGGGAAACAGATGTTTTCAGGAGAGGTCAGTCAGTATTTTGAAGATAGAAAGTAGTAGTGTAGTTAGGTCCACGCTGACAAATGGAGTGGGAATATGTTCAAACTACTGCAGATGTTATGTAAATATTCCAATCTATGTGAAGAGCTTCCTTGTCTTCAGTTACAAAACCTGTCTGGTCAAATAGCTAATTCTTACTAAGTCAGTCTGGTACACTTAATTTCTTTTTTATCAAAGAATACCCCAAATTAATTGGGAGCTAGTTGTGGAGAACTGAATACATTCATTGCACTAAGGCACAGGCTAAAATTATATTAAATTATTATTAAATAATCATCAGAAATCCTTAGAATGGCCCATTACAATGCCTACCATGTACTATTTAATGAAAAGATCCAGTCAGTCACTGGAAAGATCTATATTATCATCTGGTCTGCAAGAAAGATGAGTATTTCATAAGTTGGGAGAGGTGTCTCCCTAGACACTGATGTAACCCTCCTAGGGTTTTTTTTCCATGCGTTTGACAAAGCGTAATGACATTTTCTTCCTAGATTCTTGTAGTCGTTCAGGTCTGATGGCTGTGGTTGGCCTTGGAGGAATCCTTTACCTGTACCATGTTTAGTAAATGTAGCAGTTGTTACAAAGTTAAGGAACTAATTATTTTTAGATAATGCAGAGTGTCTACTGGATCTATCTAACTATACAATGCATTTTACTGTAGTGAATAGTCTCTGGTTTCTACTTAATTTCTTTTTCTATGTAGCTCTGTCCTGATTTCTTCTTTATTGTTTCTGGCTGTCTGCTCTTGAGCTTGTTCTAGGTAGATCTCAGAGCCAGCCTTGGGAATTTAGTAGAACTGGGTAGCTGCCATTGAAGAAAGCTGAAGTAATCTGAATGAAGTTAGCTTAGGTAGTTTCTATGGCAGAATATTGCATTCAGAGGCTGTGCACTTGGCTATTACTGATATACTGTTTACACCACAGTAGCATTTAGAGCAGAACTCTGGTCAGGATCTCTACAATCTCACTGCGCTTGGTGACATGGAGAAGCTTCAAAAGAGACGTTCCCTGCCTCAGGATGTTTATAGTTTAATCTCAGACTGGATACTCAAAATGAGACTGAAAAGCATAAGCAAAATGCAATTATTGACCTAGTTGAAGTTACTCAGGCAACTGTTGTCTTATCACTGCAGCTACCATTACTGTTCTCCCACAGTCTGTGGGATGATACGTAGCTCCACGAAGGACTTGTTTCTTTACCCTTTTACAACAGTCTCTTTACCCTGCTGCATGGAAGTTGGTTTAAAGAGGGTCAGCTAAGGTTTCTCCTGGGATCTGAGCCACTTCTGTCCCAAACCTCTGGCACAAAAGATGTGTCTTAGCTAACTGTTTACCAGCCCTTGGCTGCTGGAGATGTCAGGGAGGACAGCCAGGTTATTTTAGAGAAGCCACTTTAAGTTACAATAAAGAATTAAACTTGCATTTTGGAGAAGCCCATTGAAAAATAACGTAAAATCATTTTCCTTTCTCTTCCTGAGTTTCCTTCTTCAAATGTAGCTCACCTGGCTACTCTTAGGGCTACAATCTGCACCCCTTTTTTTTTCCTGGCATTTGCAATTATGATGACTAAAATATTGTAAAAAAATTCATTGCAGTTGATAATGACAAAGTTAAAATGAGCAAAACTGGCATTATGGGTCCACAGGTATCTTTCTGTCTGCCATATATTGTTGTATTTTTGTACTAATCTCTACAGGGCTGAAAATAATAATTAAAAAAATTGTAGTGAAAAACCCAATTTTCCTCCCCCTCCCTTTCTTTAAACTAGATCTGGATCCCTTTCCACCTGAGGAACGCTATGAGGTTAAAGTGCGAGAAGGTGTTGGAGCAGTGCTTCTTTGTGAGCCCCCTTACCACTACCCAGGTAATTCAGCTCAAGTGCTTCATTTTCAACTGCTTAAGAGCAGAGGACAAATTAGTATTTATTTTTAAAAGTTTCCTTTAAGTTGACTTAAACGGTAACTTTTATGCAGCTTGAGAATCACTGTTTAGATTAGGTTTCCATTTTGAATATATGCTTGTAGTTGACCATAGGTAAAAGATATTGTTGAATTTGCAAATAGGTTTTGATACTACAAATAAAATTACTCAGACTAATCTGGATAATAGAGGGGACACTTGGCCTACCGTTCAAAAGACCTGAGTACATGTCACTGTGGCATGCCAGACTTTCTGCTGGCCTTGGACAGGGCCCAGCTTCATTCCACCTAATGAAGTCACTTCAACAGAAATGATCGTGGGCTCCTGTTAAAATCATGGAACAGCAGCAGGCACCCCCAGAGGGTCAGAGATGAGGTGATTTATGCTCTGGAAGTGCCTTTTTTTCATCATTAGCTACTGAAGAGCTCTGCAGGGATTATGCCTGTAACCTCAAGCATCAGCAGTTCCATCATGAGGGGTGAATTTGGCTGTTAGCATCTCTTTTACCGTGTAAAGTGGGATAATGTTTTAGTTTTCATACTATATGTCTAAGTATTGCAAGAACTGAAGAACTGAGACATATTTCTTGTTAAAATATTCTAAGGTTTTGCCTAAATGGCAAGACTGGTGAGGGCTTCCCACCTTCTCAGTTGCGTGAGGTGAAGACGCAGCTGCCCATCTCCTCCCACCCCACTCCAGTTCCTGTGGGAAGGCTGTGCCCAAGGGCAGCTGTGTGCACTGTTGTCGGGTCCCCAGTAATCTGCACTCATGGCAGCAGTACCTCGATGTTCAGTGTAGACAGGTTATTAGCTGGCTATTGAGACACGTATATTCTCTCTCACATAGCTGCCTCTCCTGAAGAAAAGATCTATAAGCTGGAAATCAGAGTGAGGTAATTTATACGCAGACAGTATTCCATGGCTTAAGTAGCTGATAGTATTGTTTTTTAATATTGACTAGAAAATATTTTCCTCCAGATGATCTCAGTTATCGCTGGCTTCTAAATGAGTTCCCGGTGTTCATTGCTTTGGATAAACGACGATTTGTGTCCCAGACAAATGGCAACCTCTACATTGCAAATGTAGAAGCATCAGATAAGGGCAATTATTCGTGTTTTGTGTCCAGCCCTTCAATAACAAAGAGTGTATTCAGTAAATTTATTCCACTTATTCCACAGTCTGATCGTAAGTATTTATTGGAAATACTATGTACGTGCAGTGTTCTAACTGTTTTTTATTTTAATTTTGCTCATTAATAACTACTTTCAGCTCTGTGAGGAGAATTATATGGCAAGTTATAATGGCTACTACACAATGTTACTTAGTTTTCCGGATACAGAGGTCCAAATCATTCCCATCCACAATGAAAACTGTGAAGGAAATCTCCCTGGGTTCATTCACGAATTCCCTTTCATATCATAGAGAAGAGAGTTCTCACCCCCAGAGTCCCTATCTCTTTTATGTGATAAGCCCCTGTACTCATCCCCAAATCTTTAATATCTTTTCTGGTCCTGGCATTGGTTCAAAGGGGTATGATTGTAAAGCAGAAAATTTATGTAAAAGTTGATAAACAGATTCAGGAATTAATTTTTTTCCCAGGAAATCCCCCATGAAAATGGAAAATCCTTTTCCTCTGTTGAAATTTCCTATCCAACAGTGGCCTAAAGGCTTTGTGTTTCATGGCCAATCCCCCAAGACACCTATGTGGCTTTGTGTCACTAGATTATTCTCTGCCATTTCTTCATGAAAACTGCATGTTTTCTGAATTGTAACCAAGTTCCCTTTTGCCACTTCAGGCTGTCAGTCACTAGAGCCTCATAAACTGATTATCAGGATTTCAGTGCCCCTTTTGTCTGTCAAATTTCCCATATTGCAGTGAATAACAGTGATTGAATTTGGGTAATTACAAATCAGTGATCTTTGTGCAAATTTTCCATGGCCAATGCTCACACTGAGGTCTTCATCTAGAAGAACTGCAAGAGGAGTCCTACAGGGATCACCAGTAGGTAGATTTGATTACATTTGCATCCCTGTGCCCTCATTAAGCTGTAGATTTGCTGGCTCTAGCTCCTTCATACCTTTACTAAGATAATATTGAGCTTAAATTCACAGTAATGCAAAATATCCCATCCAGTAAAAGAATCTGTAGAAAACAGAGACTCAGGCTTTTGTCTACCCACACATACACTACATCATCACACTTCAAATGCAAGCAAATGAGTTTATGTTAAAGCATTGTGCTGTAAAAAATGTTAGGCATTACCGTCCAGAGAATGATAACTAGTTGCTGAGTAAAACAATTCTGCCTTACTATTAAAAGTTCAGTGCTAAATCAGACTTCATGGATGGCCAGGCTATTTATTCACTGTAAAGAAGAATTTGGCCTGGAATTTTAAGAACAGTTTTCTTGAACTATGGAGACTTTAATACCTGTATTTGTTTCTGCCTTGCCTTTTCTGAGAATCTCTTTTTTCATGTTAGGTGCAAAAGTATATCCTGCTGATATCAAGGTGAAGTTCAAGGACACGTATGCTCTCCTGGGGCAAAATGTGACACTGGAGTGTTTTGCTCTTGGGAAGTAAGTATGTTTTAAAGTTATTGTAGAGCACTGTTTGCTTTCATATTCCAGGGAATGAAAATACATGTTTCATCATCAAACATTTTTTTGTAGTCTGCAATTTAACAGCCAGTTCTTGAACATGCTGATTTGTACTTTACTGTATCTTTTTAAGTCCGGTTCCTGAACTCAGATGGAGTAAATACCTTGAACCCATGCCAGCCACTGCTGAGATAAGCATGTCTGGTGCAGTTCTTAAGATCTTCAATATTCAGTATGAAGATGAAGGACTTTATGAGTGTGAAGCTGAAAACTATAAAGGAAAAGATAAACATCAAGCAAGAGTTTATGTACAAGGTGGGCAGCACAATTTTATTCTTCATGCTGTATGTTGCTTCTACTTGTGTTGGAAGCATCTGTGTTCTCAGACTTTATGTCAGTGCTGACTCATTGCATCATCCTGACACAGTGCTGTTCAAGTTAATAGAGCAAAATGAAAACTCATGCACTGAATGCTAGGCATAACATTTGTGTATTAACTGAACAACTACTCAATTTGTCTGGTTATGATAGCTGTATATACACCTGGACAGCAATGTCTGTTAGTATTAATAAATTTATGCATAATGGAAATCAAGGACATTTAGAGCACTTGAAGTGAAAAAACAGCCGGGAAGAAAAAGAGACCATTGAATTTGTTATGCTTTCTCATTTGCTCCTTTTGTTTGTCTTTTCTAACTGTCTTAACTCTCTTACTAGCTACAGTCAATTCTTTATTCCTTCAGCCTCTGTCCCTTCCCCTCATGCATTTGGTTAAATGAGGGTACCAAAAAATTGTATCTTATTGCTCATAGTGGAATCATCCCAAGTAACCTGACTCCTTGACTGAGACTTTTGCCACAAAACTGTGACATGAAAAGATCATAGGTAACATGAATTTCCTTTACAAGATTTCTGTCTCTTTTCATTGACTGTAAAGAACATTTCCTGAGTTGAGATCCTCAGTTAAGTGCTTGAACTTCAGTGGGATAAATTGAAAATTGGTGTGGGAAGGTTGTTACTGGGTTTTATAGGTAAAGCTAATTAATAGATTCGTTTGCTTAGTAAAAGCTGGGACATTTTCAATATTAATTTCTTAAATATCTTCTCTGGACCAAGAGAATATTTTTCTTGGAGACCCAGTCAGTACATAGATGATTTTGCACAATTTCATGTAATTTAACTATAATTTTTATGGCGTTACTGAATAATTTCCACAGGTCAGTGTAAGCAGTAATATCTTTTATCTTTGGACATTCATGAAGCATTATTTCAATTCCATATTTTCTTCTCATAAAGAATAGTTTAAAATTATTTTGAGTCTATGTGGTAAGACAAAAGCATCTTCATTCTTTCTTGTGCTGGTGCGTTGCTGAGTTATCATTATTACTTTGTGCGGCCTCTGAAGTATCATGGAAAAAACAATGGAATTAATAGATTGTAATGCTAATTAAGTATGTAACTGCTATATTTACAAAGCATCGTGTTTTTTATTCTTCAGCTGCTCCTGAGTGGGTGGAACATATCAATGACACAGAAAAGGATATAGGCAGTGACCTATACTGGCCTTGTATAGCTACAGGCAACCCTATTCCAACAATTAGATGGTTGAAGAATGGTGCCTCGGTAAGTACATTGCCATAGTTAACGCAGGATTGATTGGTTAGCTGATGGAAACGATTTTTTGAAGCATGCATTATTAAAAGGTTAAAAGAAAATTAATTATAATAATACAAATATTTGCTGATTCCACTTGCATTAGGGATTAAAATCTATTTTTTTAAGTTTTATCTCAATCTTCTCTTTGGTTTTGAAATGCATTTCTTCAGGCTATTTAATATTCAGCTCTGAGTCATGAACTTGCCTTTTTACCACATGTTTGGGAGGTGGATATCCCTTTTTCTCCAGGCCTTTATAAGTAAATGCTATGTTCTTCTCCCTGGATAAAAAACGTCTGTCAGCTTCTCTCTAAAAATAATCCTTTTTACCACATTAAACATGACTTCGTCTAAAAACATAAGAAAAAAAGGAGTCAGTAGAGACAAGAGAAGAAAGAATAATTTTCAAATGATCAGTAGTGTTCCTACATCATGTACTTTTTCATATTTTTTCTAGCCACAGAATATTGCAAAATTCCATTATTTTAGGTGATGTGAAGTTTAAATGAGTACCATTTGATAATTTAAGTTTATTGCATTGGATATTTTGTTTAAACGAAGTAGATTTTCTGTCCAGGCATTTCAACAACGTATTTAATATCCATTGCTTATACTGTATGATGAGCCTTTAAAGAACAAAGAGAATAGAAGAGGGCACAATGTAACGCTGCATCTGTTGAGCTGTGGTGACACTGATCTTGGCAAGCAAACAAAAAAAGACAATGAGGCAGCGTTGTTTTGGCTGCGTATCTTAAGAAAAATGTGGGAGGTTGGAGGGAGAACAGAGATATCACCATCTGCCATATGGAGATGGCTTAAACCAGAAAAAACAATGACGTTTTCTAGCTTCTGTAGTTATTACAAACAAGTAATTTAGCAAGTGAATTGCTTGACAGTCCCCACTGAACTTGGCTTTCGCTGACAAAATCTGCATACTGGATTGCAGGAAGGGTTGTGTAATTCTCCAGTAGTACACCAGAAGATTATGCTGTGTGTTAATATTACGAGACGATTTCCAAATGAAAGATAGCAAAAATATTTAAATTGCCTTGAGAATATAGCTTGTTTCTAAATCAGATAATTTTTAATTAGGTATTTCACTTAGCACGAAACAAAGATTTCTTGTAGAAAAACTGATTCAAGTGTTTTTCAGTAAAACAGTACAGGAAATACAATTCCTTTAATCTATTCTTTTTTTTTAGATAAATAGTATTCTTTTAATCTTCCACTACTCTGTGCACTCCAGTTGACTCATACACAAAGTTTAAAGCTTTTCAGCTTCATTTTCACAAGAAAACAGAATTTATTAATATGATCTTTCAAAAACCGATTGACATCTATTTATAATTTACAAAATATCTCACCACGCTTTGTGCATTTTTATACAGTGTTTTTTAGAAATAGATGAAGTACTTCATTTCGATTTACTAAATTTTCTTTTTATATTAAAAAAAGTAATAGAAAATAGTTTATACTACCTCCCAGAAGAATCTTCTGACTACCTCACTGGGACTTGCTTTGAGCTTTTACTGTTGTAAAACAATGTACATACAATATAACATACTGAACAATGAGCATGGCGAAACAAAGCTCATGTGCATAAAATGAATGCAATTTCTTGTTTCTTATTTCTGAATCAGTAGTGTTTGCATTGGTATGATAACAGTGGACTGAAGAATAGATGTGTCTAGTGCCACTCAGCTATGAATTTTCCAGAAAAATACCAATCGACGCTGAATCTTTCTTTAAAAAAAGGTGAACGCATTGTCACAAAGACTGAAATGTAACATGGATAAAACAAAATCTCATCAGTGCCTGAATGTTGTGTGAGGGACTCTCTTCTGAACACTGTCACTAAAAAAAAATGAAGAAATGTGGATGGGTGTGAATTCTTCAGCATATGTAGTCTCCATGAATATCTTGTTGTTTTATTGATTCTGTGTTTCAGTTCCGGAAAGGTGAACTAAGAATACAAAGTCTGAACTTCGACGATGCCGGCATGTACCAATGTATAGCAGAAAACACGCATGGAATTATTTATGCAAATGCTGAACTGAAGATTGTGGGTCAGTGGGATTATTTGCTCTATTTACTCTTTCAGGTTTGAGTAAGATAGCAGTCATATTTGCAAGCATTGTTTGGTAACAGATTCCTGTGAGGATAAAGCTAAGAACCCTCACGGAATCTAGGTGAGGTGGGGTTTATTTGAGCTCCCTAGCTGGGTATTGGTAACGACTTGAGGAACCAAGTTACTAATTTATGGGGCATGTTTGCTGTATTATTTCTGATATTTGCCTGCTGTTGTTACCCCTCAGAGGAACTGGTAATGCAGAAATTATATGAAGCACGTAGAGTTGCTGACTACCCTCTCAAGCTTGCAAAATTGGTTGAGAAGTGTTTTTTTGCTCACCCATGCTCACTCCTCTGTGGGGCAAAATCTGCTTATTTAGAAACCATGTTGTCAGTCACCAGTCCTCTTCACTCTCCCCTTTGCTTTTGCCTTCCACAACCCATTCGGACCAGCTGCAATGTTGGTGTGCAATATAACTGTCTCTCCCATTTGATGGCTGGATATAGATTAATATATCTTTTTAATATCCTTTGTGTTTTCCTGAGCAGCACCCTGTTGAAAGTTTGCTTTTCGGATCCAGAGTGCTCAGGCTTAAAGCAATTTCTGACATTTTTACTGATGTCATTAGAGCAGGCGTACTGGCTGTATCACATGGCCTTCTTAGGAGATTTCCCTGCAGTATTTACCCTGGGTTCTTTCCATCTCACACTTGCCTTCAGACTTTCCCAAGAGCTAAACTATTCTTGACTTCCCCAACCCATTGCCCAGCAACACTTCGTTCTTCACTGTTCTTCCATTGCTATGTACTCACTACCAGCCTGGATTACCCAGAAACAAGCACTTTTTGCATGCACATTTTCAAAATTCAGCATTGGTAAGATGTGGATGTTTATCAGAGTTTTTCTCTGTACTGCTATAATTAACTAAGAGCCCTATTTCCTCAAGCTGTGCACACGCTTGCTGGAATGATTAACAATGATGGTACGCCGAGACACAAAATAATTAAAAGCATGGGTTACAAATAAAGAGAAAATCAATAAGCAAAGGTCTGACCTCAGATACCTAAGTGTGGTGCTCGCTACAGTCATGTCTCATTACTCTTGCACATCTGAGAGTACACCTAAGGCCAGTCCGCCAAACAGAAAACTACAAAGAGGAAGAAGGGCACAACCTTAAAGTTGCTAGAGGGGGGTTAAAACCACTGAAAAGTAAACCTAATTATTATTTGAAAGTACGATCGAGTGAGCAACTTTTTACAGAAGTTGGGCTCTAGGAATCTAAATTTTATTAGGACTGATCAAAAGGCCTTTGAAAGGGAGGAACTTTCTATTGATTTCCAGGGACTTTGATCTTGTTAGATTAAACTTAGGTGGAGGTTCAGAAATCAACAGAAAGAAACCTCTGGTGTAACACAGCATAGAACTACATAATGATTTTCTCTGTTTCTTTCAGGTCACCATCTACTTCTCACCACATCTCTGTATCGTTAATATTTTTCTCACTGCTCTGAAAAATGGGCACTTGTATACAATTCAATAGTTTTGTCATTTACCTTTATGTTGCAAACAAACTGTATTCTGCAGAAACATCACTAACAGCAGTACTTGTGTTAATTTTTGCTTTCAGCTTCACCTCCTACTTTTGAACTGAACCCTATGAAGAAGAAAATCCTAGCAGCTAAAGGAGGCCGTGTAATCATTGAATGCAAGCCTAAAGCTGCTCCTAAGCCAAAATTCTCATGGAGCAAAGGAACAGAATTGCTTGTAAATGGGAGCCGGTTAGTATTGACTGTTAGAGGACACTGTGAGTCTTAAAAATTCTGCCTTATGTTTCTATTTATCCTGTAGGCTAGTTCTCACTTTTGCAGATTTCAGGGGCAGAAGAATGTGTAATTTCAGGAAAATGATATGCCAAAATGTTCCTGGCAGCGTAGCTCCAAATAGCTAGCAGGGTATCCAACTTTAATCAGTCTATTTGGTGCTGTTCACATTTCAGAATTGAATTGGATCACAAAACTGTAAGAAAAATATTTGAATGACTAGAAATGCATAAAAGTACACTCTCTTACTCCAGCAACGTGAAGCATCTAATCACGCCACAGTCTGTTTAAATATTTTTTACTATAGGAGTGTTTATAAATGCAGTAGTTAGATGTGAGCTTCCAAGAGATATTTGTGGTTTGTCCTTTCACTTACTACAATTCTACTGAAAGTATTGCTTTCTAATATAAAAACCTAATTTCTCTTGATGTATTTTTTGCACTTTCAATAGCATACGTATCTGGGATGACGGGAGCCTGGAAATTATCAATATCACAAAGCTGGATGAAGGTCGCTACACCTGTTTTGCAGAAAATAACCGAGGAAAAGCTAATAGCACTGGTGTTCTAGAAATGACAGGTAAACCTCTAAATTGCATTAGTTTGTTTCAGGTAGAATCCCTTAATTCAAAATCACTGATTTTTGTTCCAGCATTGTACTACTTTTGCAAGCTATTTTATATCTTTTCTTTCTAATTTAATTGCTCATTAAACAATGAATTGATGCTTTTAAAGCATATTGCTCAATACAGACTGGGTATGTTTGCACCAGTTCTGAGTCTGTATCTCCATTTTCAGGGTTGATTTTTCCATAAGAGATTATTAAATCTGATCCATTAAATTGACATATTTTAATGCATTCATTCAATTTGGTAGCTTAGCGCTCAGGCTAAGGTGTGATTCTGGGGCCATGACTCAAACAGAGAAATGGGACTCTTAACTGACCTTCCTTAGTTTTTCTTTTCTTTTTTTTTTTTTGGTGGGGTAAGCAAGTTAGAGAGTGCATTGCAGTTAAAGAAACATGCATTAAATTTGTGAGATCGGGGCGTATAGCCATATGATTGCACTACTACATTCCCTTCCTTTGTGGGTATTAGTATTTACTGATTGAGTACTGATATCCTTAATTGTGTATTTTAAATCTGATGTCAAATAAATAAATAGCTGTAGAATACAGACAGGAAAGATGAAGTTCATGAACAGCTATGTCTATCAAGTATCACTGATAGTAGAAGAGTCATTTATCAAATACATTTTTTAATATCTGTTCCAGAAATCATGCTGGATGTGACAGTTCAATGCCACAATATTGATGTACTAATGTAAGAATTAATCTTTATCATCACATCGTATGAAGGCATTTTTCTGGCTGATTTATACCAAATTTATTGTACCAAATGAATTGTAAGACTTTATTTTGGTTAATCAGATTTGTTTAATGTTTGCAGTTACTTTTTATCATCTTCTGCAGTTTTATATGTCTTAATATTACCCTCAGGCATTTCATTATTTTGAAGGGTTATGTAAATAAATATCCATCCCCTTCATAGTTATATCATACCTTCTAAAATCAGGAAGAACATTTGCATACTAAATTCACACTGTGAAACACTTAAATCATATGCTTATAAACATTATTAACGAGGTATAAAGAATTGTAAAATTTTGGTGAATTCTGCTCTGATTCATCTAAAAAGGAAAACCAAAAGACTAAGACATCTCCCTTGCATCACAGAGGAAACAGAAGGGTCAGATGACATATTTAAAAATTATTTTCACATTGTGGACAATGATGAGGGTTGACGAAGAATGCTTTGAAAATGGTATTCCCAAGCACGTTGTGTGGCCCATAAAACTTCTCAGACATTGCACATGACTACAGGAAATTAAAAAGTTAAATCTGAAGCTGACAGGCACTGCAAAGTCTGATGTTTTTTCCCACGTGCTGTTTGTTTACTGCCACTGGACCACTCTTTCAGCAACTTCTTAGACTGGGGTAGAGTACGTAAATATTTAGAAAATCACTGGTGGTAGAACCAAATGCTACAAGTACAACGCTAGAATGGAGCAGGTATCCTAAGCCTGTGTCTATAGCTAGGACTTTAGAGATCGGATGTTAACAGGTTGCTCCAATGCACTATGAGATACTCCATTCTGCAAAAGCCAGTAGTTGTGCCATTCTCATAGTCTCAGTATTAAGCAGGTTTTAGATTACTAGAGTAGGATCCAGGGAAAGGTTTCTCTCCAAGGCAGATGGATAAGAAATATTGGCTTTATTGAGGATTTTTTGCTGTTCTGTGTATCGTGGGATGTAGTGTGCTCCTTCGAGCACGCTCAAACCTAGGTCTTAACTAGTAGAAATAGCTCTTTTCTTAGGGCTTTTGTCTTCCAGGTTTTGGTACCCCACTCCCACTCTACTATTGGTGGGAAAGATATTATATGTCATGGCATGAGGAAGATATTCTGTGGCTTTTTGTTTTATGATAATATTTGAAAGAAAAGGAACAGGTCTCAGTGATCCAGTGAGTCCCCTCCAGAACAGTGTTGCTAATTTGCCATATGAGTTTGATTCTTGTACCAAGATCTCTAGCAAGTGTCATGAGATCTCTGCCTTTTTTTGCTTCTGTAATAATAAGAGGCATTGCTGAGGGATATATATACAGCTTTCTTCCTTTTGTTGTATTATTTTCTTTTCCTTTCCACATGTAGCTATTTGCATAGTCTGTTATGCATCCATTATATTGTTTCTCAGTAGATAAATTAAGATCTCAGTCTCTCCAGTGCTCTAATGGAAATCTGACTCAGCCTGACAACTGAGTAGAATTTTCCATTTGTTAAAGAGACAGGTTTTAAAACATAAGAAATATTATAATTAAAACAAGAAATGCAACACAAGTCACATAAGATTCATCATCTGTCTTCTTTCTACCTGAGATATAGTCAATGAATAAAAATAGCTTTACATAGTCAGTAATGTGATTCAGAGACTGAAACATAGCCATTTTCAAAGGACAGCTAAATAGAAGTCAGGCATTTCAGTTGCAAAAGGTTTCCTTTGTTCTCTTTAGTTTGGTCCTTTGAAATATAGCTGCATGAATAACATGTGAACTAGAGTTTGAGGGAACGTTTAATGTATAATCAAACAGTTATGGAGCTGAGCTTACATTTGGATAAACATTTATTTATTGGAATTTTCCATGTTTGCTGTTAACTTCACAGAAGCTACAAGGATTACTTTAGCTCCGTTGAATGTTGATGTCACCGTTGGAGAGAATGCTACCATGCAATGCATTGCATCCCATGATCCCACATTAGACCTGACATTTATTTGGTCTCTAAATGGCTTTGTAATAGATTTTGAGAAAGAGCACGAACATTATGAAAGGAATGTCATGGTAAGATACTATAGATCCTTATTTAATACATGAAAGCCTAGTTTTTTCTACTGTAAATAGCTGTCTTTTCTGTTTTACTTTTTCTATTGTGTTGGTTCAGGTCTAGAAAAATGCAGTAGGCTAAGAACATAAAATAAAATTACAATTTAGACACCTTACAGACATGTAGACACTTGCAGTTAGATACCTGAAATCAGATATCTAAATTGACGTAAGTATTTTGGTACCTCAGTTAAATCCCACCCTGATTAATAGTGAATATAGCTGGTAAGTAAGTAGCTTGATCGTAAACAGGGTGCAAATTATCTCGAAAAAGTGTGCATATGCATTCACTTTTACTTACCCATGTTTCTCTCATCAACATTTCTGGAATTTGGCACAAGGCCGGGCCAGATGGTGGGTAGGAGTCAAACAGTCTGTAAACACTGAGCAAGAAGAGTTTGTGTGAAGGCTAAACAAGTTAATACAAAGACACTCATTTTGGCACATAGAAAGAGGAATCATAGATCTTTCGTGTTTGCATGTATAGTATCTTTTCACAGTCTTCTATCAGGCTTATTCAAAATTAATACCTCGAGTAGAAATCCCTTCTGGTTATGTCTAATCACATGCTAATTTACCTAATATTCAACAACAACCTCAGAGTGGTTGCCCACATGTATATGTTTGTTCTGTTGTTCTGGGTTTAAATGATACAAAAATCCTCAAATTTAGGTACCTTTTTTTGTGCTCCCAAGAGAAACTGTGGATGTGGAGAGAAACACTAATGGTGTTTAGAGAAACTGCTAATGGTGCCTGCAGTGCCCGGGAACGCCAGGGCCCACGTTCAGTTTCAGCTCTGTGTTCAAAATGATCTACCATATTAACGGTGCCTCCTGCAGAGTCTTTCTCCTAGGCTGGCAATATTATTTGATTTTCCATGGACCAAGAGATTCTTTTTCGCTCTTTCTTTTTCAATGTCTCTCTATCTCCATGTTTCAAGCGTAACTGTTCTAGTCTGACTTAGAACAAACCAGTCCTTTGAGGAGTCAGAGTTGCCTCAGCCTGCTCATTTGCTGAGTTGTAAACGTCCCTAAGAAGTCACACTGCTCTCTTTCCGTGAGAGAACAAGTCCTTGTCCAACAAGCCAGTAGAAGTATGCTAAAATCAGCTGAAAAACATTGAAACCCAAAGACATAACATTGAAAAAAAACCCCATTGAAACCCTTTCTGCAATAAACTTCCCAAAAGTCTATGTCCAGACTTAGTAGCAGGGTACTAAGCAGTTTGCAGTGTATTTTGTGTTGCCTCAAGAATTACAAAATATGTAGATCTACACTAGTACACTAGCATCGTTTAAAACATTCCCTGCATGTGGCTATGAAGCCATGCTTTTGATAGTTTTGTATTTACGCTTTGGTACTAATCAGCGCATAGGAGTACTTTGAAAAAGCTTGAATCACCTCTTCATGGAATTAGTTTGTCCCTAGATAAAGGCTGAAATGAGTCTGAGTGTCAGTGAAAATAAGAGCTTAAAGATTAAAACCCCATTAAATGTATTCCTTGTGAAAGAGCAAATAAAACTACTCTGGTTTTGTCAAATTTTATTTAGTTGGTTGCTTTTAGTTACCTGACAGAAGTCCCACAAAGAAATTGTGTTCCATGAACAGAAAATCAGGCTGAAAGTGTTGATGAATCAGTGATTTTGGTGTGGAAAGAAGGTAAAAACGCCTTTACCAGTGGACTTCGTAATGCAAGAGCATGTAATGCAAGAGGAAGGAACCTGAACTTTCTCCATCTGTTGGTCATATGTTGAACAAAAGCTTTTATATCATTGACATACACTTTTGGGTTTTCCTCTTAATAATGAAAATAGAAGGAAACTAGATTTTTTTTCTTTTAGGGGAAATTAATTCTGAAATGTAATTCCAATTCTAGGGCACTTTGTAGCAAAGCACTTCAAGTGAACAAAAATTGGGCCAAATAAGGGCCTCGGCAAGTGTGTAAGGTGTAATTCTCTGTGAAGATTGACTTAATATTTAGGTTCATAGCCACCTGTTTCATCTTCCAGATAGCCAGTGGTCCTGGATCTCCTGATCCCAAATTCTGATTAACTCCACAATACTTTAGACACTTCAATAAAAAGTGCTTGATTTTAAAAACAAATTAGCCTAGCTTTACTAGGCTAGCTTGGTCTCTACAGACCTTCTGTGGTCTGCAGAGACAGAGAAAGAGGTGGTTCACTTCATATGGGTCTTGAATCTTGTGCCGGAAGATTTCCTTTTTCAGTAGGTTATAGAGATGGGTACTCCATAGGATGCAGAAGCAGCTGAAGAGTGACTAACTCTTAATGCACTTAGACAGTTAAAGTTAAGCAGGTTAGATCCAAACATCAATTAATTTATTTGTCAGTATGGTACTCCATCTTCCTGAAGGATATTTCTTGGTTTGTTGTGTTCTTTTTGCACTTGATCAATACCGGTAGAAATTATTTTAGCAGGGGCAGCTGCTTGTTTTGCATTCCTAAGCTTCAGTTCTGGGCTTTCAAATGCAAAGTAAGTGCAGATAATCTCTGTTCCTCTTCCATGGGCAGCTCAGTCTGTATCACTCAGGACAGAGGAGGCGGTAGGATTGCATTTGAAGTCTGGAATTGCGATGTGTAGTTATTCAGTGATTCAGCACTTAAGTACTTACAAATGCAGATTTTTTTTAACAAATTCAACTAATCCAATACAAAGGTTTATATAGGATGTAATCAAAAGTAATATGCACTTCCAATATTTCTGATTCATTCATATATTACCGTATTCTTACATTTTTCCTTCGTAAGCCAAGGGCTTTTCTCCTGCCTCCCACTTCCATCTCTGGCAGTTCTCAGCTCAAGTCACTGGGTGGCAGGTTTGCTCAGGCTTTCTCGCATGCAAAGGGGTGAGCTGCTGTGACAGCAGCAGCCCTAACTGCTGGGCTTCAGGCAGCGGAGTCCCATGCTGCTTCACAAACATAAAAGAAAAAAATATTCCATCATGAATATTAAAATTACTGGATATGTGATGCATGCTGTCTGTGCTATAATTTCCTGTTGATGAAGGATCCTCATCTGTCTTCCTGATAATATCACTATTAATTTATGTGACAGTGCAGATCAACATGCTAAAACTTGATACAGCCACAGCATTTCAGTTCTCAAAATAATACTGATATTGTTGTCACATACACATAATGGAATGCTAATGAAATTCATGTAAATACCTGCATAAGTCTTCTTTCTTTAAATGGAAGCTTTGGTAGCTCCATCATTTGCTGAAGGCGAAACTAATTTGCATTACATTAGTACTAAAACTCATTTATTAAAAGAACATTTGTCACTGCTATTTTGATTTCCTATGACAGTAATATTGTAAATGAAAAAAATATATATTAATTGGTTAGCTTTTGAAGAGTCAGATGGAGTCTTGGAAATCTTACTATTAAACTGATTGCTTTTGACTTATGTACGGTTGTTCCTTTGATTATTTGATTGAGGAACTGAACATTAACACATCCTTTCAAGTAATCAGGAAAACTCAAATGTTCAGTCATTTGCTCTTTATGGATCTGCTTTTTGTCAGGTACATTTAAAGACTGAAAAGCTTACTTTTATGATATATTTTAAAAGTATACACTATCCAAATAAGTATATTCTTTTAAGTTTATTACAAAAAAAATGTCTTTTAATATATGAGGGTGTGTAACTATATTTTTAATACTTTTGGAGCCATACTAGTCCATTTGTATGGATAGTCAGGAAGAGGAACTCCACAATTTAACTGATTCAAGTCAGAAACTTGTACGTACACTTAGGAAGAGTCCAAATGCAGGCTGTAATAGTCTTAGTCACATATAGACATGCATACATTTTTAAATACTTTCCATACCATCAATACTCCTCTGTTTGCTACATTGTTTATTAGTTGTCTTAAACAATTCCGTGAACCTGAAACCCTGATATCTTTCTCACCATTTTATCTTTAATAAATTAAATTGAATTGCCATACAAGTGTTCAGGAAATTGGCCTGCTTGCAAATAACATTTTTTAATAAGAATTACAAGAAAGAGGAAGTGGTGATGGAAAAATACAGTAAGGCCAGACAATAAGTTTTGCCATAGAGACAATTGACTTGTTGCTTGCTCACATCTTCTCCTATTAGTAGTGAGATTATCAAAAGAACATAAGGAAAAACAGTGTTTGGGTACCTGAGATCCTTTCACACCTACCAAAATGCAGGCGTGTATCACCTTATCATGTAATATCTGGATCATTTAAAGTACCTTACTGAAGTGGTTTGTAAGTTCTGTTCTCGGCATCTAGTGTGTTTTTTACATCCCACAGAAGGTACTATCCTTATTTTTACATCAGATATATAGCTTCAAGGCTTCGTGCTGCTTTGTGATCGTAATTTATCAAAAAAAGCATTCCATGGAGCCTCACTTGAGATGTTGACTTCCCCTCTCCTATGCAAAATGAAAATAAAGCCAACAAAAAACAGAATTCCAAAATGGTAGGTGCAAAACTGGAGTGACCAAGGCTATTTATAAGAGAAACTTGCAGTTCATTGCTTTATTTTTATTTTAAGATAAACAATTTTTTTTTTACATGGTGAGAATTTTGGAATTCTCTTAAAATTTTTTGCATGTCAAAGATTCTTGGTTTCTGTTGTTTGGTACTTGAGTTTCGTTATGAAATTTACATCTTGCACTTAAAAAATATTGAAAAGTAGAAAGCAATCATTCTGTTCCTATTGGTTTGTGAAAGGGAGGTCCTGCTTCACTAACCTGGTCTCCTTCTATGACAAGGTGACCCACTTAGTGGATGAGGGGAAGGCTGTGGATGTTGTCTACTTGGACTTTAGTAAGGCCTTTGACACTGTCTCCCACAGCATTCTCTTGGAGAAGCTGGCTGCTCACGGCTTGGATGGGTGCACTCTGCGCTGGGTTAAAAACTGGCTGGACGGCCGAGCCCAGAGAGTGGTGGTGAATGGAGTCAAATCCCGGTCACGAGTGGTGTTCCCCAGGGCTCAGTATTGGGGCTGGTCCTGTTCAATATCTTTATCGATGATCTGGATGAGGGGATTGAGTGCACCCTCAGGAAGTTTACAGACAACACCAAGTTGGGTGGAAGTGTCGATCTGCTGGAGGGTAGGAAGGCCCTGCAGAGGGACCTGGACAGGCTGGATCGTTGGTCCGGGGCCAACTGCATGAGATTCAACAAGGCTAAGTGCCGGGTCCTGCACCTGGGTCACAACAACCCCATACAACGCTACAGGCTGGGGGAGGAGTGGCTGCAGAGCTGTCTGGCGGAAAAGGACCTGGGGGTGTTGGTTGACAGCCACCTGAACATGAGCCAGCAGTGTGCTCAGGTGGCCAAGAGGGCCAATGGCATCCTGGCTTGTATCAGAAATAGTGTGGCCAGCAGGACCAGGGAGGTGATGGTGCCCCTGTACTTGGCACTGGTGAGGCCGCACCGCAAGTACTGTGTTCAGTTTTGGGCCCCTCACTACAAGAAGGACATTGAGGTGCTGGAGCGTGTCCAGAGGAGGGCAACGAAGTTGGTGAAGGGTCTAGAGCACAAGTCTTAGGAGGAGCGGCTGAGGGAGCTGGGGTTGTTTAGTTTGGCGAAAAGGAGGCTGAGGGGAGACCTTATTGCTCTCTACAACTACCTGAAAGGAGGTTGTAGCGAGGTGGGAGTCCGTCTCTTTTCCCTAGTAGCAAGCAATAGGATGAGAGGAAACGGCCTCAAGCTGCGCCAGGGGAAGTTTAGGTTGGATATTAGGAAAAACTTCTTCACTGAGAGGGTGGTCAGGCATTGGAACAGGCTGCCCAGGGAAGTGGTTGAGTCCCCATCCCTGGAGGTATTTAAAAGACAGGTAGACGTGGTGCTTAGGGATAGGGTTTAGTGGTGGGCTTGGCAGTGTTAGGTTAATGGTTGGACTCAATGATCTTAAGGGTCTTTTCCAACCTTAACGATTCTATGATTCTAAAAGGAGAAGAATCAAAGATGCATGCCCTCAAACCCTCTGCTGAACTTCTCAGTGATAGGATTAAGATGATTAATGGTTTGAAGCATCTGACATATGAGGAGAACCCAAGGGAGCTGGGATTATTTAGCCTCCAGAAGAGAAAGCTCAGGAGGATCTTGTCAACATGTAGAAATAACCGGTGAGAGGGAACTAAGCAAGATGGAGCCAGACTCTTCTCATTAGCACCCAGCGAGTGGGCAAGAGGTGATGGGCAGCAACTGAAAAACAAGAAATTCCAATTAAACATAAGGAAAACTTTTTCATTGTGAAGGTGGTCAGACATTGGAATAGGTTGCCTGGAGAGGCTGTGGAGTCTCCATCCAGCAAGTTATTCAAAATACTTGGACTGAAGAATGTCCTGAGCAACCAGTTCCAGTTGACCCTGCTTTGAGCAGGGAGGTTGGACAAGACACATCCAGAGATCCCTTCTGACTTCAACTATTGTGTGATTCTGTGATAGTTTAATATAGTTGTGTAAAAAAATATAGTTAAATGAAGTGTATCAAAGATGGTATTGAGTGTTGAAAGCAGATGGCAGCAGTATTTTGCTCAGCCAATACATTTATAGGCACAGTTATTTGTTTGATGGTGTATCAGCACCTTTCGCCACAAGCAGAAGCTCCAGTGTTTGAAATAAGGAGTTAAGGTATTGGACCAAAGCTTGGTACCAGCAAGAATGAGGTCATTTTAGAAAGTGTATATCATGGAACTTTATGCTTTGTTCTTTCTAATTTCCATCAAAATAGGAATTTTAACACTCTGAGAATTGGCAAATCATTTCATTTTAACATTTAGGAGTTATTTACCTTAGCAGCAGCTTTAATGATGGAATCTTTTTACAGAATTGGTAGGGAATCCTTCCCAGGGAGTTCACAGGACAATAAAGGTGTCTACTGATGCTGAGCATTGCATAGCATTGCACCCAACTAAAAAGCTCTCACAGAACGAGGAGCATTGTTCAAGATGGTGCTGGCGCACCTCAGTGTCAGGGCTGCTACTGAGCAGGAATTAAGACCTGAATCCACAGTGTGCTTTCCAGCGTTGATAGGTTCAGGGATGTGGCACAAATGCAACCAAACATGTTCACCACAGAACTTGCAGGGCTCGTAGCTCAGGCTCTGTTCAGCTTCAAAGTCACTTCTGAATCCAAGCTGTATGTATATAACTTGTTCTGGCGTCCCTGCAACCATCGTAGAGTTAACCTTCAATAGTGTGGACTTCACTGTGTTCTCAAAAGCTTTTTTTTCCTTATGCAAATATTATTCATCTTACTTTATCCCTCTCCAAAGCACAGAAAGCTTTACAGTCTTCTAGGACGACGTTCATAATATTCTGGAGATGCGTGGCCAGACAGTTACTTTACACTGAAGTAAATCACACATGGAAGGGCCTGTTTCTTCACTTGGACTGTAAAAGGTGGTTAGTTCAGATACCAAAATCCACACTGCAGATGTTCAAAATAGGTGAGATGAATTCTAGACTGGAGACAGGATTTGCCAAAAAGGAAAGTTCTCCAAAACAGCTGGTTTTGTTAACCCCGTAGAATAAGTTGGACTACAAAAATCCTATTAGAGGAGTATAACTTAATACCTGCTTGGTTTTTGTAAATTATTATAATTTGCAGTTCCTTGGCTAGACATGGTAGACAAAGGTGTTTTACTGCATGCTCGTGCTTCAACATATTACTGAGTAGACACTTAATTTTATTGTATAAATTTCTCCTTGCACATTCCACAGTTTTCTGCAGCAGAAAAGATACAAAGATTTTGGTTTTAATTTTTCTTCACTGCTTCCCCTGGTAATCGTCCTTATAGAGTGTGGAGTCTAGCTACAGCTATATGACAGGAAATCAATAGAATCCTCAGGAGGAGAACAGAAGAATTACAGAAAAATGTTTAGATAGGACAGCTCAGTTACTCACTGACGAAGAAGAAGAGGCTGTGTATGGATTGGAACAAAACCTGGGAGACAGCGTCATAGTGAGTTCATTCAGTACAATTTGTTGAATATATTGAGGGGGCAGGTGGTTGTTCATGAAGCATGGCCAACCAAATCAGCTGAGCTACTGCTTTTTCTGAAAAAGAGTCAGGACTCTCCAAAGGCACTGTCTCAAGACATTGCTTTCAGTGCCTTGATGTGTTAGGGAGGTGCTTTAGACATGAGTGAGTTGGAAGTCTAATATTTTGGCTAGGTTTGGGGTAAAATTTAGAGGCTAGGGCCTAATAGTAACGTAGCGAGCATGGAATGAGATGGATGGAGTCAGTGGTTAAAAGCAAGGAGTTGAAGGAAAGCAGAAGACATAGGGCTGAGGGTGAAGCCAATGAGCAGTTAACTCTGACAGAAGCCTTTCAGGAAACCTATTATTAATCCACAGTGCTATTTCCAGCACAAAGAAATGTAGTCTGTTTAGAGGATCAAGATATGCCAACTTCTGTGCTAGAATTAAAAAAATACACTGCAAAATCAGTTGACTGTAACTTTATGTGCTTGTGAGACCTCGCAAACTACCAAAATCCATGTACTATCCCAAGTTAGGTAGCAGGAGCTGAGAAAGCCAGGTGTGAGCACTACTCAGAGAACTGTAGTTTGCAGTGTATTGTGAATTTTCATCATTAGCCGTAAAGTTGTGAGCCAGGAATATAAGTGAACAAGTACCTAGGCTGCTTCTGCTGTTGGAAATGAAATAATAGGGCATATTACCACAGGGATGCCGGTACAAAGCACAGTGTCCTCAGGCATTCTCAGCGGTATGCTGAATGGGGAAGAATAATATATTTGTTGGAAATATTTCCCAGTCCACATTTCAGGGGTAGAATTAGCACTGTACTTCCTTTACATATAAATATAGTTCACTGAAGGAAGAGATTCTTCAGTGGGAATGACTCTGTCATCATTATCCTGCTGGGTTTTTTATTTACCCATAACTTTCATGCCATTCATGGCTTATAAAACAAAGTAAGATAAGCTCTCCTGTGAATAGGTTGAGGCAATAGAGCTGCACTGGTGTTGTCCCGATGTCATCTCTGATCTCAGTATCAGGAAAACAGCTATAATCACATTTACATTAACATTAGTCAACAGCTCTTGGATTATCTGTTCTACTTGTATCTACCACATAGCAGATCCTCTACTGGAACAAAACGATTCACATGAACTCATTTAGAGTTAATAATTTTAGGTATAGGTAATAGGTAATAGGCATAGGTAATAGAAAGAGATGTTTTAAATTATTGCTAGCTTTGGAAAAGCTGATCTCATCACCAAGAATCCCATCTCTTCCACATTACTTCCTATCAGTTCTCTTATCATCTTACGTCCACTGTGTATTAAACATCTCAGATGTCTAGTTTTTGAACCTGAATTAAAAAAAAAAATACTCTGTCTCTGCTTACCAGGTTCTTCTCTTTCTGCCAAGTTAGTTTTATTATTACAAAGGGCTTGGTAGCTTCATACTAACCTAAGTTCCTTTATTGTCTCTAAGGTCCCAACAGAAGCGGATACTGCTTTCAGTCAAAAGACTAGATTTCCTGTAAATGATTTTTGATCACACAGGGGCACGTTCTGATGGCTTTCAGTAATATAGTGCACTGGCAAAGGTGATAGTCAAAAGAGAACAGTGAATCTCAGAAATAGGTCACACAATGCTATTTTTGACATCACTATTAAAGCATAAATATAGGGCTCATATGATGAAAGTCTTTGCTTGAAACTTGGTAAATAACTGAGTGGTGAACCACAGATACCCTTGGAACATCCCTGAGTACTGCTATCACTATTTCCAGTCTGCGATTCAGTTTTCTCTGAGTTAAGGAAGGCATTTTTAAACTTAGCCAAGCTGAGGTTTTTGAACGAAAACATACAGTGCATTCATATCTAATTTGTGGACAGAATTTGCTGATGCCCATGTTCTTTATTTGCTTTGTAAGCTCTTCTCTTACCACCAAGAACTTAGGCTTCTTCTGAGGTATGGAAAGCTTCATCACCAACTGCATAAAACCTTTCTCCAGGGGAGCTTCTGAACCAACAAGATACAGTACCGTATCTATGAGTTGTTGATTTTTAAATTATGTTACATTTTCCCATCTGTTTCTCACCATTTAGATTTTAAGACCCAAGTTCCCGTAAGGGAAATTAATGCTAGAGCAAGTGTATAGGCCCATCATTAATAAATATAATAAAGTAGTTTAATTAAAGTGCTAACATAGGAATTAATGAGTACTAAGACTGTTAAGAATTTGTAATCATTTGTTATTGAAGTAATAATACGATTATGAGAATTCTAAGTTTATGCAGTTTTTCTAAACCTTACTGCTTTGCCCAACCTTTGCTTATGTTTATTTGCAAATCAAAGTGCAAGCAATGATCAGAGATTCACAGGCAGTGTGGTTCTTTCTAGGATGACATTTAGTGTTAATAAACTAAAGGTTTACAGCACTCAAATAGAGAACTATTTGTCTCTTTTATTAAAACTAAAACCAATAAGAACAAAACAAAAAAAAAAAAACCAAAAAAAACAAACCAGGAACTGAAAACTCAAGGAGTTTGAACTTCTGCAGCTTCTTTTTTGTAATTTTTTGGAGGGCAGAGGAGCAGGTAGCCGCCCTCTCTGCTCCCACAGAAGTACTGACATCATTCCCACTGATTTTTCTTCCTCAAAGCTGTTGACAGCATTGCTTAGCCCACTGTAGACAAAAAAAGGCTTACATGTGGTTAGGCAGGCAGCCAGCCAGTGTTCGCTTATGCAGTGATCCCCACAGATTTTCACAGGATGCTGTCCTAAGGCAGTCCCCCTGGAGTCCTCCTGAATACATGGGGGAGGCACCTGCACAGAAATGCCACTGTCCCAGACTCACCTTTTCTCTGTATCCTGCATGCACTTTGGCAAATTAAATTAAAAGCCCTGTTGTATTAGTCTTGAGTGAAAAGTGTAGAAAAAAACCCATATATGTACATGGGCATAGTTTAATAGTAACTAAAAGAGAAATGGTCAGAAATACATCAAGAATACTGGATTGTTCACTGATCCAACTAATCTGTTTGATCATTGCTAACAGCACTTGTGTCACTCAAAAATTGAAAAGGTACAGTGTAACCTGCATTTCTGTCTGACCCTGTGAGGCAATCAGCTGAAGTATTGCTAGCCAGAATTAAGCAGTTTCTTTCATGTGTGCTTGATTCTCCTTTTATCCAATCACTGGTTTACCTCAGTAATTTCTTAAAGATGTGAATTCTTATGTTGGACCAAAAAAAACCTGGTGTTACCAGATTTCAGTTTGTGCTGAAATTTTATGCAGTGGAATTTGAAGCTGGCATCTAAAATCCTCACTGGAGTTTGGAAAGGAAAAGGATAGTTTTATCTGGCTATTTTAATCTCCCCTAAATATAGACTCTAAACTGGCATTCTAGTTTCAGAACATTTGGAAAAGATTTAACGTTGCTTTTTTCCCCCCTCGTTTTCAATCGGGAAACATAAACTGGATGACATAGCTTTATTTCATTTCTTCAGAATGTCTAAATGCAGAGACACTAATGACAGCCCGTAATATTTGAGATCGTGTTGAAGGTCTTTGTTGTTCCCTAGAACCTTCCATGATGATAGCACTAGTTCTTACACCTAAAAATTTAGCAAGTTCTTTTTTACGTACCATTTTGCATCATAATTCCTTTTGTTCGTGTATGTGAAGGTTTCAGGATTGCAGTGAGTTATCTCAGTTGTTTTTTTTTTACATTATATTTCTGAACAATCTGCAGTGAATTAGGAAATCTGAACGTTGCCCCTTTCGGTATAGCGTGGTATAAATCCATCTGTTGATCTTTTGTAACATTTTGACTTCCATGAAAGCTATCAGATATATTTTGGAGAGAACATTTGGGTTTTTTCTGAAATACCTTTAAGACTAACACATGTATAACCCTGTGATTTAACCTAGTAATCTTTTTGTGGAATAAAATGCAGGATAGATAAGCAAAATATTTCAAGTGTGTTATTTTTAAACATTTATATAAATGTCTTAACATAAAATGTGTTTTTCATTAAGAATAGCTGTGGTGTATACAGGGGTCGCTGTTCTACTCCTTGTTTTATAGGTGTACGTCTAGTTACTTGATGGGTTCAAAGAAGTGTCATAGGACAAAAATGCTTTATTCAGTTTGCCTATCTGTACAACCACAGGTAGCAGCAGATAGTGGACCTTATAGCCATCTGAAAACATAGCTATATATTTTCCCACTAGTCTAGCACTGGTGAGGAGTGTTGAGGAAGGATTAGGGTCTGTGATGATGATGATGATGATGATGACGATGATGATGATGAGTGTATGAGCCTTGTTGAGCAGTAAATTGCTTCCCTGCGGGTCCTGCTGCTGTTTGCCAGGGAGCAGCAAGAGCTGGGGGATAGCTTGAGGTGGGGATAGCGTGGCCGGCAGGGCAGGGGCCTTGCCAGCAAGCGAGGTCCCACAGGGCCCGAGGTCGGGGAGCAGGGCAGGTCTAGTGGTGGCAGCCAGGGCCGGGCACAGCCCAGGGGTGGCTGGGCAGGTCCAGCATGAGGAGGCCGGGTCACGGTCGGGCTGGGAAGTTGGCTGGCCGCTCAGCAGGTCAGGACCAGCTGGGCCCACGGCCAGGCTGGGCTGTGCCATGACGGGAGCTGTAGTTCTGGCGGGGCCGGAAAGGCAGCGTTTCAGCTCCACGGCAGCTCCCGCAGGAGGGGCCGGCCCTGGCTGAGGCCTCGCTGCAGCCCTGTCTGTGTGCGCCCCGTCCCGTGTCGCTGAAGGAAGGGGCTGCCCTGGGCTGTGCTGTCTCGGAGCCGGCCCGGAGCCCCGGCAGCCCAGCCTCCCGCCACGGGGGTTATGGTTACTGCCATCGTCCTGTCCATCGCCAACACCACTGCGCCGAACAGGGCTGGCCTTCCCTCTAAGGAGCTGTGCCACTTGCTGAACGTTATTGTTTCTTCACAGTCACTGCATTTTAGTATCTCTTTAGTGCATCTTTTTTTAAGCTGTGATTGTAGCCTCTGCAATAAAAACGTACGTACTCCTTTAGGCTTGTAAAGGAAGAGCCAAACAGTATCCTGCTCTGTTCGTAGGACTCCATGACATGTTATCGTACAAACGTGCATAAAAAAGCAAGTAATGGTGCAGAAAAATCACCTGACTGCTGTTTATGAAAAAATTCTTCACTAAATTTAATGTTCAGATATGGGCTTCAAAAACTAAAAGGGAGATGTCGACTTGTAAAAAAACATCTACTAAGACGTCTGGTTTTTTTGTGTCTGGTAAAGAGCAGCAGCTCCTCAGGAAACAGAATACTTTCAACAGCTGTCATATAAATCAGCTCTATCTTTGAGGGTGATCCATGTTCAAAGTAAGCACTTGCTTTTTGGAAATAGCAAGCAACTGTATATCAGTTGGGAGGGATGTGTAGCCAGGTATCACATAGCTGTACAAGGATGTTTACCAGCTTCACTAAGTGCTGTTTTTGTGACGGACAGATTAAATCCAACGGTGAGCTGCTCATTAAAAACGTTCAGCTGCGGCACGCTGGGAGGTACACCTGCACTGCTCAGACGATTGTGGACAACTCCTCGGCTTCGGCTGACCTTGTGGTAAGAGGTAAGGTTCTCCAGGTAAAACAGAAATGTTGCTGGTTTCCACCTAGATAAGCAGAGTGTTTCTGGTTGTTTAGAGTATTTTGTTTCTCATCAAGAAAGGACAGAAATTAAAATGAGAAGTGCATGAGTATGTAAAGTCCTTAAAGTCTACTCACGGTACTGATTCTATTCCAGACATTTAGATGTCTAACTGAGCGTGTGTTTTCCTGAAAAGTAATAAAGATTTTTTTATTATGGGTATTTTCGTTATGTTGAAGTAATTTTTACATAGTTTAATTCAGTGTCATTATTAAAAATAGATTTTAGGTATCATTTCAATGTATCCACTGTATAACAGTTTTAAGATGCCACTTCTGTTTTCTCATAAAGCTTTATGGGTTAAATTATTGTGTATAGTACTAGACCTACATGAAAAGGATTCCTAATTTTCAAATTACAGAAACCAGGACATTTGGAGTTAAGGTTGTCACTCCATTGTTAACTGATTCGTGTTTATTAAGTGTTACTGCTGTCTCAAAGCACTATGCTTGCTCATACAGTACCTATCCTACAAGATCGGTTACAATGCGTGGTTTCAATAACGGGAGTTAATTCATGTCCGTTGGGCATTTTACTCTGTTTTGTGCCTCCGGGTATAACACGTTCTGAAGTGCTAACGCCCTGTCGTGCTGACAATTTAAAGCGGACATAACTTGCACTTGGAGCCTCATTGCTGTCATGTTTTGCCCCACGTTCCAGTTGTACTATAGAGCTGTATAGCAGCTGAAGTATAGCTTGTGCCTTGATTCTGAATTTCTGTCATCTGAGGATTTTGTGGACTTGAATCTTTCTGTATTTAATTTTCGCTGGGTATTAACAGCCGGTGAAATGTCATCAGCTTTGGATGAAATGTCAAAGCAATGCGATAAGGGGTGAAACTGCAGAATACATCTGCAAAGAAAAAGAGAAGGGTATGTTCGTGTGCCTTAGTGTTATGTAAGTAGTTTCTTTTAAAAACAAAAAGAGAGACGAGTTGCCTTATCAAGCTTCCGATTCTCTTTCCAACCCAGTAATTACAATTAGAATCATTGCTCTGAGGTTATGTTGTAAAAGAAATTAGCATTCATTTTATGCTTAACATTCAGGTTTTAATACTATGAACATATTTCTACTTAGTGCTGAGGAATTCTCACTACCATTTTTGTTAGTGGAAGATTCAGCATCTCACTGGGGCAAGGTTAAATATCTGATGAAATATGACAAAGGTGGCATTATAGTTTCACTGCATTGGTAGGAAGAGGCAAGTATGAAAACATAGAGCTAGGTTTCAGAGCGTCTCATCAACGAAGCAGTAAAGGGTAGCCACTGTTCATGCAGGCACCTGAAGATATTTTGTTTGTCCGCAAAACAATTTAACATTTCATATGGATTGTCCTATGTGATCTTAGAGTATTAAAATTGCTGTTGTGTTCAGAAGAATTGCAAGAGATCTTAGTACACTGAAGACCGTGAGGCCCCTGAGTGCACCAACAGGCCTTAATGGCCCTGCCCAGTCTCGCCCAGGACACCCACCCATGCAACTGCCCATAGGCCCAGCAGCCCCGTTAAGCTCAGCCCCGGACCTTCAGCCCTGACTAGAGCTACGTTACAGACATGCCTGCTGCCAGCTCTGTCTCTGGTCCTGCCTCCTGGATGGGCTTCAGACTTACGCTGTAGGTAGCTTGTCTCCTGGATGGAAAGATCTTGGGACTGATGAACCTTTCCATACCTTCCAGCTTGAGGGCTTCTGAAGTGAACAGTCTTGCAGGAGAATGGGTCTCTCGGGCCTTACCTACCTGAGTCCTTAGAGCTGGGCTAGCGAATATGCATGTTACCAGGGTGGAGAGTTGACTAACAACCCTCATCTTAAAAATCAGCTCTTAGCAACAGCTTCTACTTTGTGCATCCTCTGTGAAGTGCAAGAGGCTGTTTCCACATGCAATGATGTATTTAGTCCTTACCTTGAAAGGGAGGTCTGAGGACAGCTAATTAGTAGATTGGTTTTCAATGCCAAGATTTGAATTTTAATAGATGTTGGTTATGAGCACTACAGTAGTCAACTGACGTACGTTTTTCCAAGGATACTAAATGGAAACTATTCTTGGATCTTAAGAGAAGAAACAATCAGGAATTTGATTGTCAAAGTCATAGGCCATAGCCCAATAGATTGTGTAGAGTGGTCACGCTTATTTCTTTTTAAGCAATGGCATATATATTCTTTGAGGAACCAGTCTAAATTTGAATACTTTTGGGGTCAGGAATGGAATTGCTTGCTTGTTAGAAGGATAAACTCATTGACGCAGAGGAACAACAATATATGGTAGTATATTTGCTTAATTCAGTTAATTTCATTTGGTTCCTTTTGCTCAGATTTATGGAGAAAATAAAGAGCTCAAGAGCTGAAGATACATTTGGCACACTGCGTGTTTAGACCTGATGTAGAAATCTCGTTCAGTTCTTTCTGTTGAGTTGTTTTTGTTTTGATTTTGACTTCTCTGTAAATACTGCAGAGAAATATATCCTGTTATTTCCTGGGTTTTTTAAATATGCTCTGGGACTTGTTCAATCAGATTGTTGGATAATTACCTGAATCATGTTGGCATATTATTATCTCTGAATGTGGAGTCAGAAAATACTTCTCGATAGTTCTTATGCATTGTCTCTGTTTTTACACAATAGTTAATATATATCACATGACTGTGTATCATATAAAACAGAAGCATAGTAACAAAACTGAAACAGTCAATATGAAAAGAATGATCTGAAAGTATCTATAGGCCAAGTTTGAAAGTAGGTACTAAGCTTTGGGTTACAGAATTACTGTAAGTTTGAGGGGTTTTAACACAGCTTACAGAGCATCGTGGTGTCTTTTACAGATGAAGACTCCTGTACTCACATATGTGTGCGCCTGCATCACTCTCTTCTTAGCTTTCCAGTCTATGAAAAAATCATCTGCACATTTTAGCCTCTCTTCTGGGGACCAAAGCACAGCACAGCAACAGTAAAAAAGTTACTCACACAAAGTGGAGATGTGGGAGTAGTAGTAATTAGAAGACAGGTTTTTAAATTTAAAAAATGCATTTAGAAAAATGCAAGCATTCACTCCAGCAGTTTTTGTCTGTTATTACTGTTCAGAAAGAACCCTGATGAGGTTTGGTGAGAGATGTAAATACCATTTATTAGGTTTAGTGATACACCTGGAAAAAACAGGCAAGTTTTGGGAACAGGCCTATCTCTTCAGATCTCAAGTGCAACTAACAAACTTAAAGCCAAATATGAATTGAGAATAATTGCTGTTATTTTAACATAGCTATTTTAAGTAGTTGATTTGAGCAGAAATAGTATTTAATACTTGAAAAGCATAGAGATGAGACTGTAAGCTAGTTTAGGACAAGCAACTTCTACCTGTAACAATTTAGCTGGGTGTTGGGAACATAGTAATGTGCCATCAAGCCAACATCTGTATTTAGTTCATGACTTTTTATATTCACTAGAGCTATGAATTTTGAAATTAATCTCTGCAAGTATCTGCCTTTTGAAGAAAAAGAAAAGGCTCTTTAGAAATTATTTTATAGGTCCTCTTGATGATCGAGACTGAAAGGGCAGATGCGGAATGACTGTTTTGTGAAAAATGTTTTCCCTTTGACAGCTTAGTGCTTCTGTTCCTTGTTGGTGGTCTTTGTGGGGTTATCCTGGTGCACAGAGGTTGTTCCATTTCACCTATGTAGTTCACAAGACTGCATTTAGCTCAGTGGGTGTAGTGGATGGATTCCACATTTTGGCATGGATTTTTAAAATTCTTGTTGTGGGAAGGCTCTTGTAGAACTGTAGAGAAATGTTGCCTAGTTCTGCTTTCACTCAGGTTTTATTAGTCTTTAGGAAGTTTGAATGTGATGGTGGGTTTACCACATTGGGTTAATATGAAGGCCAAGAGAAATGTGAAGAGGTCTATAGAAATGTCTTTCAAGGTATGATTTTTCTCCAATATAAGTTACAAGATTTTCCATATAAATCACAGTCAAGGCCAATATGGCACAAGCAGAAGTGTAGATTAAAGATGGGCCACCAATAAGGTCATCATTAGGTGGAATTTAGGAAGGAAGATTTTGTGTATTTTTTCTGACTCTGAGTTCACTGTGTTTGAAAAAAGAGTAGCAACAGTTTCAAAGCATGATTTTTTTACTTAAGAAAATCCTAATATTACTACTTAGGCAGGAGTCAAGGAAGTTTCATTTGGTAGTTTTTAGATGCAAGAGCTTTTATCCTCTGAATCACTCTGCAGAGTATTAAAATGTATATATACATTTTCAATCTGTTCTTAAGTAGAAAGTGAGACTCGAAAGCCTTGTGTCTGATAAATACAAGTAGGAAAGTTAGCCAACATTCATTTTTAGAATATTTAATTTGTGAATTGAATTGCCAATTGTTTTTCTCAGGTCCTCCAGGCCCTCCCGGAGGTATAAGAGTAGAAGAAATTAGAGACACTGCTGTAGCACTTACCTGGAGTCGTGGAACAGACAATCATAGCCCTATTTCTAAATACACTATCCAGTCAAAAACGTTTCTATCTGAAGAGTGGAAAGATGCCAAAACAGGTAAGAGTAATGCCAGAAGTAATAAGATCAATAAATTGTAAAGTGTTTGATTGTTAGAAAGCTTGGCTAATCAGAAAATAGTGCCAATAAAAGGAAACCAGGGACGCTATTAATGTCTGCTACAGGGTTTGGGAGCAGGTACCATCCTGTCAGTGTGTTGTCAACACGTTTGTTCCCAGCACTTGGAGGGCCTGAACTGAATATCAAGAAATACAGAAAAGAACAGGCCAGAGTTTTTACCTGGTTTTTGCCTCTTTCCTTGTTGCTTGAAACATTCCACATCAACTACTAGAATCATAAAAATTTATTTACAGGTTAATTTGGATGGCAAACGGGTGTCTTCATTTCTGTATTTGTTATGCAGAAAGTTGGTTAAAATTGACTGCATTTTCCTGGGAGCAGACTAAGTTCCATTTGTGTTAAAACTGGCACCCCTAGAGAAAACATAGCTAAGATTATCCTTCTAACCACTGGATGTCATCATTGTGCCACATAATTGCAGCTGAGGAGGCACCTACCTGAACGCAGGGCATGCTAATATATATTTCTTTGCAAGATTTAACATAAATGCATAAATTATGAAAATATTTTTAAACTACTAGTATCTTTGAATGCTTTATAAAGGATAGCATTGCTACAAGCTATATAGAATTGTTCTATCACTATGATTCATTATGCCACCCTAATAAATTATAACTTAAGTGCTTTTCCATAGAATTAGGGCATCACATACTCAGCATTCCTAAATACTAAGAATATTAATAGTTTCAGCTATTGTCTTTCATTTAAGTTGTCCTTTGAAACTACAGAGATAGATGTCTAAGAAATAGCCTTTGACATATTGACCTGAAAATCTCTTACATTTTTAGAGTAAAAAGTTAAAAATACTAGGCCTACTGCCTCAAATCATATTTCTCTTCTAGAATATGTAGTATATGTAGCTCTATTGTATATGATTACTTCAACAGCCAGCACTAGTATATGACATGTTAAAGTAGCTTGGAAAATGAAACTAGAAGGTTCCCCAGTCCCTTCCTATCTCTTGTATCTTGTTTAATAGTTTCTGTAGAATAGATTGCTTTGAACTTTAAAAAAATAATTAATGTAGAAATTAGAGCTGTTTAAATAACTGATGATTTACTGCAGTAACAATATACGCAGGAGGGAGGATCCTTTTAGACCAGCCTCCACTTTTTTCAGGATAAATTCTATTTTATTTCCTATTCTTATTTTTTTCTTTTTAATTGAAAAAAAAAAAAAGGAATTGGGAAGAAACAAGGTTATAGGAAGATATAGGAAGAATTTATAAACAGGGAGTGGCAGGTCTGATGCTGCTTCCTTTTGTGCTGCGTGTTACTGGAACTAGAAATGTGTGTAGGAGATACAAGTGCTGGATTCAGATCTTCACTCTGTCTGGTTCAGAGTAGACACTTGAACCCATCTCTCTCACTTCTGAGGAAGATTCCCTATTAGCAGTGTTACAGGCATGAATGGATGCACTTCTCTGCATCTCTGAAGTTCTGCTTCACAGAATTAATGAGATAGTCGTTGAGATATGCAGCTAGACCTTGAGTCGTATCCTGTAGCAGGTTGAGTAGGATTTACATCTTGAGTGGGACAGGGAGGAATCTAGATTGTTAAATTCCTTTTTTAAGAAGCTAGCAGGAAAGATATAAACTATTCATTTCTGAAAAGTTGAAATGAACTATTCCAGTGTTTTCAAAATCATTGCTTTTTCATTTGAACCACACTGAGTAATTTTGATTAATAGATTATTCCCTCAAAAAATAGGTAAAATCGCCATAGTAACCATCACTGGCACCACTGCAAGCTTTTATTAATTTCTGGGCTCCTCCCAGTTTGGCTTGGCGCTCACTTTCATATGAAAGAAGCATGATGAAGAGTCCAAATTGATCTCTCATCAGTATTCAGGCTATCATTTAATGCTGCTAATTTTCAATGTGTGGAACAAAAAAACATACTTTGGCATTGCACTTTGGAAATGTTGTTGTTGTTATTGCTACTACCATTATTCCCAAATCAAATCATTTATCTCAGGTTGCATAATATCAAGTGTGTTTTATGAAAGAGTGTATTCAACTTCACAGTATGGAAATATGTATGAATAGGTTATGTAATAAGTTGTTTACATTTGTATTACTCTTTCCAGTTAAGGGGATCAGGTTCTCATTGTGTTGAGTATTCATAATTATTCTGGGAATTTATGGCACAGTAACATTAAATGAAGAGATTGAAAGTAGCCCAGGAAAAGGAATGCCAAATTTTTATCATGGCTTGGATGCCATAGGAGGTTTGCAATGGCTCTATTGACTGGACAGAAAAATAACTTGAGTAAGGATGAGGGAGGGTGGTGGGCAGGTGGAAAGACAATGGAAAGTGTTTTTCTTTCTCCTTCAGGGTCTCACTTTGGAGTAAAAAATTTGATGATCATTAGGTAGAGGAAAGTTGTGTCACCATCCAGTGCCTACTCTGCCACGTCTGTTTTTTTTGCAGCTATTGCATTCATATTTTAATTCCAAATCAGCTGCCTTCTCAGTGCAGAATATCTCATTTCTCATCTCCCTCTGAACTGTGTAGATGTGGTGCTTAGGGACATGGTTTAGTGGTGGACTTGGCAGCGCTAGGTTAACGGTTGGACTCGATGATCTTAAAGGTCTTTTCCAACCTAAAAGATTCTATGATTCTATGATTCTGTGAACCCAAGACTCTAGTTTGACAAACAACTCTTGGCCCACACAATGAATGAAAATCCTCTGTCTTTCCATAACTGCAGACAGCTATAGAAATAACCGCTATAGTCTGTGAATTGTAGACAGAGAGTCATGAGTTACACATTTTATTTATGGTAAAGAAGCTCATCCTTATGATAATAATAAGTCTTTTCGCAAGAATTACAAGAACACTTTCCTTTGCTGGATCAGAACTAGACAGCAAGTTGTAACATGCTTACTAGTAAGGTGCACCAAAATATGACCACATTTTATAAACCACTCTGTATCAATTGATTGAACCCTATATTTGCATATGTCTAGCCCTTGTCTATATAATGAATTTTTATTTTCCTGTTTTTGCATTCCAGATTTCTCATTGCATTTGTCTGTAGGTAACATGAAATTCTATAACTACAATATGTAATTAGTAAGGATACCTCATAAATATGTGTACTTCTTGTGCTAGTTCACGCCCAGTTAAAACTTACAAGTCTATAAGGGTTTATCCAAGATAGTGTCAGAGTTTCCAAATTCCCAGTCACTGACGTGAGCACTCATGGGAAAACGCGGTATTCCTAATGTACAACATCAAGTTTCCTTCAGTTGGCTATGTGTGGTTGCAGAATAGTGGTAGTCTTGCCGAAATCAACCACATTGTTGGCTGACCTTATTGTGAAAATGCTGTTTTCTAAAGCAATTTCTTATTTTTTTTTTAGAACCATCAGATATTGAAGGAAATATGGAATCTGCTACAGTGATTGATTTAATTCCATGGATGGAATATGAGTTTCGGATAATAGCAACAAACACTTTGGGGACAGGAGAACCTAGTATGCCATCACAGAGAATTAGAACTGAAGGCGCTCGTACGTAAACAAAAAATGTCAAGTTTTTAATGTGCTTCTGAATTTTCACGTTTTCATTAATCGATTTCATAATTTTGTTTTTCATTTGAAAAAAGCACTTCATAAGATGCAAGTCTAGAGAATATATTTTCAGCCACCTACTACTATAGATTTCAGTAAGCAAATACCAGACCGTCCAGATATGATAATATCAAAGCAGACAGGAAAGAAACATCGTGATAAAAATGGCAAATCTGCCTCCGTTGCTGAAACAGAATCATACTGTATCTTTCAAGAGATCCCCCACTGTATCTACCAGTCAGGTTGTGTGTGTAGGAATGCATGCACGTGCTTGGGACCAGACTTCGGAAAAACCATGCATGTGTTTAACAAGGAAAATGTCCATTTGCTGTTTGGTTTGTATTCTAACTAAAGAATACACGACAGGATATGTGTTATACTGGGCAATGCCATTTTTCTGTGGTTGAAGGTTTGGTCCTGTGTCTTCTTATTCCATGTCAAAGATGTGACATTATCTGACACAACATATGCCCTTATCAGTCTAATTGCTCAGTGTTAAAATCTCAGAGCATATTTCAGGATATCCTTTAGGCTCAGGCACATCCTTCTTAAAATGAATTCTCCAAAATGAGGAATTAGATATTATTATTCAAGATAATACATTCTGGTTTGACTGTACAAAGGAGATAACGGCAGTGCTCTAGGAGGTAATGTATCTCTGCAGAAAGACTGTACCCAACAAAGCCTGTATACCAGTATATCCTCCTTAACACATATTAGCACCCATGTGCAAGCTAGATATATTAACAATTGTTGTCCCATAGCTTGAGATTTGAAACTAAAACTGCAAAACCAAAGCGTAAAAAATAATTTCTGCAATTACACCTGCTAGGTCATTGCTTTGAGTAGATAGTATTTTCAAAATAAAATGTATTTGCATTGCAAATTTCAAAACATTTACTAAAAAAGACACATATTTGGTCCATTAAAAATTTTGTTGCTTAGGGAGAAAGGAAATACAGATTGGTTAAATTAATCTGGACAGGGAAGGAAAAGCCACAGAACTTTTATACTAAAGTAAAAGGAAATTACTGCCTATAAAATTGACTATTAGCATCATATGTTTTATGACTCAACAGCTGTATTTGAAGGCTCAGGAATCTAACTGAGAATGCGTGTAAATAAATCTAAATGAAATCTGTTCACAACAGACATTTTTGAAATGTCAGAAAAGAGACAGAAAGGGAGAGGAAATAATGCTCACAGGTGGAATAGCGGTAGTGTCCTGCAGTTTGCAGTGTGCCACATTCATGGTATTTGGTGTAGCCTCCCAAAAAATGGCATATCCTCCAGTTTTGCAGCAGGATGCAATGCGTTTGCAAGAGGTAGTCTGTTCAGTCTGTTATCTGATTCCCTATGTGCAGCACCATTGTCATCTCTGGCAGACTGTGAGACGTTTTTGCTGAAATAAAGCAAAATGTTAATGTAGTCTTCCTAGGCATCAGTCAGCACTGCTTGCCATGCCAAAATAGGGTATAAAGCAGTAACAGTTTGCAGATGAACTTCTGTGCCCAAGTCCATTTTCTGCCAGGAGCTGGAATTTGTTATAAGCAGCAACAATAGGATTTGGGTTGCACCGTCAACTTCCAGGGTACTACAGAACCAATACTGTGTTTGCATACTCATGTAAACCTGAAAGTCAATGTTTTATTGCACAAACAACAACCCATATCCACAACCCATATCCACACATTGTAGTTATTTTTAACATTTCTTCTGTCTTAAACAGCAACCAACAGTGCTGTGTCTTTGTTGTACTGTATGAGTGACAAATAATGTCTGTTAAACTCAAATGTTATCGGTGTCTTTTTCAATTTTGAAGTCTCTCTTCTTGTAGATAACTGTAATTTCAGTAACATTTTTATTAGCATGCTAAGAATGCGTGCTATGATTTTTCTTTTTAATGAAATCTGCTTGCTTCATCCATAACACATTTCACAGTGATTTCTTGAAATTCAGTGGATCAAAGTCTGCTTTTATGTATTTTAGCTTCTGGATGCATTAGGGTAATTGTCTAAGTATAGCTCTCTGAATTGGTAACCTGGTCTTAATGGAGAGAGAAACCTGGGCTTAATAGTTGAGAGAATGAGGAAGATTCTCTTGAAAAGGGTGATTTGTAAGACATTAGACAGTATTTTTCTCTTCTCTGGCAGCCTGTGTATCTTCCTTGACTACTTAAGCATGTTAGCAAACCTCTGCTTCTAACTTAGCGCTGAAGTTATATGCTTATAATAGATAGTGTGAGTACTGTGTATTTCAGTAATAACCAGGTTGAGTAATAAGTTCAAGCTTCCTCTTGAATTGTCATCATAGGTATGTTTAGTCTCGTTCTCCACTAATCTGTTTTCTGGAAGACCAGAAATAAATAACGCAAACCATGCACTGAATGCTGATTTCAATTTCAAGCTTATTGTTACATATTTTTATCCTTTCTGAAAACATTAATTCTTCTCTGCTTTGTGTTTCTCCTCAACTGACCCTCAGAGAAGGCCTCAGCAAATGTCTTAAATAGTGGGAGAGCACTTAGGAACTATCCCCATACTATCTTGTGACATTCACTGATTAGTGGAGAAAATGCCTGATCATGTAAGAATTTTTAACACAAAGAATGTGTTCATGTAGATAGGGCATGTAGCTAATGCATGATCACCTGGGGCATATTTACATCATTTCCTAAGTTTTCAGTGGTACTTTGTGTGTCCTCAGTATCGAATACCAGCAAATAAATACACAAACACCATAGAGGATAGCAATAGAATCATCACACTTAGTGCAAAGAGTCTTACATAAATGAGAATACAGGAATGATTTGTAATGGAGTCCTTGAGAGTATCCGCTTTACCACTCAGCTGTACTAATGCTAGATCAACAGATTTTATTTCATTAGACAGAATAGCAGTGTAAAATGCAATTAGTAAATTGCTAAGTGCTATGCTAGCTTTGCTTCTGAACATCTACCCATTCTGAACATGCCAATCAAGAAGACATGTGCCACTAATGTAGAACAGGATTAGGATGCAAATGCTTCAAAGATATATCCATGGGTTTAACACTATACATTGTGAGTAAATCCACTGAAGTAGATGGAACTAATCAGTCTGTTAAGGTCAATACATGTGCAAGTCCTGGGTGCTTGTGCCCTTGGCATACCAGAGTCTGAGGAAACACAAGAACAATACACAGTGCTTCTCTTAAAACCTATGAGGAGTGTTACGTTTCTGAATATTCAATTCAATATTTGTAGAGAATATGGTCAAAAAGAAGAATGATTGATTGCTAGCTATGGTTAGAACTGGCATGTTTCCCACAGCAGTAGCTATACATTAGTCTTGGCAAGACCACAGACTCTCACAGCTATTACAGACTACCATTATTTTAATTGTGTGTGCCACATGTGCTCATTGGCCCTGCTGGTAAAAAGAAAAGTAAATAGTGATATTTTTACTGACTTCATACTTTGTAGTCATTTTTCTTGTCTCTTCTATTTTTCTAGCTCCTAATGTGGCTCCTTCTGATGTCGGAGGAGGGGGTGGAAGCAATCGAGAGCTGACAATAACATGGATGGTAGGTATTTCACTGAGATGACATGAAACCTATACTTTCTTGTGTCTGCTCTTCCTCCTCCTGAAACCTATGGATGGTTTATCACTGGCTCCTGTGAAAGCAGGATTTGTACACAGTATGTAGGTTTTCAGACTTTTCTCATAAAAATACATAAAAAGGAATGAGGAAGATGATATTTTATATGTTTATGTATTGGACATTTCTAAATATGATCTAAAACATTCTCTGATTATGTTTCAAAATGATTGAAACATACTGACTATGATAATGCACTGATGTAACTGCACTTGAAAATTCTGCATATTGTATCTTTCTTCGAGGCTTTTCTTAAGTTACAATCTGAATAGCATGCAGATTTGCTTACAACAACTAGAAGTATAATGTCTTAATTATGACTTCAGTGTGCTCTGCACAGATTTGCAGGCTTTATTAAAAAAAAAAGAAAATACATTGCCATTCTATAAACTAGTCTGTCATAATTATTAACTGGAGTTTTAGGGAAATTCTTGTATTTTGACATTTTATAGTTTTATTTTATGCTAATGTGACTGGTAAGACAAAACAATGTTGCCTCATACCACAACTTAGTCATTCATTGATATCCAGGTACTGATGATGTTGTTCTTTTCCTCAAAGCCATTAATTTTTCTTTAATGATTATGTATTAAGCAAAATAAAGAAAAGGGAAAGGGGCAGAGATAAAATATTAATCACAAAAATAATGTAATGAAAAGTTAAAAAAATTACAGTGTTACCAGGAAAGCTTTTCAGTAAGCAAAGTCTTTTGAAAATTTCATCTCTGTCATGTACTGTAGATAGTCAGTCCATGATATTTTGTCTTTAAGAAGTCTTGTATAAATAGCTATATATATAAATGCTATCTTCATTTTGGTATTGAAGCAATGGTTTTTAAAATTTACCTATACTGTGGGGAAAAGAATACTTCTGAAAACAGGGAAGAAGGGAAAAGAGACAAGAAGATAGGAAGAAAGCAAAACCCAGAACAAGAGAGGATAAGAATTCATAAGCAAAGTTGTTGTGTTGGCAAAAGTTGCATGGAAGAGAGAGTTGAAGTCTTCTGAAGGGTATTTGGGAAAGCTAGGGAGGAGAAATAAAGCAAAAAAAAGCCTATCTATCTGATTCATGTCAGAGCCTATCAGTATCCAGCAAAAAGATAGTTACAGAAGCATTACCTCTAGCAAAGAAAGATGATTAAATGTTATGCTTGAAAAAATTACCAAGTTTATTTTGCTATTGACCTCTCTGTTCACCTCCATAAGACTATGAGCCACATAAGGCACATTACACCATTTGTGTCTTTTGGGGAATAGTTTGTTTCAGATGTAGCAGCTTATTTACCTCTACGAAGAGTGCTTTTTCTTGTGGGAAGTAATATAAAGATGACATAATTCCAACAGCAACTTTGTCATTGTTGTGTAGGAGTCCTCCTTATGAACGTACAAATTTTAATCCATATGTGTATTTCCTTCTTTTTGAACATAAGGTTGATCATACCTCTTTGGAAAGGTTCTCAGGTGTGACACAGAAATAGCCAAACATATGTTTGAGCTAACAGATTTGGGCTTTCCTATTTTGTTTTGGGTTTGGTTTTTGTTTTTTTTTTAATTCAGTTCAAAATATTTATTCAGTCTTCCTAAATATTTTAGCAATGAATTTACCTGAAGAAAAAATTTCTAAGTTTCTGAAAAAGGAAGATTTACACTTGTGTTAAAATATATTGAAAAGGTTATTTCTTACTTCCACTAACAATAGGTTAGGAAGTAGATGTATCCTAATTGATTTGATTCTGATCTTTATTTATTTTTGAAGAGCAAAAGTGAAATAAGAACACATGCAATGGACAGTTGCACAAGACCTAGATTATTTTATTATTTTTTCACAAGTGCTGTCTTATAAAAACTTTAACAAGCTACAGAGCTACTTCTTGTGTTGCATATAAAGACCTATACTCATGGCATTTTCAATATAATGAAAACTTGGCTGTGACCAAACTAAAAAAAGAAAATTATAACCAGGAGAATAGTGACTAATGCAAGATCTGAAGTACAAGATCATTTCAGTCTTTCCTATACACCAAAGTAGATTTATATTCCAATTATTTCTCTTACCTAATGTCATGCTTTTTACATCTGTTCCGTAATGAGTAGTTCATTTAGTCAGACAAATTAAACATGGCTTCAAATATTTACTTCCCAAGAATCTTCCATACGATGTCTAGCAAGTGTTTTTGAATAGAGGCATTAGATTTACGGAGCCTGTCTGACAGACAACAATATATCTGTCTGTAAGGCTAAGATAAGGTGTGTATTGATTCCCCCAAATGTGCTGACATTTGCATATGCTCCTCAAAATAGTCCTTAATTAAGAAGAGAAGAACAAAATGTATGGTAGGTTCACAGGTTGCTGCCAACCCCCTTTCAGCTTTTGCTATGATTCATAAGCCCATGTTGAATGAGACAGACGGAGATGCAATCAAAGCTCTTCTGAGTCTTGTTTTGAAAGAAGAACTGAGAAAGAGAGCTAGGAGTGGCATGCCCATTCTTCCCTATTTGTCTTTCCCTGTTCCGTTTTGGTTTTCAAAGTTTTTAGTGGATACTACAAACTATTCAGCTACTTACACCTCCTTATTATGTGCAGCCATTGGAGGTCAAGCTGCTTTCAACATTTTATTTAAGGCCTTGTAGAATATAATTTTTAAGTGCTAGTCCTGGCTTTCTAAAGTTTGCTCTGGCTGAAAATCATTCTGAGACTAGGGCCACATGCAGGCTGCTTACTTTGGCACATGAGATAGGATTGTGATTTATTTTAAGCAGCTACATACAATGATAGATTCAGAAGACGAGCTATCAAAGGTGACCCAGACTGTGAAATCTTCTACTTTTTGAATTGCAAGGTTGTCTGTGAATCTAAACTTAGGTACATGAGGGTACGTTAGCTGTTCTGGGAAAGTAGGTATCCCATTTTCACCTGATCTCCAGTCAGGCCTGAGGCAGAAAACAAGCTAAGACATGAGTTATACCTCATCCAATAGGTACACTCAGAATATGCCTGACACACAAAAAATTAAGCACATAAAATAGATTATCTAGGGCTTTTTTTCCTCATAGCTGATTTGTAGTTAAAGTCTTCGCCTGGTGGCTTGTGGTTAGCGTCACAGCTAGAGACCAAATATCCATCTCTTTTTTTGGCATGAGAGGTTTCTTGAATTTTATCTGTTGGCAGTCATCTTAATTACCAATTATACTTAAGTCATTCATGTGTTTTCAGAAGTCATGTTGTAGGTAGATGGGTATCTTTCCACTGTCTAAAGCTCCATTATAATTCAGATGTGACGTATATCAGCATTTCACCCGTGTTCCCCAGAAAAGCCAAGGAAGTCACGTATGTAGAGACCTGCAGTCAGCTGCATCAGTCAGTTGTCTTCTGCAACATGGAGTCGTGGTTGGAGTACCCACCCAGGAAGCAAGAGGCACTCAGTCCAGAAGATTGTCCATACATATCCCATGTTCTAGAAGGGTGCCCTAACCCTAGTCATGGTGTGCTGAGGCCACTTTCCAGTTTTTGATTGAACTGAGCCACTGTTCTGCTAGAGATGCAGTTAAGTATGGGGAAAAAAGAACAGCAAGCAAGAGGAAACTTAGCGGTTACTGAGCTCTGCAGATGGTAAATCCTGATGGATTCTGGGCCTTACTCCCACAGCTGGTTTTTGCTTGTATCCAGTGATGATCCCAAGCTGAAGCACTGGTGTCTAGGGAGCTTCATCTAGAACCAGCTTTCTGTCCTCACCCAGCTGAAGGCTGCCTGCTTTTAATATTGCTGTATTGCTATTCTTGTGACTTCAGCACTGGTGTTGCAGAGTGGTGAAACGTTACAGCAGCAACAGATAAAACAGGATGCAATGGGATCTGATAGCTGGCACACCGAGGGCAGCGGTCAGTTAACCTTAAGCTGCGTAAAGTCAGAAGTCCCAGCCCTTGGTCTGATTCTGTACATTTCTCCTGGAAGCTTTGTCATGAAGAAAAGAAGTTCCATCATTGTTCATATGTCCTTATCAGACATTTTCCAAATTTTGAGTTCCGACATCTGTGTTTGCCTTATTTTTTTTCTTGTTGTATTATGTATACTAGTGTTCTAATCCATGCGTTATGTTTCTGAAGTCAAAACTTAAACGTTCCTATTGTTCAAAAAAATCAGTGTGTTTTCGCCAGAATTTTGTTTCTCAAAGAATTTTTGCTTCAAACAAATAGGAACATCAAAATTTGTGAGCTAGGGTGGGTTTTTTTGGCTTGTTCCACTATTAATACTTAAGTTTCATAAATCCTTGATCAGAGTATCTCTACACATGTTGGCTGAAGTGCCACAGTAGTGGGCAAACACCTGAGGAGGTGTTTACTTTTTATTTTTTATTACTTTCTGTTTGTTTATTACTTTCTGTTCTACTGCTCCAGGACCTTTGCCTCAAGATAAGCTATTTCATCTCTTTGAGGTTTACAGTATGGGAAAAGGTGATGCATCTGGTCAGCCTTCAGATGGACTGATGAATGACATGATTTTGGCCAGATGCACTGTCTAATAGTTGTGGTAAAGGCTCCATGGACTGAGGACAGGTCACTGAATGTAGAGCTTTGGTGAATGAAGCAAAATTCATTATAGCAGATGGTCTTCCATAATTTTGCATTTTCTAGTATTCCTAGGTATAGGAAATCAGCTATAATTTTAAGAAATATTTTGGATAGGTACCTTTAATGCTCATGCTGAAAGTGGGAGTCAGTTCACTTAAATTTTACCAGTTAGAAGCCAGGTGGGTAGTCTAAACCAGCAACTGGACCCCCTCCATCATCAGTGAAAACTGGTAGGATTAATCGTTCTTTGAATGTGTCCATCTCTCTTCATCAGCTGTGCAAGTTGCCTAGGTGACTAACTTTAGATAAATTGATGTAATTTAGGCCAACCACATAAATTTTCTCTTCTCTCTCTCTGTTTCGCAAGAATATCTGTCTCCACACGTGCACATGGACCCATATACTTGCATAGTGTGTCCGTGTTACATATCCACTATCACTTGCTCCTTAAGAAAGCCTTTTTTGCTAGCTACAGCTGACAACAGTTTTAGTACACAATCATTCTTGTTTTCTTTCTGTAGGAGATACCATGATGTGTCTTGCACTGAGTTTGGATGAGGAACAAGATCTTAAAATATTTTAGTAGCAGATATGCTACTACTGCAGATCTGCATAATGAAGATGGTGTATTTTTAAAGGAAGATGGTGTATTTTTAAAGTGGGGGGGAGCAAACCGTAGAAGTAAACCAAAACAAAATGGAACTTTAGTTCAGTGGTTTTACAATGCATATATCAATGCTTTCTGTATTATTTGTATTTCATTAGAGATCCATTTGTTTAGTTGACTACAAGAAATAATGTTTTATCTTTTGCCTCTTTAGCCTTTATCAAGAGAATACCACTATGGCAATAACTTTGGTTATATAGTGGCTTTCAAGCCATTTGGTGAGAAAGAATGGAGAAGAGTTACAGTTACTAATCCTGAAATTGGCCGGTATGTCCACAAGGATGAATCAATGCCACCTTCAACCCAGTATCAAGTAAAAGTGAAAGCTTTTAACAACAAAGGGGATGGACCATTCAGCCTCACTGCTGTCATTTATTCAGCACAAGACGGTGAGTAAAGGTTCCAGAGAAGTTTTACACTGAGGGCCCAGATCAGCACTACCAGCATCAGTAGAGAGAACGTGGTCCTTGACACTGATTAACACAACAACATACACCTTTAGCAAGGAGGGTATATATTGCTCGCACACAACACTTGCAGTTGTTCTGAATTAACAACTTCAGACTCTATTTTCCATGCAACGCAGAGCTGTACTTGAGGTCTGAATGAGCAATATACAGAAGTGTTCAAGATTTTTCACACAGCTTGTTAAAAGACTTAGGAAGTAAAAAAAAAAAAAAAAAAAAGAAATTCTGACCTTTGTATTTGTTATCTAAAACATTTACATTGTTATCCAGCAATGTCTCTGTGATCTTAGTACGTGTTTGACATATGTATGGGTTTTTTCTTCTTAACAGACTACACTAAAGCCTATTATTCAAGTAGATCAGCATCAGAATTTAGCCCAAAACTTGTGAATGAATAATAGTTTAGTTCTATCTAGTTATATTTCAAGCATGTTTAGAGTCTAATATAAATTATCCCTGCCACATTCTTTATTCTGGTTTTGGTGTTAGAGCTATCAAGTGAATAATTTAAGAAAACCTCTATGACATTTCAGTAAAATCTTTTTCTTAATTCTTGCTGGAATTATTTCACATGCTGTGATCTTTAGGATGCAAGTTTAAATGACATTTCCAAACTCAGCAGGAGAGAGAAAGCACTAGAAGAAGGTTTACCTTAAATCAGAAGAAATATATACAACATCCTAATTGCAACATAACCACTCAAGTCTGTTTTAAAAAAAATTGGTTTATTAATTTCTGCCAGAAACCCAAAGAAGAATTGTTCATATTTTTCTTTCCATAGAGCAGAATCTCCTTCACAAAGTCAACAGATCCAGACCAAAGAGCCAAAAGGAGGGATATGATAACATGGCCACGTTCTCACACTTCCGACTCTGTTCTTTACTCTGTGTCCTTTATGGGAGATTTATGTTCATGATTCCCATTAGCACTAATGGGAGCTTTGCACACAAATCACCCACACACAGAGAAAAGATAAAATAGTCCTTTTGTTTCTTACGATAATTCAGGATTCAAGCTAGCAACACTTAGCTATCTGAAGAGGTTAATACTAATCCTTTTTCTCAGAAAAGCGTACCTTAGGATATCATCTTCAACAGCTGCTACAGCAACAGAACGGTTGTTTTTGCAATTGTATAAATGAGTTAGTAAATAGCTATGGTGTAATAAAAGCCGTATCTGCCAAGTAACATTTCGGTATCCATCCTTTCTCAGAGACATTATTGACAGATGACTGATAAGCTCCCACGTGTTTATGTTAGGATTATACTAACCATGTCAGGGATGGGAGTGTGTTTGTGTAGCTCTCTAAGTTTAGAGACATGGCAGAGCCTAGTAGCTCCAAAAGAAACAAGAAAAGCAAATGTGCCGTAGTGCCAGCTTCCAGATAAAGAAGTCACTTCAGTGGCTGCTGATGTTCTAACATAGACTTAGCAAAGTCCAGACACTTGATAGAAACACTTGCGGTTAAATGATGCCAGATCCAGGCAGCGAAAGGAATAGAAGCTCAGTGAACCTAATTCTTTTCTTTGATTTCAAGCACAAGAGCCACCAAAACAGTCAGATTCACGGTGCTCCAAACCTGACCAGTAGTGCTTACAGCTCCTGTGCAGAGCTGTGACCCTGACTACTGACCATATCAAATCCAGGAACTTCAGGGTGGGTTAGAAGGAATTTTTCTAATACATGTAATGAAAGTTATTCCAAAGAACATTCTGCAGATTTTTCTGCTGGCATCAGGACTTGTACAAAGTCACCTCAGTACCTTGTGGCATGTTCACTGGCTCCCAGCCTTAGCTTTGTATAGTTATGCTTAGAAGATAGTTGTGTGATGACCGCTATGTTTTCAGTGAAGAGAACATATTGTGAGGCCTACATGATTGCTGCTTTTATTGGTAGAATTACTGAATTAGAAGTCTGGAGAAAAGCAGCTGATGTCATCTTTCTGGCTCAAGAGAGCCTGCAAAATATTTATAGAACATAAATGCCAAATAGGGATATAAATTATTTGGAGATCATAAACAAGCATAAGCAGACAAAATATTGTTTAGAGTATTGTATCAGCAAAATCCCTGGCAGTTGGAACTTTTCAATATGAAACATTTTGGCAAATTCTGTAATTGATACAATGGAGAAGAGTCTGACAGTGATTTGGGAACAGATTAGATGATCACATCTATTCCACCTGTACTTCTGTACCTCTGAATCAGCGAGTGGTATTACTAGTGTCAGACAACACAACTTCTCAAAGGTATTAGTGAGATTTTAAAGCAATATGGTCATACAATATTGAATACATACATAAATATAATGACAGCATTTCCACTAAGTTGTGTATTTTGTAATATATCTATGTATGTCTAGTTATAACTGTGGGCATCTTTATTCACTTTAGTGGCTGGGGAATTTCTGCGTTCCCACATGTTTTAAGCCAAGTTCCATATCTGACAACTACTAGTCATACCTGCCATTGCTAGTAGTGAGTAATGATTGCTAGTAATGAGTGCACAGGCCGCTTGCTTATCTAAATTCCTGTCATTGTGAAAACAATTTTGCAATAATGTATCATTTTTTAATTATACATTTGCATTATTAACAGTCATTGAAAGACAATTACAAAAGCTAACTTTGCATATAAGATTATTTTGTTACCTAGGATACTTTTCATGAGAGATGTAACTGATTTTTTCCTTAACAGTGGCTGTTTTGATGCATAGTTGACTGGATGCCCAGTTGGAAGATTAAGTATATGAAAGCTTTCCTCAGCTCAGGCTGCCATGCCTGTCTGTTGCAACTTGTTTCAAAAGATTCGCGACAGAGAACTGTTCTTAGCTTGGAAAACTTTATCTTTTATAGACATTGCTAAGTTTATGCCTTTTTAAATTCCTTACCTCACTTAAAATGCAAGAGACAGTGAAATTAACAGCTTCTTGTAATTAAACTAGAACTTAATATTCTAAGCCCTGAACAAAAGCGTACCACGTTATAATGGTCTGTATTCTGCATTGGCTGGTGTCCAGAACTAAGAACACAAACAAAATCAGCTTTGTGATGTATGCCTAACAGAAGGGTGCTCTTGGATTATTTCACACCTATGTTCAAGTTTATATGTGCCACTGGCCAGCTCTATATCTAATACCTGGTCTCATAAAAACCTTGTATCATCATGACTAAGTGACATACACATGAATATTTGTGTGCAGCTATCTTTAAAAATCCAATGTACATAATCTGTGAGCTGCTGTCCAGTTTAGTAAAAGATCACTGGATGCTTCATTCTATTTGTCAAAGCCTGGTTTTAATTTACACAAATTTCAGCACAGAATCAGTTGAAGCATAAAAATACATAGTCTGAGCCAAGTAATAGAATCACTGCTTTGTTTTTATAGAGTCATTTCCCATACAGATCATCACTGAATTTAAAGTTTACTCAAGTAAAAATAGATTAAAGACTAACACGCTCGGCCCCCTGATACCAAGAAAATAATATGAAATACAAGCCAGTATAACACTATCACTGTATGAGATGAGATGTTTAATATGTGTTTCATCTTCCAGCTCCAACTGAAATACCTACAGATGTGAGCGTAAAAGTTTTGTCATCTTCTGAAATGTCTGTTTCTTGGCACCATGTTTCTGATAAATCTGTGGAAGGATACCAGGTGAGTTTAGAGGTGACACTGTATATCTTTTTATTCATTTAATTTCAGTAGATAAATGCCAGGATAATTCTTACTCTAGCATTCTGTCTCTCGGGGTTCACTTCTCTTTAGTTGTTAGCTGTATACATTTCACATCCTGACAAACATATTATTTTTGGTGCTATGTACATCATTACTAAAACACATTAACGAATGTATGTGCTCAGTATTCAACTGAAAAAAAGCATCATTATTTCATAAATGAATCTTGTCTCTTCATGTTACGTAATTGAATGCCTATCTCTACCTTCTCAAAACATGTTGAGATTAAGTTTTGGGTGTAATTGTCAACACGGACATGAAATTGTAACTAACTCATGGCCCATTTAATTTCTCAGCAGTTATTAATATAATTTACCCACAAATCCTATAGTAAGTGGGACCAGGTGACAAATGCCCAGAATCCAGTATAACAGAGACAGTGCTGTTGTGCAAGACAACAACGTTTTGTTCATGGTTTCTATTCTCTACATGAAAAAAAGCTTCAAGGTATGTTCATCTGGTCCAAGACTAAGTGGTACTACCGGTAAAAATCGTTCTTGTCCTTGTACAAAGATGACAAGAGCCACAGGGTAGGTGCAAGCAGAAATGGCCACGTAGTACTCCAGCATGGAAGTCTTTACATCACCCACACGCAGTGGATGCTGGCGAACTCTGCAGCATACAGCCGGCTTACTTTGGCTGCACTCCAAAATGGGGATTTGGGCCTTAGTTTGTTAGTGACTTGCTTTGTGATTTAAGTTGTTGGCTGCTTGATGGTAGCCTCTATGTTCCTAAGTAGCACATACAAATCTGGAGTAACCTCATAGAATGTATTTTTATGACTGAAATCTATGAATAAATATTCTTTTAATTAGTAGTACTTGTTTCTATATTTCCTGATCTCTGTTTCTGTTTCTGTGATATTTATGTAATACTTTTGGGATACTATAACAAGATCATAGCGAAGGTCTCAATAGGAACTAGCATAGTGTCCCATACAAAGCTTGATTCTACATAGCACACACATAAAGTTTTAAAATTAGCAAGCAGAGGACACTGGGGTTTGAAATTAAGACACTGACATCAACGGTAACTCCTAATTTACTAAAGCAGCCCACTGGTTTGGTGTTTCATAGGGACTGTGCAACTAGAATAGGATAGGCAGATTCATGGTCGTAACTGAGAGCGGGGTGGAGTACCCAGATCTGTGAGCTCGAGCCAGCCAGCCAGGTAGCAGTGTTGGGCTCCCGAGCTGGACAGTCTGCACAGAAACTGGGCACGAAGCCTGCGCACCCTGAAAAACCAGAACAGACACTGGGCAGGCACACACCGAGGGACTTGCGAGGGTGTGGAGAGAGCAGCAACACGGAGAGCACTAGGAAGGCTGGGACTGCAGTGGCGATAAAGCATGGCAATGGGTGCTGGGAGTTGTAACGGGGAAGGGAGAAGGAAGGCTGGAGGGGTGAGGATGAATAGGGAAAGAACATGGTGGGAGAACTTTCCTGTAGGCAACCCACTTTTGGCCATTTTTTAAATTTTACTTTATTTTACATAAAGCCATCTGAATTGCTGTCAGGGAAAGAAGGGAGGGGAAAGGATTCAGCAGGGAAGAACAGGATGCACGGAACAGTTAATAGAAAAAAGGAAAAAAGACAGCAAGAAGTGTGGAGGATCTTTGGGCTGAAAAGAGAATAAGTGCTGTTCTGAAGAGAGATGGGGTACCCTGGGAATGGGTGGAGAGCTCTGTTACAATGAATACAGAGGTGTGGGGTGTGGCCTTATTTGGATAGCTGGAGTGTAACTTCATCCATTTATTTCTGGAGAAGTATTACACTTCCACAAATCCAGTGTGAACTGGGTGGCTTGAATATGTAAAGTGAGCAGTGGCATTAGAATGCATTTCTTCTCTTTTTTTTGTCTTTTTTTAAAGTAACCTTCTAGTTATATCTAACCATCTGGCTACACAATTAACAGACTGATGATAGGCATGAATTACTGCCCCATGGAGGTCAGTCAGGTGTTAAGTCTCAGATCTTTTTCTCTAGAGCAATCACCAGTAGTAGTGGGAAAAGCAGCAAAGGGCGAGCCTGTGCTTCTACGCTGAGGGCAAAAAGAAAGTCTTGTGCTCCTGAAGATCACATCTCCCATCAATCCTGAAGGAGCCATGGGACAGGGCAAAAATAGAGAGGGCTCTTCTGGAAGGTCAAGGCTGTAGATAGCTTTTGTGAAGTTACAATACAAGTTGTGGGGGAAGAAGCACTCAACCTACATTATAAAATTCCAGTGAATGTGTCTGGAAGGCTCTATCTCTATAGGCATCAAGAAATATTCCAGTATTTATTTTTTAATTACTGCTCAGCCATAACACAGGTTAGCAAAATCCCTCATTCACCAGAACACCTTCTCAGTTTCATTTTGGTCTTTATTATTACCTGAAAATTGCACAATTGACTTCTAAATGCTAGAGTTTAAGAGGTGGGAGTACCCTGAGCAAAGCACCTGAAGGTATTTCACCTGTGACATAACGCTTTTCACACCAGGAGGAGTCAGATTTTCTCGACACTAATGCATACTGTGGGGATGACTGCCCTCATGGTGATGAGTGTGAGCTGATGCATTTTGCCATTACAGAGGAGTATCCTCAGCTGACACTTAAAGAACAGATAAAGTATGAAAACTATCTCCATCCATATAGAGAATTTAAGATTTATGAGTTCTTGCAATAGCCTGCTAAAAGCCACAGCTTTTCAGTGCATGCAATACCAAAGACACTATCTGTATTTCCTGATGCTTCTATGCAATAGATGTGTTTATTTTATTAAACGAATTCATCAGTACTTACCACCATTGTCCCTTGTTTACTGAAATATGCTATTAGCATTCTTTCTTAATATGAGTAAAGTATCTCTTTTATGTCTCTCCTATGTAAAACTTTCATGAATATGAGAGCTGTTGTTTCATGCTACTTACAGAAACAACTTCTGATGTATTTCAGTATATTAAAATTTGAATAGAGGAGAAGACCATGAAAGAGAGTGTTTTTCCCTGATTTCAGCATGGAGGGCTGCACTAATTCATGATGGCTAAGGCATTCCCTTCCCGCAGATCACTGCTGGCTTATGTCTTACACCAGCCTCTAGAGCTGGGGTGAAATACCCTCGCGTGTCCCCTGGGGATTCATTACCTATGGGTTACCCTAACCAAGGTAAATGCAGAGCACCAGGAAAAAGCAGACTGTCCGGCATTATTATCCAGGGTCTTTAATAAAAAGAGAGAGGGCCTATTGAGGAAAGTGGGAAAATGTGGTATCTTGAACCAATAGGGCAATTAATTCTAGTATCACTTCCACAGAGGCAAGAGAGTGACAGAAATTTCCAAGTTATTTCAAGAGACTTTTAAAGTATTTGAATAATAAGTGAGAAGATAATGTAGGAATAGCGTAAAGAAGACAGTACTTTTTCTTAGCTCTCAAGGGAGTCATCTTATTTCAATTTTTTTTCTTTTCCAAGAGTAGTTACAATGATCCCAATATGTAGATACGACTGTATATTAAATGAAGAGGTAACGAAGAACATTCTGAGTGTGTGACGCACAGTTCACACACTATAGGATGAGTTAAGTCCACAACACTGCTGCCAAGAACAATAGTATTTGGGATTTAAATTTAATTTAATTTTTAAATTATATTACTTCTGCCTGAAATATAATATGCTCTCAGTGAAGTAATTTACATTTTCATTCATTGTTCTCACTTGTCTTGTTTGATGCTGTATATTACTTGCTATATTACGCCCTTAGCACCACTGTAGTGCAAATGAACTGGTAGGATTGTAGAAAGTTTTGCAAGTCAGAGGTATTCAAAGGCTTCCAGCATATGCCCCATGATTAACAAAAGCTTCCCATAAAGTGTGTTTGTCATCTTTAGGTAAAGCAGGTACTTAGTTAACATAATAGAACATACTAAAAATGAATTAATTAGTCTTCAACGGCCAGTTAATATCAACAACAAAGTTACCATTGGTCCTGTCATAGCTAAGAAACTTTTGGCCACCTAGAACTTCACAGACATCCCTTTGCTGCAGTCTAGAAACTTGTTTGAACTTAGGGACAGAGATAGACATGACGTCCTCTAGCTCCTGATGTACACACCCTCTCACGCTTGAGTCAGCCACTCATCGTTAACAGCTTATGGTATGGTTGCATTCAACAACAGCAGCTTATCTGCAACAGTTTGTTAATGATAATCATGTAAAAAAGAATCTGACTTGAAGATCATAATCAGACCGTCAGCTGAAATGACTGTGACGGTTTCAGACCCACGCAATTTTGAAATCATTCATCAAGTGGAGGTTACCACCTTGCTGGAGAAGCCTGCAGGATGGATTGGGTGCACATTCCTCACTCATTTTGGGGCAAAGGCTATTGACTCAGTAAAACAGTCACCTCGATAAGGGGGAATTTCATGAGTGTGAGTGCCTAAATTACAGGAAAGTGATGTTTAGGATGCTAGTAGATTAAACTTCCAAAACACTGTGCAGGACATACATTCATATAACTAAAAATTACCCATTTGTGCCTGCTGAAAGGCAGGTATGCATGCTGTATTTAAAAATGGGAGCCAGTTTGGCCTGCAGATACAATATGATTCTCTCTACACCAAGAAGGAGTGAGAAAAGCCATTATGATATTGTCACTTTTATAATAACCAGAGTATGAGTAACCTCTAACAGTGGCGGGCAAGACTGAGGCAACAAACTCTGACAAGAGACTTTACTCTTTAAATGAGAATAACCTCTGTGTAGTGATATCGACTGTTACCATGTCCAAAGACATTTGAAGTAAGTGAACAGAAATCCTCTCCTTCACCTCATTCAGCCACAGCACATGGTCTGAGGTAAAACAAATGTTTTTATTAAGCATTTTAATATAAACGTGAACAGGAGAAAATAAGACCTTGCCAAGCAAGGGTTGTGCCCATAATTTGTAAAGAGGAGAACTGTGATATTAACACCTTGAAAAGCTATCTGCTTTTCTAACCTATTCCTTAAATAAAGTTTCCAAGGAAAACTAATGTCAGCAGAACAGAAAGTTAAAGTGGTTGCTATTTAAAAGATAAAACAACAGGATACCTGATGTCACCAGTCAGATCTTACAAAGCAAGATTTTTCCTAGAGCCTGAAATTACCAACAACATTAACCTCTTCCTAAAAAGATTTTAAAAGGTCCTTGTGTATCATACCCAAAAATCATTATGACAACAGGCAGATACCGAGCAGAAACGCTGAGAGTGAAAACACTCACAACCAACATGTAATGGGCATGGCTTTCCACTCGTTCAGGTTAGTGCAGTAATTTAGTCTTATGCAAATGGTTATAAATCAGACAAAACCCAGAGACTGACAGTGTTTTACTCTCATTTGCATCTCACAAGGCCATGCAGAATAGGACCCTGTGTGAATGGCATCACTCCATAGGAATTACTCTCTTTTAAACTGGTGCTTTGTAATGTGTAATGAATTAAAGTAGAATAGAGCAATTTCTTGGAAAAAAACCTCACATAATTTCTATGTACAGTTAATTGACTTTGGATTTTAAGATGTTACAAGCTTATATTGATGCTTTTCCCATAGTCCAAGCTTTTTCAGGTTCTTTCTCATCTACTTTGACAAATGTCATATTTTACTATGAAATATGATTTAATTTAGCAAAAGAACTTTAGAAAATGGTTAAGTACATGTATCTAGACCTGCGCATACAGATAATATGCCTGAATACTTCTCATTCCCTAGTTAGAAGTACAAAAGGATTAAATTTGTAAGACTTTTTAAAAAAAATGTGAAAACATTAGCAGAGTTTAGTCTACACTGTAGTGTAGGAAAACAATATTAAAGTTCAAAGTAAAATGCTCATATAAAACAGCAAAAAGAAAATAGTCTTGTTCTCTGAAGGCATTATCCATCTCCCAGACTTCTAATGACTTAGCTGAGAACAAGTTAAACCACTGTGAGAAAAAGTTTCATAATAAAATCTGAATTTACTTCTATTTCTTTATGTCTATATACAACTTGGTTAAAATCATAGCCTGTAGAAGGAATTCCATGCTATTGCTGTTAGATTTCTTTGAGCTCGCTTATTATCCAGAGTATGTAGTATAGAAATACCTAGCGTACATAATTTTTTATAAACTTTCTTTTTGACTAAATATGTTAAATGTAATCATTCAATTTGATTGCTTACAGATTCGTTACTGGGCTGCTCATGATAAAGAAGCAGCTGCACAACGGGTACAAGTGAGCAATCAAGAATATTCAACCAAACTCGAAAACCTGAAGCCTAATACTCGCTACCATGTAGATGTTTCTGCTTTCAATAGTGCAGGCTATGGGCCTCCCAGTAGAACCATCGATGTTATTACCAGGAAAGCACGTAAGTAAATGGAGCATTAACTTATGTATAATGTCGTGTACTTCATTACTGCATGTTGCATCATGTCTATCATGTCTGCAAACTTGGCTTCTCATTCATATACCCAGTGTTCTACCTTTATGTTGTATTGGTTCTTGGTCTGAAAAGTGCTAGCAAGGCTCTCCTTCCTCACTTTTGTTGCCATGTACAATGTGGGTATCTTATAAAAGATGGTAAAGAGACACAGATTATAGGCTCATAGGATAATTCAGGATGGAAGAGACTTGGAAGGTCCAACCGTCTGCTCAAAGCAGGGTCAGCTACAAGCTCAGATTGGGCTGCTCAGGGTCTTGATCCAGTTGCGTCTTGAAAACGTCCAGGGATAGAGACTGCACGACCTCCCTCCCTGGGAAACCTGTTCCACTCCCTGACTGTTTTTCCTGGCATCTAGTCTGAGCCTCTTTTAATTAAGTTTGTGCCTTTTGTCACTCCTGCCATGCACCATTTTGAAGAGCCTGGCTCCATCTTTTTAATAACCTCCCTATAAGAACAGACAGGCGGCCCTTGGGCCCCCTCCAAAGCAGTCTCTTCTCCAGTGAACAAGCCCAGCTCTTTCACCCTCCCTTCACAAAGCAAGTGCTCCAGCTCCCCACCAGGTTGGTGGCCCTCTGCTGAACTCACTCCAGATTACCAATGTCTTTCTTGTAGTGGGGGGCCGAGAGCTGGACATGATATTCCAAGTGATGAACAATTCAGATCAGCTATTACTTAGGCAGCTATACCCTGGCTTTCTGTTTAATCAACAGCAAGAATATTTTGACTATTTAGAATGTGACCAATTGCCTTTTTCATTAACAGCAGAGGGAGCCAGGATCAGGCAGCCTTGAAAAGTGGGTGATCTGAATCACACCCTTGAATCTACATTGTATAATAGGCTTCTGAATATAGCTCCTGATTTAATGATGATACCTAGCACTAACGTATGCTGAGAAATGTTCAATTAAGAAACACATCTTGTGTATTTAAAACACACTTATATGGGCTAAAAATATGTACAACTAATTTGAGGATATCTGTCAGTAAATAGTGTATTGTGCAACTTGGACCTGCAGGGTTCATTTGTGTTGAATAAGATCACTCCATTTTTATAAGCTTACTGTGTGAAATATAATTAATGGTTTCTGCAGGGGGGTACTCTGGTTTCTATGGAGTTAAATACTGTAGAAATCCCTTTAAATGGTTAATTTAATCTCAGTGAATAAATATGACTCAAGCCACATTTCTGGGAGGTTCTGAACATATAGTTGCATGCCAGCAAACACACACGGTCAGCAACATAGTGAAGGGTAATATTGGCCACTTCCATTCTGGCAACACAGAAAGGCAAACCCACAACACAGCCACTGCACAAGCCAGACAAAATTGCCTGGCTGGAGCTGTAACAGTTCATTCTAGGAAGGAGACTATCCTTTCATCATATAAAGGTCAGCCATAATTTCCCTTTTTACATTTTTACATATCTTAATAAAAATGACATTGAATGTTTATGAAATCTCATTAATGTGCACATTATACCATATGTTGCTTTTCAGCTCCAAGCCAACGTCCAAGAATTATCAGTTCTGTAAGATCTGGTTCGAGGTACATCATCACCTGGGATCATGTGAAGGCAATGTCAAATGAGTCTGCAGTTGAAGGATACAAAGTATGATCTATGAAAGTATTTTTTATCTTTGTGTATGCTACATGAGGTATATTTTATAGACAGTGTTGAATTTTGGTACCTACTCAGACTTAAACATAGTTGCAGGCTAAAGATGAAGGTGTCATGCTCAGAGATCACAGACATCCAGTAGGCTTAGGGCAAAGCCAGTGGGCTTGGCCAATATGATGAGAAAACATTGAGGCACTGAATTTCATTTGGGCAGTGAGCCATTTTATGGGAAACTTTAGATCAGTGACTGCAGCAACCTGATTTCCCATATGATTACCTTTATTGTCTATTGACTAAAAATAATGCTTAAAAAATGTACACTTTAGTAGTTTTTCCTTGTACCAGTATGCATTATTCCAGCTTTCCTTTACCATCTCCATGGAAGCTACAGTTCCTGGAACATGAGTTCTTTAAAGTCTGGGAAGCTAAAGGAAGGGAAGGGACACTTAACCTCGTTAGATGCAATTACAGTATAACTAGAGCAAGTGTATATACTAACTATAGGGTGTATAGAAAGCTTCAAAAATTAATTCCTGTTTAACTTTGCTGCTTGCTTGGCAGTAAGAAAATTAGTGTCATGTTCTACATGTACAAATTTTGCTCAAGGAGTTGAACTGCTTCCTGGGAATTGCTGAAAATGTTTCACAGAGATGATTCCAGAAAGAGTGGCAATCTTTTCTAAAGGTCCTACAAGACATATACCATCGAATTTGCAATAGTTTAACAGCACTGAGAGTTAATAATAAAATTAGTAATTGTTTCATTTATGAAAATGGTAATAAATCTTATGTCAGGAGACCCAGCTGAGTTCTGAGATTTTTATTTTATGCTCTTTGCCACCCTGCATTATTATCCTCCATCATTTAGTTACTTATTTTGAATGTAGGGGCTGAAATTATTTTTCAAAAGGTGGCATACTTTTATAAGAGAAAAGCAATGAGGAAGCAACCTGTCTAGATTCACCCTATGTAAAAATGGAAAAAGTAGTATCCGCCAGTAAGTTTTGATATATATAGGCTTCATATACAAATGAAAACCTACTACTTTTTAATTTACACAGGGTATATAAGTAACTGTGTTTTCATGGAAATGTAGCATTTCAATAACTATACTTACTATGACTTTCCTAGGTACTGTATAGACCAGATGGACAACATGAAGGCAAGTTGTTTTCAACTGGAAAGCACACAATAGAGGTCCCAGTCCCCAGTGATGGTGAATATGTTGTTGAGGTCCGAGCACACAGTGAAGGAGGAGATGGAGAAGTAGCTCAAATAAAAATTTCAGGTGAGCAGATAACTTCCTTTCTTCTTTCCCACACTCCTTGGAAATATTGGATTGAATATTTTCCTCTTGCACACTATCCAGAGATGGGCACACCATTCCCATCCAAAATGGGAGAGGTAGCTCTTCAGCAGTGACTGCACTGAGAATTGGGATTTATCTTAAAACTGTTCTGAAGACTCGTAACGCACGCAGGACACTTCAGCAGCAGTCCAGCTCAGTCCCGGAAGCTCTGCCAATCTTCCAAAAATCAGACTGTTTCTACTGGTGCCCCCAGTTAGGCTACCACTTTTAGTAGTGTCCTACAAGCATAACTACATGGTGCAGGCCTCAGGCTCAAGATGTCGGCTTGCAATAATCCTATAGTTCCTAGTACCTGTTGCCTCTGTATCTCATTCCTTTGTCAACTGCCACTAAGAGGAGAGAAGGTAACTGAGAAAAGTAGGTGGTCCACAGAGTTCCACCGACCAACTGCTAGAGGAGTTCCACTTTTCAGGAGACAAGGGAAGCTGTGACACATACAGATGAATAAGCAATGAGAAATGCAGCATGCTCAGCTTTAGAGTGGTCTGGGTGATTGATAAAGAGGGGAAGGGAGCTTGCATGCATCAGGCTGATTCAACTTCTACTCAGTGTTGATTCTATCTACGAGCTCAGACATGGTCTGCACATCTCTTTCTTGTTAGTTTTGTCATTTAAGTAGTGCCTTAGCACACAGTGTATGAAGTAGAACATATGAATAAACATCAAAGACTTGGATAGTGTCTTTGCAAGGTTATGATTTAAACACTTTCATTGTGTTCTTGCCTTTTTAATTAAAAAATTAACTTGGGGAATAGTAAGGATTAAACATCAGCAGTATTCTTGTCACACAGTCAGTGCAGCCATTATTGTGTCTTTTAAAAAAAGCAATGCCTGTGCTATATTATCTGTGTACTGTGAGAGAATTCCTGCCCATTCCTAAAGGAGTGGACCTCCGAGCTGCTGGTTTTCAGTAATAGGTACATCACCTGGTATGAACTCACAGGTATCACCATTTCTGTTTGTATGAAGCATCTGTTCCAGTCTTGATCAAATGGAATCTGGAGGTGGAGGATCCATCATTTGCCAGATACTTTGTTCTCATGATTAATCACCTGCACTGTTGACATTCTTTTTTGCCTAATTTTTAATCTATATTTATCTGGTTTTGGAGTTTGGCCATTGATTCCTTTTATAGCCTTTGTCTAGATTAGAGTCTTTTTATGCCTGATGTGTTCTCCCCAGTAAGAAACGTATATGTATCAGTCAAGTGGCTGAGCAAATGCTAAACAGACTGAGCACCTTGAATTTCTCCATGATAACATTTTCTTCAGGTCTTAAATAATTTCAGCAGCTCTTCTTTTCACCTCTCCGACTTCTGAGAATTCCTTTAGGACTGTAGACACTATAACTATATGCACTGTTTCAACTCCGCTGTCTGCTGGGATAGTCTCACCTCCCTACACTTACTACTTCCAGCGTTATTCACGAAAGACTTTCATTAGCTGTTTATTTCCTTGCACTGGGCTATAAAATGGTGTTCGTCTTGTTTGTCCAACACCAACTCTAAATCCTTCCTGGAATCCTTGTTTTCCAGGATACAGTGTCCCATCTGAATCTGTGTGGCGTGTCTCTTTTTTCCTTAGTGTGTAATTTTGCACGTGGCTATGACGAAGCACTGTCGGTTTGAATGGCTTAAGTTCCCATGCTCTCTGGATTTCTGTATGAATGTGTTGTCGTCATCACTGTTTGCTATTTTGCCATTTTAGTTCACGTACACAGTTCCTTAGCTGTTTACTTCTGGTTTTGATGAAAATTATTGGATTGGGTTCAGTCTATTACTGTTCACTGTGGAATTACACTAGAAATTCAACAACTGTGTTTTGAAATCTGCCAGTGACTGAATTCTTAATCCATTCAGCATACGCTCTGTTAATTGTATGTACCATTTTCTATGAGAATGTCTTTGGGGACTAAGTCAACCACTTTACAAAAGCTGTAATACATTGCATTACGTTATCATACTCTGGGTGAATCACTTTAACGTATTTTATGAGTTGCAAAACAGTTGAAGCAACTGCTATCTTTAGGACATGTCTTAGGTCATCTTTGTATCTATCATACATATATTATCATCCATCATCAGTGCGGTGCAGAGACCCTTTAGATAGCAGCAGATAGATCACTTCCCAGACTGGAAGCAGAACCATCGTGTCAGTACAATGCTGAGCCCAAGCCGATCAGTCTTGCAGTGAGGCCTGCCCCAAGCGTGCCCCTACAGAGTTAGCACCTCTGGGAGAGTTAGCACTTTACAAATGCTGGTTGTAGAGTTTTGTATTGCTCTGGCTTCCACACTGTAGCCAAGTTTTCAGCCACAACTTCTACCATACCCCAGCTAGACAGAGAGGGACGGTGCATCTGGCGGCCTAGATAAAGGCAGCATTCCCTAGGCTCAGTTTAGGAAAGGAGATCGAAAAGGAGACAAAAGGCAGGGTAACCTCTTTGGAATACACAGTATATAGAGAATTGAGCAAGCATTTCCAGCTATTTCTGGGCTCAAACCATGCTTTTTCCAGAGAGCAGAATGAAGTGTAGTTTTAACACCTACACATGGCAAATTATGTCTGCTAATTTTTATTCTTAAGGAAATTTTCCAGTAGTGCGACAGGGTTTAGAATAACTGCCCAAAAAGGGTGACAGAGTGGTGAGAAGCTTTTAAGTAATGATGATTTTTCTCAGAGACTTGCAAAGAAGCGAAGACCTAGTTTGATATGTGTTCTGGTGGTTGACTGGCCAAAATGGAACTTACATAGTTACAGAGAGATGTAAACAATAGCTAAGGCAAAACATAAGGCATCTTATCAAATTCAGAGAGGACCATTGCCTTACTTGACCTTTAGGCATCTGATTCTAGAGTTCGCAAACCAAATTAATTTCCTGCATAAGCAAATGAGGAGAATGAAGAAACTAGGGCAGGGGTTCAAAATCGCCTGGATGCTGACCAGGAATGATCAAATCAAACAAACTGGAAGGCTGCACCAAAAAGAGAGGAATGTCTAGAAAACCTATGTGTCTTCCAGATTGGTGTTTTCCTGTTGTTCATTGGGTATCAAATCCAAAGTAATCTACCTAATTCACCTGTGTTAGGTGTCTATGCCCCCGTTATAATCAGTTGTCATCTAGGGTGTAATTCAGAAGCTTAAACAAAGCCTACAGCATTTGAGATGCCCCAGATTCCCAAGGACATCCACACAATGCTGGCAGGCATGACGTGATCTACAGGAGACCTGAGGTCTTCTGGATCAGCAACTGGAGGCCAGACAGGACACCAGAAGACATCTTTTGGCCTATATTTCAGGCATATGCATTGCACCCTTTTGCAAACCAAAAGCATTTCCTTGATTTGTGTGCCTGCCGTTGCTGTGCTGGGCTACCTTGTTGTCAGCCTGTTGTAGATGTACGCTGAGCAATTCTTAGCGCTTGCTGAATTAGGTCTGAATTAGATTTAAGTACAAGAACATCTAGTTCAGGAACCCTAACTGGCCCCGAGGTCTTAACTTAGGTATTAAAAATAGGGCACGTTTTAACTAACAAAAGTTATGTCTGAAAGTCAAATGTAAAATAAACTAGAAATATATGTTATTTCTAGCTCAACCCCTTCCTTGTCTAAGGGAGAAGCGATCTTTTTATGTTTACCTCATCCTCTTCCTTCTCACAGAAAACCCAGGCACATGCTGAAGAGGGAGGCAAACGTCCTGCAGCAACTTTGTTCTCATATAACCACTCAGCTCCCTACAGGATACAGTGTTTTAGCTGAGAATAATGTAAAGGAAGTTTACCAAACACAGCCATCTCACATCCATTTCTCTTTAGTGAACATCTTGAAATATAAGTGCTTATCATAAAATCACTAACTATATATATGCTGAGCTGCACTTCAGCATACAGCTATAATTAGCGTAAAAGACAGTCATGAACTGTTGTATTTCATTGGCCGGTGCCCATTGTACAGTTAGGGGATTGGAAATATTTTTCAAGCCTATTACAGTAAATAAATGAGCTACACAATTTAAAATTCATTCCTGACATAAAACAACCAGTTGAAGGCTGGAATTACTTGTTTAACCAACGGCGTCTGTTTCAGTGGCTAATAACAGGCTTATCTGTTTTCTTTGAACTATCTTAAAGGCTGAGATTTATTTTTTGTCTCTTGCATGCTTTTTGGATTGCAGTGCTTTGTCATGATGCTAATATTAATGTAATCAAAGCAAGCTCGCAATCAGTAGGAACTAAAACTATATGGTGCTTGGTTCTTTTCTCACTTCGCTTGTGTAACTGCACTGGCATCAGTGCAATTAATTTATGCCAGAGTAAGGAAAAATAGAATCAAGCTCTCAAATTTTAAAATTTCATCCGGGGTGGGGGAGCGGGGAAGGTAACTTCTGATTTGGGAAATTATTGTGAAAAAATGAAGATACCATGTACCTTCACCTTCAAATATGAAATCAGGTTAGTGTCTCAGTTTAAATAGTGGCATGGACAAAGAACAATTTATTTATTGTATATGCTTACAGCAAGAGAACAAAATTACAGCTTCTCTGTGTTCACTGCACACATATATATAGACTTATGAATTCCATTTGCCAGAGGCATGTTTTGGGATCCTGAAAAAGTATTTACTTTGAAGCACAGCTTTTTCAAAGGAAAATGCAAAATTTTTGCCTGTAGTAACTCATACAAACATTTTAATTATTTTATATTTTAATTTCTTCTTTTATTATTATTTAAACGGGACATTAATATTTATTGCACATATTAGTACCAAGTAGATCAGGTAATCATTCACTTTTCATGTGGTATAATCAAAATCTTTTGATCATAATTTGAAAATGTCCATCTGTTGCAAAGATGGTGGTAGTGATAAGAAAAGAGGAGAACACAGGTAAAAATCATAAGGAATGCTGACGAAAAGAGTCCTCTAACTGGTATGACAGTCCTCTGTTACTGGTCTTGGAACTTATTATGCATCTGTGACAAGAATGTAACAAAAAGCTTCTACTAAATTAAAAATACATTTCCAAAAGAGCTCTCCTCTACAAGAACTGTAATTTTCACAATGCATTTGGCTGTTGTCTCATGGCTTGACAATTAAGTAGAAAATACTCAGAATACCCTCTAACCTGGTACATAAATCTGCCTAAAACAACATACTTGGTTCTGTGGTATTTCTCTTGATTTTCCTTCATCATCACATTTCATTTCCTCAGAGTTCTGATTTATTGGTACTGCCTCCTACCAAGCCTTAACTTTGACAACTAAGGTTTGACAATTCCATGCATTGCAACATATTCAGTGCTAGAACAAGCATTTTCTTCAAAAGCCATATTCTCCTTAATTTCAATTTCTTCTCTTTTTCTTGCATTCAAACTGAACCGTAGGACAGACTGCAGAAATGTTTTTGTATCTAGTTACGTTTTCTTAGTCTGCATTATCCTATGATAATCCCAATGCTGTTTATTTTGTCATTTATGTTTATTTATATGGGAAAACCTGGATACGCAGAAAGTGTGACTACAACCAAATTTCATTTTTAGCCATAAGGCTCATAACTAAGCTGTGCAGTGGTGGTTGGCAGGCTGTATAGCGAGAAATTGGATGTGTGTGTACACGGATTTAGAACATAACAAAGGTTTAAGAGAACAATATCACATAAAACAAGAGCAGGATAGGTTACTCATTACCAGAGAATACTGACAAGACAGGAATCCATAGTTGCTATACATCAGAAAACAGAAAAAGTGGCCACTGTCTCCAAAAGGACCGTGTTAACTTCCTCCTGCTTTCATCTGCAGTCTGAGTTGCTACACGCCTGTCTGTGTGAGCTTGGGAATTGCCTGCAAAATCCCCACTGAGGGCTATTGCTCGGTCACATGGAGGCATGAGAACTCTGCAGTGCCTTTAAACATTAGCAAAAAAGAAAACTATGGCAACTTCATATACCTTGTTACATGTTTTAACTTGTCACATGGTGGAGATTTTGCTGGGTATCCCCAGGCTTGCAAGAATGCTGTAGGAAGGTGTGACTGTCACGGGAAACATATATTCTTGTTGGAGCTCAGAAAGAAAGATACTGAAGATGCTAAAAGATACTAAAGAAAGCTACTATGAGGATACAGAGGAAATCGGTGAGGGTACTGCAGCTATGGAGTGAATTCTGGGTGAGGTGTGCGAGACAGGCAAGGAGCCTTCAGCTAGAGTAAGGATGGCTAGTAAGGTAGTCTTGGACAATAGGAAGAGGTAAGTAGGAAAAGATTATTCACTTCACATTACAAGAATGAAAGTACTCAGTAAAATTAGCAGGCAGCAGACTGAAAACTATCAAAGTAATACTCTTTTGCATGGCACAAAATTAAATTGTGGAACTGCCTGTGTCAGGATGGGGTGCAGGGCAAAGTTACAAACAGAGGCTTGGTCTATCAGCCCTTGTTTAAAACTGTCCTATGTTCAGGGTTTGACTCAGGAGCTACTGAACACAAAGTAGCTCAGGAGCTGCTTCAACACAAGTGGGAAAGAATATAAGAGGAAAGTCATCTTCTGCATGCCATGATTTTTTTTCCTTTCCACTGCATCTGTTACAGCCCACTGTTGGATCTTGAGCTGGAGTGCGTCCTGAACTAGAAAGGCCTTTGGTCTGACTCACTAAGGCTGACCCTACACTCCCAGCTTCAGGAAATGCCTGAATAATATTTAGTTGATGGACAAACGATTAGTTCTCCTTCTGAAACCCTTAAATACTTTCTTTACTGTTTTCAGCAGTTTGGATGTTACCCACCAAACAATGACTGACTTTTTAAATGTTTAAGGAAAAGAAGAAAAACAAATTTTGGTTCACTGTGCTGTTAGAAATACCTTCTTTAAGCAAGGTTTTGATTGCCACTGTTTCAGTAGCACCATCAATTCATCAATGAATTACAGGTCTGACATTCAAATTCAGTTTGGCTGAACTATTATTCTCCATTAATTTATCCAGTTGTTGAGATACATCATACAGGTACTTTCAGTTTTTTTATTACACCAACACAGGAACACTATACTCCTTCACTTCTATGAAACAAAATGCTTGGTATTTTATGTTCATTATACTCTACCATTAGGAGAAGATGGAAAAAATCCAAAAGATAATTATTTAACTCTCTTGTGCTTAAGTGTAGCAACATAGCAAAAAAGAATATCACAGAAAAAATCACATGGCTCATAGAGTGAATGCTAAGATTAGTATTTTGCTTTACTAGTGTAATCCCTTTGATGCATAATGATTTAATTTAATACAAATGCATATTCTGCTTTCACCTCTCGGTAGGACATTTAACTATTGAACTATATTTATACAGTATTTTTAATTGCTTTGAGAAATCAAACCCAGCCAAGTAGTGTTTAGAGTGATTTACAGTAATCTTTGGAAGACTCATCTCATTAATTTTTTTCCCTTAATAATCTTGCAGACGTGATCACAGGGGTGAAGGAATGAAGAAGAGAATACTTTCTAGTCATGACAATTCTGAAGTGTTTTCATTTTCAGTGGCAAGCCGTGGAACTGCATTATTCAAATCCTTGTGGTATTTTTCAGTCCAGTGGTTAACAAGCTGTCTTACTTTTTATGGGTGCCTTGGAGTGGTGGTGTAGTCATGCCTCTCAGTTTTATGCACCTAACCTAGCCAGCCTCCTTTTCTTCTCAGCGAGGGCAGTGATTCAGAAGTCCTGGGTTAGACATCTGCTGTAACACACTTTTTGATGAAACCTCTCTCAAGAGAGACAAAACCCAGTGATTCTCTGGCAAAGGCAGCAGTGATAGTTTTCCAGTTACTTCAGTGGCAAAGTCCAAGGGACTTCAGAAACACTCTTTGGTAGTAAGGAAGGTGCACACCTCTTTAGTATTAAGGAACTATCACAGAGCCTAGGTCCTTTAATAAACACCAAGGTTTAGTGTGGTGGAGTGGGGTGATCTAACAGAGGTACAGAACTGTATACAGAGCAGTTACAAAGATGATGAATCCAAAGTCTTGATAATGGCAGATGATATAATACAGGGCAGTGGCCAGAAATTGCAATCTGGGAGGTTCAGGCTGGACGTTAGGAAAAATTTCACCCAGAGGGGAGTGCAGCCCTGGAGCAGGTTACCCAGAGAGGCTGTGCAGTTCTCATCTTGGGAGATTTCTGTGACTCAGCTAGGCAAAGCTGCAGCCGATGACATCCAGTGTTGGCGACAGGCCTGATACGAGTGGGAGGTCAGACCAGACAGCCCCAGAGGTACAACCAGGTTGTACACCAGGCGTTTTGCGCTCCTGCGAACCGTATAACTTCCAAACTTCAGATCCACTGACAGTACATTAAATGATAAATGTTTCATTAGAAGCACAGTTTGTACTGTCATTATTTGGCAGGTTTGTATTAACGTATAAATAGATTTATTTGTTACTACAGATATAAAGAGCAGATAAAAACACATACTTGCTAACTCAAACATATCTTTTAAGTACCAGTGACCATGTAGGAAATACTTGTGTATATTTTTGCCTTCTTTGCATAGTTATATTAAATAGTACATCTTATTACATACTGAAATTCTCCGTGCCTTTTTCAGAATACTTGAAGGACTTCAATGTCAAAATGTTCTTGCCTTTAAAGATTAATACCATATATTTTACCTTCACCATATTTCTAAAGCCTATTCATAGAAGCAATAGATGGAGAGTTGACAACAGAGTTCTTAGAAGCAGGCCCAGGAAGAGTGCTACCTGGTCTGTCTTCTGTGCCTGTTCAGTGCAATTATATTAAGCCAATGGGAAGAGAGAGTAAATTTTCCTTTACTTCTGTCAAAGTAGGAAATGTCAGAAGGATCCTTCATCTGAGTTCATGTGAATGTTTCAGAGTATGAAATTTGGTGCTTGTGGCTGTAGCTATAGAGTGGCTGAAGTAAGAACTTTATCAGGAGAGAAATTCTAACAGAAGATCAATTTGAATATTTGTTCTCCAGAAGCCAGAAAATCTGCTTGATTTTTTGCTTTTTAACTTCTCGTGTTTTTAAATCAAGCCTGTGAGCCATTTTAGAAGGTGTGTTTTAGAAAAATCCATCTGCCTGGGCTCAGTACAGGAGAAACCAAGTAAAAGCCTACTTAAACTGTATTGTATGTGAGGCAATATTTAAATGATACAGGATATATATTAAAAAACATAACGATCCTTTCTGTGCTTAAATTCTGTAACAGCATTATTTTCTAATACTGCAGAGCAGAAATAAGTGAAATGTAGGATTTAATGTGGCAGCATAAGTCACTCATCTGAACAGATGAGCAGCTGTTTAAAGCTGGGTTTAAGCACTGCTGGCTCATTTAGATATTATCTGTAAAAAACTGTTTCCCTCATTTACCTCTACATGAGAAGATTTTGTCTCTCTCTCCCTAAAACAAGTATTCCATTAATTTCTGAGTTGTTATTTTCTATAATAATAGAAGGCAGTGATGGGTAGTTTCAGATCCTTTTTCTGAAATTACACATTGTGGAGGTAAAAAGCTTTGTCTGACCTTAAAGGAAGCATTTGCAAATTGGAGCATTCCCAGTAAAGGTTCCGTATTAACCAGTGTACCTTTTCTCTGGTTTACGCAGCCTATGCAGTCCTCTAAGATGATTTATCTTGCCTATTCCTATCTCCCTTCTTTACCAGAGATTCTGCTACCCAGCTACCTTGGAAAAGTGTATTGATCTTTCTGGTTTAACAGTACCCAATTCTTCAAAGTATATCCTTATCAGTAAAAATTACATTATTTTGCTCTGGAGAGGCACATGCTAGGCCAGCTGTTTGCTTTCTTCCTTTCTTCAGTAACTTTCATGCCCGATTTAAGATTTTTCTCTGCCTTGCTGAATAGCAAGGCCACATTTAAGCTGAGCTGGCCTGTTGGACTAACTTATTTTCTTTGGTGCTTCTCAGCCCACTAGTTGACTCTGCTGCATGCTGGCCACGTTGCTCCCCAGCCCTGGGTCAGTCCTGTTCCTGCTGTTTGTCTCCCTGCTCACTGCGCTGCTGCGCTCAGGGAGCAGAAGGAGGGAGGCTGCCCTTCACTTCCCTCCTTCTCAAGGGCTGCACGGTGGTGGGACTTACCTGTACGTGAAGACCGTGTAGGACACAGCCAGTTTCATGAGCGCGAGACCTGCGCTGTACTGTGTGCGTGCTGTGGAGGGACGGTGGCCTTTCCCTGCCATGAAGCGAGCACTGTCATCCAGCCCACTGAGACTGGGCGCTTCTGCTCCTGTAGAAGCTGAGGGCATCCTTCTTCATCTTCTGATGTGCGAGCCAGGCTTCCAGGCTGAAAGATGAAGATTTTTAAGACAGGCTTTTAATGTACCTCAGTATTTATACGTGCCACATTTGTTCCCAAGAACACAGAAATTCCCAAACTGTAGTATTTTTCCCATTAATTCACCACCATTTTGCACCCGAAGAGTTTCTACTGTTCACTCATTGTACCGTGTGGTTGTTTAAATGTGGACTATTTGCAGGTGAAAAGGAGTGACACGTCTGGTGTATACTTGGGGTGAATTTATTTGTAAAGAACATTCACAAATCCCTATTTTATTGAACAAGGAGGAGCAGGTTCCTTGCTCAGAAATCCCCAGACATGCCAACTGGCCAAAGAAGACCTGTCCTTTTTCTTCTTTTCAGGGTTACAATGAAACTTTCTCTTGCGGCCTCCCATTTTTTTCCTGAAAAATTACCCCTTTTTGGTGAAAAACCTGTCAATGACTCTCTCAGAGGATTCCTCTGAATGACTATCAACCATAATTTCTGAGGCCACGCAGAATACATTTATGTGGGAACATTCACAGCCAAGTGTTCTGCCACACCGGACAATCCGTGTAGTCACAGATAAGCTTTTCTATAGGGGCGAGCTACCGAAACTCGCCCCAAGCTTCTCCTGCTGCTTCAGCAGGCAGTTTCCAACCGTGAACACCTCGTCCTAGCTGAGCACGATCCAGCCTTACTTGGCCTGGCAGTACTCCTGGTGCTGCTGGTGAGCCAGTTTGTCTAGAGTGACTGGTCACAACTGGAGAGACAAGGCAGATGCTGAGAGGTATGACAAGTCTTTAGGTCATATAAGCAATCCCGAAACTCACAAAATGCGTGTGAAGTACAGCTACAACTGTTGCCTGGGTCACAGAAGGACCCCCGGAGATTGTTCTTGCTATTATTTGTTGAGTGTACTGCTTTAAAAGAGTACATTTAGAAAATATTACCTGTGGTCTTCTATTTAACTCTCCATGCAAAAGAATACGTAATGAACAGTAACAGTGAAGGGGAAGAGGTAGCTGAGAAATAATTTACATTTATTGATAGTTAAGTAGGAGCCCACCGACTGAAAATTATCTCATTTCCTCAGTCCAAGGCATCTTTTCATTTTGGCAGCCCATGTTTGTAGCAGGGCCAGAGTCAATGGCAAAGAAGCCCCTGCAGCTGCCTGCCGACACAGCCAACACGCCAGGTGCCACCGCCAGAACAAAACAAAACATTTACTTGGCTCTGGCATATGGATTTTCAAGTAGGAGAAGACAGACTTAACCTTGTGGGGTGGACAAACCACCCAGACCATCAGCAGCCCTTCAAATAGGTTTTTAAAATTCTCTCTCTTTTTCTTACAATAGGTTTAAAGCTGTTCCACAGATGCACAGCAAACCTTAACACGGCACAAAGCATGGGCAGATGCACAGGCAGCATTATCACCATCCTGTATATCTACTCTGCTGCAAAACAGTAATTCACAGGGTTGTGAATTACTCCATAACGCCTTTCTTGAAAGGTTTATGGCACAGGCAAAAGGAAAATTTCCTCGTGCCCAAGCAAAGGTATTCCTAGACAAGGGAAAGTTGGACCCATGACTTAGCAATGATGCCAGTGATGCAAGATAAGGATATTCTAATTAGTTCAGTTATTTTCCATTTACCATGAACAGGGATAGCAGAATTTAAATCATGTCAGCTGATACTACCCATTTCTTTTGCAGTAGTCTTTTGTGGAAACAATACTTCCAGCTGGGATAAGTGGAATTTCTTTTCAAAAGCCAGTTGACAGAACTACAAACCCAGTCACTTATTTTATGCAGTTTAGTTTAACCTGAAGAAATCACATTTTCTCCTTTCCTGCTTTTCTGTTCTACCTGGTAAATATGAAAACACTTGAAAAACAGATATTAATGAAGCCTAATAGATGCTAAAGAAACTAACAAACAGAGCAGGCAAAAATCCCTTTTTTTTCAGGTGGCTCAGTTTTTTCCCGGAGAAGTGGGTGAGCTTAGTTAGAAGCAAGGAGAACAGAATACGACAAGGCTTTGCATTTACCTTTCTTGAAATAAAAAAGAGAGCTATAAAAACAGACAGTCCTGATGGAAGATGAGTCTTGGGTCCTGGACCAAAAGGAGAATATTATTTACAGGAAAATGGGTAGGAGTTTGGCCATTCTTTCAGAAAAAAAGAAATCTACTTTGCAAAACAGACACAAAGGCAGACTCATTTCTTAACAAGTTACAAAATTTACATTACAAACTTAAATCCTTTATGAACTATATAAAATACCAGTCCTGGTAAGAAAAATTTCTCTTTTCCTTACTCTTACTAAATGTATGATAACTTGTGTAATAAAAAATGTGTTGCAGCAGCTGTATCATTCATGTTGCTAGTCTGCCTCTACCTGAACAGTTTGTGCAGCACGAGAGGAGCGGATCTGTAGAAACAGCGGCGTTGAGGATCCAGCTCCACACCCTATGATCATGTCAGGTTTTACTTTGGACTACCTCTAATCTGGTCCTGCACAGGGTATCCAAGACAGCTCCACAGTGCGAAATAAACCCCAGTGAAGGGGACAGCTGAGATACTCATTTAAAAACACACTCCTTCTCAAATTAGGGCAGTCATGTAGACATCCTCCTTGATGTTCAGTACCTGGAAACTCAGAAAACTGATGTCATTTAATACAAATTAATTCTTGAACAATCTTCCCTGACAACAAAAGCAGAGAAGAGTTTTGCCACAACAGGATTAGCTGAGGAATAGCTTCAAGTTTGTGTATGTTGGCAGGGCAAACACTTTCCCACCGAGAAAGAGAAGTTCTTCACGTATGACAGCTTCACAGATGACCAGTAAGTAATTTCCTGGTTCACAGGTCTGATGACAGTAAGATTTCTAAACAGGCCTCTAGATTTTTTTTTTTACAATCCAGTATAAAAAGATACTGATGTTGGGAAAAGGACCAAAAATGTCATATCTTAAAGATAAGTAACATTTAAAGGAAATAATGACGTATTTTTAATAGCAAATTGTTACAAAGGCTTGGGAAATAGCCGAATTGTTTTAATGCCTGTTTCATTTAGGCATTAAATTGATTTCATTACTTTTGAATATAATTGGAAAAATGTTGCATACCCTTCAAGATGTCAGTAAAATCCAGGATCTTATTCAGAAGTGTAAAATATTTCATCCTAGACTTTATGTGATTGAGATGGCTGCAGAGAATTTAAAATACGAATAGAAAGCTGTGGATGAGTGGGATGTTACCAGGAGTTCCTGTGATATGTAAAGGTCTTGCTGAAGAAAAACCCATCCAGCAGCTGTTCTCTTCATTTACTCAGATAAACAGCCACTTGTGAGAAAGGCTGCTGAGAACAGGAGGCATGAAAAAAGTTAGGTTACCTGCATGCATCTCATACAAATTGTATTCAGTTTTAAGCTACATTCTGAGTAGATGTTTCTGTAGATACTTGTCCTAGGCTTAAAAATATCAACTACAGGAACTCCATAGCAGACAGTAGCAAGGTCTCTATGGGAATATGGCAAGATTTCACAACTTCTTTTGCTTGGGGCTGTTGGAGAAAAAACAAATTTAAGGTGTGCGTTTCATTGTTGATTTGAAAGAAATGAGGACTCTTGACATGAAGTCCACACATGGTGTATTAGAGTGGTAGTTAGGTCATGTGAGACTGCTTTGGTTTTGGCCTTGACTTTGATGACTGTAGCTTGCAATTGCACGCACACTGGATATGCAAGATGCTGGTTGAGAGGAGAGATCACACATTGTAAGACTGAGGAGAGAATGAATCTTGAGGTGCTAAATATATCCAGCTCGTACCTAGCCAGACTTCAGAAGGAGCTTAATAATCCTTCTGTTTTAATTTACATCCACATGTTTGTTTGTACACATTCATTAAGTCTTTATCTGGCGTTTCTCTAGTTTTTAAAGATTGTTAAAACCAACAGATCACAATTGCATTACCGCACAGAATTAAATCTCGTAGTCTGTACTCAGGCAAAACTTACATTAATTTCCATTCGTGAGCTGCAGGAGTGTACTGGCTGTCATGCACTGGTGACTGGTGTTTCAAGTGAAGTATGGTTCCTGACATGTGGGTCAGTAATCTAACAAGAAAAAAGAAGAGATGATCTGTTTAATGTGCATTTGTCCTCCTAATGTCCTGTTAATGTGCTGTCTAAGGGTAGAATTTGCTTCCTTGCGGAGAGCTGTTACACATATCTCTGCAACAGTGCCTAAACCTTGTAAGGAACTGCTGTAATGGGGTGAATTGCTAACTATTAATTCTGGAGCCAGCGATCACATCTCAGGGGAAGATTTATTATTCCTGTCTCTTTGTAGAATAGTTACATGCAAATAAAAATTTCCTCATACTTGCTCATCATTTAACTTCACCAGAAGCATTCAAAATATGAGTTTAGTTGTATCTTTCCAGATGCATTATCCTGGTCTGACAAAGGCAGAATACATTTTCTGTGGATATTCTTAAATATGAAATCCAGACTTTCTTTCTCCTATGGCTATTATTCATTCATTAAGAACCACTACTTTGATATTTAGGGATAAAGACTCCAGAAAAGATTAATGTGTCTCATAAATCACTTAAATGTACAGATAAATATACCTCCATACTTTCACAGTTGCCAAAATGTGCAGTTACTCTCTATGAGAATATATTGGAACATACGTTCATCTTAAGCATAAAATTCATTGAGGTGGATATACTGCTTCCTATGGAAAAATGTACTATTCATCAAAATGTGCTTTTTACAGCTGAATTGAGCTGATGAAGACGGATTGGTAGGTCTTTTGTCTTGGTTTTCCAAGTGCTTGGATATCAGAAAGGACTTAGGAAGAAATCTTGACTTCAGAGAGCAGTAGGGGAAAGGATGGGTATGGGAGCAGAGAAGAGTTTTTAGGCATCAGAAGCAAGAGAAAAAGGGTGGAGTTTAGTATGGGGGAGAGGGAAGAGCGCGGAGCAGCAGAAAGACTTGATGCGAGTGAGGACCAGAGTCAGGAGGAGTAGGGTGGCAGACCTAGAAAGAAGGGGGACAATAACAAGAATACAGCTGAAATTGAAAATAAATTCTGTAGGGAAAGCCCTAAAATTCTGGCTTCATGGCAGATGCTGTGGACTTTCTCCCTGGTGGGACAATGGAGAAACCAGGATCATGTAAAAACACGTTTCCACCTTCTGTGGTAGAAACAGGAGGGGAAATAGTTGTCTCCGTCTTGGAGGCTGTCTTCTGAATATATCCCTGATGGGGTCTGCATAGAGCTTCAGCCATGGGTCAGGAGACACTGCCTTTCAGATCTGCCTTTCTAATAGCACTTAAATTCACTACTAAAGACCAACTGTAAACACGTCAGGCCTTCTGTTTGCTAGAGGCTTATGGTCCGCTTTTTGTTAATGATTTGGTAGGTGACAAGCTGTACATACGTGCATAAGGACAGCTGTAGGCACATCCTCTCGTGCAGTATGCACCTCATAAGCATACTTCTGTTCCTGGGCTGGGGAGGGCACACTCCTCTAACACCTTCTCTAGAGAGATCTTGGATGAAAGGTGTCTTTAGACGCAGCGCTCTCCAGTGATACGCATGTACTACGCATCCGGTGGGACATGATTGCTCCCACCGTACCAAGGCTCAGGATTTAGCTGGGAAGTACTGTCACAAGCCAGCTGTGGGGAAAGGAGACTGAGCGCTCTAGTCTGAGATACGCTCCCCACTGGCTTTCCGAACAACTGCCTGAAAAGTGCCGTTGTTTGGAGTGGGGCTGTTTAAAGCCAAATGAGGAGAGAAGATAGTGCTATGAACACGGGGAACTGCAGATGAAGGCTGAATTAAATGACTGCAAAGAGGAGAAGCATCCTTAGGCACGACTTGTTTGGGGGACAAAGCCTTCAGCTTGGAACTGCAAATAGTACACGTATGGCACATCAGAGAAGGCGCTGATCAGAAGGAAGTCAAACCCACAGTGTATTGAGACATATTGTGAAAAGGCCATCAGAAAAAATCCCTGCAATTATGTATGTAGGAACCACAGATGACTAAATACCATCACTTCCATATACCCACAGCTAACCAATGAGCCGGGGAACTCTGGAGTTTTCTGATTTGGACTTAATCCACAAATTTTATAAAAAATGTTTTTTTGTTATCAGTTTCACTTCCATCTAGTTTCCTTACTTTCTCCTTATTATTGTGGGTAGGAAATACTGTAAGAAATAAATGCTTGAAGATAACTTACAAATATTTATTTGGCCAAATTCTGACTTCAAACCAGCATTTGTTTCACACTCAGGATCTTGTTTTGCTAACTTATAATTAATAAAGCACCTTATTAATAGGAGGTTTGAGATAGACAGAAAATGAAGAATTAAACTCTTTATTTATCCTGAAAGATGCAGAAACTTCTGTGGCAGACCCGTAAAACCTACAGATGTGTCTTTCTAGGAGCCTGCATGGTGCTGGGCCAGATGATGTGATTTACTTGTCCTTGCAAGAGGTCTGATGAGAAAATGTGAATGCTCTTTTGGGACTTTACATTCTATGAAAGAATACTTGAAATTTGTCATGCTGTGCCTGTTGTTAGCTAAAACAGGGCCGCCTGCTGAAATCCGTGCTGTTTGGTTCGCGTGTTACCTTTTCAGTCTGTTTTTTCCTCATTTAGAAGAACATTGGCTGGAGAGCTGTGAAGCGGGTCGGTTCCAGCAGCTCCTCAGGATTGTCACCACCAGCTGCAAGCACTTCTGTCCTTAGCCTGTGTCCAACAGCAAGGCGAGCAGTAAGCCGGGTCCCACATTGCCCACCTACACGCTACTCTCCTGACCTAGACGAGCCCAACGCGATGAAAGAATAGACCGTTCCCCAGCTCCTTTGGCCCATCGCCAGGGCTGACAGGCAGGCTGCCAGTCGGTATCAGTTTGGCTGGGTCATTTTCTCATGTTGATGCTTCTTAACAGGGAGCTGGACCATGGCAACACAAGCCATTTAACATAACAGCAATTCTTATGCCTGTTTGCCCGAGCAAGTCATGTAAAGTTTGTAAGCTGTCAATTAATATTTTTTTGTCTTAAAATATTTGTTTAAGAAAGACCTTTGTGACTTTAAGAGACATAAATGTGTAAATGCCACACTGCTAGAAGTCAGCCATCTGGACTTTGTAATCTGGCAGGTAAACAAACGGACCAGGCTCTTTGACATCTCTCAGATTATTGCTGATCATATGAACATTTACATTTCCAAAGGTGTCTCTTTGCTTCGTCACATTTGAAAGACTCCATTAATTTTGTTTTCACATGTTTAAATATTTATTTTGACCTTTTACCTCCTGGTATAACCTCCTGGCTTGTTGGACCGGCCAAATGAAAATACGCTGATGTGTTCTGAATGGCCTTGCTGCTTGTATAAACACGCTGCATAAACAGCTCTGGCAGAACAAAAGAGCGAGTCCTCCGCTGTACTGTAGCAAATCTCTTTGTCCGTTTCAGATTATCCATGCAGGTAGGGGCTGTGCTGAGATACGCCAGCTGGTTTTCCAGCCTTCGTACCCTGCCTTCTTGCTCGCATCCAGGGTTGCTCCCCCCCCGCCACGAGTAATACCGAAGTAAGACCAACACCGTGTTGTTATCTGTTTGATGCGCAGGTGCCACCGCGGGAGTACCGCCTCTGCTCCTGGTCCTGCTGGTGCCCGCCCTGGGTGTCCTCGCCTGCTCGGGATTCTGAATGTAGCTGGATTTACCTTGTCCTCCGCCTAACACAAAGGACTCCCTTTGAAGATGAGGACCACGACTCTTTTTGATTCCTGTGGCACCATCCTAAGCCAAATAAATTACCCCTTAAAATAAATTACCCTACCGATTTCCTATGAACTTTAAGAGGACTGAGGCATCCAGGAACTCCTTCATGAAGTAAATCAACTTTTGAAAGGCTAAGAAATATTTTTAACTTGTTCCAATATGCCTTATAAAACACTTATGCTGATCTGTGACAGTTGCATGATTCGGTCCAATGGGGCAAGTTACAGTGTTAAAACCCAATAACATAGGCTGTACAGTGAAAGTAAAATCACCATACGTAGGTGCTTTAACTTGAATAACAAATTGTGAAATATAATAGAGATTGAAATGTTGATTGTATGTGATAAATGTAAGAGTACTACGTCTGTCTGTACTATCCTATATGTTTTGTGTACTACATATTTTTGAATGGCCCCATCATCATTTATTGGGATTACTGGTTTTTAGAGAGACAGTCAAAGCAAAAACGTCATTTTTTTAGAGCTATATTTCTTGAGGCTATTGGATAGAATTCGAAGGACTTGAAATAAAAGTCAGTGTCAAGGAATTTTTTATTTTAAAGTTGTTCAGAACACCCGAGACATGCGTAGCATGCTCAGCTTAAAGGAATTGCCCTGTACTTCACTGACACGAGATTTACCCTATTCTTTTCTTAAAACAGTTCTGTTTGAAAAATTCCCGTATGGTCGTTGTTGCTGATTTTAGGAGTGAAATGTCAGCTTTCAGGGAAGCAGCGTAATGTATTGGTTTTGATTTAGTATTATTACTATTATTATTATTAAGGTAGCAATATAACACTTAGGAGTTTGGAGATGGAGTCCATGTTAAGATCAGCCAAGTGGACCATGAAATGGTAGGAAACGTATGTTATTTTTTAAAGTGAAAAGATTTAAAATATAAAAAAAGATATACAATAAATGGCAAAAACAGAGTAGCACAGTAAAAAAATTATTATATTTACATTTTTATGCTGCAGATGCCAGGTGTTACCTTCTTGTAGTGAAGGTGTACATTTGGGAGAATTATATGCTTTTTCAAGAACTTGATATTATTCTAATGTTCATAGTGTTGTAAATAAGAGTTTTAAAGTTCTGAGACCGTCTCCCTATTTGATAGAGTCCTGAATGATCCAACTGTGTGTTAATACATGCAAGTCAGATCCCAACTGTTAGTCGAATCTAAGTGTTTACTATGGCCTTTGCAAAATGGGAACTCGATTAGAGATAATGTTTTTGTTCTGACTGTGTCTAGAGTGTTTCAGTGTTGGGTTTTTTGTTGGTTTGTTTGGTTTTTTTAAGTTGTTAAAGAAATGCACGTTCCTTTCATTTTCCATGGTGTGCTGGGAATTAGTTTGAGTGTGAATGTTGAAGAAACACAGTGATATTGAATCTGCTGGCTCAAGTAATAGTGCAATGTCTGATGCTTCAAGAATTATAAGCTTTGAATCATATTTTATTAGCACAACCTTGCTAGCTACTTAGAAATAGATTTTATCTTTTTAGAACTGATACTGTAGAGGTCCGTAATAATATTTACATGAAGCAAGAATAGGTCTATTAATAATTTACACCCCCTTCTTTTATTTGTATAATTTTGTACTATATATTTACATGTAAAAGTGTAGAGTCTTCATTAAGAAATATCAATAATACTGGTTTAGTTTAATTTTAACTATTTGTTACAAGATGAAAATTTTTTAAATAGGTGAAAGTGATAACTTCCCTATAGAGGAATGTCAAAGTGTCAAACACTACTGAGTTTCATAAATTGTATAATTATTTGAAAGAGAAATGAGCTGTCTTCATACGTAAGAAACTAATATGCTGTAAGCCTTCTGTACAAAAAAATGTGGTTTATTGTGTTTCAGTTGGTTTGGTTCTTTTGCAGTACAACTCATTTTTATATAATCTACCACCACAGCTAAATCTTTTGCCAAATGCATGATTGCCTTTTCCTTTTCTACTACATGGTGTAAAAAGCAAAACTGTTCCGTTTTTGCATGGAAGTGATCTGGGAGGGAAAGCCACTTCTTTTTTTAAATCAGCAACACAGATGAGGTAGGTCTCAAATACTGATCAGATAGTTGGAGATTTTTCTGTTTCACATAATTGCGTAAATTTGACTGGGACCTGCAGTTTCAAATTGTTGTCAAGAAAACCTAACTAATGTATCATCTGTTTTAAAACGCAAGGTTCTTAATTAAAGTTTATATAGATAGACATATTTGTTGTTTCTTTATATTTCAGGAAACTTGATATTACTATGATTTGATACTGATGAATATTGAACTGTTTTTTTAGTTACTTTTTATCTTTTTTTTTTTTTTTTCAAATGAGTAGAGCAGGACCGTGCTTTGTCCTTTTTATGAATGAAAAGTAAATTACAATTAAATAAATGTATTAATGTTACTCAAAATATAACAGCTGTCTTTTGAATTGGAGCTCTCTAATTTCATAACAGTGCTGTGGTCATCTGTGACAGTAAAGGTGTGGATGGAATGAGGTCCTGTGTGTCCCTGCCCTGCCTTCTTGTGGGTTTTGCTGGAGTTAAAGAGCTTTTGTGGGATAAGGGTGGCTGTTTTGCGTTGGTTATGGGTCATGTAGATAGAAAGATTTCCTTAACATCAGTGGCAGAGAGTCTCCCGAGACCTCTTCAGCATTTTTGGAAGCAAGAGTTAACCAAGCAGAGTATTTTTTTCTGGTAATGTTTTCTACTCCAGTAGATACATTACAAAGAAAGGTGGCTGAAATGGCAAAACTTTGTACTGATTAAATGCTGTGTGTGATCACAATCATTTCAAGAGGTGACATCGAGTATAACTGACTGAGATACCGCCTGTCTTTGAGGGGTCACATTCAGGCCTTAAAACGCACAAAACGTGGCGTATAAGAAGCTGGTGAAGCTGACGGTCATATTGCAGAACTTGGTTTCATTTGTCTTAAGAGACAGCAAATGAGAAGAGTCAATGAGAGAATGTGGTCCTCGTGCCCCGCACCTAAAAGACTGCCCGGTCAATGGGAGCAGGGCTCAGACCTGGGGAGGAGGAGATTATTACTACTTTGATTAGGTACATTTTGTATTTTTATCTTGGTCTCTAAGAGAAATAAGGGTTTGAGTGTCTGTCTGCCAGTTCTCTGTTAATGATTTCAAACTTACTGGGTGGTGGCAGACAAATTCAGTAGCTATCTTCCTGAAGAAAGTCGTAGTCTGAGTAGAAGGTAGAGATTTAAATCAGGAATTTGCATTGAAGGCGGCTGCAGCATGGTCACTGGTCTTACCTGTCCTGCTTGGCCTGGCAGATGCCCGGCCAGCAAACACCCGAAAGCCGGGCAGGGCTCGCCTTGCTCCTGCCTTCCCCAGGGGCTGGACAGCGTGGGACGAGCGTCGGCTGCGGGGAGGCCCGCGCACACGGCGCTGCAGGGGACGGAAGCTGAGATCCTGGCAGCGACACAGCGAGGAGGGGAAGAGTGGGGCACAGAACATAAACCCATGGGAGAAAAGGTTCATTATTTCCACCCTTCAAAGAACAGCTTGGTTTTGTTTGTGAGACAACTTTGTTTCCAGACTTCAGAGCCTCTAGCTACAGAAGCTGATAAAAAATATGGCTTTAAATATTAGATATCTGGCTGAAGACCAGATCTTCCAGTCTTGATCTGCCTCAGCATTGCATAAAGCTACACTTCCTATTGGAATTAAAATAAAAATAACAGACATCAGGTAATACCCAAACACATTCCAGTACAGCTCTTGAAATAGTTCCAAATGCTATTCTGTGGAGATTCTGTTTATTTAAATACATCACAGAAACGTCTGTCTTTCAGGTTACGACAGTACAGCATGGGCTAAGGATATTGCTTTGGCAGTAGTAACAATTTCTGTAGCTTCTAGCACTTGCGTATGCTCCATCCTTGCACATGTCGTCCAGTGGAATCTTTTTATGGTGTTAGGACATGGGCCCTATGCGGGAACCGCCTGCCTTCTGCACAGAGCAGCGAGGTCTTGCAGAAGAAGATTGCCCCTCTCCATTTCTTCCAGAGATGACCCATTTTTCTTTAACTTTTCTACCACTCGCTCCTTTTGTTTTGTCATTGTAACATCCTTCTTATTTCCAAAAACAGAAGAAAGGACAGAAAGCACAAAAGTTCACGTGAATGGGAAATAAAAAATAATGTTTACACCTCAAGCAGAAGTAGCACTGTCTTTTCTCTTCTTGACAGGCCAACATGTTTTTCTTCTACCTGGATGCCAATTAACCAAGTCTGCTCTAAAGGATGTCTTGAAAAGACACATGAAAAGTGTTTCCTTCACCTTAGTTGATCTTGACTCTGGTCTCTCTCTTGATTAATATGGATGACACTGGAAATTGTGCCAATTTTAGTTCCCCAAAAGACTTAGAAAACTCATGATTTAGCAGGTAACTTCCACAGGCAGCCCCCAGTGAGCACTGATGAGTGGATTTCACAGGTCTATATTTAAAGAGCCTGATAGTCTCTTTAAAACCCGATGCCTTTGGTATTTAGTGTGTTGTCACAGCCACTATCTGCTTCACAAAAAGGTATGAAAACATTTCTTTCTCTCCCAAAGGAAGCAGCAGAAAAGGCACAGTGCCTTCTGATTCCTAGAGGGATCTGTTTCCGAGGATCTGAACCTACTTGCTGCCCTCTACTCACGGCGGATCACAGTGTAGCAATACAGCCCTTCTGTATTTTAATATTAGGCTTGATCAGCGCTCGGGAGTTGTGGCAGAGCCATACGTCATCTTGAAGAGAAAAGAATCAGACAACGCCCAGCCCAAAATGCTGGGTCAGCAAAGCGCCGGCCACAAATGCAGCTATGCTGCCATGGGGTTAACTGGTGTCAGGTGGGAAAGCGGGATAATTACCCTGGCAAAAAAATGTCTGTCACAGAGGCTCAGCACCCGCCAGGAGGAGGCGATCGACGGGCTGGCAGCAGAGGCACGGGGCTGGAGGCTGGTTCCCCTCAGGAGGTTCACCCCAAGAGCGCTGGGAGGGACGGTACAGGTGCACAGCTCCAACTGCAGCCATGCCTGCGCCCGGGAGTATACCCGGCCCTGGACGGCGCTAAGGGATGAGTGCGGAGAGGAGAAAATTAAAGACCTGCTTGACTTCTCCCTCTTCCCCACGCTAGTCCACATCCAGCACTGGTAATGGTTTTCAGAGGGAACTCTCCTCTGCAACCACATGAAACAGCTGCATTTATAGGAGACTTAACCTCATCCTATATTAGACGAGTAAATAGGACAGACAAATCACTCCCCTAAATGTGCTTGCCCACTGGCTATGAAGGAGGCATAGCTCTAAATGGTAGCTATCTGATGCAACATGCAACAACATGCAAGATCAGATGCTGGTAAAAAGGCACATCTAAACAGCGAATACAAAGGTATCGGCTGGGCTTCGTCCCCTCTAGATGGCTGTCACAGTGTCACCTCCATCCTTCAGTTATTTGTCACTGCTGAAAGCAGCGCATAGCAAAGTGTGTCTATGGCATTGAGACAGCCCAGCGCCAGCCCTCCTCTTCTCCGCTGTCTGCTCAGCTCCAGGCAAATTCAGATCCTCGCTGGTGGTCCAGTGGGCACGCGGCGCCAGGCTGGCAGGTGCCGCAGTCAGCAGGGCTGGACGGCACCCAGGGGTCATTACCCAGCTGCAGGCCGGCGTTTCAGCCTTCGGGCAACACCCGGCTGGCGGGACCCCAGGGTGGTGGAGGGCACGCAGGCGAGCGGGGCGGTTGTCCTCAGAGCGCCAGGCCTCTGGGCAGCCATGGGGAGGGTGCTCTGGCCTCAGAAATGATGCATTCAGCACAAGACACTGAATTCTCCTCCCACCCCAATGGGAGGAGAGGAGCAAGTATTTTCCCAGATTAAGGCCCGCGTCATGTGAGCAGGGAGGACTGCAGCGCGCGGCTACTCCGGACGAGCGGAGCAGGCAGCGCTCCCCTCGCGGCCCGGCCCTGAAGCGAGCGGCCTTTAGGAGCGCGCAGCACGGGCGGCTCCGACCCCCGTGCCAGTAACCGGATTAGCTGCGCCGTGACGTTCATTTCTGATTCTCACAGGGAGAAAGATATAAAAGCACAAAGTTCCCAGAGGCGCTCAGCTCGAGGGATTTATCCTGTCCAGACAGCTCCCCGTGAGCAGCCACTCTGCAGCATGGTAGCCCTTGTGGGACGCGGCGGCTGATTTGTACTGGTGGAGAAAAATGGTGCTTCCACACTGCTAAAAACCTCGTCCTATCCACGCCAGGGCTGTTGCATCCAAACAGCCCGTTAGGCGCTGTCCCTGGCCGGCGCTTCTCCCAGGATTGGTTTTTGGGTGGCGCAGCCCCGAGCCACGCCAGGGCCCCTTGCAACCGCTTGGCAGCGGAGGTGTCTGTGTCCCGGGGCTGGCACTACCAGATACACGGGTTTTTTAGTTTTCTGTTCAAAATCTTCAGGATTACTGTAGGTTCTGCAAAAGTTCAGCTCCTACTACTCGCTTACCTGTATCTGCCGTTCAGAGTGGGACGGGGACATGCACAGGGCTTTAGGGCAAGGCTGTGTGTGACGAGGCCTTTGCTTATCCACCTCTTACGCCTCATCATTAAACCACTGCCACCTGTCTTGCGAGTCTATGTTTAGCCAATAATATGCATGAAATCATGTATCATCGTTTTCTCCGCTCTTTTGACAAGGCCAGGAGGTTTTTAGTGATAAATGCTGAGACACATGCACCAGTCAGAGCTTCTTTATGACGGCAGTCTGAAGCAGTTAATTACCTAACTTCATTTAACTCCAATGCATAGCAGGCTCCCTATGGGTTGACCTGTAGCTCAAAAGAGCTGTAGAAAATCAGGCAGGTCTCCACGAAGCCCCTCTGTGCCTGCCCTGCCGGAGCACTGCAGTACCACTGCAGGCCTCCGAAACGTGTGCCAAGGCCAAGATGATGTCTCCTCTGGCATCAAATCCCAAGACCCTTCAGGCATCTTCAGCCCCTGATTTGATCTCCAGTAAAATGTAGGTGATGGAAGGACACAAAAGGGTCTATAGGGGGTGGGTGTATTTATATATGTGGGCCTTGTAGAAGCAGGTTAAAGCATGCGCTGGGATTGCAACAGAATCTGACAAAAAATATTCCCTTAAGCATAAAAAACCAGAAACAGAGATGGGCTCTGCAGTTTTTGTGGCAGCACAAACCATAGGCGGTTTAAGCGTTGTGCTCCCAGAGCCACGAAAGAGCCGGCGGAGTGACTCCACGGGGTTCTGCTCAGCCGAGTTTTCTATGGTTAACCGACAGCACAGATTTTTCTGTTAGGTTGTGGATGTGAGGATTTAGACAGCGGTACAGGAGAAAAGAGGGGAAAATAATTCTGTTTAAACAAAGGAGGAATCAATAATTAAAATTCTCAGGACTGAGCCAAACACTCTAATACAAATGACCTAGAAAATAGCATAAATTGTCACTGTTAGTAACTGCATGTTGGTATACAGCACAACAACCCGCTCCTTTGGGGTTTATTGATTCCAGGATGTAGGAAAACAGGATTTTTTTATATAGAAACAGCATAATTGCTGACTTGGTCTTTTTTTAATCAGTACTGAGCAAGCTAGAAGCCTTGACTTTGTCAGGAACATGGGGTCACAGAGAGCATGAACTCAGTTAACACGGTTTATTTATTTCCTACCTCAGTTCTTCCAGAATATCCTTGCAGGGATGTGATAACCTGGTGGCTCCCGGCTAGTGCTCGCCCTGGGCTCAGCCCTCCAGCAAACATAAACTAAAATAGTGTCGTGGTTTAACCTGGCAGGCAGCTGCACACCACACAGCCGCTCGCTCATCCCTCAGTGGGATGAGAACTGGAAAAAAGGTGAATCGCGTGGGCTGAGATAAAGACAATTTAATAGGACAGAAAAGGAAGGGAAAATAATAATAACAATAAAAGAATATACAAAACAAGTGATGCACAATGCAATTGCTCACCACCTGCTGACCGATGCCCACCACGTCCCCGAGCAGCGATCGCTGCCCACCGGCCAACTTCCCCCAGTTCATACACTGAGCATGACGCCATACGGTATGGAGTAGCCCCTTGGCCAGTCGGGGTCAGCTGTCCTGGCTGTGCCCCCTCCCAGCTTCTTGTGCACCGGGCAGCGCACGGGAAGCTGGAAAGTCCTTGACTGGTGTAAGCACTACTGAGCAACAACTAAACCATCAGTGTGTTATCAACATTATTCTCATCCTAAACCCAAACCACAGCACCATACCAGCTACTAGGAAGGAAATTAACTCTATCCCACCTGAAACCAGGACAAATAGGTATTTCCAAGACAAAAAATACTTAGCCTCTCTTTCTTTGTCTGTCTTTCTTCCTTTCTTTGTCTTTCTTTCTTTCTTTCTTTCTTTCTTTCTTTCTTTCTCTCTTTCTTTCTCTCTCTCCCCCCCCCCCCCCCTTCTCAAAAGAAAAACAGAACTAGGAACTTGAACACTGATAATATAAAGCCATCAGCAAAGAATATCATCCCTGCTCAACCTCTGAAGCAAAGCAAAGTCCCTTAAGGACTAGCCATGTATTCAAGAGATGTTGCAAGCGCTCAATTTCCCAGACGTTTCTGATACAAGAAAGAGGTAAAAACAGCATGACTCTTACTTTTGTCAGGCCCTGCATAGGCTTCTTCCAAAAGCTCTGAATCAGATTTGGAAGATCAAGGACATAGTCCAGTGATTTAAAAAGACTTGACATCAGAGTCATGGATGTCTGAATGGATTTGAAGCCATGTGCTCTGAAAGTTAAGCAAAAAGGTATATGTGTTGTGCATTACCTGGTGACTAACACACAATTTCTCATCTAATTTCAGAATGTAACTGACAGATTGTGGGATGCCAGCATTTATTCCAACATACACCATAGCGGAATGGGGGGAAAAACACATAAATTTGACTTTACGTTGTATTTTCATTGGTGAGCTGTGCTCATTGCTGAAACTAGGTAGGATCCGTCTGGAGAGCTGCTTACCTTCTATGAGTATAAAAGGCAGCTGAGGGAGGCTTGCTGCCTAAGAACGGTGGCCAACATACAGTTTTCTGCAGCAAGATCTTGAAATGCTGGAAAACTTAGATTAATCAACAGTGAAATAGTTGGACCTTATTATACCACAAGTAAAATCCTGTGGGATGTCTGCTCAAGAGAAATTGAATTTGCACCACCCTAGCACAGATGAAACTCAGCGCAACCAAAGCGAAGGAGTTAGTACTGAGAAATATGCCACTGGAGAAATAACAGAGAAGTAAAAAGATTCTTTCTAATGATATCATTAAAATCAAAGTGTTGTTGACAGTATTAGCTTCTCAGGAATTAATGAACTAGAACCTACTGTGAGAATAATTGCATGTAAACTACAATAATATTGATGTTATGCCAGAAGCTGTGATGTCTATCGAGAATTAATTTACAAAATCAAAACTCAAAGGAAGTCAACTCCATTTATGACCTTTAAAAAATGCAAGTAAATACAGGATGCAAAAAATCTCACGAGAAAGCACACTTGTAAAACTACAATGTAAAACCTTGCATCTAGAAGATCCTTTTCTAAAATCACAAATATGTGATCAGTATTTGAAGCATTTCCCTTCTCATGTTTATTTCTAGAAAGCAGCGGTGTGGTTTCCGATTTCCATGTTCCTGGTCTAATAACTATTAATTTTTCATCAGGCTTGTGTTCTCTGCTGATTTCTTGGGATAAATATGAAAAAACCCAAGTTATATCCTTCTGTAGCTCTTTATCCCATGAATAGGTTGTCCATGAGCACACGCACAAAGCAGAGAGGCAAGGACCAGGGCAGCCCCTGCCCCAACAACGCTGCAGCAGGGCCGGTCTCCAGCTCCCCACAGCCCTGCCCGGCCACGGGCCCTGCTGAGCCGGGCCCACCTTCATCCCCACATCCCATCCCGCCTTCATCCCCATCCTCATCCCGTCCCCAGGGAGGTGCCCAGTGCCTGGGCTGCCCCCAGCTGCCCTGCTCCCTGCGTGCCCTGTGGGTCGCCCGCCTGCCCATGCTCCGCCATTGCCAGGGATATCGCTGCCAGAAACGACTGACGGTGTTCAAGCAAGCAACGTGAGGAGGCAGCAGTGACAGGTACGCTCCCCCGAAGATGGGGGCTGTTGACATGGCGAGCACCGGCTTTTCGCGCCTCATTTTCGCGCCTTTTGCGCTCTGCCGCCCCCCCAGGCCCGTGCACGCTGCGGCGGGGGGGGCAGCAGGAGGGGCGGGGCCAGGCAGGGCCCGCAGCCAATGAGGCGCCTCGGCTCAGAGAAGCTTCTGGATCCTGACCAACGATGGCCACGGCGCAGATCCCACCCAGGGTATAAATGGGGCGGGGGGGGGGGGGCCGCCACAGTTCCCCCTTGGAGCGGTTGTCTCAGAGCGGCGGGTCCGTGCGTGGAACCTCTCCCTTCGCGTTGGGGTGCTGCCTGAGGAGACTTCCCGGGGCTGAGTGCCCTGGCCTCCAGCGGGTGAGTGATTCCTTCTGGATGTCCCTGAGAGAGCCCCCGCCCCGCGGTGAGCCCTTACATCCGCCGGGTGCCGGCGGGAGGGAGAGTTTCCCGCCGTTGTGAGTGGCTCCGTGCGCGCGCGTTGGATCGTCGCTGTCGTGTGCGCTGAGGTGTGGTAACAACACCCCGACTGACACCTCGAACCCGTTCTGTGTCACCTGTTATCGGAGTGTTGACTGATATTGGTTTACCCCTGTTTCTCGTTGGTTTCTGTTGTGCGGTTTTGGTTGTTTTGTACAATGAAGTTGTTTGAGTTTGTCCTTTGTTTTGGTTAGTCTGGGTGGACCTCTGGGACGGCAGCTGAATTTGGCAGATTTGCCGTAGAGACCCTTAAAAATCCATATGGTTCTGAAATCAAGTAAAAAGTACATGGGGTAGTAGCGTTATTGTGCCTCATGTATAACAGTGACCCAATGTGGTGAATTGAGAGTGGATCTGTGAAAACGAGATCTGTGTGACTGACTGGTAATTGGGCTTTTTTTGCTTTCTTATTGTCTATGGGTTTAACTGAGCAGGAGGCTTTGAAAGAATAACAGGTGGGAAAGAAAAGCATGTCTCAGGTTAGCCAGCTCTCAGCGAATTCTGCAGGCCCGTTCAGCAAACATGCTAGATCTGTTTCCTTCAAGGGTTTCACTTCTTTCCTTGAGCCAATCTCTACTGGGAAGGATCAAAAGAGAAAATGCAGAGTGAGCCATTCCCAGTCCAGAAAGGACTTTTCTTTGCGGTGGGCCGTAGCTGATGGGGAGGGGATCCAGGGACCTCCTGGGGATGCCCAGCCAGGAGGAGCACGGCAGCCCGGCCCCGGGGCTTGGGGGCAGAGCCGGCCGGCAGGACTGCCATACTGAGCCTCAGCAAACGTGCAGCTGCTCTTGTGATCACAGGCAAGAAGATCTCAAGTACGTTATGCCTGCGAACATCACGTCCACTGCGTGTTTACTGCTGGTGAAGCTAGGAACAGCATGAGAAGGCAATAAGGAATACTCCTGAAGGCTTTTATTCCCTTCTGCATCAAAGCTAGTAGAGCGGTATGAAGTGAAGATTGCAGAGCTGCAAAATGTCAGTGGAGAGCAGAGTAAGAGTACATCCTAGAGGAACTGGGTGCAGTGAGAGAGTGTGCCGAGCTTCAGGGATTCACTGGTGAGCAGCGAGGGTGGAAAAGGTCACGGAGCAGAGGGCTTTAAATGAACAAGCCCAGATCATTCACAGGTCTTGGATACAGTTTGTAAGCATTAGAAGTGAATGAATAAAAGCTGTCACTATTGGTACCAACAGCTATCAGAGGATACCTCTTTCTCAAACAGGGCTGTGAGGTTTGGGTCTGAGCTCTGCTCAGCAAAGATGTGGCCAATGCTGGGTGGCTGTGCAGTCTATTCAACTGGCCTGTGTTAAACACCAGTGTGGTTAGCTGTATGCTCACAGGAGCAGTAATTATCATTAAGGGGCTATGCAGGATATTTTGTTGACCAGCAACTGGATTGTCTGTGGCTGACACTCTGACCATCTTCCCCAGCATCTGGTCTCTTGTCTCTATTTCCTGATCCTGATCTCCTATGAGACATACCGACAGGATCTGTAAGTTGTGTGTCCAATCTGCTGAAAGAACTGTGTAAAGGAGTTAAACAGTAGCTATGTCAAATATGTAATTACCTAGCTTCTCTGTGGTATAACTGCAAGCAAAATCTAGATAATGCAAATGTACACTTGATTAAGGGCACATGAAAAAGCATTATGTGGATTTGTGAAGATACCTCTTAAACTATCCATCTGTTTGGGTTTTTTACTTCGTTTAGCTCATAACAGGAAGCCTCCATTAATTTCCTTTATAAAGTGTGTGCTCAACAAGAAATTAAAAGTAATTCATGGAAAAAAGTGAAAACAAGTAATATATGTGGAATAAAAATGTTTGGGAAAAAAATCCTTCAATTATGGATGCTAATGTTTCTGTCCATTAAGCATCAAAAATTAATTTTCTGGAATGGATGTATTAAAATTACCTCTCATTACAAGCTGATGACTGCCAGATGTTAATAAACTATTCCTAAATGCTTATCATTAGGTATAATAATGACTAAGCTCACAAAGTGTTTCGTGCTTATGTGCCTGTAAACCACAGCCTGGAGAGCAATGGCTATATACTCTTTTTTTAAGTGATAATGCGTGATATAAAAAAACCAGTTGCTCTCTACCAGACAATAAGTGGGGAAAAAAACTCACTTCAGCCCAGAGTAGTCTAAGAGCTACCATGGGAGCCTTTTCTCCTCATTTTGTGGTCAGTATTCCACCTACAGGTAGATTAATTTCTTTGCTAGAGCTACATCCACTGTTTACTTAGTCAATGCCCATATGTTAGATCAACTGTCAAAAAGAACAACCTTTGTAATGATTTGGCCGAAGACGAAAGGAGTTAAACAGCACATTTTTATATTATTTTCATCATATTATCCATTAAAAATCCTCCCCAGAAGGACAATACAAAACCTGATCCTGCCTGGAGGCATTTGTGGCAGGTGCTGACTATAATGACTGATACTACTGCAGACTCTAGCTGGGAACATTGCTTCTGGAGGATGCCTACAGCAGAGGTATAGAAGAATTTCATTCCTCTCTAAATATTTATTTTCTAAATATTGTGCTATTTTTATGTATCTCCTGCCTTCTTCTGTTTGTTACAGCAATGTCCCAATATGTGCACCCCAAGCACTTGCTGGGTAACTTAAAAGCCACAAAGGAGTTCTTAAATTTTCATTTTTGCAGTGCTGCACTCCTCAACAACACGGAGGGGCAGGAGATACCCTGATCTAACTTCCCTCCAGTAATGTGTGTTAGGGGAGTTCATCTATCAAATCCTGGTCTATTTAACATTGCACTGAACTCACTAGAGCAGGCTTTCATTCCAGCTTGATTAAATCTAGCCAAGAGCCAAGGGAGTTGTGATCCCAGCCGACATCTTGCAGAGCCTGACCTGCAGGGCTGGGGGAAGCCTTTGCCCTCCCAGGCAGAGCTCAGATTTGCTGCGTAATTCTTCTGTGCCTCCCTGGCTACAGTTTTGTAGGAAGGGAGAGGCTACAGCTGCACAACAGGGAACAAGGCTGAGTTGCTATTGCTACTGGGAGAGAATGGGGTTGGTTTGGCATCTGTTTGTACAGGTAGGGACAAGCACAGCTTTCCTGGGAAAGGTCTGCATCCCCCATGCTGGGAACTCTCCCTTGCAGGCAGCAGCAGCAAGCAGGCTCATTTCTGTGGGGCTGTGCCAGCAAAAGAGCCAAAAAGAGAGCTCTGTGCTTTCAGCAGGAGGAGAAATAAGCACTAGGGCCTGCTTTCTCCTCACTGAAGCTGCTACCCCCACAACACATGCACCAGAGATGGCTCTGCCCATCCACAAGGACACTGACCTCAGGGAACAACTTTCACCAGCTCAAAATCTCCTTATCTTGGTAGCCCAGTACCTTTCAGTTGTGCTCAGAGATCTTCACTTTTCTCATGTATGACTCATGAGATTTAGCAGCTACACACTGTTATGGAAAGCATTAAAGCATGTATGGAAAATCTAATTTTCTATACCACTTTGATTGGTTTACAGTGTCTTAAATCAGCTACAGAGTGAATTTTTAGCTGGAAGAATTTCTTAAACCACTGAATTAATTTCAGTGCTGTATTTTCTGTTTACTCCTATCCTGCCATGTAAAATTTCTCTCCTTACTCTTTCTTTGGATGAAGTACAACTGGGTCAGCTTAGCATGTATGCTAAAGACCTGAACAACTTGACTGACTTGTTTAAATCCAGTCCTCAAAGTCTAAAACTCCCAACAGTCTAAAAGCATTGTTGTTCCTCCAGAGAAATACAGGAAAGTAACAGCAAAATGTGGAGGTAGCTCCCTACGGCTACCCGCTTTGTACAGCCCACTGGGATTTACTCAGTGCCGGTCAGGTCCCCTGGTCCCTCTGGGAAGATGGGCAGGGGGCTCTGAGCAACAGCGCTGGCCACCGAGTGCCAAGCTGCTCCATGTACCACCCTCATGCAGTAACTGGAGACAGGAGGAATATATGATTTTTTTGTATCACCCAGCTGGTAAATGTCCCCCAAATCTGTCACAAGGGCAAGTATGTTTGAGGTTTTTTTTCTTCTTTAATTGCTTGGAGAGTTTCAGATCACAGCTCTAGCTCCCTGGGGGACTCAGCACGGCACTGACCAGACCATTGCTGCTGTTGTGAGGGCTCTGGTAGTGATGAAGGTCAGCTTTCCCCCTCGGAAAGTCAGCAGCACCAAGAGAAAGGGAAATGGAGGGCAACGGGTGCTCACAGCAAAAAAGATACAGTGAGTGAAGAAAAGCAGCCTTTGGGCACTGCTGGGCTGCTGTGGGGAGGGTGGCACTGCCCAGACATGGCTGCTCCACTCCCACGGGGCACAGAGGGAGCGTTGCTCTGGCCCAGGCTAAGAAAAGTGTCACCTTCCCTGTGTGGTCCTTTCCCTTCCTTCTTTCCTCTAATTTCCCCCATACTGTAATTCCCTGCTATCTAATTGAATGTGCAGGATTGAATTAGTGGTCCAGACAAGTGATGGATGGGGAAAAAAGCTTCCCAGCTGGGAAAGGAGCTGCCAGGAGCCAAAGTCCTTGTGAAAAGGCAGTGCTTTCCCTGGCCAAAAATGCTTGCTTCTCTCTAGCTAGGCAGGCACGTCCTCTGAACCCCCACTCAGGATCCCCTGAGCTGAAAGCCAGCTTTCCCAGCCGTGACACAGAGGGGACCCAGGAGTTTGAACTTGAATAAGGCCTCAAAGCGGCTCATTAGCTTGTGGGGTGATGTCAGCAACCTCTGTTTATGCCTACCGACAGAAATTAGACACCTACCGACTGAAGTAACAGCTGAGCAATGTTTTTTTGAAGATATCAGTGGCGCCTAACTGGTGGGATCAGGCACCTACATACCTTTGAGGTACTCGGCCAAGGAGATTAAGTGACTTGCCCACGGTCACACAGGAAATCTATGGCAGAGCCAAGAACTGAAACCAACTTTCAAATGACTTAACCACAAGATTATCATTCTTCCATGTATAAAATTATTAATTCTGATGCTTGTCAGGAAGCCTGAGGCACAGGATGGGTGCTTATTAATTGGAGCCAGACACATAAACATGCACATTGATTTATGTATTCATATATTTAAAACTGGATGAAAGAACTATCTGGTATCTCATTTTAGATCTTACTTTAGTCGCTCTCCTCCTGGTTTACATAGAGTTGAGGATGCTCTGGAAAACAACCAGTTTTCTCCCATATATGGAACATTTGCTTATGGGTCTATACATGCAGTAGGATTCATTAGAAGTTGGGAAGGTTGGTTTCACTGTGTATCATCCCAGTCCATCTTTCAGATTTAGACATTGTTGTCACACATTCCTGGCCAGGGCTTGTTTCTCCGTTAAGCCAACGTGGCAACAGTATATTTTCACTAGTCTGGGTTTAGTTCAATTGCTTGTAGTACCGGCAGTTCTTTCATTATTCTTTGTTCCCTTGGGAAATGAAAAAAGAAAATATCCATGGAAGATAGAGGATAGTAACACTGCCAAGGTTTAGGCACTGAACTCGTATGCCTGTGTTATGAAGTGAGTCTCCCTCTCCTCCTTTCAGAGTCAGTGGACGAGGGTAACTTCTCCAGGGGTGACTCAGAGGAGCCTGGGTTATACGCTCCGACTTGCCCGCTGGGGGAGACGCTCTGTCTGCACTGACTACTAAGGGAGGCCAGGGAGGCAAGGCTGGCAAATGTAGGCATTTAGGCATTTAAATGTATGTGCTTTGATTACATTCCTCACACCCTGCACACCTACTTATGCTTGATGTACAGTGGTGAGGACCATGGAAATACTGGAGTTTTATTAGATGTTGCACTCTGAGCTGATATGTAGCTAGAGGGGGGGATAAGCCAGCAAGATTACACTCATCTGTAATGATGGTAATGTGAATAACCACAGGTACCTGCCAGTTCTAGTGACAAGAAAAGGAGGATGGCCAAGGCCTTTGTGGCATCTAACCAGAGCCTTCCCAATCATCTCTCAGTGAGCGAAATGAACACCAGCCATACGCTGGGCAGGGGAAGGTGGTGGTAGTGGGGGCATTGCAGAGTCAGAAAGTTACAAGAAAAGCAAACTCCAGAAGTGGTAGGACCAGAACTGAATTTACAGCTTAAACTACAGAGGATGTACACCTCCATCAGCAGCGTTTCACTGTGTTACGTACACCCCATCTGCTCCATAGCTGTACCTAACCACATGGAGAACATCCTTCCAGCCACCAGGAGTTGTATGTGGTCTCTAGGTAACATCAGCCACTGATCTTAAAATATCCTGGGGCAAAATATTTTGGGGTTAGGTTATATTTTCATCAGATTATAATAGTCAGATAAGTAGGTTTTGTAAGCCAGGTTGGTGACTTTTAACTTATGTAATGTGGTAGCCAGCTACATATCTGGGTATTTCTGGTTAGCGTTTTACAACAGTACGGGAGCACTTCACTATGTGTAGTGTATTTCACCCTGCAACAGTTCAGTAATGTAAGGAATTAGTATTATTACTCCTCATAGATAAGGGCCTGAAAGACTTAAATGCAACTGAATAAAAGCATAAGAGTTATTGCTAAAAGGTAGAGATTGCTTACTGTTCTCCCCTACACAGAAGGCTAAGCTATGAAAAAGTACCTCCTGTGTTATACACAGCATATAGCATCTTCCTTTTGCAGCTTGCCAACAAAATGCAACCAGTTTGTGGTTCAGCGTTTGGATTATTTGAATAACACTATGTGCTTTAGCATGGCAAACACAAGCATGATATGCTGAAGGGCTGAGTAATGGGTAAACACAGTGACAACATCAAATAGCGACTGAGGAAAATGCATTTAATCAGCTTTCCCTTTCAAAGCCAGTGTAATTTTGCCTTTTCTGTGTGTCTCTCTCTTATTGGAGTTTGTATTATATACAGTCACAATCAAACACTAATGCTGTTGATATCAGTGGAATTTACTGGGTGCTTGGCCGTTCTCAAATTTAGGCTATTTACACAGTACCCTAGCTTTTGGTTTCTCTTATGGACGTATCTTCATCTAGCTGTTCTGTGAATCTAGTGGATATTTTCAGGTGACAAATCTGCATATAGATACCCAATCTTAATTTTGGGTGTATGTTCAGACACATTTGGGTGCTAGCTAGCCAGATGTCATTTTAAAATCTTTTTTCTCAGCAAGTTTTCCCTGTTTCTCAAGCAGAGTAAGTCCCGCACCTAGGTGGAATGCCCAGAGGAGCCGACATTGGCAGCGTGCAGTCTGCAGGGCCTTGTGCGCAGAGGCAGCCTCTCTACAACCGTCACTTTTGGAGATGTTTCTGAGTGAGCTCTTTGGAAAGGTCAGGAAGGAAAGGGCTTGGATTAGGGAACTTTTTTCTGGAAGGTGAGCAGCACAGCTGTCAGAGGGGAACCCGGAGGCAAGTTTTGTGAATGAGATGTCCATAAAAGACAGGGTGTAGAGAAGCGCTGGGTTGTGGTCCTGGTTTAAGGGTTTAGCAACAATACTACGGGACAGGAGGAAGCTGAGGTAGTGGAGAAGTGGGAAACGGCCATCAAGGAAGGGTATGAGCAAAGTTGTCCTTCCTGGAGTAACTTTAACACTGTTCATCCTCAACCAAGCTACATGGGCTCAGAATAGCCAAGTCATTATAGCTGGGCCTATATACATGGACACTGATAAACCTGTCTGTCCTACTCCCCCCAGGTTGGCCAGACATAAACCAAGTTTGGGCTGAGAGCTCTCCCTGAAGCTGCCGCATGCTGCTGTGCGAACGCAGCCCTGCAGCTCTGGCCTGTGGCTTCATGTTGGGTCCATTTGGACAGCAGCTGCCCTGCCCTGCTGGGTAGGCATGCCTTTTGTGTCCTGGTGCTGTGGAGTGTTCCTTTGGAAAAGTCATTCCAAATGCTCAAAGACTACACACTTGTTTTTAAATACCCTCCTCATTTCCCAATCTAGTCATAAAGTCCTTTGGGTTTACTGTGTGTGTGTGCAGGGTTTTTTTTCCTTCCTCCATTTCTTGCATTTCCCCAATAAGCATCAGCTCTCTGTGTTTATCCTTGCTTGGCTGCTGCCCAAAATGCTGCCGTCAAAACACATCTGTAGAATAAGTGGTGAGTTCTTTAAAGGAATGTAAACAGCCAATAAATTGTTATGGGTTTTGCCCACAGAATCCATGCAGCTTTGATTGTTGGTACTTGTTTTATTTTATTTAATTTGTTGCTGGAACTGTCTTGGGTTTGTTTGTTTTTTGCCAGATAACTGCTGTGAGTCCCACAGAATGAGTATGACAATGTGAGAAGCTGTTTTGGGTTACTCTGGGCAAAACTGCAGGGTTGCCAAGAAAGTCCTGAGGGCAGCAAACAGGTCAAGGCAGGCTGACTTCTTGACTTCAGTATAGGTGCACAGCAGACTCAGGCATGTGGATCAGCTAAGAAATCTTGTGGCTTCTTCCACATGGATTTCTATAAACTTGGGGCAGTCTGCTACCAAGGGCTGTGTTACTGACAGAACAGGTTGTCTACCCAAAGGGTGCCAATAAGGAAAAAAAAAAAAAAACAACAACCTTAAACCCTGCCAGTGATGGCTACTGCAAAAGGTTGATTGCGGTTCCCAGTGAGGAAAGGAGGAGAAGGTAGTGAGGGAAGCAGAGGGCACCGTAGGGACTTTGGCCACAACCTTCTACTTAATCCAAAGGAGTCATTTGTGCAGATGCAGCTGCCACAGGTTCATTTAGCTTCCAGAAATACACCAAGACAAGTGTATGATCTCTTTCTGTATGATTTGTATGATTTTTAAGCTGTAAGAGATGCAGTAAGGGCTGTACACTATGGCGTGGTAGTGACCAAACCTTTGTGTGGGACTTGTACCACAGGCTGTCCACACTCAGTCATATGCTCATTGGAGCTGCAGCTGTAAATGTTGTGGTCACCTGGGCTGGAAAGTCAGAGAAGTGGCTGAAGGGTAACCACGTCATTCACGGTGTGCCAGTGGCTTCAGAAAATGCCTCGTTAATCACAGTGGTTTGAATGCTGGGCTGGACTTGGACTCTGATGCCATGACTGACAGCGCACTACCAGGCCCATGCTGAGCCCTCTCCACCTATGCAGAGTAATCCAAGGAGCCTTCATGTGTTCCCTGTGGTATATACCCGCTTGGCTAATTGAAAACTATTTTTGCATGAGAATCAAATGAGAAGCATATCTGTGGGAAACTGCTCTCCTCTATCTTAATAATGCTGCTTGTAGGGCTTGGATAATTGATGACTATGGAGAGTGGGGCGGTGGTATGTCTTTTCTCAGAGACACTTAGGGTAGGACTGGGAATATATGCCCACAGAGAACACTCGATTAGAAAGCTATGGTAAGAATCTTGCTCTGCTCTAACTACAGCCATACCCTTCTAGGAGAAGAGCCAATTTCTTCCATTTCTGTTGACAAGTTGAAGGCATTTAGATGTGTAATTGAGTGCTTTGGGTAATATGTTGAAATAGAAGGGGAAGTGGGGAAAAGACCCCTCCAAAACATGCACAAAGGTCAAATTTCTGCCCCCCCCCCCCCCCCCGCCTTACTCTGCTATGTGTTTCCTGTTCCTAACTGGATGTATACCTGGGGAACATGAAAAAAAGGGGAGGCATGTGTGAGGCTCACTGTCACTGCCCTGCTATAGGCCCTTCTTCCCCATCTGACAAGAAATAATGGTGTGTTAGGAATATGTTTGTTTCCAACCAGTTGTTGACAGAAAACTTGGTTATTATTTTACTTTTGCTGGTGCCTAAGGGCAAGACACAGATTGCAACACATGAAGCAGACAGCTAAAACAGGCAGTGACTAAAGAAAGAGGTATCTGGCAGGAAAATCTAGACCACCTAAGTAAGGCACTTAGATTTCCTACTCAAAGAAATATTTCTGCCTTCAAACATTGATCCAGAAAGCTTTACATGTCAAGCAGGGATCGGGACAGAGCAAATCATTAGGACATGGTAGGCATAGGGGTACACCTGCATCCCCACCACCCTTTGGCACTGCCGCACCTATTTCAGGGCTCTGTTCAGTTCCTTTGTCCCCAGAACATGGAGACCTTCACATTCATGACAGGGGTAACAGTCTTCTACAGGGGCAGAAGTGCTGAGGCTGCCTCCGTGATGGTGGTGCCAGCTTGCTCCTCAGATGGGGTCTGAGCTGCAGCCTCCCTTAAAACGAGCATCTGGATAATCCTTGTCTCCCAAGGGATTATAATTCCTGTCTTTAACCACCAGCCACTAACACATTCCTAAGAGGAGGCCTGGGGAGGGGACATGTCCCCATCCGCCTGTCAAACACCAGCCCCTGCCAACAGGACTACAAGAGTCACAGGGCAGAAAAAGAGCAGGCAAAATGGAGCCTGATCCCATAGCTACGGCCTCTGGTGGGGGGCAGTCTGCTGTCCCTTGGCTGCCCTCCAGCCAAGGGGCAGGTAGTGGGACTCCTCTTGGAGGAATCTCCTTCCACTGCTGAGGAGCAGGCCGGCACCCAGCTGGCAGTGGACACAGTTTTGTAGCTCCTTTCTGCAGGAGCTCTATGTGAGGGAACTGGCAGCGAGAGCCCACTTCTCCTGGCCCACAGCTCGAAATGGTAATTATAGTGCAGAGAGAGCCACTCGTCGCACGTGGCCCGTGCCAAGCCTATTTCCTACTACATCAAGGAGCTCCCCAAGAGAGACCTGTGCTCTCCTCCACACCCAGCCAAACCCAGATCATTGAGAAATTTTCCATGCAACCAGAGAGCACCTGCATAGCTGCATGATCCCTGCTGGGAAGCGGATTCACCTGGATTGGGTCCGATAGAGAGGCCAGGACAGGCCAGGGGTGAGTCTGACAAAGAGAGGGGCCACGAGGGGTGGCTCTGAGTGTGCTGTCCTTTTTGTCCCTAAGGAACAACTATGCTGTCCTGGGATGACCTCTGAACAGTTTCTGATATCTGCTTGCAGATGGGGTACCAGAAACCTTTTTGGGGAGAGTGATGTAGCTCATGTGGGATTTGTGGGGCCGCATGCCATCCTGCCATCCTATTTTTTCCCCTTGTTGGGGCAGAAGGGAGAAGCAGGTGTGGAGCAATGGGTCTGGGCAGCAGCAGAAATGTTTTGCAGAATATCACCTGCTGCAGGGACAGCATGGGGGCTTTGGGACGCGGCTGAGCAGGCAAAGGCTGCAGGTCTGTGATGCTTCCTGAGAGATGAAATGGTGTCCCTTGTATGCTTGAGCACGGTGCTGGCCTTCGGGGTGCCCTGTGCCTCGCTGGTGCTATCACAGGCACTGCAGCAACTGCACTGTGCACCAGTTCACTGACAGTACAATCTGAAAAGACATGGTTCAGTATTTAGGCTGTAAAGTTTATCAGAACTATGTTTTCCCTGTCCAGCACTTGAGTATCTGGAGTTTGTCTCAAATTCATGGCTCTCTCAACTGGGTGGTGTGCATGCCTAATGCCCTAAGCAGGAAGGAAGAGAAAACTTAAAAAGGGAGGTATAATTAAATATATCAGAGCAATGTATTTAGTGTTCTGCATTATTTACTAGTGAAAGAAGACAGTCTGCATGGAAAGATGTCAGACAGGGCACAGGACTTGTAAAGAGGTCTGTCTCCTCCAACAGTGTGTCAAGTGGTTAAAAATAAAAAAAATGAAACACAGCGGATGTGGTACTGGGCTTAAACAGTAGCAGCAATCTAACAACTCCCCATCCTGGGGTCCAATCCACCTGGAAACAGAGATACTCTGAAATAATCACTGGTTTCTTTCATCTGCACCTGGATGGCATGTTCAGCTTCAGATCTCTCTCTGATGTCTTTTGAACTTGGGGGTCACTATTTTTCTCCTTAAATACTTCAGTAAGAGTCCTACCAAGTCCTGTACAGACTAATGCACATGAGTTTTTATATTCACTTCAGGAATACCATTGTCTTACTCTTGATTACTTGCGCTGGTAGGGTTGGGCCCACAGGCATTACAGCAATGTAGGTTATTCAGGTAAATGGGCTCCTTCAGACATATTTATGAGGACCATCCATCTTGAAAGAATTTTGAAGTATTTTCAGCACTAGGTTTACTTTCCAACTGGTCATATGAAAAAATGTCATATCCCCTAACATTTTCTAAGCCATTCCTCATTTTCATTCTTGTGGTTTCAGGATCTGTGTATAATATGACACTTGTTACTGTGATTTATGGCTTTAGGTGAACAATATGCTGTATGTGGTGTTAATTGCACTGGATAGAATCCAGAGGCATTAAAATGCTCGCCTTCCCTCCTCTGTGCTAATGAGCTTTGATTTTTAACCTGTCAGCGGGGATTATTTATTAGAGCATCATGTTTGTGATTCTCCACAGTAGCTCAAGTGTCAACACTGTCATCCCAGCACTCTCTATTCCCTCCTCCCCAACATAGTTTTGACATAAGGGAAAAACTGGTTTGTGCCGAGACTTGGCTTAGGCAGTGTCTGAATGCACGCTTTGGGCAGTAAGGGTATAATGGGAATAAATACAGTGGTTCAGGAACAGCTACTAAAAGAGGAAATTATCAGCTTTGGGAAAAATACACCTTATACTTCTGATATATAAAATATACATATAAATATATATACATATATAAAATATACCTTATACTTCTGATCAGAGAATGAGATATTAAGTATTTTCTTTGGAGTGGATAGAGTCATTTTGTCTATAGATTTGAGCAGGTGCTGAGAAATCCAGAACTCCTAATATCTAATCATAGTGCTGAAGGAGTTTTCTTTGGTTTTGTGGTAGTCCATCTCCCTACTTAGGTTTCGCATTTCCCAAACAGGGCTAAATGCTTGTTACTTCTCTCAGATAAGAATAGGTTAATTGGTTAACATCCACAGGAGAGACGTACTAGATAAAACTAAGTACTGTCTTTTGTAAGAAGTCTGGATTTTCTTCTTATTAGTTATAAAAAAAAGTAGCTTTGACTTTTTCTGATCAGTTTGGGCGTTACCTCACACAAGTCTGTCTAATGTATTTTTATCAAACATTTTGATCAAATAGCAGAACAAGTGCATACACTCTCTGAAAAGAAACTAAAACCTTACATTAATATGTCAGTGTGGAAACACTTCAAAAGTGAAATGATAAGCAGACAGGATGTGTAGGAAAGAAAATATAACAAATGTAAATTCAGCTGTGAAGTGTTTCTTACGATACACACTTGTTATCATCAAATGCAGTATGTTCTGCTGCAGATTTAACTGGAAAAACAGGAATGAAAAGTATGAATAATCAAGGCAACTGCATCAGTGTTACATCTGATTCCTTATATTGTAGTCAATATAAAACTTTAGGACTTTTTGAATTATCTGGTTAATCCAGTAAGTCTTGAAAGCCTGAATGTTTATATTTCCGATGTTTTCATTTTTTTAACTTTGTAGTTATAATGTTGTATTGATATACTTTTTTTATATAATTGCCATGTTTGTTTTGAATTAAAACCAAACTGTCTGCACTTAATAACATGAACAATTAAATATTCTCAGCAAGATTCTCACTGTGCCAGCTGAGCGTCCTCAGAAGATTTTTTTTTTTAATTGCTTTATATGTTGCTTTTAATTACATTCCTTTCCCAAGCGATTATATCCTCATATAGGCCCCATTCCTGCAAGCTATCCTGGCACAGAAGCAGAGAGTTAAAGGCAGAAGAGTGCTGGGAAGGACTGCCAGGGGAAAAAAGGCCTTTTGGTCAAAACAGAGGGCTGCCAGGAAAGCTGTAAGCCTTGCAAAGGTTTTTCTCTGGTGAAAAAGCCAAATTGTTTTGGAGGCATGAGGAAGCAGTAGGCTGTAGTTATCCACCTGGAGAATACTGGGAGCTGGCAGGAGGATCTCCTGGAGCACCAGAAGGAGGTATGAAGGACAGGAAGGTTTGTCGTCTTGGGGTAAAAAGTATAGCGTGCCTGGGGCTGGCTGCCCTGTGTTCCTCACTTAGCACCACAGGGTTGTCCGTTACTTGAGTCGCAAAGGTGGCGTGGTGTCCCCAGGGGAGACTTTGCAGACAGGAGCTGTGATGTCCAGGGAGAGCCAGTGCACATCCCTGGCTGCAAGGCCATGAACTGGAGAGGAAGAAAAGCTGGGAGGGAAAAGTCCACCTTTGGTCACCCAGAGTTTTCCTTAGAAAAAAAGAAAACTGCTGATGGAATACATTTTAACAAAGTTAAAATGCCTGTTACATTGGGAAAGGGTGTTTGCACCAACTTTGAACAGCTGCAGGAGTAACTTGTGCAGAGACCAAGTCCCATTCCATGCCAGGACTAAAAGTGTTATGAATCTTTGCCGGACTTTTCAGGTTACAAGAGTTGGGAGAGAGAGAGAGACATAACTAGTTATAGCTGACAACTGCCAGTACTGATTGAGTACCAGCTAACACAGATGATGAACTTCTGTTATTCCACTGACTGGAGCCAAGAAACCAAACATAGACAGCTTTAAAACTATAGATTTTAACGTTGGAACTATCCCAGTTTACTGACCATCTACATACATAAGCCAAACCACTTCAGCATACCTTTCCTGCACTAGTCTTCACTTCTCCAGCTCAGACTGAAGATTGAAACACCTTTGGTGATAAAACTGTGCATCATACTTCATAGTTGAAAGTCCCTTAATTTTAGCTACTCAATCTTGTTATACCTTCTAAAATGAAAATAGTTCCCTTGTCTTTATTTGGTGTATAGGCAGCTTGGTAGGTCTAAGCATGATGAGATTTAATGAAAAAAAAACCCCAGGGTTCATGTTCTCAGATTTCTTTTCCCTAGCAATCAGAACTAGAGAGCAATATCTGGCGGAGGGTTGTCTCCCTTTTAATGCAAGTTACATTTCTGACATGATTGCATGATTCTGGGAGGCCAGGCAATGGCGGTTGACTATAAAAATGATGGTGGTTTAAAGCAATATATTGTTTTTAAAGATCCTCCCTCATTCCTGTCTTCCAATTGGAGTTTCTACTTACTCACACCTTGGCAACCTAAAGAGTTAATTTCACATTCTGCACAAGTGCAGTGATGGAATTGGGATCAGCCTCACATTAAGAATGCATGATGAGTTGCGTGGTAATGATGACCCTTAAATCCTTGACTTGGTTATTGATTTCCAAAATACAGTCATCCTTCTGTAACAGTAACCTACATTCTTGATATCAAGGTTAATGACATTACATTAACTGTATTCAAGTGCATATTGTTCAAATGAACTCAGCTTATCATGCAATCCAGATTGCTCCCAAGTGTCACCTCTTTATTTAACAGCTAGCAGCCATAATTGATTTTTTGTAATATTTTTAAAGCAAAGCTACCTTGTAAGCACTAATGAGCTTGGTTGAATGTATATGAGAAAACACAAGGAAGGAAATTATGCAAATTTCAATTCTTTCTTAAATTCTTTCTTTGACTTTTAACAGATGAAAAATAGCTTTCACCAGGTGAGATGGTGTTGCCTTTATGGAAATAATTCTTGGAGGACGTCTTCAGCATAATTTGGCCACTCTTAATCAGGTTTTTCAAGGAGTGCAGCCAGTGTTGTGATCCCCACCTCAGATCTAGTGTCTAGAAGGTAAAAAAGAAACAGAAATGAGCTGTGTGGTCTCGTTCTGCAGTGGCTTTCTCCCTGCAAAGTGGTTCCCACTCATGTCTCTTCAGTGAAGAGGCTGATGTTTGGCAGCTTTTGATTTCTTCAAGGACTCAGTGCATCTGGTTAGAGGAAGGATTGCCAAAAGTAAGTGCAGAGCTGCTATACAATATTAGAAATGGGGAAACAAATTTCATTTCTTTCAGTTGCTTACCATAAGAAAGGAAAGTTGTAACACGTGAATCTAGGTGTGTACATAGGGTCCTCTGTGCAACCCAGCTCTGAAAGCTGGGGCAATTACACCTCTTTCTATATCCAAAGGTGCAGGAGAGCTCAGGCCCCCATTTCAGGAGCAGGATGTGAAGGCTAAGGCTATTTTTCTAGTAAAATATCTTTTTCTGGAGCAGTGAACACCAATAAACTGAGGAGATAGAGCAGAATTGTCCTTATGACAAAATGTTTTACAGAAACAATGTAAAGTCTGTCTTTACCATAAGTGTTGCTGTAATACCAACACAAGAATGCATTATTATTTCTTTCTTATGATATGCTGATACATCTTTAAACCAAATTTCTTGAGTGGGCATAGATGAAGAGCACAGGCATCTATGTATCTATATTATGCAATAGTAGCATATATGTATCTACAACGAAGCATGGTCTTTATCTGGTTTCCCCATTCCTTTTACCCTTCATCATTGCTATTAGATATATGTGCTGTGCACAGCAATAAGAGGAGGAAAGCAGCTGAGTCGTTGCACCCAGCAGGTTTGTACTGCTGCAAGCTCAAAAATTAAGATTAAAAAAAGTGCAGTAATACTGCATAGAAGCAGCAGAAGCATGAAAGCCAGTATGTGCCGAAAGTAAGACAGTGATAACTAATTCAGAGAATAAGTTATGTTTCTGTGTCAAATCATGTATTTAGCCTATATTAATGCTAAAGGAGCTAGAGCAGGGAAAAGCAAGTCCACCTGCATCCACTTGTATATGAATTATTTTTGCAATCTGCTAAATACAGATGTCCTTTAGCCACATAAAAAAATCGTGATGGGAGATCTCAGGTTTATAGCCTTTGCACTGTGCAGTAGTTGAGATTTTTAATTTTCCTCATTTGACTATGATTCCCAGACTGAAAAATTTTCCCCTTGTAAATAATTCAGGTTCTCTTCCTGTGACTACAACACAAGCCACAAGCCTGCTTTTCTACCTGCCAGCACTTATGTGTTCAGCACAGTATGTAAGAGTGCCCAAATTAAAAGATTTATTAAAATTATTGCTATGAGAAACTTAAAATGCTGTGGGTACCATTTCTTTGTTGTAAATGGCCTTCCACAACTTCATTTTGAAGACATTTTTCTTCCGATACAAATCATCCATGAGCCTACACAAGAGACGCTACCTGGCTCTCTGCTCCTGGTTGTCTGGTATTATTCAGAGAGAAAATAAATGCCCGCCCAGAGTAGGGACCCTGGGAAAGGGCATTTGGGAGTTGGGGCGCAGGGGCCTGCACGTTGCTTTGTGGAACTGGTGGCATGCCCTTGGAGAGCCCCACGAGGGCACCCCAGGGTAGGTGCTCACGGCTCCCTCGGCCATGCCGCCAGCCCCCTGCTCTCGCGTGAGGACTGAGGGGCTGGAAGGGGCTGCCAAGGGGCAGTTCAGAAAAAACAAGTAGTGACATTGCAGTGTTGATTAGCGATAGCTGCAGCCGATGCATCAAACCTGAAAAGCACTTGAAATTTCTCAGTAGAGGTAATCAGTGTCACACATAGGAACTCTTTCCAAGGACCTGTTGGAGAGCAAGGGGAGATGACTGGACAGTTGAAGTCTTAAGTGTGTGTCTTTTTACTACAAACAAACTTTCCACTTAATGTTCACAAAACTGTAACTTACGGGTTGATATCTGACAACCTGTGAACAAGAGACATCTCTCCAAACTGCCACATGGAGAGATTGCCTTTCTTTAATAAAGGCAACTCCAATTCCAACTTCTACTGCCTTCTCCTTGTGGAAGGAGACAGTCCTGCAGGCCATAAATCTTCCCCAGCAGGCAGAAGTGCTGCAGGGGTGCTGTGAGGCTCACAGGAGGACAATGTCGTGGGGTGGGGAGCTATGGGTGATTGTGGTGGGGACAGAGCAGCAGCAAGCTCCAGAGGAGTAGTGGCAGTGGCAGTAGTGTTGCAGGGCTGGATAGTCGGTGATGAAGCAGCAGCAGAGCTTTGGTTTGGTGGTGGCAAATGGCTGGGCTGAACTGAAGTCATGGAAAGCATATTTAAAGACAGGGCTACCGTGTGTATCTTTCTGTACCTAGAAGCAGAACTGTGAACGCTTTAGCTGAAAGAGGTAACAGACCTCATATATTTCATATCCTTTGAGAAAAAGATCTACTTGCTAATCCTCTAAACCCTAGGCAGTGAGCTGTGAGTGATGTATAAGCAGGTAGCAGCTAGCTACCACTTCATTCAGCTGAAAAAGTCATTTCAGGACTATTGCCAGCACACCTTGGAACAACGGTAGTTTCATCTAGTGATAGTTATTCCATTTTTCTAAGCTGATTTTTGAATTATTGTTCTTCCCCAACTCCGACAAAAAAAGAAAAAGGAACTGTTTACTTAAACCTTTCTAAATCAATTTTTTGCCACCCAGGAAATATTGCTTGCTCTTAAGCCCCCAATTTGATTTAGTTTCCTACATTTGAGCAGTGTGAGGAAACACTTCAGTATTTCTAATAAGTTTCTAGAAAAATGAATCTGGCACATTTGCTGCTTGACACTGCCTGGCATACATTCAGCAGCAAGGATACAAAAGCTTTTATTCTAGTGCTTGTAAAAGTAGACCTCAGTCCTACATCTAACTCCGAGCAGACACTGGGATTTGCTTGCATGCAGTTATTGGGGAAAAAATGGGGCATACATTATAACAGATCTCTGATAAGACCTCCAATGCTGATGTTAATTGAATGTTTTTTCCAGGATATATTTTCAATGTTGTTTCTCTCTGCTTGTCCAACTTGAATACTCCCGAGAATGGGGAGATGACAAGAATTAATGCCTGTTTGCGTTAACCCGAACTTTATTGTCACTTAATTAACTATGATTAATGTCAGGAGGCAAAGGAGAAGCATCGAGCTATTTTCAACAGCTCTGTGCTGATGAGTTCAGAAAAAACACGTAGTGGCATTGCAATGTTGATTACTGTAAAATCCAGCCAAGAGATGCATTGTTTTGAAGGCAAGGTTTATTCTTCAGCCTCTGACAACATCCTGGTAAATTGCCAGTGAGTGTAACCCCTAAAACCTCACTTAAGAAGCATGAACCAAAAATACAAACACTCTCCCCAAAATTAAAAATGAAGGAGAAAATATGACCCAGAATTACTCAATAGTCATGCATCTGTGTAAATGGTATTTGGGTAATCTATTCTCAATGATTTCAGGGAAAGAGAACAGCCCAGTTTTATATTGGCACTATTCCTTATTAATCTCAAGTTTAATACACAGTCCTGATCCACTGCCAAAAATAATTCCATAGGTTGATTAGGATACCTGCTAGGTCTCGCAAAGTAGACCAAACAGCTGTAGGCTAGTAGGAAGAGCAATAGATGTGGCAGGCCTGGCATTTTCACTAAGTTGCTAGAAACATCTAAGCTCTCCAAGAGCTCTTTTTCAAATCATTGCAAGGGGAAAAATGAAAAAAATGAAAATCAAATCAAGATTGATATTGTAACTTTCCTGAGTTCTTCACTGGGAAACCTGGGACTTGCGACAGCAAGGCGAGTTCCTGGTGGCTGCCTGTGCCAGGTGATGATCTAATCTGAAGAATTAGGGTAAAGGGAGTGATTTGAAAATAGACAGAAAACTGGTGAATGATTTTCTCCGATGGATGTGACTGTATAATCTTTCTAAAGGTTTGAGGGAAAGCATGCACATCTGTTCTTCTTTTGCTAGAAGGGAATGTTTCCTTTTTCTTGCTATCCTTGTGGTCTGGGAGCTCCATGGGGGAATCTCTTGCTCCGTTTTCTTCACATACTAGTGGAGGGCAAAAAAAGAAGTAAGAAAGAATTTCTAAGCAGCAAGCTCTTGAATGGAAGCAGCACAAGGCAGTGGTTGGGTGGGACTTCTACTTTCCCTTTTTTCCCCACAAGAGTTTTTGCCTTTGTACGTGCTCCTGTTCCTACTTTCTTCTGTGGCAGGGAGGAGACCTTAGCTCGCAGCTCCTCACTAGCAAAGGAGGAGTGGAAAATATGACATAAAATGGAGGAGGCACAGATGAAAAAGGGGAGGGATAGAGAGCTGGGAAGAGGAAGAACTGGGCATACTGATGACTGGAACAAGGACAGTCAGGGACTGGTACAGGGAAAGGCAAAACAATTATAGGAAAAAGTAAATAAACTCATTAAAACTAAGAAGTAAAGATGAGAAAATGGAAGAGGAATAGAAAAAGTTTGAGTGAGTAGAGGAAGGCAGAAATTTGTAGGTATCATTTTCTGGATCTGTGCTTCTATTCTGTGTTTAAAATAGTAGATTAATTTTTTGGACATTAAAAATATTTCCTCTTGGTTTGTTTTTTTTGTTCTTTTTACCTTGCCTTTTGAGGACTCTGTAGGTGGTCTTGCAGTGTATTGAGAACTGACTATTCAAAACCAATTTTTATTTATGGAGAAGATGTTTTTACACACACATCAAAGAGCTGCATTTTCATTTTAGCATGGAGTAGGGAGCAAAAGCACCAACAAACTAATAAGGAAGGGTGATCTAGTCCAGCCAGCGAAGCCAGCAGTTTGTGCTCTCCTTTTGTCCTCGTTTGGCCAAATTATTTCATATACAGGGGGAAATCATGCTGCCGAAGACCCATGCTGAGAACAATAATCCTGCTATGAATACACCCTTGGAGGAATTTTCTTGTTTACTCAAGGAGTGAGAGCTCTAGTTTTAGAAAAGCTTTCCCCTGCCTACTCATGTCAATTGGAGTTTTATGCAAGGAGAGAAAACCTTTTTCGTTACAGCTGAAGCGACAGGAACGGCTGAAGGAATAAAAGTGTCACGGGTGACCACTAACTGATGTCACTCTCCTTGAGCATTCAGCAGAGCAATCATTTTGGGGAGAAACAATTTGCAACTAGCACCATGTTTTCACTGGACTACAGCCTTGCCATTTGTAATATCTAGCTATGGTCTTTGGTTGTGAGGTCTATTGCCCTTGGTGGGTTTTAGTGGAGTCCATTAGGCTAGTTACGTAGGCTTTAAGAGCATTTCAGTCTTAGCCACATAATTATAATGTGCTTTGTCATCTGGCCAGCCTGGGGAGAGTAGTTAGTGTGAGTCATGTGAAATAAACTTGATATTTCATAGTATCATTGGTGGTTTTCAAACAAATTTTTCCCTCTTTCTCTTTGGATACACTGTCAACTGGTTTCTGTTTTCCTGAAGTGAAGGAGATAAAGCAGTCTGTCATCCCCCTCTCAGTCCCCAGTCTGCATGTGGAAACCATTGCACAACACAGTAGCGGAGTGAAAAGGTGTCATCTAAGTGTGCGCTGTGCCTTCATGCAATGGCTAAATGCAACAGGAGATTTTATTGCTTACCTAGCATTTATTTAATTATTTATAAAATTATATCCTTGGTCAAATGATTTCTGAATTAGTAGCAGGAATGATGTTACAAAATTTTGAACCCTCATTCTAAATAATTATGCTGCTGTAAACATGTCCTTTCATTCTCCAATAAAAAAACTAAATGAAATGTGCATGCAAGAGTCTCTGGAATAACAAAATAGGGCATTTCAAATTTAGCTTTAGCTAACCAATAAAAATATTTACATCAGTAATTTTAATCTGCAAAGTTTTGTCCTCAAAGGTTTTCACAGCCTCATTTTTCTTTCCAAAATAAAGCAAACCCTGTTCTCAAGAAACCCAGACCCATCCGGCCAGATGCATGACTGACCAACACAGAAAACAGGCTGGATTTAATTCAGGACTAATAAACATAGCGAAAGATGAAGTGTAGTGCTAGCTCTTCATTGTAATGTGTTTGCATCTAAACCCACCCAAAATGTGGCATAGGGAATGGGAGAAAAGCACTAACGTTTTCTTTTCCACCTTCCATACATACTTCCAAACGTGAACCATACTGACAAAGGCGCAACACTTCCTCTGGGATCTCTGGAGTATTTCTTTTAGTCTACTGCCAAGGCAGAGCCTGTCATGAGGGTTCCCAAGGCAGCAATTATGAAGGATAGGAACAACAGTTGTGGACAGGCATCGAGTTGACCCCTGGTTGGAAACACAATACCTAACTAGGAAAGATGAGACTACATATCAGTGACTGCGCAAAGCAGTCCTTTGATCCAGTGTACTTAAATTTTTTTCTGTGGTGATTAATTTTAGGGTTTTTTGTACCAGTTTATCTTAAAGCGACTGCAAGTTTATCTAAAACATAACTTATGGTATTCCTGGGCTGAGATAATCAACTAGGTGTGGAATAAGGCCCAATGTGTGTTTTCTTCACAGCTACAAGTTATGTATCAGCAATGCTTTGAATAACATTTGATAATTATTCAAGTATTTGGTTTCTAGACATTTTTGCAAATGTGTCATGTTTGCAAACATAATTTTTGTCATAGGTACTGCTGTAAAGTTCAGTACATGCATGCCATGTTTCAGTTTGCAGTTATTTCTGGGTGCCTATTCAAACATTGATTAGACTTCATGTGGTTTGCCTCTCAGTTAAAGCAGGTTAATGTATAATACATAGAATATTATGGCAGTTTGGCCATTCTAGCTTGACAATTTTTTACTGTGTGCCCATAGTCACTGTCCCTTCTTGCCTGTGAAAGCAGCTTGCTTTCTCATCACAAGTCATGTACTATTTTCAGAGGGGGAGGTAAAAGACGACATCATTGCAGAAACCTGAAGAAGAAAGACTATAGACAAAATGTCATTTTTACATATTAATAATGTTCTATTTTTAGCCATTAATGTTTGTTTCTAAAGACACATAAGTCATTGTTTATGGTCTTCAGAAAAAGTTCCTCGCACGTGGTAGGTTGGGGAGCATGACTTTGTTCCAAGAAATCAGTGTGCTGGCCAAAGCACCATGACAGCACAGTTGTTCGTGACACTGTAGTGTTCGTGACAGTCATCTGCTGAGGTATAAAGTAACTTTTTTGCATATCTCTCCTCTCCTCCCTTCTCCTTTGTCGAGGATCTGCTCTAGTACGTAGGGAAAATACTGTGTAGCAAATGCAGCAATCTGCATTGGGACCAAAAAGGGAGGAAATGCTTTGTAGGCCAATACAACACAAGGTGAGACGTCCTCTCGCATCTTCCTACCTAGGTCTCTGCTGTCCCTGCAGGAAAGGAAGAGGGAAGGCCTCTAGAGTGGGAAAGACTACAGCCAGGGCAAGATAAGCCGTCCTGCTCAGGAATCAGTCAGTCAATCACCAGGAGAATACCTAATATGTAGATAATAAGTACTGCTGTGCACTGGAACATGTCTTAAATCTGACATTTACTGCTGCAACTAGTACAACCTGATTGGCATTTGCAGGCAGTAACTCCCTCTTCCAGGCAGGTATTGTGTACTATTATTCTTCCTCTCTTTCTAGTCACTACTATACCATTGAGAAAATATGAGGCTTATTCAAATTTCTCCTCCCAGCTTACACCTGTATGGCTCAGGTCCTTAAAGGGTGCCCCAGCTCTCCATCTGCAGGCTGTTCTGGGCTCCGGACAGGTTCTCTCCTTCTCTTGAACTTGAAAACAAGGCCAGACAAATCATACCCTTACTGGAACAAAAAGAGGGATTCAGTCTGTCTTCTGCTGATTAAATCACTCACTTGAATAATTCCATTTTATTCAAACAATCCTGGGAAAAACTAAAAATCCAAGGCGCCTGAAGAGCTCTAATACCATAGGGGTGCGAAGAGGTTCGGCACTGCAGCTTTGCACTTGTGTTTATAAACCCACACACATTTGTGTGCTGCTTTCTGGTGCGTAGCCACCTTAGCTGGAGTCTTTCACCATTTCATTAGGAACAAGGGAAACCTCTTTCGCCAGAGACCCATTCCTACATTGATGGAAACAGTGGCTCTTACCCATGTTCATGAGGAGACATGAAGAGCCAAAGTGTTTGTACATGGCATTTCACGGGCCTTGGCTGTGCTAGAAGCATACTGGGGAGATGGCCAGGTGATCCCAGGGAAGAAGGGAGAAGTTACAAACCCTTTTGAGGGTTTGTGATTACTGAAACCCGACTGCAATACAAAGCATGGGCGTAATGCCAAGCATAACAGATGTATTGTTGCCTGCAGGGCTCATCTTAGATGTATAACACAGATCTCGAAGATTTTTTTTTTATGTTCTGATTCCTAGGTTTTTTTCTAGCTCAAACTTCCTTAAATCGGAATCAGTCAACTGGATTTAAGTGAGTGCTGTACAACTATTATACTTGTTCCTTTGACTGTACGAATACTATTTATTTCTGCTTCATGGTCCACTCTACATAGCTTCTCACAACTTCTTTGTTTCTGATTCAGAGTGTGCCTTTATCAAATCTGCCTGCCATATAAAAACGTGGCTTTTTTCTGGGCCTCATCCAAAGGCCACTGAAGTCAAGGGGTTCATGAAAGCTTCAGTGCCAATTACCACTACCACTACTTCCACTCATGTTCTTTTCATGTAGCATGTTCTGCTTTTATAGCACTGTCCTCTTTTGCCAATATTAAAACAAAAGCTCCATCAGAGTGCAGTGCAATATATTTAATATTCAGATTTTGATTTTCCTTTTCGTAAGTAACAGATTTTTTCATAGCATTCCTTATCTTGCTGGGATGGTATGTGAATCCAGTGAGTCTAATGATAAATTGCTGAACATAAATGGAACTTTAGTTCTCTATGTCCATGAGTAATGTTTTGCTGCTTAAATAAATATTACTGTGAAATGTATCCTTGATTTACTGAGTCTGTACTAAAATAGATGAGTAACGTTGGTCTGACAGCATTAAAAAAATGGTCAGAAAAAAATGCTCTTGTATGGCATGTGGGAAACTGGCATTCAGAGCGAATATTTAAGCGTGTTTGATTCATCCTCACCGTTAGACTCTATTTTTTGGAAATAGAATTGCAAAAAACCATTGATTTAGCTTCATTAAATCAGTAAAGTGATTTCTTCTGTGCAAGATTTTTTTCCTCATTGCATTTAAGCCTAAGAACATAATCTGCTGAATGTCTCTTTTTGGGTTGCTGTTCAAGCTCCCTATTCATCTTTGCACTCTTCAGCTCCCATCTGCTACAAGCCATCATTCAAAAAATTCTGCACTTAATAAGTTAAAGAAATGAACTGTACTTCCCTCGGCTCCATTCGAAGGGAAGAGGCCAAACAAACCCATGTCCTGAACAGCCCTTCAGGCTTCTCCACGTTACTGATACTCCACAATAGCTTTCAAAGTTTACAGGACACAGCGGGACAAAGAAATAGGAGCTCTGTGTGTCACACCACCAGACAGATACCCAGGGGGATGCTGGTACTGCAGCGCAGTACCCTTGCCTGCTGTCGGCAAGATCAGTGCCAGCAACAGCAAGCCTCCGTCAGAGGACGTCCAGAAGCCTGACCGTGCCCAGAGACCTGTGATCTCCCCACGCTGAACCTGGATTTGCCTGTAGATCCTTGGACTCCCACTAAATTCTTCCCCTTTTAAACAAATAGAAATACTACCAGCTCAAGGCTGTGGCATTTTAAAAACACTTTCATCCTTCCTCTGTAGACAAGGAGGCTAGAAACCCCAAAACATTTTAGTCTGCTTACTAGCCTTTAATTACACTAACTGCCAATAGGTTCTATTACCAGTCCAAAGAAAATACTGGCTGTTGTGTATTTTTTTAACTGTGATTGATGAAGCATATTTGTGCAACATTAGGTCATATTTCTCAGAGTTTAACTTTTTAGTTGGCAACTACACTGCTAATTAGCAATATTGCTGATAACCTCTATTTTATGTAACCAGCAAGCTGTTTTTCCGTACAAGCTGGCAGTGGAAAACAAGAAAAGGATATTTCCATGGTGCCACAAGTCTGGAGTAGGAATAATCAGAGAAATACACACTTCAACTTTCTCTGGGCTTACTATCTGTAGAACACACTTCATTTCTTGACAGGCGTTATTTACTTAGGTGTTCTTACTGTGGCTTCGTTTCTTTTCAGTCTTATGGTACACTCCTTTTAATGTTACATCTCTGTTTTGGATGCTGTCTGAGTCCGCAGTCAGGCCAGTAGCATATTCCTGAGGTTGCATGTTTCCTGTTGTAATGCCCTGTGTTCAGCTTCTCACAACTCTTCCAACCTTTCTCCCTTTGGAATGAAATTTTTCCATCTCCCCCCCCCCCCCCGAATATTTCAGCTAAAGCTGTACTGCTGGTTTTGAGCATGAGGTATGGAATAAAGAATATATTTCTACCTGTCTCAGAACTGCACATCATCTTTTATTTTAAATATTGTAGTGTCTTCTGATATTTGCAGCTGGTATGTGAAGTTTCACTAAAGGATAAACCTTGTATCAGGAGCTTATCTTTTGCTGTCACTATAAAAATTCACCTTTGGCCCCATGAGATCCCTTCAAAATGCTGTAGTTCAAAACACCTCAGTAGAAAGTGGTTGGTTCACCCATTAAAGCCTCCAGAGATGAGACTTGTCCCTGAACAAGCTCTCGGAGCGTACCTAACGACATTGCAGTCCTAGGCGTGCCTATGCCGTTCGACTTGACGTTAGTCATTCTGCACTGCATTTCCACAGCTGAAACATGGGAAAAATACAAAGTCCATGTATCAGAAGAGCTTTGTGAAACTAGGTCACGAATGATGGTGAAGCATGTACACACTGCAGTGAAAGGCATTGTAAAGAGCTCTTGAGGATGTGAATAATCCTACTTTAACAGCACGGCTTCATCAGTGGAGAAGAAAGACTGCTTGGGCCATGCACTGAACAATGGAGAGAAAATTGTGTGACGTTACTCACTAATTGAGTGCAGTCAGCTTTTTGCACTGAGAAAGGACCTGTGGGAAGGAAAAAAGGACATGAGCATGTGATGAAAGATAGCATCCTAGGGCACATGCACTGCCTTGTTGCTTAAAAGTTGTGTGGGCGTTAGGTCATGGATTTTCTAACTAACTCCTGAGCTCTTAATAATGGTCTTAACCTAATCTCTGTTACCTGTCTCACAACTGATAGGTGAAGAAGAATGTCTTTGTAGTTAAAGTGCTGACCTGGGAACAGCAAGCTCCTTTCTGGATTCCACCACATATGTTTTTTGTAGAAACTAAATCAATAAAGTGAGTATAATTTTAAAAAAAATCCAGTTTATCTGCCCATCGTCTATCACATCTATTTGGTGTCTTTTCAAAACTTCTGGGGAAATTTTTGTCTCTTATTCAGTATTTGTCAGTCTCAGCTGAGGCCTCTAGTTGGCATTTTAAGAGAAATAATGACTTCGTGAGCTCTGTTCGAAGCTCACTGAAACTTAAAAAAAAAAAAAAAGCTTTTCCAGTGAATACGGTGGCATTTATGACAGCTGTGGGAGCTTCTCTGTGAGCAAACTCCTAAGCACTGCATCTCTGCTCAGAATGGCTGAAAACCACATGCAGGCAAAAAGCTGGTCTTTTTATCTTGAGATGTATTTAAGAGATTCAAAGTAAACTAGATGTGCAGTCATCAGTGGATTGATTCCATCTCCCAAGTGGCAAAATAAATTCAGGACATTTGCAAGGGGCTGCCAGGTTTGGCTGTGAGCCCTGGGGAACCTGCACTCCCCAGCGTGAGAGACGGGTGAGGAACCAGGTGGGACATGGTCGGACGTGCAGGTGGCACTAGGGGCCTACGTTCAGGCAGCTGGATTGGGTTCTGTGCTGCGAAGATAGGACAGAAAGCATTTAATATAGACAGTTTTGTGCATTTCCGATGCACTAATGTAGTCTGCTGTGGTATAATAGTAAGCGTGGCCTTAAAACTTTGTCCCAGGGTGTAACTCTTTGTACAGGTACAAAACTCTTTTTGCGAGTGAAAAACCATTGTAGTCCCAGAGAAAAAATGGTTTATTATACCTCTTAAATTTAATGTTGTAGACCTAAATGAAGTAAAAGTTTCTCCCAGTTTAATGAGTATTTTTCTGATGTTTACCAAAAGCCTCCCCCAAAATTCAGCAATTCTAGTTGTAAGAATTAGAGCAAAAAGCAGAAAAAGAGGAGTGTGAACAAGGCAAAAATGGTTATGCAGAGATCCGTATTACACTGTCTGACTTTAAGCAAAATTCCCCAGTAACTTCAGCTTGTGCTTCAAAATAAGACCTCTGACAGACGCACCAGAAAGGCATTCCTGTAACTTGCAGCACAGTGGTACTTTGAAGAATGTTTTGTACCAAAAAGCAATGGTATTAAATCACTGAGCCAAGAGAAGGGGCTATGTTTTGATTAGGCACATAGCCTTCCTCTGACAGATTTCAAGACCTGCAGTCTAGCAGATGGCACCGTAACAAACAGTTGTATTTCTCTTAGGCTGCCTGAGGAATTCTGTGCCCTAGGTTTTGGCCGCGTGACATTTTCATGAACCACTATTTATTTTCTTTGTCTCGGGTTTTTGCTTAACTCCTTTTACAAGCAGTTCTTTATTCTCCCTCAGGTGCAGTTTGTTTGTGCAAGAAGCGCAGCCAGGAAGGCACCGTGAGCTTTGCTGGCGAGGCAGAGATGGAGCAGGCTGTGGCTGGGGTCACAGGCACCAGGTTGTGCCGAAGCACTGCCAAAGCGTGTGGCACAGCCACCGCCGCCCAGGGCTGAGCTCCTGGGCGGACCTCCTCCAGCCTCAGCCCTCACGCTGGGCCCTGCGCTGCCGGGCACGATGTCAGACGGGCATTTCAGCGTGCTCTGATGGCAGCGCCTGTGCGTTCAGAGTGATGGGGAGCTGCCTGTGGATTCCTTGGTGTTCTCTGGGTTTTGTTAAATGCTCTTTGAACTTTAAGAGAAAACTTTTGGGTCAACACAGGGGAGAATGCCATCTCCATTTCTCACTGTTTTAGATTTTTTTTTTAGTGACTAATACGCATGTTTAAGATTCAGTTGGTGCCAAGAAGGCCTTTGATTGATTCCTACAAATGGTAGAGAGGAGGTAACCGGTGTGACCCCGTTTTAAAAGTAGTAGACTCTTTTGAAAAGGTTGAGAGGGTGAAAGTGCCAAAATGTGCCTATAGCAAGGAAAGCTGATAAACACAAAGCTTCTCTGTGATCTAGAATACAAGCAAAAAGGGAAGTTCAGCTTGAGGTTCCAGTACAGAGGAATCTACTTCCAAGTAAATAATGCCATTATTATTATTATTGCAGAAGTATTGGTTTTTTACGATTTCATTGTAAACATGCATTTAAAAAAATTAAATCAATTTGAAACAGGAGACCCTTTTCAGAAGGTGTACAGTACGGAAAGGAAAATTATTCATAGGAAGAGAGAAGCAGATAAACAGCCAGTCTTGGTGTATCTGTCACATCCGCTATACAAAGGTTCCCTTGCGTGGCAGTCACAGCAGTGCTGTGAGTTACAGGGCAAAGAAGTAGTAGGTCATATCTTATCCTCGAATTTTCGTATACAGTCCAGCACTGATGACAGGAGTTCTCTTTTCTTAAATAGATGAGCCAATTAAAAGATATGTTCTCTGTTATTCGTACACTATATGTTGCAGCAGCAATATAGTGCAATTCATTGATAAGAAGGAAAAGTCTGTGATGAGAAATTCCTCTGTTGCTCCCTTTGGGAAAGAGCAGCAGGCGGATGACACGGGATACGCAGAGGTACGGTCCTGTTGCCTTCAGCACGAGCCTGCTCACGCCTCTGTGTCAGCCCATTTTCTGCTGTGACTTGACAGTGCTGAGGCACCTCTTGTAAGCCCTTCTGAGGACCTCTCAGGCAGTAATCCTCCACATACACCTCCTCCTTCTGCACACCCTTTCTGCTCTAAGTAGCTTTTGTAGGAGCAAAAGGGGCAGAAAGGAGGAGGTGTGCCAGCATACAGCAGCATGTCTTTCATCTTTTGAGGCACAGCCTTGTCAGGGGGCAGTGGGGAGGTGTGCCATGCCAAGAGAGCCCCTGGAGGATTATGTTCCAGGGAGAAACCGTGCCTCTGTGCTTTCCCGATGTGAAAAGGGGGCATACAGGTTTCCCCCGATCCTGGGAGCAGCCTGGCCTGCCTGCAATGCACAGCTGATTTTCCACTCGCACGTCTGCCCCATTGGCATGCAGAGGCAGCCGCCCCAAGCCTGCGAAGGCTTCTGATGGATGGGGAGGGCACAAAGGGCTCTTTTTCCATCCACCTCCACCCAAAGGGCAGGAGCACGTCAGGCTGGTGTTTCTGAATACCTCATTGAAATCCTGTTTCAAATCTTCTAGAAACTAAGAAGCCCAGACTTGCTCCGAACAAAATCAATGGTAAATCCCTACAGATGATAAAAGGGAAAACAGCAACCCCTAAACAGGTGTCCATTTTGATTTCCCAAACGAAACAAAAGGTGCAAACTGCATTTGACAGTTTTTCAACTAAAACTAATACTCACTTCAACTTATGTCTGAATTATTTAAAATGTGATAACATTCCTTTGCTCTATTGTATTCAGACATTCAGGATCCCTGCAAAATATTTATTTTGGATAGTCCCTGTATCCAATTCCTCTTTTTATCAATAGAACAATATTTATGGAGATCAGGCTGCCAACTTTGCCAGACAGACGCCCTTTGCATTCAAAAGAAAACATGATTCATCGGAGGATCAGGATTTCAGCTACAAATTAAGCTTTGATAGGCTGAAAGATACAAGTCAATAAAGGAAAATTCTTGATAGCTGGAAAGGAATGTCTGCTTCGAGACTGCCAATATTCAGTTCTGATCACTAATACCTTAACTGATGGAAGAGATTTTTTTTTTTCTTTATCTAATTACATCCCAGGGGCAATGTTTAAAAGAAATGGAAAGATAGTTATAACCAATTGTCCTGTATAAAGATGTCAGCTTATTTTTGCTATCTCTTTGAGTCCATGAATATCTTTTAATGTATGTGTGCAGCACACAGGACAAAAGTGTTCTGACCCAAACCTAGTGTTCTCTAGATAACACATATAATTAGTATTAAGCATAGTAAGAACACTAACAGCAACAACAAAAGTAGAGATAAACTTACAGACTTGTGGCTTGTTATCTTTCAGTGCACAAGCCTATCACACATATGAAAATAGACTTACTTGAATAGCCACGGTGCCCAACACAGTAGGAAAAGTAAGTTGTATGCTGGGAGAAAAAATCAGAATATATAGGGATCCTCGTTTTTCAGAGATGTTACTCCTGGTCTTTACTGCAGATATCCCACAAAGTTATTTCTCCTCTCTCTCTAAGTAGTACCATTGAAAACACGTAATGGATTTTTCATCATGTACCCTTTTAATGATAATTAAATATCACAACCCTACCTTTCAGCTAATTGCAATGGCCTTGTTATTTTTGGTTTTGCCTGACTATGATTTCAAACTAATGATCATTAGTAACATTAATAGTTGTCTACCTTTTTATCATGCCTTACATCTGCGGGACTCTGTGTTAAGCATTAGTACGTGCATTACACCAGTGCTTACACTGAGTCACAGAGGTTAATTAACTTATTAAAGATCTCAAAGCACGTCGGTGGCAGAAGCAGGAATAACGACAGTCAGCCCTGAGCTCTGCTCTCCCTGGCCTTGATGCTCTTGACAGTTCTTGCTAAAGGGTTAGCCAGACTTTGCAAAATGCTATTAATTACTAAAAGCTGGACTTCTTTAGGAGAGGATTATTTGTGTGGGAAGGGAAGGAGGGAGTCACCTCATTGCTAAAATGAAGCTGCAAGTGGGACTAATGGAAAGAAAAGCTCCTACTTGTCTGAATCACACTGCTTGAAGGCAGTGGGTGTTGCAGAGGGTTGGCAGTATTTGTTAAGGAATCTCAGGATGTCATGTTTGCAAAACCAGCCTGAAGAGTGATGTACTGAAATTCAAAGTTCCCAAACAGTACAAAATCAGATCCAATGACATTTTACTAATCTCACTGGTGTCCTCTATGGAGAACCTGGGAATAGGGTAGCTCTTAATATGCAGGCTGCCAAAAGACCACATTCATCTAACTTTTGCCTGAGAGGAGATTGCCACTTTTGGACCTTGTCCTAGTAAGCAGTAAATGACTGCTTGCCCAAACACACAGCTGGATAAATTCTGATGTTGTAGAGATCAAGAAAACTTGGAAACTTTAAAGTCTGATTACTACAGAAAAAGGTATTTTCTGTGTCGCTCCTCTTCCCTACCACCATGCTGCTTGATTTTAACACGAGAGCCTTTGACAGAAGCTGTTAATGCTGCTTCAGATTCTCATGGGATGGAGACTGGCATCAGTGAATTTAAATTGGCATTTTATGCTGATGGTATATTAATATGTATGATCTAGCAGGGACTTCAGCTTTTATTACAGTTTGAATCATTACTAATTTTGGCAAATTTTCTGGCTTTAAAATGAGCTGTAATAAATTTGAAGCCATGCCTCTGCACAGATGAGATAACACACTTGCCATCTAGATTTTCCCACTTAAGCTGAAATGCTAAGTTCTCCCAAACATCAGCTTATGTATCCCTTGTTTCTATTTAAAAGAGAAAACCCTGATAGCAAAATATCAAATTAATATAAAACATTTTGCTGTGTCTTGATCCCTTTTAAAACATAACCAAGGGCCAAATCCAGCTTATCTCACTTAGGTGGGGAGCCTCTTAGAAGTTAATAGCAGACTCTTATACTAAATGATATGTTATTGATCTGATTCTGCTGTGATACAAGCAGAACCTGATGCAGCTATAATGCAGCTATAATACAGCTGGAGGGTAAAGGGAGGCAATGCCATAAAATACATATGAGTGGGGCTGAGCAGGACAATACTAAGAGGTATGAAGAAAAAGCATGTTCATCCTTTCTAAAAGCACACCTGATTTTGACCACTTTTATCTCCTCTTGATGTCACTGAAGCATCTGACTGCTCAGCATTTCTAAAACTCACGCTTCTTTCTTGAAAACCCGTATGGGCTAAAAAAAAAAAAAAGCGATGAAGTAATACAGCAGGTAGGAGCTGTATTAGCATTTTGACAAAACACCCCATAACAGGACTATCAGGCTGTACATGTCAGTCCTCAGTGCAGAAGTAGGTAGTCATTAGAAAGTTGCGTTAGTACACCAGAATTAACGTTCATGAATCCGTGATGATAGGCAGCTTAGGAACAATGTAGATTTAACTTGTCCAGATATGCTTTAATGGTGTCATCTCTAACCTTTCAGGTCTGAGTCTCACAAAAAGATGAGTAGAAATTGTTGGTCAAGTTCAAAATATTTAAAAAAAAAAAAAAGTTTTCAAGCATCAGAAGGTTAATTCTTTCTTTTCCATTTTTGGCCTCTTAGGATGAGAACTATTAAACCATGAAGCAGAAAATTGCTAACTCAGCAGTCTTGACTTTCCAGAAACAGCCAAGATCAACATCTTTTGTGAACATTCTCCCAGGAGATGTTCAGCTGAACTGCACTCCCTCAAGTACTAAGATAAACAGACACAGTATCTTTACTGTGGCTTTACCTGTACACATTTTTCAGTTGTATTAAACCTGCTTAGTTTGGTCTCCTGAGAAAAGGAGATGTGGCATTGGCCTTCTCTGTGTGTATGCATGCCTGTTTGGGTCCCCTCCTTAATTCCGTTTGAACTCCTCATTTCTATCAACCAAATCTGGCAAACGTGTAGGAGACAGAAAGATTCTAGAAGTTTAACAAAACCTGGCAAACTGCTGAAGGAGAGACCCCTTCCCCTGGCTTTTCCCACCGCAGGACACTGCAACGCAAGCCCCACCATTGCTGGACACCAGAAAACCCAGTCACCGTCCATAACTCTCAGGAAAACCATGTTCATTAGTTCTGCCAAGGTCCTCCAGCCAACCCGGGTATGCCCTCCACCCACAAGGGTACTGGAGGCCACCTCTCTTTCCTCTGAAAGCCCCCAAGCAGCACAGCGGCAGGCTCACGGGTGGCCCTCCGCCTGCCTCGGGGCGTGAGTGAGGGAAGGGGATAGAAAGCGTGGAGGCATCAATCTCGGAGCTTGAGCCCAGCTCCCTGCAGTGCCTTTAGTGCTGTCCCCTTGCAGGTGTTACCCAAAACACTGTAAAAAGCCACAGTCCTTCAGAGGAGGTCACGGTTTCCAGTCTCGCCAAGGGCAGACAGGGAGGACCTGTGTGAAATAACAGCGAATCTCATTGACCTACAAGGAGAAAATCACAAACTGGAGCAGGTTCTGTCTGCTTTTAGTGAGGGTGGTGAACAAGAGATGCTGATAGAAAGAATAATGCCCTAAATGTGTTTTTAGAATAACTAGTCAAGATGGTCTTCCACACAAGACAAGTAAAATGAATCCTAATTATCAGTAAAATAAAATACAAGCCATTCAGGTGGTTTAAGTTGACTTGTGGAATAGGCAATTGTATGTATTTTAATTCAGACTCGTTAATAAGTAATTTGTGAAAGCGTAGCTTTAGGAAAATAGGACTCAGAGGAAAAATAAGGCTAAACAGAACAAGAGCTGGAAAAATTACAAAATCCAAAAGCATACTTTCTCACTGCTCAGAATATTTACTTCTGTATTATGCTGATATTTTTAAACATTTACTACTGTAAATCATTACTCCGTATTATTTCTACTGTCAAATGCAAACACGAGACTTTAATGTTATAAGTCTCTAATGGAGGAAGTGAAGTATATCTAGGAATCATGTTTGCTAGAGCACTAAAATACTTCATTATATGAGGAAATCTTTCTTTGTTAGCACTGCATTATTTGTGTTAACGTAAGCTGGGTCTCAAAGGGACTGGCCTTGGGGTCAATTAAATATTTGGAGTGAGTATCACAGCTTTCATATGTGAGGAACACCAACAGAGTAAAGTGTTCCTTGGCCATTTTTGTTTAACCTGTTTTGTACATAGAGGCAACAGGCATGGGGTTGAAGAGGGCACTCTAAAGTGCATAAATTACAGTAGGTGTAGCAAACAAATAGATTACATAAAGAAACAGAAGCATATTCCTGTGTGTTCATCTTAAGGCCCATATGAACACCAAGAGACTAAGTTTTCATTTCCCTTTTGTGTCTATTGCTTTCATATTTCTAACCTGGTTTTTTTGTACTGCATCTGGTAAGAGGCTAATAACACTGAGACAGTGCATGGATTCCCATATTCCCATGCAGTGATTATATTTTTGCTACCATTTTAAAATGGTTTCTTTCATTTTTGTCTTGTTTTCTTTGACTTACTAATAGCTTTTTCCAGTCTGTGTCATGTTAAAATGTGTAAAGTAATCAGAATTCTCTGCACACATTTCTCAGGCTACTCACCTGGCTTAGACTAAGGCCAGCCACATTCTGGTGGCAATGATATTTAAATTTAATTTCAAAGGCTTAAATTCATGGATTTACATAAGAGTCCTGAAAATCCTACCACAAAATTCCCACATTTTTTCTTTTTAGTTTGTCATATTTCACTCTGAGCTTTTCATATATGTTTTTGAACATGGTTTACTTCTCTCCCTTACCAGTTGATGTGCAAGCTAATACTACAAAACGTATAGGTAAAGGCAGTTTTCTAAATGCTGTGCAATGTAATGCTGGCAAGAGACATGCAGAAGACAGAAGGGTGGTAATACCCTGAAGCATTTCTGCTTATCAGAGCAGCTATCAAGGCCTTCACTGAGATCCTCTGAGGTTAGAAACTGAGGTTCTGCGTCTATCTCAGTTTGTGGTGTACCCGGTTTTACTGATACTGGGCAAGGTGACTGTTAGTCCATCTTCAGCTTTTAAGTAATTTTACTGCCTGAAAGGGAAGCCCTAGGAACTGCCACTATGTGTTTGCTGGTTGATCAAGTACTGCAAGGGCAAGAGGACTTAACCGTACTCTGGAGGGACTGGTACCAGCAATGAGGTGATCCCTTTCCGAACCAGTTTGGGCTCTGTCATCTCATATGAGCCTGACAACAGTGAGTGGCTCTGTTCAGTGACAGCAGCTGCTGAGGCTTCATAATGTGCAAAATCATCCCCTTAGATTTTTTTACCTTGAGCTAATGGATGCTAAAAGAGCCGGAAAGCTTTTGGTATCTGCATACCCTTAGGGAGCAGCTCTGCGCCAAGAGGAGGTGTCTGCAGCAGGTGAGTGCATTGTGGATTGGCTCTGCAAGGACAAATTTAGAAACTGGGACATCTGGGGGTTGCAACAGTTGGGTTGGGAAAGGGAAATGAGATAGAAACACCCAAGGCAAGGCTCCCACGTTCCTTTACATGTATCCCTTCTGCTTAGGCTGCAGCTGGACCCACGGTTCTGGCTGTGGTGTGAAAGGCGGCGCGGGCAGCATGGGGCAGGGGTTTGGCAGCCAACGCAGTCTGAAGCGAGCTTGTTACCAGGCAGCTGAGTGACGATCCAGCCAGCTGCGGGAATGCGGTACAAGCCTGGCAAGCGTGAGAGGTTAACACACCGGCAGACCTGCTTTCTCTGTCTGGGTCTCACCTCTTCTCACTCCTTTCTTGCCATGTGAAAAAGTAGCCTTCCTTCAACACTGAACAAGAATAGAAAAAAAGGAGAATTAAGAAAAAACACCGTTTCAACCATAGAACAAGTGTATCAGTCTGTTTTGTTCTGTGGGTCAAGTGTGTGGTCTTCTCCTGCCTCTCCTAGTCCAGTTTGCAGTTAGAGATTTAAAGAAGTGCATATCCCCATGCACTCCTGCAATCCAGAGCCCTGCATTCCCCTTCTCCACTGGCTCCTGGGGTCAGAACACCGCGCTCAGCTTTCCTTTTGCTCTCCCCGTCTGAGCTACTGCCTGCTCTCACTACTGGATTTCCTGACCATCGGAAACTTCTTGGTGAATGCCAGGTGTATCACACAGACCTGGGCTTCCAGTTTAGGAGAAGGCCTTGCCTTGTCAATAGTCTCCTAAAGAGAAAGCAGAGGGACAG